>NW_027492288.1:0-656335 GCF_021521415.1 Bidens hawaiensis
AAACCGAACATTTTTTATTAATTCATGTAAGCTCGAAACCGCATAAACCGAACATTTTTTTTATTATTATATATGAACGCAGAAACCGAACAACTTGGATGCTTTTTTTTTTCATTATAACTAAACCCAAAAACCATACATCCGGACCAAAACCCGAACAACAAACCCTACTTGATAATTCAAACATATAATGTACTAAACATAGCATATAAATATATAAACTACTTATAAGGTTGGGTGATTTTAAAACTAATGAACTAGCAAATTATAAAATTTACATTAACAATTTTCCATGTGAATGTTTTTTCCTCTAAAAGCTTCTTCAATTATTTTTGAAAGTAGATAATTCATACATAATGAATTAAACGAACCAAAACTCGAGCTTAAAACAACTCACAAGCCGATGACATAAACCTAAACTTTCTACAAACCTTTTTCAACTAAAAACTTTCTATCGACTTTTTATAAACGTAAACTTTGTACAAACTTTTTTCAACTAAAAAACTAATAATACTTGAACAATTATGCAAAATTATATTTGAACAAAAAAAATAATCAATTAACAACTCAACTGAACAAATCAATTAACAAGAATTCAATTAACAAAAACTTAATAACCTAATTTAACAAATCAATTAACAAAAACCTAAAAAAGCTAATCAATTAACAATTCAATTGAACAATCAATTAACAAAAACCTAATAAACTAATTGATCAAATCAATTAACAAAAACCTAAAAAAACTAATCAATTAACAACTCAGTTGAACAAACACAATTAAATAGACAATTTCCAAACTAATTTAATTCTCTGTGGTTTATAATGTGATAAGTGACGTGGAATATAATTTGATTAACAATTATTGTACATTGATAGGGAGTCGGAGCAGATGGCGGCAGAGCAGCGACGGTAGGGTGGGCAGGTGGCGGGTTGGGTGCTCGGCGACGGCAGGGAGGTTGAAGATGAAGATAAGGAGAGGTGAGGAGAGGAGAGTTGTTGGCTAGGTTTTTTTTATATCTGATTGAAATAATGATTTTAGAAGAGGTTGGAAGACTATGGTCCAAGTCTGCACAAAAAAGAAGGCGCGCGGACGTTTTTTAATGAAACGTCTTCGAAAAAACAAACAGTCTGCAGAGGGCAATGTCTGAGTGTGGTCTGCGCGCTGCAGACAAAGAGGCCAGGAAGATCTTTTGTAAAGAAAACAAACACCCCGTTACTCTTTTTCTGTAGGTTGTTTTTGAAGTGTGGAAAACAATGAAGTTATAAAGGTTTTTAAATTATTAGATTAATAAGCCGATGTAAGAGATAAAAAGAGAATGTCATATCATCATTTAACAAGCATAAAAGGATCTAGAGAGGTAAATTGGTATATTTACAACTAGGTTATGAGCCCGAGTGTAACAAGGGTTATAATAAATAAATTTATTTAATGACAACACGATATAAAACACAAATCACGTATTAAATTGTTTATATAAATGTGTAATTTATAGTAGTTTTTTTAGATAGACTCACATAATTTCATAACTTTATATTTTATACTCTTCTTACCAATCTTATGAAACGTTTTATTTTTATTTTAACCATATATATATATATATATATATAGAAATCCCTGAATCTCTAAATATTTTTTTATATATAACAATTATAGGTTTATATGTAATTTTGCCGTATCTATCTCTACATATATTTCATGTCATCATTTTTATCTTTGTGTCCTTAATAACTGATATGTGATATCAAATTGTACAAAATACATGCAAATATTCATTTTGTATCTTTTGATTTCTTTTTCTTACATTATTTTAGTTCTCGAAGAATGGCTTTGACCTTTGATTTTAAGTTCTTCGTATTCTGACCATCTTATAAAAATAACACATTAAGCAACCAAAATCAAGAAAAAAGTAGCACATAATGTAAGCAAAAAGTATGTATATGATTCATACTTTTTTGACCGGCTTATGTTACCGATTGATTCGAGTTAAACTAAATGTATTTTTAATAAGTAAAATAAAGAAAAATACGAAATAAAATAATAAATCGTGTCAGACAAATAGTACTTCACAATTAATATTATTAATAAATATATTATTATTGAATATAAGCACATTTTGCATATATCTTTTGTGGAAAATTAAAATTCTAGAGAACAACTTGACTAAGTTTAACCCGTTTCACGTCAAACTAAATAAAGTAATTGTTATAAAAGTTACAAAATTAGATTTTAATATCCACTAAATTAAGGCAAAGCCTAGGGTCGATCACGGTCTTGTTTTTAGGCTAAACAATGAGCCAAGCCGTTAGTAACGGTTTTTATTATTTATAACTAAAACCAAAACTTTAAAATTTTTAAACGAAACCAAATCGAACCGTTACTATCGGTTTGGTTCTTGTTTATTTTACGATTTTGCCTCGTTGGCACTTAAACACAAGTTATCCTAAAGCAACCCTAAGTTAGATTGTGATGGTAGCAAGAATTTGAATGAATCAAGTAAGAAGTTAAACATTATATATCAAGTGTGCGGCAGGATAATAATTCAAAAAATCATTTAGTTATTCAGTAGCAAAACTAATATGCTTATTAAAAGGATATATCATTCACATAAAAATATATTCATTATGAAGTTGCACAAAATCAATAAATACTATTAGAATACACCCAAACTTAAATAAGAAATAACAAAATACAAATACACATTACATTAGCTTGAAGTTTAGAGCTTATTAAAAAAATATAGAGTTATGTGATACATATACTTGGTTGGTAACTTAAAACAATTCTATCTATATAGTGCCCACTTTTGACCGGTTTATTTTAGAATGGATTGATTCGAGTTATATTTAATCAAATTATTAGAATTTTTTTTTATTAGATACTTATGCCTTTTTTAAATGACGGTTTAGACAAATCTTCTATGGAAATTACATTAAAAATTAAAATTTTGAGAACCTGACGCCAAGTGAGTTAAAAAAAGTCACAATCTCCAAAGAGGATTATTCAATTAGAAAAATAAAAATCTAAGAGGGATTTTATATTATCAACTTTAGTATACCATATCTAGATTAAAGCACACGTTTTTTCTAATAAGTTTCGAAATTGATGAGCCGAGTTAATTTGCACTCACTTTTTTCTAGTTATTTCATTTATAAATAAATAGTGCATCAAACTTTTTTATACAAACAAAATTCAACATATTTTAGATAAAAACAACGTTTTTTAAACTGAACTGGAAATACCAGACCAACCGGGCAAAAAAACTGCAAAATAAAAACTGGCTAGTTATTCGCGAACCCGAAAGACCTGCTTTGATTTGAATCAGAAAAAACCAATTCGGATAGTATTAAATATTTTTAAAACTAAGCAATCATACACAATAATTCATATACCAGCTAATGACAAGTTTGATGAGAAATACATTTTACAATAGTTGCCTTCCTTATTGCTTTCTCTGTTGGCAACTTAAAATAATTCCTTCTATATAGTGATAAATTTGACCAGTTTACTTTTAAATGGATTAATTCGAGTTACATTTAATCAAATTACTAGAATTTTTTTTGTTAGGTACTTATGCCTTTTAAATGAATGTTTAAAAAAATCTTCTATGGAAATTACAATAGAAATTAAAATTTGGAGAACCCGACCCCAAAGTGTGTTAAAAAATGTCACAATCTTCAAAATGGTTTATTCAATAATAAAAAATTTTAGTTAGATTTTATATTATCAGCTTTAGTATACTGTATCTAGATTAAAGCACCAGTTATTTTAATAAGTTTCAAAATTGATGGAACGAGTTGACCCGCATTCACTTTTTTTCTAGTTATTTCATTTATAAATAAATAGTAAATCAAAGTTTATTATACAAACAAAATTCAACATATTATACAGATTTGGGATAAAAGCAGTATTTTTGAAACTGAACCGGATTCACTGGACCAACCAGGCAAAAAAAAAAACCGAAAAATAAAAAAAAACAGCCGGTTATTCGCGAACCTAAAGGACCTACTTCGAAGCAGAAGAACCAATCCGGATAAAATTAAATATTTTTAAAACTAAGCAACTATACACAATAATTCATGCACGGGCTAATGAGAAGTTTGATAACAAATGCATTTTATAATAGTTGGCTTCCTTATTGATTTTTTCCTTGAGTAATGTGGGATGGAATAATATAGTTTTCTTTTAACCTTAAGGTAACAAAAGGCACAAGATGGTCTAATTAGATCCAAGTGACACAACAACATTTTTATTTATTACTAGCAGAAGTGCCCGTGCGTTTTCGCGGGTTCGTGTAATTATCCCCTTATATTGGTTTATAGTGTTTGGTGTGGTGTGTAATGAGTTATCAATGCAAGCGTGCTGTCACATGTACATATGGTTTGTTGGATTTCATAAATGTCCTTCCCAAAACTCACGGGGCCGTGACATTTTGGTTCGTGTTGATGGTTTTCGGTAGCCAATAAAAAATGTCGCATGCCTGATGGCTGACACGAGCCGTGATATTTCAAACTAAATTCATCACATCCGTGAATTTTGTTACCAAAACCATATCCTTGAAAAAAAATCGTCTCCGTGATGTTTTCAGATTGCTTTCATTTCCTCCATGAGATTTTGAAAAAGTTTGAACGTCCAAACACACTCACCATTAATTCACCACCACCACTTGCCACCACCTAGGGATGGCAATGGGTATGGTCTGGGATGGAACTAGGTATTCCCATACCCATACCCGATTATAAAACCCCGTCCTAGACTCGTCGGGTATTAGGTATATCCACGGGTTTAAAGTATACCCCTTAGTTTATTTCAATGGATTGATTATTGTTAATATAATACAATATATACATAGAATGTAACACCTGCCAAAATTTCGTGCAAAAATTGTCAACTTTTAAAAGTTGAAAAAGTACTAAAAATTATTCAGCAACATAAAAAGTGGGTTTAAGTATACGCTATATACATTTTCTAAACATAATTAATATGTTTTGGCTTATATTCAAAATGCTATTACTCGGGCGTTTAGAGAAAAAAACAATCATTTAAGTTGTGAGATATTTCAACGGACGCTTAAATTATCGAACACGGTTTAAGAATTTATCATAAATAATTAACTGACCATCATCGCTAATAATGTATGCACACGCTAATATAATTATGCATACTAAAATATGTTATAACTGTATACAAGCTAGATGCCTATGTGCCATATGTTTAATTGGAATTAATTAAGTTATGTAAATTTAAAATATCATCTACGTACCTATATGGTTCATGTGGGGTACTTGATATTTTTCATTAATGTGCCATACTTTCATTTTCAACTATGTTAGCTGCTACTACTAATAATATTAAATAATCAAAGTAATAATAATATATAAAATAGAGATACGGTTACATCAAATGAAATTACGAAATAATATAAGAATAGCAATTTACTCAAATAGTGGACAGCTTGCAAATTCAATGCTTAGATGTTAATTTGCATGTAAATTGTTATGAAGCTACTCCGCGTTAAATGCCAGAGATCAAGATTTTATTGGACCAAAAGAAAACAAACAAATAAATAGTAAATTAAAATATCTCTCTATATATATGAAAAGCATAAAGAAAGAGTCTGATCAGAAGATAATTAAGAAAGACAAATGAGTTATTGTACCATTTTCTTTACAGAAACGGCAGCAAATTTGAAGGATCCGAGAGGAGGGAGGGGTTGTATTATTAGTCGGTTAATCATCTTGTTTCCGATCAAAAGAAAAGACAAGTAGAAAGCAGGAGTTGAGTCGAGTTATTGACGATAGAAGTTGTAATACGTAGTTGTGTAATATGGTCTAAAATATATATATTATTATATAAATATTTCCTACGTTTTTTAGTACTTTTAAGCTAGATTTTAATGAATATTATTCTTAGTTGGTTCATGTGTGATTGTTTAAAGATTTTACGAGACAACGAGCTAAAACAAGTAATTTATTGAGTTTCTTAAATAATGAAGTTAAAAGTTTGAAAATATAAAAGAATACTTATACGATGTAACTAAGAGAAAGGTGAAAAAATAATTAATTAAGAGAAAGGTGAAAAAATAATTGAAGTCTTTCAACTTGAATAAATGATTAAATAATTGTTACTAATCATAATATTCTTTTAAATATGTACACAGTTGTAATCGATGGAATATCTCATCAAATTAAATAATTTGATTGGCCCAAGTAAAATTATGTGAAGCTAAATATGACGTGGACTTTGTTGTGGTGGGTTTGACGGCTACACACAATGTCGGTTACGAGAAACTAATATAAATGATACAGAGGGAATCGTTATAATTTTTCTCCTTTGGGAGCCAACAAGCCAAAAGAGAGAAGAATTACGAGAGAAAGGCCACGAGAGAAGGTCAGCCGCAAGGAGAGAAAAGTATTTTGGTTTGAGCAGAGAGCGTTAGGGTTCAACACTTACTAATCCAAACATCCTTATTATTTGGTTTGAATTTATTATTTTCGTCATGAACTCATTGTTTGAACTTATTTATTTTGGTTTGTTCTTGAGTATGGTTGTTGGCTAAACCCTTAGACCGCCTAGACTTTATGATGAACTTTTGTTGACGTTGGATTTTAGTTTGGACTTTCCTTTAGTTATGGTTTATGATTAAGTAAGAGGTTTATTGTTATTCCTTCGATGCATATGTGTGCTTAGGATTATTTGACGAGTTTTATTGTTTCACAGTTTCCTTGGTGATTGTCTGTCATATGATAGGATTCTGTTAGGTCATCTACTGTGTGTTTTTTACTAGTTTATGGTTGATTCGCGATTAGATCATAGGAGTAATAATTATTAATTAAATAAACCTAAGTGTACTGCTAACCTAAATCTGTAAAGTGCTAGGTTATTGATAGATCTTTATTATTTGATCTTGCTAGATTTAGTTCTTCGTAAGGAGTCCCTCTAGGTTTGATTATTTAATTATTGTCTATTGAATCAATTAAATATATTAAACTGCCTTTGATTTCCGTACTGTAAGGTAGGGTTTCGTATAAAGAAACTAAGTCATAATAATTAGGTGACCGTAAGGAAACTTGATTTTGAATACTGGTGTGCGTTAAAACTTATTAGAAACCCATAGGTATCTCTTGAGAAGGGTCAGGGGTCCTGTTCGGGTTTTCTCTTAGGTGTCTATTCTACGATCCCAGTCTATAACTAAATATTTTCCCGATTAATTAACAACTGAAATTTAGGGGATTCTAGCCTAAGTAGTTATCTCATCATCATTTGAATTAAGTCCAAGTTCTAAGTTAAAGTCGTCTTTAGTTTTCTTAATTAGTTTAAATTAGTTTAAAATTAGTTTATTAGTAAAACCCCCTTAAACAAATAATTATTTTTATTATTTGATCTTGCTAGATTTAGTTCTTCGTAAGGAGTCCGTCTAGGTTTGATTATATAATTATTGTATATTGAATTAATTAAATATATTAAACTGCCTTTGATTTCCGTGCTGTAAGGTAAGATTTCGTATAAAGGAACTAAGTCATAAATAATTAGGTGACCGTAAGGAAACTTGATTTTTAATACTGGTGTGCGTTAAAACTTATTAGAAACCCATAGGTGTCTCTTGAGAAGGGTCAGGGGTCTTGTTCGGGTTTTCTCTTAAGTGTCTATTTTACGATCCCAGTCCATAAATAAATATTTCCCCGGTTAATTAACAACTGAAATTTAAAGGATTCTAGCCTAGGTAGTTATATCATCGTCATCTTATTTACTCAAACTTGTGTTTTCGTTTATTTTACTTGTTTTCTTTAATTAGTTTTAATTTAGTATTTTAAACAAACCCCCCTTTTAATAAACAAATAGTCGTGTTAGTGTTAGTTGAGTCTAATTAGCTAGTTTACGTAATTTAAAGAGTCTCGTGGGTTCGATAACCAGACTTACTTAGTTGTACTAGAGTCGACCGGTTCACTTGCTGGTTAATAGTTTAGTTAAGTTTAAGAGTCTAGAATTTATTACTTAGTGTCTAGATAAGCGTAATTTTAGTTAATAAATTTATAACTACTTTTAGCACATCAAGTTTTTGGCGCTTGCGTTATTAGCTTTGATTAGATTTGTCTGCTACATTCGTGCTACTTGTTTTGTTTTGTTTTGTCTTAGAGTCGTAGGAGTCTAATTAATTTTAGTTTAATTTTTAAGTCTAGTTTAGTTTATTTATTCTTAGTTTTATTTTCGTATTTAAATAGAGTCTATTGATTTGGTCTTGTGTGCTTTTCAGGTTTATGCCACATCTTCGTTCGCAAGGACCACTTCCGTTAAAGTCTGAAGCCAGTTCGTCATCATCGATCATCATAAATTCTCCACCGAAGTCATTACCACACAGTTCACCGCCGTCGAGTCCCAGAACCATTCCCGATATTCAAATGGCCGACAACCGAACCGCTTACCAACAAGCCTTCGAGGGTTTCACCGGAGATCACTCGCCCACCATCCCCCCCGTAATCGATAACCCCAATTCCTGGCAGATTCCCTCTTACGTCATTACCAATCTCACCCAGAGTAACCTATTCCATGGCCGTGACGATGAAGACGCACCAGTTCACATCAAGCGTCTTACCCGTGTGCTCAGTATGTTCAATTTGCAAGGTGCTAATGAAGATGCCATTTTCCTTAATTTGTTCCCATTTTCACTTACGGGTCTTGCCGCCACTTGGCTCGATTCGCAACCTGCTGGAGCATTTGCTACTTGGGAAGCGTTGCATACCGCTTTCTTGAAGAAATACTTCCCGCCTGCCAAAGTATCTCGTCTCCGAGATCAGATTCATTCTTTCCATATGGAGCCAGACGAGCCGTACTATCAAGCGTGGGAGCGTTTTCAGAGTTTGCTGGCCCGTTGTTCACAACATGGTCTTACTCCGTGGGCTCTTGTTGAGAAGGTTTACAATGGGCTGACATATGAGACTCAGGCTCATTTCGACACTGCTGCTGGAGGTAATGTATAAGAAAACTGTAGTTGAGTGTAATGAATTATTTGAGAGTTTTGCCCAATCTGAGTTTGCTAAAAAGCCACGTAACGGAAATTCAAATCCCGTCACTAGTATGCCCTCATCTGTCTGAGGTGTGCACCAGGTTAATCTGGATACTAGTGTGGCTGCTGCTTAGAGAGCCTAACCCATGAGATTGGAGAACTTAAGGCTAAGATAGATAAGTGTGAGTTGTGTAGAGGGGGGCATGGGACTTTAGATTGTCCGTTGATGAGTCAGGAGCAGGTAGAGTTCATAGGAGGGCAAAATAGGGTTCCTAATGCGTTTAATGGAAATAATAATTCGAATTGGAACAATTATAAAAGTAATAATTATAACTCTAATTGGCGTTCCTCGGTGCACCCCCTGGTTTCCAATCAAATTTAAATCCTAACCGGGGGCAGGATCAGTCGTTTAGCAGAGATCAAAGTAGCCAAAGTTCGAGTAATGGGCCAGATCTGAGTAAGAAGTTGGATGAGATGATGCAGCAAATCGTTACTAGAGATCAGGTTACTCAAAAGACTCTTGCCGATCATAACCTACTTTTTAAGAATCAACAATCGGCTCTACTTGACATGAAAAGGTCTATTAGTGATATTGGTCGAAGATTGGATGAGAGATCCCCAGGTTAGTTTTCGGGTTCCACTCATCAAAATCCAGCAGCTCAGTTAAATGCTATTTCTACTCGTAGTGGTAGGGTTTTAGGTCCGGAGAGAGAGATTGAGTTAGAAGAGAGAGAGATGAGTTAGTTGATGAGGAGATAGTTATGGAGACTCCTGGGAGGGTGCAACTTAGGCTAGGCCCAGCAAGTACCGCACCTATTAGTGAGCCCATAGTTAGAGGAAGTGAGGAAAATAAGTTGAGAGGTATTAGGCCTTCACCGCTTATAGATCATTCCCGTGTCCCGTATCCAGCCCGTGTTAAGAATCAGAAGTTTACTAGTGTGACATCCGTGGCAAAACCGAGTACACCTTAGTACTTACAAACTCGAATAAGCGTTTAACCGCTTATTGCGTAACGAACAAACGAATAACCAAACGGGTCTGGTTATGGTCCGAATATCCCGGGGTGCCATCTAGAAGTTTACTAGTGTGACATCCGTGGCAAAACCGAGTACACCTTAGTACTTACAAACTCGAATAAGCGTTTAACCGCTTATTACGTAACGAACAAACGAATAACCAAACGGGTCTGGTTATGGTCCGAATATCCCGGGGTGCCATCTATAAGTGATATACGATCTATGCAAGCTAAAATATTAGTAATATGGCCTTAGTTCGATAGCAAACAAGTTAAACGAAAACATGCTCATTTAACTACCCGCTATAGATTTAAACGCGAAAGATAGTTACAAACCAAGCATTGTATCATCCGTTAAGCTGAAAAAGACTTACCAAACACTTATTTGAAATGTTTTAAGCGATCCGTGAAAATATTTTTAATTTTTACAAACATATAGTATGTTTTTATAATTTTACACAAAACTAGCCGAAAAACACTCGTTTTCGCTCCGTTTGTCGCACCCGATATATTTTTGTCTCTAAAAACCGAACCCGAAATAAATTTGGACTCGGCATTTCATGTTCGGGCACGTAAATTGAGAATAGTGGGCCAAATGGGCCCAAAAGGGGACCCAACGAGCCCAGCCCGCCAAAGAAGACTTTTACCCCTTTTTAGTTCTTTCACATATAAACTAGATCCAAGATATTTTCAACATCATTTTCTTGAAAACTTTGGACACAAGTTCTGCTCCAGCCAAAAACCAGCAAGAAACAAGGTAAAGAGGTCTTAAATAATCGATTTTCGGCTTGTTTAAACTCGTTTAACAACATATAAACATGTCTTGATTGCAAAAAATCATTCCTAACCATGTAAAAACCCTAAAAATGGTCCATAAACATGTTTTGAACATACACATGGTGAGAAACCTGGTTTGATAGTTTTTTTGGCCATAAACACGGATTAAAGGGTTGAAACGGCGTTTCTACGGTTCAAAAGTTCGTTTTTGTGCACTAGCCGAAACCCTAAGTTAAGGGCTATTATGTTGATGAAAAATTTCTTGGTTTGTGATATAGGACTTGTACCTAGCTTATATAGAAGCACAAGAACCCGAAAATTGGATTAAGAGAGCGAAAACGAACCAAAACCGCAAAGGTAATACCGATTTATTCGATTACGGGCTGTTTAGGTTAAGGTTGTGATGTACATATTTTTAGGCCTTGAAATTTTGCAAGAACATCAGGGACCATGTCAATGAGTCCCTGTTCAAATTTAGTAACTTTTCGACCATCCAAGAATATTTGGTGAATTTATTACCGAATTGGGACGTTTATTTGGGACAAATAGCTAAAATACTTCAAAAATTAAGAAATTTTTCTGGGAACTCAGATTTGATGTATTTTAATCACATATGAATTTTGGGATCATTTGGAGAAGTCTAAAGGTATTTTGTGTATATGCGTTCGTGTGAATTTTTATAGCCGAATTTCGGTCGAAAAGAATATCGCACGAGCTTTTTACATTCTGGAAATGATACAAGTTATTTTGGGACATGATTTGAGCATTCAGGAATTTTTGTGGAATTTTTAGAAATTGTTTGGGGTAAACGGACGATTTTCAGGCGAAATATAGCTGACAAAATGAATTTTTATAAATTAATAAATTAGTAAATAATTCCAGAAATATTTTTATAAAAATCTACATATTTTAATTGATAAGTGGTTAAATTTTCATAATTTAATGATTAACGGTTAATTAATTATGCTAATTTAAAGATTAAACAAATTCAGTTTTTATAAAAACCGGCAAGTTCGCGACTAGCGAACCTGCGGGGATATCAAAACACCAAGAGTGATCAAAAATCATATTTTCGGATTAATTAAGTAAAAACGAACTTTTCTATGAGAAACCTGGACAATCCGGGTGGATTGTGAGCGTTTTTTCTCAAATCAAACTGAATAAACGGAAATGGGCCCCGTGGCTAATCCGGGACCCCAGTATGTGATCCTTCTTTATAACTTAATCATTTTATTAATCAATACATTTACCCAAGTTTATTTTCCCATAACTATTTTCTGAACGCGTAAACGAACAACTTGGCCCAGCTGGGAAAACGAGAATCCGAGCCAAGTTCGGTTTTAAGTATTAGACATTGAACAACATCACAACCTAAGCCTATTGCCACTTTCTGGGCATTCCAGCTATACCCAGATTAGTTATACAGCCAGTTTAGTACTGAGATTATAATAATATTAAAATATTAATATTATTATAATATGGACTATAGGGACTAAGTGATAGTAAGGGAAACGAACCCCGTGCTGATCTCGCACTAAGTGCCTACAAAACCGTGAGTTTCATGACCCCACTCTTTAAACTATTTTACGAACTTTTGGGGTGGAAAGTATGTTTATACACGTTATCTATCTGAAAACGGATCAGGATATAAAATATCTGAACATTTATATATGAAAAGTCCCTACAAATATAATGATTGACTACGTGCTGATGAAAGATGATTATTATCGTTGATTGATATATTGAGTGGAGATAATACGAATTGCAAAACATAATGAAATTACACATGACAGCATGTTTATACAAACACGTTATGTAATGTTAAACATAACTAATTTGGGAGACAACGTGGTCTGTAATGGCTATGGGGATAACGTGGTCTGTGATGATTATGGGGCTATTGTGGGCGGAAGGGGGGCCACAATAGTAATAAATTAAAGTTGAGTATGGCCTATGAGCCAAGTTCTGCTGCAACTTATAAACTAAAGTTGAGTATGGCCTATGAGCCAAGTTCTGCTGCAACTTACTAAACTAAAGTTGAGTATGGCCTATGAGCCAAGTTCTGCTGCAACTTATAAACTAAAGTTGATTATGGCCTATGAGCCAAGTTCTACTTATAAACTGAAGTTGAGTATGGCCTATGAGCCAAGTTCTGCTGCAACTTATTAAACGAACTAACTTGATTATGACATGAATGTTAAAAAAATAATGTGATTATGCGTATTGTGGGCGGATGGGGAGCCACAGTATTTGGTGATACGTGATAAATACTATATGTGTATATGTGTCTATATACATGCTATGTGATTAGCCGTAGGAAATACTATGTGTAGAATATACTAATTATTTTCATGTACACTATATAATGTTTGAGTTTACGTGGAATCATTGTGGGTGGAAGGGGGACCACAGTGGTTGAGGTTAACGCGGAACCGTTGTGGGCGGAAGGGGGGCCGTAGTGGTTGAGTTTATGTGGAACCGTTGTGGGAGGAAGGGGGTCCACAGTGGTTGGTTAAACACGGAAATTGGAAACAGGTAGTACGAACAAACAATCACGATTTTACCGAAATTTCGAATTTATATTATAAACTTACATGTGTGCATATGCACACACAAGGATATGGCTGTACATATTTATACAAACGTAAATACATATTTTTACATACGCGCGTACATACAAACTATGACTGTGTGGTATGCAGAACTGATTTCGTTAAACTTATGAAACTCACCAACTATTCGTAGTTGATCTGTTTTAACATGCTTTTCAGGTAATCAGGTATGAGTAGTAATTTCCTGTGCACGTGTCTGGTTGGTGATTGATGTCATGGGCATTTGAGTTAGAAGTAAAGTAATTGAAGAACCGGTTTGATTGTATCACCTAGTTTGTAAAAGATGTTAGAACGATATAATATATTGTAAATTAGTTAGTAATGTTTCTTTATGAACAATGTATTTGATACCAGTTGTATCTGTTGCATTTCCGTTTTATGCTTCCGCAATTCCCTTAACGGGGTGTCACAACTAGAGCGTGCGGGAACTTCTTAGATATGTTTAGGCAGCTTAGGATTAACCTTCCGTTTATCGAGGCCCTCCAGCATATGCCCAAATATACCAAGTTTTTGAAAGATCTTCTTAAACAAAAGGAAAGTCTGGAGGAGCTTTCGACTGTTCCACTAAACGGAGAGTGTTCGGCAGTAGTTCTCAATAAGGTACCCGAAAAGTTACCCGATCCCGGTGTTTTTACTCTTCCATGTTTGTTTGGTAGGGATACCTCGTGCCAAGCATTAGCGGACCTAGGAGCTAGCATAAATTTAATGCCATATTCGTTGTTTGAGAAGCTAGGCCTAGGAGAACTCACACCGACCCGTATATCATTATCTTTAGCAGACCGTTCGGTGAAGTACCCTAGGGGAATCATAGAAAACCTGCTCGTGAAAGTCGATAATTTGGTCTTCCCTGTAGATTTTGTGGTTTTAGATATGGCGGCCGATGAGAGAGTTCCTATTATTTTAGGTCGTCCATTCTTGCGTACTGCTAGGGCACTCATTGATGTGCTTGAAGGTAAGATCACTCTTAGAGCTGGCAACGATATTGTCACTTATGTTGCTAAATCCATGAGACACTCGAGTGGTCAAGACGGTCTCATTGATCAATGTCATCCCGTTTATGCGATCGAGTCATTTGTTCCAGGCATGGATCCACGTCTAGATCACCTTTTGAGGTCTGAACATCACCTTTTTGTCCTATAACATACCCGTGAGGTTATAACTCACCAAGTTTATGTTTTTTTTACATTTCACAGCCCGATCTATCATCCTATTAGTTTGCATGTAGAAACCGACTAAAAACTTAACCATTTAAACTGAAACCTACCTTTTGCTTCGTGTTCGGTTCGGATACGAGACCTTAAGCATCACGTGATCTCCAACACTAAACTCGATCGGCCGTCTTCGTTTATCGGCATATGACTTCTGACGATCTTGAGCGGCTTTCATTCTGGCCTTTATCTGATCAAATCTTGAAGAGGTTTCTTGCACCACTTCCAGACTACCTATCTCCTTTTGACCAATCTCTCCCCAACAAACAGGAATTCTGCAACGTCTTCCATACAACATCTCGAACGGCGGCATACCAATACTAGGATGGTAGCTATTGTTGTAAGAGAATTCTGCCAAGTGCAGATGATCATCCCAGCTTCCTCCAAAGTCTAACACACAAGCACGTAGCATATCCTCAAGGGTTTGGATAGGCCTCTCGGACTTTCCATCTGTTTGAGGATGATACGCCGTGCTGATGTTTAGCCTCATTCCCGTGGCTTCATGGAACTTCTTCCAAAATCTTGAAGTAAAGCGGGTATCTATATCGGACACGATCGACAATGGCACCCCATGCTTTGTCTCAACTTCCTTAACGAACATATTTGCTAACGTTTCTGACGAGATGGCCTCTCGTATAGGCAGAAAGTGAGCACTCTTCATTAAACGGTCCACAATCACCCATATGGCATCGTGATTTCTAGCTGTATACGGTAGCTTAGTTATGAAATCCATGGTTATGTGTTCCCATTTCCATTCGGGTATCTCCAAAGGCTGTATCTTTCGATACGGTTTATGGTGTTTTGCCTTGACTTGAAAGAAAGTCAAGCACTTACTGACATAATCTACCACCTCGTTCTTCATACCCGACCACCAGTAGTCCTTCTTCAAGTCTTGGTACATCTTAGTTGATACTGGATGAATCGAGTATCGAGACTTATGGGCCTCGTCTAGGACTCGATTTTCAAGATTTCCATGTCGAGGGATCCACATTCTATCAAATCTGGTATGTAACCCATGAGTATTATCCATCAACTCGGTTTGTTGCCCAAAAATTCTCTCTTTCTTCATCAACCCTTCATCGGCTAACACTTCCATCTGCACTTTGCTGATCTCTTCAAAGAAATCTGAGTTGATGATCAACTTATAAGACTTGATTGTCGCGATAACTTCTACGTTCTTCCGGCTCAAGGCTTCGGCGACCACATTAGCCTTTTCGGGATAATACTTGATCTCACAGTCATAATCCTTTATCAGTTCTAACCATCTCCTTTGCCTCATATTCAACTCTTTCTGCTCAAATAAGTACTTCAAACTCTTATGATCAGTATAAATTGTACACTTAGTACCATACAAGTAGTGCCTCCAAATCTTGAGAGCATGCACCACGGCTGCTAACTCTAAGTCGTGCGTCGGGTACGTACATTCGTGAACTTTCAATTGCCTAGACGCATAAGCTATGGCCTTCCCTCGTTGCATCAACACGCAACCTAACCCCTGATATGAAGCATCAGTGCAAACTACCAAATCCTCTTCGCCATCAGGTAGAACAAGGATTGGAGCCTGTGTGAGTCTCTTCTTCAGCTCTTCGAATGCCTCTTCCTGAAACTTACCCCAACTGAACACCACAGTCTTTCGGGTCATACCGGTCAACGGTGAGGCTATCTTGGAGAAGCCCAGAATGAATCTCCTATAATAGCCAGCTAACCCTAGGAAACTGCGTATCTCAGTTGGGTTTCGCGGAGTCTTCCAATTCTTTATCGCTTCAATCTTGGTTGGGTCCACAGCAATCCCCTCAGGATTAATTATGTGACCTAAAAACTTCACTTCTCGTAACCAGAACGCGCACTTCGAGAACTTAGCATACAGTTTCTCGACCTTCAATACTTCCAACACTTCTTTCAGATGCTTGGCGTGGTCAGACTCGCTCTTCGAATAGATCAATATATCGTCGATAAAGACGATAACCGACTTGTCTAACATCGGCCGACATACCCTATTCATCATATCCATAAATGCTGCGGGAGCATTTGTTAAACCAAACGACATTACGAGGAACTCGTAGTGTCCATACTGCGTCCGAAACGCTGTCTTAGGGATGTCAGCCTCTTTCACCTTCAGCTGATACTAACCTGATCTGAGATCTATTTGCGACCAGCTTGCACCTTGTAGCTGATCAAACAAATCATCAATCCGTGGCAACGGATATCTATTCTTTACTGTAAACTTATTCAACTCCTTGTAGTCAATACACATTCTCATGCTTCTATCTTTCTTCTTAACAAATAACACCAGTGCGCCCCACGGGGAAACACTCGGCCTTATGAAACCTTTGTCGAGGAGTTCTTGCAGTTGGTACATCAATTCCTTCATCTAAGATGGCGCCAGACGATAAGGTGCTTTCGCGACGCGCTGTGCTCTTGGTATTAACTCTATCTAGAATTCTACTTCTCGTTCCAGTGGTAACCCAGGAAGGTCCTTAGGGAACACTTCTGGGTAGTCACATACTACAGAAACATCTTTCACTTCTTTCGTCTCGGCCGTAGCTTTGACAACATATGGCAGGTAGGCACTGCATCCTCGCCTTAAAAAACCTTCGGCTTTTGTCATCGAAATGACGTTAAGCCCTGAACTTTCTCTATCACCATAAACCGTTATCATACCACCATCCGAAGACTTCAGTCTTATCAATCTACTCTTGCACACTATCTGAGCTTCGAATTCAGACAACCAATCCATGCCAGCACTACATCGAATCCTCCTAAGGTCATCACATACAGGGTAGCAGGAAATTTGTGTCCTTCCAACTCTATCTTACAACTCTTAACCATTCTCAAAATTCTAACCAAAGTCTCACTAACAGTCTCTACCATAAAAGTTTCAGGTACACGAAAACACTTCATCTTAGCTGTTTTACAAAACGGGGTAGCTACAAAACTCCTAGTTGCACCTGATTCAAACAATACGGAAACGGAAATACCGTTTACTAAAAATGTACCTGTCACGACATCTGGGATCTGCTTGGCTTGTTCTTGTGTCAGCATGTAGGCCCTGGTCTTTGGCCTAGATTGCTCAGCAGTCTTCTTTCCGCTTCCCCCAGCTTCACATTCGGTACACTCTCTTGCCATATGACACGTCTTTCCACATTTATAACAGGCGGATTTCGCATTACATTCGTTTGCGTAATGCCCCACCTTTCCACATTTATAACATGCATTTGACCCTAGCCTGCACTCCCCTCCATGGGTCTTCCCACACTTGCTGCACACATCACTACTCTTACTCCACTTGCACTCACCGCCGTGCATTTTCCCACAAGTCTTGCATGACTTTTTCTCCCACACCTTCTGTTTCTTATCCTTGGGGTTCCACATTTGAGTACCAGGCCGCTTGGCAGGAGCAACCCACTTCTTCTCCTTCTGCTCTTCCACCACCACATCATCCACAACCAGGTCATCATAAACCATTTCTGCAAGTTCGACAGTAGGATCAAAAGTAGCAGGTTTACTAGCCCGGACAAAGGTGCGGATATTTTGTGGCAGTCCCCTCAAGTAGCACTTGATCCTCTTCGCTTCAGTGTTTACCACGTCAGGGACAAGTCTAGACATACGGTTGAACTCTGTGGTGTACTCGCGGAGTGTCATCTTTCCCGCCCTCAAATTCAGGAACTTCATCTCTGCCCTCTCAATTTCAGCATCCGCACAGAACTTCTTCATGAACATCTCCTTCAAGTCTTCCCATTTCATAGCCTTAACCTCATCGGCGGTCTTTCTCTGCTCAACAGTTTCCCACCAAAACATAGCTTCGTCCTCAAATGACTGGGTAGCAAAACCTACCGCTTGATTGGGACCGCATTCGCTAATTCGGATAACCTTGTCCATCGCGGTTATCCATTGGAGTGTAGCGATTGCATCCCCTGTACCAGACAGCTTTGGAGGGTCACAACCCTTAAACAACCTGTAGCTGCAGCCACCTTGGCCTCTCTTATCGTCGTTGAATTTCACAGATCGGTCTTCACTCAATTCCTCTCTCACAGTCTATTCACCTTTCTTACTACTTTCCCCTGTCCTCTCAGCGGTTCCTGCACGGCTCTTAGTTGACTTTTCCTGTTGCTGATTCTGCACTACAGCAACCACTGCCTGAGTAATGGCTGCTTGGATAGCAGGGTCGAGCTGATACCCTTCGCTTCTCACAGTTAGGCTTCTTCCCTCATCAGACTCGATAATCGGTTCCTCGGGGGGTACTCGGGTAGCTCGTGGTCTACCACGGCGTCTCGAACTTTCTCCTTCCCCAGCAGTCTTCTTAGAACCAGCCATTCGTATTCTATAGGAAAACACAAACATCATCACTTTAGGAACCATTTAGTACAAGGATAGTAAGGCTAACAGGTAATAACAGTGGCCAGTTGTGATTAGCTGATCACGTTACTCTCCGTGTTCTATATACTTCCCTTTGTGAGTCCACTTGTGCTAGTTTTCTACTTATAACAATTCAACCATCATACAGTTCACATCATCACATATCAAAATCTATTCTACTTCTAGCAAGTAAGCTAACTTCCTTACAAATTCTTTTAATATACAGAACACCATCAACTTACTAAGCTTGCTCGGGTGACACATGGCATTCTCGGACTGGCATCTTCTTTCTCTTATTCCTTAAGTCCCATTCCCTGTTCGAGTTTAAGCATGTAGGATGCTTATTTCTCTCGAACTTATGCTCTGATACCAACTTGTAAGGCCCCGTTTCCGGTAATCCTACTTTGGTGTTGGATTTACTCATAAACACAATTCTAAAATCAGATTTAATTAAAACTTTCGCGGAATAACTTAAAACTTCAACCATCACATTACAAAACATTCATTTTTGTCGTAACATACAAATTGTCTTTCCATAAACATTAATTAAAATAGTCATGACACTTCTTCGTAGATGCCAGTCTCTTCTGTACATGCCACGTGTCCCCCTCCTCAAGCCAGCTGCTTCAACCTATTTGCCTGCATGCATACTAAAAGTCAGCTATGCTGAGTGAGTTCTAGTTAATTAATTAACATACATTACATTCATATCCTCACTCATACGTGTCCGAAGATACGTATTCATACCTTACCTGTTATTTCTTCTTTCATACATACTTTACATACATGCATGCATTCTTCCATACTTTCTTTCATATAACCCTATGGTATACCATAAGCTATTCTATCTTAAACATCACATATATTATAAGGGTCTGGTCCCTAACATCACAGATATTATAAGGGTCTGGTCCCTAACATCATAGATATTATGAGGGTCTGGTCCCTATCATCACAGATATTATAAGGGTCTGGTCCCTTCTGTCTCGAATAACCTTACCTTTATCATACGTGCATACTTTACATATCTTCTAGTTATAAATATATATACATAATCGTTCATACAATCATTATGTAATGATACATTCAATACACAATCATACACGTATCATAAACTCACCAATCAAGTAAGCGTATTATCTACCACATAGGAGTATGCACAAAACCCCGAAAACATAACAGATAAGGGGGGGGGGGGGTAGAACTCACCAGGAGTCGGTTTCTCTCGCCGTTGATGGTAGTGCCCTTCCTTAGTTGTGCACGGCTAACTGTACAATACATTACGCGTGTCAATTATCTGTTACTAGTATCTCTTATATCTATGCTAATGAAACCCTCAACTAACGGGGGTCATGGAATTTCGCATGGAAGAATTTCTCATGGAAGAATTTCTCTTCTCATGGAATTTCTCTTCTCATGGTAGAATTTCTCTTCTCATGGAATTTCTCTTCTCATGGAAGAATTTCTCTTCTCATGGAGTTTCTCTTCTCATGGAAGAATTTTTCTTCTCATGGAATTTCTCTTCTCATGGAAGAATTTCTTTTCTCATGGAAGAATTTCGCTTCTCATGGAGTTTCTCTTCTCATGGAAGAATTTCTCTTCTCATGGAGGAATTTCGCTTCTCATGGAATTTCTCTTCTCATGGAAGAATTTCTCTTCTCATGGAGTTTCTCTTCTCATGAAAGAATTTCTCTTCTCATGTGAAAAACCCATTTTTTTACATCTCTTTTTTTTTTGCCATTTTAAAGCTATTTTACTCCGTGACTCTTCCTTAGGAACCGATTTTACCCTTTTTATGGGTTTTGGGTTGTACCAACTTTGTATACCCGTGTTTTATGAGGTTCGAACATCACCTTTTTGTCCTATAACATACCCGTGAGGTTATAACTCACCAAGTTTATGTTTTTCTTACATTTCACAGCCCGATCTATCATCCTATTAGTTTGCATGTCGAAACTGACTAAAAACTTAACCATTTAAACTGAAACCTACCTTTTGCTTCGGGTTCGGTTCGGATCCGAGACGACTCGAGGATCTGGACGTGATTCTTGTTATTTGAAGACACTTTGACACCAAGATCTTCCTTACTTTAACCCGGATTTGGATTCGGGTCTTGAGAGAGTATGTGTGTGTGTGTTTGTTATGTTTTGAAAGAAAAAGAAAGTGTGGGGAAGTGGTGGATATTTATAGGAGGCTATGGGCCCCACCACCCACTCTCAATTCCAAATCCAATATTATCCAAACACTAACACACAATTAAATAAACGACACACGGTTAATTACAAATCCTTCTGTTATTTAATATTCTGAAAATATGGATGTTACATGAGAATTGATGGAGTTTGATATAGAGAGAGGCGGTGGAAAGCGAAAGTTTGTGGAGTTTGGAAAGAATGAAGATGATTGGTCGTATCATGATGCAGTTTCTTGGAGGACCATGGAGTTTGACCGAGGTGGAAGAAGCTCCACTCGGACTATCAAGTAGTTCACATAGGAGAGTGTCTTTAGTGAAAACTCAAGTGTAGAGTTTGTATATTTGTCCTATCTTTATTTTTGACTTGTGTTAAGTCACTAACGTAGATTTTTGTAGTTCTTCTTTGTTTTTGTTTTTAAGTTTTGCAGGTTTTTGAGATAGAAAAGTGTGGGGATGGAGTAGCTGAACTGTATACTTTTTATTATTTGCTGCTATTTATTCATGTTTTATATATAGGGTGGGTTGGTTGGTCTAGTAATATACTTAAGTGCTTAACATCTATCAAATTAATAAGATATATTTAGATATTTTTTGTTGTGTTTGCCGCTTCCGTTCGTGAGTGAGAGAAGGAGATTCCTTTTGTTGAGTATGCTCGGAGTTGGAGGGCAGCTATGGATGAAGACTTTGGCATCAATTTTCATGCGCATATTACCAGATAAGTCTTTTCCATTATCTAGCTTGTTTATTTTTGATTTTTGTTTTTAGATTTTTAGTTTTTGTATTCCGATTTTATTTTTATCTTTCGTTATTATCCTTGCATTGAGGACAATGCAAAATTTATGTGTGGGGATAGGACATTTGAGTCGTAGTTAAATTTTATTAAAAAAAAATTTTGAAAAAAAAGTTTTGAAAAGTGTCTCTTGATTTTGTCTCTTTTTGCATTTAAATGGGAGATAAGGATACTTATCGGGAATCGGTTTTTCAAACTACTAATAATAAGATATAATTAAAGAAAGGTACTTAACTTGGGATGTGTCGGTAGGCCCAACTAGTCTTGAAAGGTTTCGCATTGCATATTCTTAATAAACGCAATTAATCTTAGATTTTGTGGGTTCTCATCCTAGGGGGATAATGAAGCTGAAATTCGATAAGGTATACGGAGTATTACCATAAGCTGATTACCCTAAGATGGTGAGAATTGAATGCACTTTAAAATTAGCACGCCACCCCGTTTTATGAAAATAAATAAAGAGTGGTGGCGCCCCGCAAATGTCCATTTTTATACGAGCTTTAGTCTTTAGTTATATATTTTTAGGTTAAATATGCCTAAGTGCACAATTAAAAATAAATAAATAAATAAATAAAGAAAAGCAAAAGTGAGAAAAGTGATGTAATAAAAAATGCCAAAGAAGCATTCTCAAAAATAGAAAAAGAGGTCAAAGTGCACGTACTAGACGAGACTGAGAGTTTACGTGTTACCAAGGGGATGTCGACTCTGAGGATACACTATTTGGTCTCGAAAGTTTCTAGTCAATAAATATTTTCTTAGGGCATATATAGGACAAAGTCCAATAATATTTAGGGCATGCTCGTACGACCTCACTTGACCTATCATCCATTAATTCCATCTAAGTGCATTTTTTTCTTACCATTATGGGGTTCTTATCTTATGGTGATATGTTGAACCAATTTGCTTCAAATCTATTATTTTTAGTTATCTTTACTATGCTTGAGAAGGGGGTAGGTGGATCTTAACTCTAAAGGTGTGAGACCCATAGGTTTTTGATGTCACATGAACTTAAATGCTTAATGTGCGTGGGGGCTTGATAGGCTGGTGGCTGGGTTTAAGTGGACAACAATATCGGTAATCGCGGTTTTTACTTTCATCTGAGCTTTAAGATAACCTAATATGTTTTTAACATCGTATTTCTCCGATTCTGATCCCATTGCAATTAGACTTTTTTAGGGACGAAAAAGAGATAAGTGCGAGGATATTTGATATAATGCTAAATATATATAATTCCCTTGTATATTTTATATAATATTCTATTAGTTTATGTTTGGTTTTTATTAGGATTTGTATATTACTAACATATTTGAGTAATGTAGGTCCCGAGACTTGTTCGTGGTTAAAAATGGTGAAAAACGAGCTAAAATAAGCCAAACCGGAGAACTGGAGGATCTTCATCGAATTTTTAAGTCCATGGGCTCAGATTTCTAGAATCTTCTATGAATTTTAAGTTTATGGGCTCAGATTTCCAGAATCTTTTACGAATTTTAAGTTTTGGGCCTTGAAAGTCTATATAAACACCCATAAACTTAACCCTAATCATAACCTAAATAACCTGAAGAGCCATACAAAATTTGGGAGTTCCAAGGCTTAGGATTGCAACTTTTGAAGGCTTTGGAGTTGAAGAATCATCTGGTGGTGCGCGTATTGGTTGAAGACGAAGAACACGGGTTTTATCTTCTATTTTCTTTCGTTTTCTTTTATATCCGCCATGAATTCTTCTTTGATTGTTTTGTTTAAACCTAAGATGTTAGGCTAAACATTATAAACTGCCTAGGCTTATGATGAACCTATTTTGACGTTGTGTTTGGATTTGGGATTTATTTATCGTTATGGTTTTGTGATTTAGTAAAAGGTTTAATTATATTAAATTGATGCGTATAGATATTTAGGATTGTTAGATTAATTGTTATTATTCCATAGTTACCTTGATTATTGTTTGTCATTATGATAGGTTGCTATTAGGTCAATTACTTTGTGTTTTTTATTATTTTATGATTGATTTCGTGATAAGATCATAGGAATAATAATTATTAATTAAATAAACCTAAGTGTACTGCTAACCTAAATCTGTAAAGTGCTAGGTTATTGATAGATATTTATTATTTGATCTTGCTAGATTTAGTTCTTCGTAAGGAGTCCGTCTAGGTTTGACTATTTAATTATTGTCTATTGAATCAATTAAATATATTAAACTGCCTTTGATTTCCGTGTTGTAAGGTAGGATTTCGTGTAAAGGAACTAAGTCATAAATAATTAGGTGATTGTAAGGAAACTTGATTCTTAATACTGGTGTGCGTTAAAACTTATTATAAAACCCATAGGTGTCTCTTGAGAAGGGTCAGGGGTCCTGTTTGGGTTTTCTCTTAAGTGTCTATTTTACTATCCCAGTCCATAACTAAATATTTTCCCGGTTAATTAACAACTGAAATTTAGAGGATTCTAGCTTAGGTAGTTATCTCATCATCATCTTATTTACTCAAACTTGTGTTTTCGTTTATTTTAGTTGTTTTCCTTAATTAGTTTTAATTTAGTATTTTAAACAAATCCCCCCACCCCCTTTTAATAAACAAATAGTCGTTTCAGTTTTAGTTGAGTCTAATTAGCTAATTTACGTAATTTAAAGAGTCTCGTGGGTTCGATAACCGGACTTACTTAGCTGTACTAGAGTCGACCGGTTCACTTGCCGGTTAGTAGTTTAGTTAAGTTTAAGAGTCTAGAATTTATTACCTAGTGTCTAGATTAGCGTAATTTTAGTTAATAAATTTATAACTACTTTTAGCACGTCATTGTGCTACAAACTTACAACGAGCTGTTGTTGCGTCTCGTAGTACGTACCAAGCCCCGAGGTTTCAACGGTTTAACTCCTAATACGCGACATAGAGTAGAAGTGCTACTCGTTCAAGCTTAGACATTTAACCCCAAGTACCCGCGTGAGGTAGGGGTTTCGCTTAAGTTGTTATTATTATTATTACTATTATTATTATTATATGGCTTTGACCCTAGTCAAGGGCATAGCCTAAACCTTGATTGATCATAAAGTTAAATATAGCTTTTCATAAGTTAAGAGTATAAAAAAATAATAATGTTTATTCGTTATTAAGAAACATAAGAATATAAGATCTTTTATACAAAAGATGGTAGTCATGACAGTGTTTCTTCGTAATTAAGAAACATAATATTTTACTTATAAAGGATGGTAGTTGAAATAGTGTTTCTTTTTAATTAAGAAACATAAAGGAATATAGCCAAGTTAATATTTTGATATGGCTAAGAAACGTAAAACCTTATATGCAAAAGGGTTATGGTCAGAATTGATATTTCTTTTTGTAAAAGAAGCATAAACAAAATATGTTTCTCCATAAAGAAGAAACGTAATGTATATATATATATGATGAACGAAAAAGGGGGACTAAAGGTTCGAGGGTTTTATAAAAGAAAGCGATATATCAAGGTTAAAGCTATGCAAAACAGACTAAAGGTCTGAAGCTAGATCGTTGATCTAGTATTTATAAAAGGTTATTCTCGTACTATAGGTCCGAGGTAACGCTCAAGCATAAGTCAGTGAACTACACTGATCATAACAAAGGTGAATGCGTCCAATTTTTTATAAAACAAGTCTTTGAATGTTTGCATGGGATTATATAGCCCTAAAACTTTATAAACGAAAGTAATTGCTGGCCCTCAGGCTATTGTATACGTTTGTTTGGATCCTTACATATGTGGGTAGACGGTGGGCACACTGCACCACACTTACTAACGCCTTCGCCATGTTGGGCGGACCTAAGTATTGTCTGAGAGGGGATTATCTTGTGTATATTAGTAGTTGCTAAGTTCTCGATGTTACGGTATCGCTGAGTGGTTTCAAGTATAACTAGATGTTTATAATAGTAAATTTGACTTGGTTATTTCCTAAGCCACGATGGCCCGGGTCATAAGATACCCGAGGGGATAACTAAGTATTAAAATGTTTTGTGTCAGCGTGTTCACCAGCATATAGCTAACGTATTTTTCCCAACATTTCATGGAAACAAGTATAGTACAAGTAGCAAGGATCTGAGTTACTCATGGAGATAGAAGATCGCTATATGGAGATGACTCAGTTTTAATTATTAAAATAAAATGAACAGGTTTATCAAAACTTTATAAATCAAATACTTGGATATTCATTTTTCGAAAAGTTTTCGAAATAAATTAGTATTTTATTTATAAGCACTCGGATATTCAATATCCGAGAAGTTTTCAAAATAATAATAATAATAAAGTTTATTGGATTTTAATAATCTCTATTGACTGATATTGCCCGATAATAATCCCTATTCATTTTATCACCACTGGCGGTCCCAAATTTAAAAAGTTGGCCCCCAATGGTCACCCGTTAAAAATGACTTAACGGCGTTATACTTTTGATCGGAAGGAGGATATGAGTCGATTGATGTAAAACTTCGTTCAAAACGGTGATCCAGATGACTTGATTTTTGTTAGTTGTAAGTTTAAACACCCGAATTGAAGCATTGTTTCGTCGTTTTGGAGCAGCGTTTCAAACGAAGTTTTACAACAATCGACTTGTATCTTCCTTCCGATCAACAACCCTAAAACATTAGTTTGAAATTCGGAAAAAAGTATAACGCCGTTAAGTCATTTTTAACGGGGGACCATTGGGGGCCAACTTTTTTAAATTTGGGACCGTGAGTGGTGATAAAATGAATATGGATTATTATCGGCCAATACCAGTCAATAGGGATTATTAAAATCCAATAAACCTAATAATAATAATAATAATTTATTTTAAATAAAGTCTTCCGCTAAATCAACCCGCAACTCTAATATATTTACAAAACAGATACCAACTATTAGTCATACGTCTAGGCCCTAAGTCAGGGTGTGACATAGAATATACTTTTTATATCCTTATAACATTACCACAGTCCACAAACTCAACAGCGTGAATTTAAAACAAAAAACATTCCTTTATGTTACTTTATCTATATATATAAACAAATAAATAAATAAATAAATCAACACACACACATATATATATATATATATATACATGCATATACACACACACATAATTATGTCGGGTATATAATCAGGCAAATGGGTCCATATTATCGGGTAAATGGTTCGGGTAATCGGGTATATTAGAAATCCTAGACCTGTCTCAAACCCATTAAAAAATTCAAAACTAATCCCAATCTCGTCCCAAACCCTAATGGGGCGGGTAAGACCGTCTCAATTATGTTGTGTTTTGGGTATTCCCATCGGGTTTGGGTTTCACTGTCATCGCTACCACCACCAAAGAAAACATGCAAAATAGCATGTGAAAGATGATTGTTGTTACTTGAGGGTGAATCGCTAGCGGTTTGGTTTTATGAAGGATGGAAAATAAGACAAAAATATTAATAATAGTTTTGGAAAAAAATGGTGAAGAAATTAATATGAGAGGGATATCGGGTTTGGTCTTGTCCGTTTATAAGACGAAAGTGAATCAATGGTGAGTGGCAAGTGGTCATGGTCCGAATCGTTGACCGATAAAAAAAACTACAAAAAAGAAAAATATATTGTTTAAAAGGAAATAAAAGAAAGTGAAGGATGTGATTTGAAACCGGTAACATAAATTGTTTAAAAAGAAAAATTATTTAAGTTCAGGGACATATGATAACATTATTGAAATTAAGGGATAGAAATATAAGTTAGTTAAAAAAGAAAATAAAAAACAAATGAAAGTCTAGTATACATTTAACTAACACGTTATATAAGTACAAATGCTAGGGTATTGTTAATATGTGATCAAGATCACATATTGTGTGTCCCCTTTTTGAATCTTTTCTTGCTTGATCTTATCAAGCCTCGTTCATAGTTTCTGCAACATTTGCAAGTAAACCCGATCGGATGTGCAGGGCCCACACATCATGTAAATCACATTTCCTAACGGACACAAGTAAATATCGTCTTTCCTAAGCTTTAAAAGCAGAGATGCTGAACATAGTGATGCATACCTACATATATGAGGATAAGAAAGGTCGAGGTCAAACGACAATTTAATAGTAAAACGTCATAAATCACTTCATGGGATCTTGAAAAGGGTATTATTGTAACTTTATGCACATACCCGACATTATGATCATATACTTTAAGCTCCAAAGCGAAGAGAGTTCCCAATGAAACCACTCTTTGGACCGCAGGATGAAATGAGAACTTCTTAACTAACTCTAGATCCCAAAACTGCAACGGTATTAAATCCAAAATTATTATTATTATCATGTTAGTAATCACATTTCCAATACACGCGATTCAATTGTATCCAAAAATAACCAAAGACTATTCAAATGCGTAAAGCCTTGTGTATATATCACAATAATTATTTAGAATCACGATCATTTTAGAACTTCCAGATAATTTCATAACTTTAAGAACTTTTAACAATAAATCATTTTGATTATGTATTATATATAATTATTATTATTGAAGGGTAGTTTCGTCATTTATTGTATGTAATTTACATATATGTAATCACAAAAATATAGACATAAAATAACAAAACTACCCACAAAAAATATTAAATATGTAAATATATAAACAAAATCATTGGTTGTTAGAAGTTCTTGAAGTTTTATAATTTTCTGGAGTTAATAAGAAATCCAAATTCTATATATACAACTATTTATAATAATAATTATTATAATTTCATTAATTAAAGAAACATGCTTATAAAAATCTCTCTCAAAAGATATAAATAACAATATGTGGAAAATAAAATACCTATTTAGCATTTTTTTTTTTGAACGGCAAATTTAGGATCACTCACGGACCACTGGAGTATAGTACCAGCAGAACCACGCGATCATATCCATCTCCACTAGGCAATAATGCCTAACCACCAATTCAGGAGGAAAGCCAACAAAAGTTGGGAAAACCCCCTTTTTATGGGATTCGAACCCAGGACCTTATGGTCCCTAAGCCTTATCCCACCACCAAGATGCCACTAGGCTACAAAGCCATGGACACCTATTTAGCATTTACCTTTGAATCTTTTGACAAATAATTCAAAAGCATCATTTGTCGCTAATGTAGCAGACAATGGTATCATGCCACCTGTCATTAACTTAGCATAACAGGCTATATCGGGTTTGCAGACTAGTGACTCCGATGCATATTGTAAAGAAGTAAAAAAACTGTCATTTATTATTCAGACTTTTATACAAATCAATTTGGATATTTTTGACTTTGAAGGATCAAACAGGTTAACTTAATTTATATTAATAAAAATGAAACATGTTAAATTGATAATCTTACTTATATATTAAAGCAAAATGATGCCTTCACGTGTCATTCTACTAGCCTATCCATATAGGCATCTATGTAAGAAAGTTTTCATATCTATAGTTTCCACATTTCACATTAATTGTTAATCAACTTAATTAAAAAACACGCGACCCGTGGAGAGGAACCCGATAACCCAATACCCATTTTACATCATCACTTCTCATTCTCTCAACCCTAACTTCTTTACTGTCGTTACCCTGCTGTTCAATGATCCAAAACCATTAGAATCCTTTGTTTGATTTTCAGAAGCCAATACCCTGTTCATTCTTTCAACCATAACTTTGCCATCGCAGTAAACCCTCCTCTTCATTGATTAATCGTTGATTTTTTTAACCCTTCGAATCATCTTTCATCTCTCAACCTTAACCTTGCCATCGCCGTAAACCCTAATGTTTCGCACGTTAATTTAGTCAGTTGCTTTTGACAGATTCAATCTTATTTCCTGAGATGCCTATTGCACTGCGGTTATCAAGTCATCTTTTGCTCGGCGTGGTTAGGATTTACTCAAAAAAGGTCATATCCGTCCATTAATAACATATCTATTTATGTTTATTTGTAGTTCTTATTCTTATAATTTGATTTTGTTTATAGAGAAATTTGGTGATGGTGATGCATCTGGTTTGGATCTTCACGAGGTAAATGTCTGTCTTATAGAATCTTGAATGTTTGGATTATCACTAAAAACTTTTGAAAAATGAAAATTGGTGCAAACATGAACTGGTGGTCAAGAAGGTTGTGCAACTCAGGAACTTGCTGCTGCTGCTGGTGCGTCACATTCATAGTATGTCACTGTAAATTATCTCTATCTTTTTGATATTCTATTTTCGTGTATTAAAGATTAAATAAAAAAAAAAGATTCGAATTGAATATAATTGTAAACAGATTGCATTTGAGAGTTTACCATAACATAAATAACCGGTTGACTTAATTAATATTTTCAAAATTCAAATTTTAAACAACTCATATATTTCATATATATATATATATATATATATATATATATATATATATTTTGTAAATGTAACCGTAACCGCAAATATTAAGGCTAATATTAATCATAATTATTTCAAATCATATTACATATAATCCAAATGCAAATCATATTACTCCAAATATCTTTATTTTCGGTTAAGAAAAAAAAAGGAAATTATATTTGTTCATAATAAGCACTTGGTGTTAAGGGAAAAAAATATTTTCTAAAATACAATATTCCATATTATTATTTGTCTAGCTTACTGATCTAGGAACTGTTAGGTGTTCATTCAGGAATGCTCCTAATTAAGGTGTGTGATATATACTAAAGATGAATCCAAATTAAAAATTAATAACATGAGGTGTATGTAAGTTATATGACAACCTCAACTTGTACTATTTCTTTAGAATATTATGTTTTTGCTTGCATTGCACGAGCTACTGTTACAATGACAAATAGTGACCAATAGGATCATGGGTAAGTACAATATATGAAAGAATATGTTTAAACAACATGTTTCATGTTTAAATATTATGACCAATATTCTCCGATTATAAGGCCGAGGGGTGTGGGAGGCTCTAATGGGGGCGCGAGTGAATATTCTCCGATTATAAGGCTGAGGGGTGTGGGGGGCTCTAATGGGGGCGCGAGTGGGGGCTCCAGCCAATAATATTGTTACTTGTGGCAGAGAGAGAAACTGGATAAGGGGGGTGTTGGAGCCCCTGGCCCTGGTGTGGAGGGGCTCCAGCAGGGGCTCCAGTGGATTTTTTTTTTATTTTTTTATAAATATATTCAAAAAACGTATTATTAAAAAAACTCATAAATTATTAAAAAAACACACATTAAAAAAAAAATACATTAATATCTAAAAATAAAATAAAATAAAAATAAAAGTACTAAAAAAAACATTATTCTTATTCTTCGGCTTGGTCTTCTTCGATCAACCTCTTTCGGATACGTTCCTTTTGCTTTTCCATTAGCATTTGATCGACCGGATTTAGGTTACTGAAGTCTCTAGTAAGGAAGTCCAAATCTCTCATTCGACTTTTTTCCTTTTTGTCATTAGAGACCACCTCCATGGTTTTGTTGAATTTATTGAGGGATTCAACAAGATTGGCGATGTTTACGGCTTCCCCCTCAGCCGGTTTTTCCCCTTGGCGTCCCGTCCCAATGGCCGCCTCCTCGGCGGTGAAGACGTTTCCTCCCCCGCAATGTTTAGGTCAAATCCAACGCGGCAATCCGACCCGGCGGAAGTGCTATACGCTCCAGACGAACTAGTTTTAGTCCGTTTCGGCCCTACTTCCGCATCAAGGTCCGGCGCCACCAGCTCAACCCACTTGGAACACCTTTTCAACCTCTCCCACAACTTTACATCGTCCCACGTCTTCACCGTCCCATACCTCCGCAAACACTCCTGCTTCCACTCTTCGACAGTGAAATTGTAAACCGCCAAATCATCACTGCCACTTGGTCTCATACGACCGCTGTTCCTGTTGAAAAGATTAGTAAACAAGCCGACAAATTTTCTGATTTCGGACCACCGACCCGAAATCATATCGGCGTTCCGCTCTGTACTCCCAACGAGCGTATAGAACGTCTCCCTAACCTTTGTCCAAAAAATCTTGTTCTTTTGGTAGTCGGCTGCAAAATGAATAAATAAATTTGTAAGTCATTTAACTTTTTTATTTAACTTTTTTATTAAAAATCATTTTTAAAAACGTTAAAACAATTACCGCAACGCCGATCCTCAGAAATGACTATCCAAGCCCGACTCAAGGCTTCCTTCTCATCCGATGACCACGGAGTGGTTTTCCGTTTCGTCCTCGGAGTCGAAGCCGGTCTCGACCCGTCCGTTGCAACTTGTTTTTTCCGGTGGACGCGTCTTCTTTGTCCCGTAGCTTCACCGTGTGATTCTTGTGTCTCCGGAACAACAAAGTTAGGAGACGGTTGTATGTTGGATGGTTGAAAGCCGGATGATTGTTGCGGCTCCGAATAAAACATCGGTTGGTCCGGTGACGACCATAAATCGTCGTCAATATAATCTGAATCTAGGATTGGGTACCAATTTCCAGCCATGTTTTTAAAAAAAAGTTTGGAAGATGGGTTGATTTTGGGTTTTTTTTTTAAGTTGTGATAATTGTTTTAGATGAAATGGGTTATATATAGGAAGAAAAAACTTTTTTTTTTATTAAATAAGAGCCCAACGGCTCATTTTTAAGCTCCAACGGCTCTTTCACGTTTTCCCACGCCCTTTTACGCCATATTCGTCCCGCGAAGGTGCTTGCGCCTGCTTTGTTTTTCGTGCTCGCGCCCCTCTCGCGCCCCGGGGGTGTGGTGCTAGCGCCTGGGGGCGCGAGCGGTGGGGCTCTAGCGCCCCCGTTGAAGCCCCACACCCCTCAGCCTAAACGGTTGGACGTTTTGAGATGACCTATATTTAGGATGGTTAATGGTCAATGGTTAATGATTAATTTTGTGCATCACTTATTTTTGGTAGTTCCCAAAATCAAGCTCCGTATTTTGGGAAGAAATTATATTCTTTATTTATATGGTATATTTACTCAAGGGTTTATATTATTTTAAATTAATAAAATAAAATTTTTGTATTTACGGCTTTAATTAGAAACGAAATTCCTAAAATTACGATGTTTACCAAAATTAAACATCTCCATACCTACTATATAACATCTAATTGTATATGCATTCTCCATCAACATTCATATCAATCTTCTTGACTTGAAGCTTTTACCAAGTAACTTTTTCAACTGTTATTTATAATTCCTATATTTAAACATATTATTTCATACAGTCTCTTATCATGTTATTCAAAACAGATTACAATGGGCGTTCAAAAGTTTACAATGTTGAACAAAATTGATGTTCTCAACATTCATATCAATCTTCTTGACTTGAAGCGTTTACCAAGTAACTTTTTCAACTGTTATTTATAATTCCTATATTTAAACATATTTTTTCATACAGTCTCTTATCATGTTATTCAAAACAAATTACAATGGACGTTCAAAAGTTTACAATGTTGAACGAAATTGATGTTCTCAAAACATCTCCGTCAACAATTAAGGTCAGAGTTTTGAGAGTATGGAGCGTCAAGGATAACAAAAATGCCAATGAAGACTTCTTGATGGAAATGGTCCTCATAGATCAATCTGTAAGTTTTCAATGATTTTATATTTTCCCTCCTCTTTCAAAATTACTACTATTTTCATGACTTAGTTACACATGCTTATGTTTTATTCTATTATTATTTCATGACAAGAGAATAGAATGCAAGCTTCAGTTTTCATACCCGACAATTTTCGTTTCAGAAGGTTTTTGAACGAAAACTCTACTCTAACAATTGTGAATCCCGGCGTGGGTTTGTGTCACACCCTAACCGACGGCGGAATACGTCGAGGTGAGACGGTGATTGTTCATAGCACATGATACTACGTGTTACAATAGTCGTTAAATTTAATTTAATATCAAGCAATACAGAGATACAATGAATTGTTTTATAGTCATCTAGGTCCAATCATGCAATCCTATATCTTGCATCAAGTAATCTTCAACAAACAAATTTCCAATACCTGAAAAACATGCGAGAGTGTCAACTAAAAATAGTTGGTGAGAACATAGGTTTTAATAAAATAAGTTTTAAGTTGAAAGCAATCCATATGTGTTAAGTTACTTTGTATACTTTGTGATTACAACCAAACTTCTGACACGTTTAGCGAGTCGTCTAATCCACGATTAGACTATTATGTTTAATGTTTAACGATCGTCGGATTCTGAACACACAAGCCTCTACCTAAGGCCTGCGTGGGCGGGTCGGGCCAATAGATTTATCATCATACTACCACGGGCTTAACAAGTTAATGGTTGTACATGCGATTAAATATACACTTGTAATGATTACACATAACGAATATAATGAAATAAATCTTGAATCAAATAGCATGTATAAAACATAAAGTAAATAAGTTGCATGTTTCCACCCCGAAGTATAAAACGTATAAAAGCATGAAAAGGGGCTATGAACTCACCTTCGTTGATGAATTGAGACTTGTAACGCTTTTGTTTAGAGCCTTAATGATCAAGAAAGTTGTTAGAATGTGACCCTATTTCGGTGGAATATAATCTCCGACCTCAGGTTCCCAGGAAAAGGTAAGTGGGTCCATTCACGCCCGGACACGCCACTTTGTTTTTCCTTAGGCCGTAGCCTTGGTGACAGAACCCTTGGTTGAATATCTATAGACTTGGTGTTTGTTTGGAAGTACAATTAGATTTTAGGGTTTCAAGTGACACTTTATGGTTTAGGGTTTTAGATTATCTTTTCCAGAAAAGAATAGGTTGTTTACTATTCAAGACACGAATTTTTAAAAATAATAAACCTTTGAGTTAGATTATGAAAATTTTATATCTTGTAACCGTATGAGTTTTTTAATATATATTTTTTTATAAGATTTAAGTATTTATAAAAAAATATATAAAATTCATAGACTACCGAGGGGTCTGATTCTGAGTCAGTTTAGTAGAAAAATCACTAAAAATCGATACTTTAACAAATTGAGGAGATTCCAGTTGGATAATTTTTATAATTAGAAGGTCTACAATATATCCAATAATTGGGTCATAATTCGTAAACATGAGTGAGTTATGACATTCGTTTTGAGGCTAAAGTTATGTGTTAGGATTTTCAGCAAGACCCTTTGTTCAAGAAAAATAATAAAAACATTTTTAAAGTTTATAAAATTTTACACCAAAAATTACAGAGATACTAGACACATAAAGAACCAATTTAGGCTTTTGAAATTCGTGATTTGGATATATTATGACCGAGATCTAAGCGTTGAAATAAAAGGTTTTTCTGCAGAATGAAAGAACAAAACATTAAACGGAAATTAGAACTTACTAGGAAGGAAACGATTTGTGAATATTTGAGAGGATGATGATCACGAAATTTCAACCTTGGGGCTTTGGAATATGCAGGTTTGGAATGAATTTTAGGGGTGCTAGGGAGTTCTATTTATAGGGGTGTTTAGAGAAGAGATTATGATTAATTAGAGATAGAATTTGACTAGGACTTGAATTCAAACTTGGATAAGGCTAATCTTGGAGATCAAGAATAAAATATTCTAGAAGGTTATTCTTAATTTGAATTTAAGGGTATAAATAAAATTACTTTAGGATAAAATTGACAATGACAAATATTAAATCTAGGCATTCCCGGTTAAACGTGTCACGTTAACGATTAACCATGTATAACTAAATTTACATAGAAACATGTAATTGTGCATATGAAAATAATGTTAATAACTAGAAATAAACAATATATGATTCCATAATAATATAGATGGTGAACTAATACACGGACCTTATTAAATATGAGTATAAAAGACTAGTGATTTCATGCATGAAAATGCATAGGTGTTACAGTTTGAATGCTTCCAACTATAGAGTAATTGATTGTCCAAACAAGTTGGTGTTGAGACCAAACACCCATGTCAATCCATGTAAAGACTTTGAAGGTCGTATGTTTGGTTTCAAAATAACGTTTTTCCAATCAATAATTAACAAAGAGATTCTTTTGAAGTCAACTATAGGTAAACACGTAATTTTATATGTAAATAATATTTTTTTATATCTTTGATAGATTTTTTTATTAATTATGCAACTTTGTATCTCAACTAATATTTTTATTTGATTGTGGTAGATGTTATTGATCATGTGGTTCACATTTTCAAAAGCAACGGGTCAAACTTTAAAGACAAAAACAAACGTACCATGGAGATCTCCGATTTAAAGTAACACTATTGATACCTATTTAACATATCTTTAAAAACTGTAGTTTAACTTTTTGGTGGATATATTAAATTTTTTAAAATACTAAATTTCCAGAATAAATAACATATAAGACTGATATATGTAACAAATCCACTAATACATAATAATTTATTTATAACAGTGATACACTTTTATTTTACCTCCTTTCATTTTAACTATTTACATTACTTATCTTAGAAAATTGATAAAATGACTCAATTTTTTTTTTCATTTGAATTCATTAAAGTTGTCTGATTATTTAATATTTATATAAATTTACTTACGACTATTTTTTTATACTTGACTTTTCAAATCAAGGATTAAAGGAATGCAGTTGAAATTTCAAACTAAAAAATGGTATTGGGTTTATGGGTTAAATGATTACTTGGCTACTAAAAATAAACGTATCTTTACTCAACTTCCTTTACCAAAACATTTTATGTACTAGTAAAACTTTAAAGGGTATATTTTGTTTTCTTTCTTAACTATGCGTCTTTAAATTTTAGCAATATATTTACAGTAGAGATTTTTGAAATATAGTGTGATGTTACCTTATTCATATTTATCGACATCTTTATTTAATTACGGTATATGCGCATGGACAACTTTTAGATTGCATTGATGTAGTTAAAGGATTTTGGACATTGTAGTCACATATTTTATAATATGTTATATAATTAACATCTACGTTTTTTTAGTGGAAATTGTGTTTATCTTACACTCTGGGATGATTATGCCACACAATTATCTAAATACGTCATTGATCATTTTGAGGAAAGCCAAGCAATTATTCTACTTCAATTTGGTAGAGTAAAGTATTATGCCGGCTCTAATAATAAAGGTAGTTATATTTATTCTACTTTAATTCCATTTATCTTCCAAAATTATCATCTTCAATATATTATGTTATTCTATAATCTTTAATTTTTGTAGAGAAAGTTTATATCTCCAATTCCTTTGGATCGGGTATGAGCCGTGTGTTTATCAATGACTACTTGTTTGAAATTGAGGAATACAAAAACAGGTATATAACAATTAGTGTTTGCTTTTTATCCTAAATATTTTGATTAATATTTTTTAATACGTTAATTTTATGTACTAACATAATTTATCATCTATAGATTGTTTGGATTGCTAAATGGAAATGATGTCAACATTCGCAGATCAATTCCAGTGAAGTTATTGTCATCTCTTGATGACGAGTTTTTGAAAACAACATATTTCTATAATATTTGCGAGGTTTGCACAATACTCGTGGTAATTTGGTGGTTAAAATTTTTAGAGTCTCCTATTTGTCTCTTATACCCTATTGTATAACGATTATTACATTGTTACTTTTTTACAGCCAAAGAGTATCATTTTGCTCGGAACAATTAAAGCTATATGTCCGGATACAGATTGGTATTACATTGGGTGTAGCACTTGTAGTTGTAAACTAATTGTTAATGTTGTTGAAGGTGGCAACGCTTATGAATGTAAAAATACAAGATGCAACGTATTAGGTGTTGTCCCTACACCTAGGTATTATATAACTCCTTATACTTTGTTATTAAATTAATATGATGAATATTTTTGGTTTATATTGTTTACATTTTTTTAACTTTTAATTAACGGATATGTCAACCCTATTGTAGGTATAAGATAAAGATAAGGGTGCAAGATTCCACTGGAGTTGTTTCTTTGACCCTCTTTGATAGAGATGCTAAGTTGCTAATTAACAAACCAGCCAGTGATTTGATTGTTGTTGAAGATGAGGTTTGCGTTGATTTACTTGTGCAAATTATTTAATTAACATGTCTAATTTTCTTTTGTGTATCGTATCTTCTCTTTCCTTCCGACATGTCTTTTAACTTTTTTTTGTTTAATTTGCTACAGAATGGGATTGCAAGGGGTGGATTTCCTAGTGACTTGAATAGCTTGTTAGAAAAGAAATTTGCTTTCAATGTTGACATTGCCGACTTCAACTTCAGAAACAATGTTCATATCATATTGTTATTTTTATTTTATTACTTTGAATTTAATTTATCACATTTATATCTAATTTATATCTAATATGTAAACTATAACAGTTAATCGGATCTTCAACAATTTACAAAATAGTCTTCCATCAAATGAAGTCACACCTATACAATCTAATAAAGAGAATGTATCTCCATCAACAACTATTAAATCTGCTAATTTAATTAACACGGGTTAGTATGTAGAAAATTTTCTATTTAGAGTCTTATATGTATATGTTTTGATTAGTTCCATTTTAACTTTACCCTTACATCGATACAACTATGTGTGTGATTGCCGCCATAATTTGGGGGTCGCCTCGAAATGGAGGGTTTGGTGTTTTACTATAATTTATTGTCGTTTACCACTAATTCTATCAGTTATCTACTATAATTTATTTTGTCGTTTTACATTGTTTTAGTCAACTATTTATTGCACTTAACTTTAATATATATCTCTCATTAATATTTTATCTCAAAAGCCGACAATACATGATTTAATGATTTAAGACTACAATCATATATTCTTGTGTCTTCCTTTACAAACTGTCATTACATCTTACCCATAATTTTAATATAAAGGCTTTATGATATAACTTTTTGTGCATTTTTTTAATTATTTTTGTTTGTATTTGCAGAGGAAATGTGTACAACAGATGTAAACTCTCCTGCTTCCAAACGAAAAGAAAGACGATTAATTTTAGATGGCAAACGATCTGGTTCAAAGGATTTAACCAAAAATGCATCACAAAATTCATCTTCAAGTATTTGACTTTTCCCTATAAGTAATATTTATCTTTGATTTTTTCTGTTATTTTTAAACATATAAAAAACTTACAGGTATGTAAAAATATTAGTTAGGAAATATTTGGTTCAAATTTAATTGTTACATATTTATTAAAAAACAATATCTTAATGTAAGTTTTAAGTTTTATACGAAAAAAATGCTTTGAGAGTTTATACTTAACTATTATTTTTGTCGTTGTCATCAGGTCGTGTTATCAAATCTAACATTAATGTTGTTGCAAACACGTCCAACACGTCGAGATATTCTTCTCGTGTTGTTAACGACATTGCAGAGCCATCGTCAGCAGTTCGTAAAAGGCAAAGAAAGTTAACCAGTATTGAACCTATACGGATGTTTGATTTAAATGAACATGCTACAGTTTTTGGTGATGAGAACGTTTGTAAATGTTTTTAAAGGGATATCTTCAGGTAATTTTATAATTTTATATCAGTAAAACAAAAATTTTATTATATATATCTATATACATAAAATAATATTGTATATGTATACTAAGTAACTTAAACTGCTCTTCCTTATAACTTTATGTAGAATATCTTGATCATGGTAATTAATCAGTTATGTGTCCAAGTTGCAATGCATTGTTGTGGAAAGCTGAAGTTAAGGGAGGGAAGAAGAGTAACGTTGATGGAGGTTTTTCTCTATGTTGTTATAATGGCAAAGTTAAACTTCCGGATGTTAGGCAACCTGATGAAAGTTATATTCAATTATTTCGTGGTGAAAGCACGATGAGCAAGTATTTCTTGAAAAACATTAGACGTTTCAATTCAATGTTTTCGTTTACGTCTATGGGTGGAAAGATTGACAATTCTCTAAACAGAGAAATGCTCCATATACGTTTAGACTTAGTGGTGAAAACTATCATTGTTTGGGAAGTCTTCTACCGTTAGATGGGCGTAAACCTCAGTTTTCTCAACTTTACATCTATGACACTGAAAACGAGATTTCAAATCGTCAAAGTGTTTTTAGGTATTTACAACAATACTAATCGACAATTTTTATTATCATATATATTTTTGTTCAGTTTTTTAATATATGCATCGTTTTTTTTGTAGTGACACTAAAAAAATAGTCGATAATCAAGAAATGATATAATTAATTATCTTAAGACGATGTTAGATTCACATAATCATTTGGTTCAAGCGTATCGAATGGTACGGGATTGTTTTCAACAAAACCCACAAATGGATTTAAAGTTGCGTATTATTGGAACAAGACAATATGATGCAAGGACTTATAACTTACCATCTGCTTCTGAAGTTTCTGCTTTAATCGTTGGCGATATTGGTGATGCTGTTGATAACAGAGATATAATTGTAACAAAAAAATGTGGTACATTAAAGAGTATTAGTGAACTTCACCCATCATATGTTCCTCTACAGTACCCGCTGTTCTATCCTTTTGGTGAGGATGGTTATCAGGTTAACATACTTCATAAAATGTTATGTCTTCATCTACAGCCAAACGTAAGAAGGTTACAATGCGTGAATTTTTTGCATATCGGATTCAAGATAGGCCAAATAAATTTTCAGTGACGTTAAATGGTAGGCGTTTGTTTCAGCAGATGTTAGTTGACGAATATACCATGGTTGAGGCTCAAAGGTTACATTAAATTCGCACTAAACAACATGATCTTAGGTGTGATACGTACGAAAGTTTACGAGGTATTCAATCAACTGGAAATAGTGATCTTTCTACAGTTGGTCAGCGTGTTGTTCAACCTTCCTCATTTACCGGGGGAGCATGATATATGATGCAAAATTATCTAGATGCTATGACCCTTTGTAGATGGTATGGCTATCCAGATTTTTTCATAACTATAACATGTAATCCCAATTGCCCAGAAGTGAAAAGATTTCTTAAAGATACTACCTTAAAGTCGGAGGATAGACCTGATATATTATGCAGACTTTTTAAGCTCAAGCATGATTCAATGATTAAAGAGTTGAAGAAAAAGTCTTTGTTTGGAAAGGTTCAAGCAGGTAACATCTTTTTATTTTATGACTATTAAATATTAAAAAAGTCTTTGTTTAATAGTTTTTTTTTTCTTTTTGTTTTTTTTTTGCAGTTGTTTACACGATTGAATTTCAGAAAAGAGGGTTACCTCATGCACATATTTGCATGTTTATGCATGCAGAAAGCAAGATTCATAATCCACAACTGATAGATAATTTTATCTCTGCTGAAATTCCAAATAAGAACAGTGAACCGGAGCTATAAAAGCTTGTATCTTATCACATGATTTACGGTCCATGTGGTGAGGCTAACCCTAAATGCACCAGCATGGTTAATAAAAGATGTTCCAAGAATTTTCCAAAAAGATTTCAAAATGAAACAAGTATCGATTCCGAAGGCTTTCCTGTCTACAAAAGAAGAGATAATGGAGAATATGTTGTTAAGTCAGATATAAATTTAGATAATAGAAGTGTTGTTCCCTATAACAAGACTCTATTAAAAACATTTCAAGCCCATATAAACGTCGAGTGGTGCAATCAAGATGGGTCGATCAAGTATTTGTTTAAATACATTAATAAGGGTCTAGATCGAGCGACAATTTCGCTTGTACAAAATACAAATTCTGATAACCAAGATCCTAATTTGGACGAAATTAAAGCATTTTATGACTGCAGATATGTTTCGGCATGCGAAGCCACATGGAGAATATTTGCATTTGATGTTCCTTATAGGCTTCCGTCAGTTATGAGGCTCGCTTTTCATTTACCTGGTGAACACCAAGTAATATATGGTGCTGATGATGATATTGAAGATGTACTTAACAAAACCACTAATGCGTCTTCAATGTTTACAGGTTGGTTTGAGTGTAATAAGAAGTACGAGTCTACAAGCCATCTCACTTACTCTGAGTTTCCAACCAATTTTGTATGAAAAAAAAACAACGTAAATGGGAATTGCGAAAAAAGGGATTTGCAGTAGGTAGAGTTCATGTTGTTTCACCTGCATTCGATGAAGCTTACTACCTAAGAATTCTATTAAATAAGGTTAAAGGTCCTAAATGTTTTGAAGACATTCGAACAGTTGATGGAGTTGTTTGTGATACTTTTAGAGAGGCATGTTATAAAAGAGGCCTTTTAGATGACGACAAAGAGTATATAGAAGCCATTCAAACTCTTAACACAAATGAAAATGGTCTTTTGCGGGGCTTGAAAACCCCAAATCACCTTTTCTTTTAGAAATTGCAATGTTTAGTTTCGTTTTTTTTATAATTTCTCAATTTGCTATTGAGTTATTTTGGTGGTTAGTCTTTGAAGGTTTTCATTAATGTCCCATGGTGGTATTTTATTCATGATGAGCGCATTCATGACCCAAATGGTTTGCTCCTTGTTTCTGTCATTGTTTGTGTCCCAACAGACCAATCGTTCAAATAAGCATAAAAGTGACAAAGTAAGGCATTTGTCAACTTCCAGATGCGTGTTGAACCACCGACAAGAATCACTTCATCTAGATCATTGAACGAAAGTTTTGCGACTCTAAACAAAGTATCAAATGCTTTTAAAGCCAAAAAATTCCATTCATCATTTTTAAAACTGGTTATCATTATAAGAGTAACACATTCATTTTGTCAACTAAAAACGAGCACCAACACATGCACAAACGCCCGAACCCGTACCGAGTCAAACAAAAATAACACTAATTTGAGTCGACCAGCTATGACATGAATGTGCAGTTACCCGAGCCCAACCATGGTTTTAATAAGATCTTTTATCTATTGAAACCAAAAACCAAAACCAAAACCAAAACCAAACCTAAACAACCAATTAATTTGAAATAGAACAGAAATGAGACTAAAAATTGAAAACCAAACCAAAACCAAAACTCAAATAAAAACAAAGCCAAAACGAAACTAAAAAACCAAAAAATCAAAAAAACCGCAACGAAAATATCTCACCGTAAGGAAATCATAAAACTTAAACCGAAATGAAACAAAAGTAGGGAAAAAATCGAGACTGAAATGGTACCAAAAAGCAAGAAAACTAAAATCAAACCGAAAACAAAAAACTGTAAAAACTAAACCGAACGAATACGAAACCGAACCGAAAATAAAATTTATATAATAAAAGAGCTCGTTTAGCATTGTAAACCAACTCGAGCCAGGTAAGTCACGGGTTCAAGGTCGTTTAAGCTCGGGTAGATTCAAGATTTAAACTGAATATGTCGAGTAGCTCATGAGTGGCTCGACTCGTTCACGCCCCTACTTTAGAGAAACAAAAGAACTGAGTATTCTAATAAATTTGAATCCTCAAAAATCACTTGGTTGACCAGAAAAGTCAAAGGGCACAGCTTTTACTTACAATGGGCTTAAGATAAAAGTAAGGGGGCGTTCGGTCAATTGTCTGTCTATGGTTTCTAAACACTTATAAAAATTGGCATTTATGGGCAAACAGACTTCAAAGATCAAACAAAGCATGTTTTCAACTCATATCAACATGATTTATGAAATACTTTTGAAAACTAACAAGTAGCTTTTTAAATGATGAGAATCAAATTGCATTCTACTCAATCTAACTATACGATTCTTGTAAATTATAATCCGAGAAAATCAATTGGTTGACTAAAAACATCAACATTTACCTGACACTCATTTTAGTTTTTCCAACTTCTTTAACGACTTGAATCCTACTTCGCGCATCATGAACATTCGAAATACAAAAACAAAATGCTTGTAAAGTGCGATATCCAAAAAAAAAAGTCACCATTCAATATTTGTACACGTACTACAAACAAAATGATTTGCTTCTCACCTTAGAAAATCAAATTACAATATGAAATCAAAGAAAAGCACAAAAAAGAGTCCATGGCATGTTGCTTTTCTTCATTACAACATTAGCTTTAGAAACCCGTGTATTACACGGTATAAGCTAATGTATAAATTATAATGAATAATTTAATACAAATAAAATAAAAGATAATTAATATAACAAACAATACCACTGGAAGCAGTATTTAAAACAATGAGGCCTTTCGAAGGATGTAGTTAAAGCCTTTCAAAAAATGTTTTTCACTCCCTATCCTAAACCCTAAATTATAAACAAAAAAAGACACAAGATTTTTTTCTTTTTGAACAGCTTTCATGATGTCCTTATAAACACACTATTGTTCAACTATCACAATAGTCTTATACCAAATATAAAAAATGGAAAATTTTGTCTATGATTTTTAAAACTTATTAAACATTGGGTATTTGTAAAAAGTAAACAAAATTATTATAGTTTTCTTCAATATGAAGATGTCTTAAAAATTAAATGTTAGTGTATTATTAAAACACAAATTCTTTTATATACATTTTAATTTTAAAGAAAATATCTTTATGACATGCAATTGTTATATATTAATATTTTTTATATTAAGTATGTTTACAATATAATTTATAACATTAATAACTCTATCAATAGAAATTGACCAATTAATACGGTATGTTGAATTTATAATCAATGTTATATTTAGAACAAATATTTTTTTTTTATTTTCCATCAATAGAAAAGAAGTGATTTAGGTGGGAATTTGATAGTAGGATTAACCTCAGAATGCCATGTGTCCAGATTACTTTCTTTTATTAGTATAGGTCTCGATAGATTACTCATATCAAGAATATAGCAAAAAAATAAATACATTAAAAATGGATAATGGATGTTCTTTTTACATTCATGAAGTGAAAATTGTACAAAAGTTTTTAAACAAACTTATGTAATTACAAACAAAAAGCACCAAAGCTTCCACGTAGATTTTTGTTGAGTAAATTTCACCAACACCTACTCAAGATTCACAAACCCATGATCTCCGTCTTGAAACTCATCTTAATGAATCCGACCAGCTGCCAAGTCATCCTTATTTGAAACCGCCCAAAGTGTCGTGCAACGGTTGCTAGCCCTAATCACCAATAACCACCGATTTTTTCAATAATAAACCAATATTCTAAATAACTAAAATTTAATAATAGATTATCAATAACAGTAACCGATTTAACACTACAGATGTACCTCGTCATGCAAAATTTGCAAGTTCTAAATGATCACTCAGCGTGGGCCCGCATAACTGGGACATGCATACATGTGGCAGCCATTTTCACATCCTTGGTAGTAAATTTGGTACACGAGGTTTCTTCTTATTTTATCATTGTAAAAGCGTTCTAAAAAATCTTGGAAAAGGCCACTCATAATCAGGTCGTTCACAAACCAAGCCAGCTCGTTCAGCTTGTTTATTATTGTTTTTTATTTTTAGTTTTTTTTTTTGGAATGACCAACTAAGTAACGCCGGGTATTCCGTACGCGGCCCCCAATGGCTAAAGGTAGCCCGAGCCGACCACGAGTCCAGACGGACGGAGCCCCTAGCGGTCCACCTATTGAGGGATTCTTCGGATAAAACCCGACCCCCATGCCCGCCAAACGGCACGACAGCAAGGAGCCGGTAAAACCGGGTGAGATCAGGACTCGAACCCTGGCAAGCCAGGGTCATCCCTCGTATCTCCCATATAAATGGTGATAGCGAGGTTTAAACTCCCTACTTCTCACTAGTAAAGTGAGTGCTCTACCCTTGAGTCACATCTAATTTATAGTTCGGCTTGTTTATAAACCAATTGTTTAGAATCTTAATTAGCCACAAAAAAACAACTAATAATAAATAAATAAATAAATAAATAAATAAATAGAAGAAAGAACTCCTCTTTTACAGGAACATTAAGTTGGATGCAAGAAATTATACATCCATATTACGGCATGAAACAAGTTCTCTGTAAGTTTTGGATGCAGAAAATCATGCTTCCAAATCATAGTTCTTTGATGCAGCATCATTTAAATCAGCATAAACTTTAGCCAAAACTTGATAGGGCAAACTCAATTGACATAAAAACCATGTGAATTCAGGTGACATAAAAACCATTTCAAGTTCATCCCTAAAAACGTACATGTAGGGTATTATATTTAGGCTGCCAAAAGGCGGATCCAAATAGTCAATAACAAGCTCACCATGTGGCAAAATTGTGATTTTAAATCTACCAGAGAGTAACCAGTTTAAATTAAGCAATCACAAAAATTTGACAAGCAGATTAAATAACCAATCACAAACACTCAATAATACCTTATTAACAGTAGGATTATAAACATAAATAAAATAAGTTCACTTGTTACAAAATCACATGAAAAGGATATTTTGATGATAAAGATTCTAATTGGATGCAAAAGGCTCAAAAGTTTTTATAAAATGTGATAGAACAAGTTTATCAGGTGATAATCAATTGTACAATTTTACAAGATTTCTGAAAACCTCTAGAAAAGTGACTACTAAATAATCCACAGCTTAAGCAAATGACGTAAGTATTCAGCCTGAAAAAATCAAACATCCATTTGGATTCCTATTGTCTCGAATATCATCAAAAGGTTATCAAGAATCCAATTCTCTTTATAAAAAAAATCAAACAATGTCAATACGAAATTGCCGGTGGGTGAATCTCAATCATCCGACTCCCTAACTGTTACGAATTTGATTGGATGATTGATGGCAATTGAAGGGAGGCGGAGACTGGAGGGATTAATATGAAATTACACGATAATTTTGCCCTCCAAAGAGTCAATTGACTAACTTTGGGCATAAAAATACCTTCAATTACCGATTAATTGGAGGGTTTGATCTCACATGTCATGTTTATGTGTGTAACGGCTGAAATCATGGTTGTCAAGTGAAGGTCGATTGATTTAAGACGACCCAGTTGAAATGACGATGGGTTTTAGGAAAAGGAGGAGAAACAGTTATAATAAACCCAAATAAATAATAATAATAATACTAACCTCCGTAAACCATAATAAATATATGTCTCCGTCACCATCGTCACCGTGCGATCCGTCTTCGATCGTCTCTTACTGTCGATCCTACAGCGGCATCTCCTCCGCCTTCCGTTCAATTGGAAAACACCTTCCACCACTCCTACTCCCTCTACCTCCTCTATGCATCTGACAGCGGCGATCTTACTAGCCTCCGACGGCAGTTCACAGTGATTCTCATGGATTACCTGTTGAGCTAATTTCTATTAACAAACACAATCTAGATCAAAATTGATTCAATTTATGTTAGGTGAAAGGAACAAAATGTGAGGAAGTTAGATTGGAAAAGTGATTACTGGAACGAATGGTACATGGCCGTCCACAAAGTCAGTCACCTCCATCACTTACTGTGCTTTTCACAATGAAAAAACAAAAACACAATGTATAAAAAACATAATAAAAAAACACTGAGAAAAAATATAATTGAAAAACACGATACGAATTGACAACATATTAAAAAAACACAATAGTAAAAAGCACTATACTAAACCACAATTTTGGTAAAACACAATAAAGAAAAAACACAATGACACAATGTATAAAAAACCCACTATTTTTTTTATATTTTTATATATCAATATGGTACACATATTAAAGATAAAAGAACGCTCGTTATTATGGTGATTCTTATTTTTGAAAAAAATGTCATATAAAAAAGTTATGGACACTTTAAAATTATGGGAGAAATTATCATATGCCTTGCACGTGGAGAGAGAAAGTCAACAATATATGTTATTCCTTTTATGCCCTTCCCCTTATTTTATCTTTAGTTTTCTCTCAAATTAATCTCAACCTTCTAATCCAAAATCAATGAACTAGATTGCTTCTTATCCTTCATACAAATGTCATACTTCTTATTTTAACTTGACCCAATATATATTATAATAATAATAATTGAATTGATGGCACCAAAATATAAACCATAGTATAAAGGATAGAAGAGTAGTTACACAAAACGTGAGGCTTCATGAACTTGTAAGATACGTTTGAAGAACGAAATAATGTAATTACTTTTTCTGCCCAATTGTGAAATGTCGATTTTATCCTCTTCCTCTAATTGTGAAATTACTTTTTTGTCCATCACTCCTTTTTAATAATATAATAACTAGCGTAAGTGCCCGCGCGTTGCGGAGGGGTCAGATTAAGGTGCTGGCGATGACGCATTTGTTTGTATATCCATAGGACCGGTTGGATCAATCGAACCAGAGTCAAGAACCGGATAAGTATATATATTTATATATAATTTAGTATACAAATTAATATTGATGAACCGTTAAATTGAATAATACCATAAACTTTGTTTAGAGTAAAACTAACTGAAGCATTATCCTTGACTTCCCTGTTATGTACTAACTTGATAACAATATCTACTATTGCTAAACGCCTAGACCTGTTACCCAAATATTTTCAGTTACATGTATTAATAATCAATTAATTATAACTTAACAGAATGATTAAGCCACATTTAATATTTTGGGTTCATGTTTTCAACCCAAATGATAAATTCAAGAAAACGGCTTTCAAAAACTTAAAAACCAAAAGAAAACCTGTACTTTCGCCATTCTCTGTTCTTTAAGTTGAGCAAGGGTGATATAAAGCGGTTTATTTCCATTATGAATTTGAATTTTACTTGGTATGATAACAACCATATTCCTATCCATACCTGTATATTATATATTAAGTCTAATGTATAGTAAAATATATGGGGTGTTTGGGTGAGCTTTTAAAACTTACTTATTTGCTTTTATGTTTGTTGAGAAGCAAAATGTGTTTGGCAAAGCTTCTTCAAAAGCTTCAAATTAGAGCTTTTCAAAAGTTGCTTTTGCTTTTCAAAAAGTAAATAAACAAAAAATCACTTTTAAAAGCTCACCCAAACACCCCCTAAGCACTTTGCACCGTTAAAATGTATATTAGCATTACACATCTTAGTTTAAAATGCCACTTACAGTTTGAGAAGCTTTTTAAGGAGTTAAAAGCAACGCACAAAGAAAGACCCTTATACTATTTACATTATTGTCGAACATAACCTATTGAATGATCTAAACTCATATAAACAAAAAATTTGACTAAACCTTAAAAATTATTGAGCAACAAAGCGACAAACAATGCATGAGGCAATTGTATCAAACTCAAAAAACAATTCTTTACATAATCCAGCGTGCCTTATGTGACATGTGGTTTGAGAGATTATTTTCAGCTGGCTTACGAAAGGCGTCGTACACCTGATGGGTCTATGCTAATCCAAGTCGAATTTGGTCCACCGATTATGTTTCAAATATCAGAACCCTAAACTTCAATCTATTTATTGACTCTTATTCATTTTTATAGCATTTACTCATGGATTAAAAGATTTAATGTGTGCAAAATTAAAGAAAATTCAAATCCATGAAACAAATTAACACACATGTAAAATAACCCGTTTTTATCCAAACCAAGTTGACAACTTTTTAAAATGGGCCGTTTTGGCCCGAACCCAATCGATGCCTTTTTAAAATGACCCATTTTAAACCAAATCAAATCGTTACGATTTCAAAACGACCCGCTAAGAACCGAACCAAATCCATACGTTTTTTATATTGATTCGTTTTGAGCCAACCAAATTGATACGCTTTTAAAATGACACCTTTTTAAAAGAATTTAAATTGATACCCTTTTCAAATGACATGTTTTAACGGAATTTGTATTAACACACCTTTAAAATGACATGTTTTGACCCAAACTAAAGATATCTTCTTAAAATGGTAGCGTTACATAGCATAATTGTTTTGTGTACCTATAGTCGTAAATTGCGAATGTATATTTCTAAACACTAATGCAACAGGGTGTTAAAATTTGTTACGGACGGCTGGTAGCACTTCGGTTCATTGTAGTATGGCGTTATTACACTTGTTTCCTATGCATACATAAAACGTAACTTTAATCACCGTCGGAATAGAAAATGTATAATTGAATGGAGCAATGAGTATGAACATGTCGAATTAAAATCCTATTCTACCTATAAATTCCATTTTTGCCCTCTACGCATTTCATTAGATTTTGTCAATGTTATTAGACCCGGACCGGAGATCGACCCGGACGACCTATTGGGTCAAAGGTCGGATGGACCCGAGAGGTCGGACCAAACATTGACCCGGATGATGTCATAAATGATATATATATATACACACAAATATATAATTATATATAATAGTATACATATAAAAAAAGCTAACTTTCATGGAACTTAAAAAATATACATTACAATCGTCATCATGTCATACACCGTATTTATATTAATTTTAAGTTCTTCGGTATACCTTAGTTATATATATTACATGATGCCTAGTATATGTATATATTATGTGATGACTAATGAGTGAAATATGGTTACTGCAACAATGGAAAATAAATTCTCTTACGTTTTCAAGGATTAAGTTAAAAAAGCATGTGTCCAAAAGGCCCATCTTAAATGAAAAAAAAAATCACTTTTCAATAAAGACCAACAGAAACTATTCATTTTGTGTTATTAGGGTTTTGAAAATTGAAAGTAGTTCATTTGTGGAGGCTGTCCATTTTCCACCATCAACATCTCTTTCATCTCTATCATCTTCATGTTCTTCTATCAAAATATTCCGTCTATATCATAGAAGGCTGGCTCAAAGGTGGATTTGAAGAAGAATGGATCGTAGCCTGCTCCATTTGTTGTTAGTTTTGAGCAAAATCAACACACATATCTAAAATTGCCGGTCTGACTGTCGGTTCACTGGTCCCGGGTCGACCGGAAATTTCAAGAGCCGGCCGGTTTTATAAAAACGGGCTAAGTAGCATCAACCGGACCGCTTAGGGCACCGGGTCCCGGTCGGACCGGTCCGACCGGCCGTTTGATCCGGGTATAAAAACATTGGATTTTGTACATGCGCATTTAAATACGTAAAACTATTACACAACAAAGTTCTTAAAATACCAAATGCTTTATAATATAGGCCTAAGCAATTAAAATGGGATTAGAAATTCCCATGTATTTGTGATAAACGAAGTTCCTATATTTATAACACTATATGTGATTATAGTAATATGATGTTGATACTAGGATAGAGCCCGTGTGATACACGGGTGATTAAAAAAATAAAAAAAACTAAGTCACAGGCTATAATATAACTAAAAGGGTTCGTGTCCCGTATTGCGTTTATAAGAAGAGATGTTAAAATAGAAAGCTGCTCACATGACATTTACGTGATATCCTATGTAGAACCCCTAGAATGATGTCATGCGAAAAAATCATCTTGCTTTAATATAAGATTATACACTTTTGACCCGTAAACTCGTAATACCTCTGTAAAAAAAACTTCAGTAAATTGATCAAAATGTGGAAACCAGTTATCATTTCTTAGGTAATAACTAACTTAAGATAATTAGAAATTGTTAATAATGTAATTGTAAGAAAGTCATAATTGGTTTAATTGAGTTAATTAATAAATATTAAATATTAATTTCTAATTGAATTAATTGTTATATGATTTAACATAAAAATGTATTAAATTGAAGGATTGGTAATTAAAAAATTAGTTAATTAGATGAAATATGTATAAATGAAAATTGATTAGTTGGCATCCTATATGGATGACACATTTAAAGAACTTGTGGAAAACATATATTGTTTTAATATATTAGTTAGATTTAAAGTATTACATTAAATGACAAGTTGACATCCCATAAAGAGACACTTATATAATATAATACAAAGGTGAACAGTGACCACTACTATATACTAACCCTAAAAATCATCACTAAGAATAAGGATTCAAGAACTTTGAAGATGTAATTTCATTGTTGATCAAAACTAAAGCAGAAAAACACAGTCAATAATTAAAATAACAAAATGGCAATAGGGATTTCTCTTGACTTTAGACTTCCACTAAACTATGAAACCTATAATTGAAAGTTATACATGAGATGTGTACATGCATAAAAGAACCCATTTTTATATCATTTATTAAGCTTTTTTTGTGAATTAGGATTCCTATGAAATTGTGCTTTGAATGTCGGAGGTGAAGGTGTCAAAGATAGTATCTTATGATGATCAAAATCCTTATCTTTAGTAGACAAAATTAGTTTGATAAAGGATCCACTTTTTTTTTACAAAATCATCAACTCAAAATCTTTTACTTACTTTTTTTTTTCTGAAGTTAAATCTGCATACAAACATTAACATGTTCTGAATCATTTAAAAAATCTATAATATAGAGGGAGGGTAGCAAAGCTACCCACGGATCCCTTATCCGACTCGCGGTTCGTCAAAAGACATCCGCCACCCACGGATTCATTTTCCAACCCGCGGATCATCAAAAGACATCCGTGCAAAGAATACGTGGATTGATAAAGCCATCCACAACCCAAGACGATGCGGAGCTCCGTCATAATCCGCAGATGGTCACGCAAGCATCCGCGGAAAGAGTCCGCAAACAACTTAAGGGACTCATCACATGTATGATCCCAACGTGATATGGAAGAGCAGTTGTAACAAACTACTTCTAGAAGATTCCCTCAAAACCTCCTGATAGCGACATCGGCCAATGGAAAGAGGACACCTGGACACGTAATGGCCATCCCACGACGTGTACAGATAATGGCTACACCATAAACGGGTCTAGGCTGTCACATCCAATAAACACCCGACACGTGTCAGTTCAGGCAGAGAGGGAATAACTTGATAATGACAACTCTACCAATCACCTCCCCCCCCTTCGGCTATAAATACAAACATCATTTCGTCAAGGTATTCATTCACACTCTCAAGCCTTAAGCAATTACATACTGTGTCCTACTTTATTCTGTTCAAAGTACGATACTTATTCTCTCGCCGGAGGGTGGTTACGGGAAGACCCCCCACTCTGTCCTTCCCGTAACGAGACTCAACGGTGTTCTGTTTTGCAGGCATCAGTTTGGATTTGTTCTCATCACTTATCTCATATGGGGGAAATACCTGATCGGACTATCCAGCTCGATCTAGTGCTTCTTCATTGGCGCCATCTGGTTTTAGCTAGATACACGGTTTTTAACGGTTTTTACGATTCCATGATTTGAAGATGAGCCAGAACCAACAGCCTTATGCTGCTTCGGCAAGACCTCGTCGTACTGAAATTCTGGACGAGTCAGTCCACGAAGGACATGTGTCAGAGGAACTTCGCCTGAACACCAGAACTCCGATCTTCGAGAATAGGACCGGAGAAGTTCCAAGGTTTAAAGACTTTGCACCTCGCAGAAACACCTCGACCCGGGAAAACCGAGCCGGAGAGTTTTCGAGGCACAAACTCACTGAGATCCAACGGACCACTCAAACTCCGGCTCTGGAAGACGGAGCCGGAGAGTTTCCCAGATTTGACGGGGACGAAACAAGAACTTACTAGGCCAGATCTGGTAAAAACATTCTCACTCCTGAAGAGTGGTACAAATAAGAGAAGCATCGGCTAAAAGAGGAGTATGAGTGAAGAGTGAGGCGAGATCAAGCCCAAGCTAGGACGCTGATGTACAACTCGCCATCTCCGTCTCCGCCACCAGTACGACGCACTCAGGATCTAGAGTTGGAAGACAACTCCCGATCAGCTGGTCGTTCACTGGCTAATAGTCGCGAAAGAAGTTATCACACCCAGCGTACTCTATTCCACAGAACTCCACCGAATACTCGACAGAAGGAAACGTTTTAGGAGGAAGATTATGCGAGTGATGGTAGTTGGGACTACGGTAGGGAAACCTCCAGCTGTCCTAAGCCGTTAGTCAAGCATGCTGAGTACTTCAGCGATGCGGAAGAAGACTTCACTAAGCCATACCGCCCCACTGCATTCACGGAAAAATCGAAGTTCATTCCGCGGATAACAACCGCTCCCTTCCTGACTAACATCAAGATCCCGAGAAATCTGGGAAAATACAATGGGATGATTGATTCAAGGGATCACCTGTTGAACTTCACAGCGGTTGGGGGAGTAAGCGGATGGACCCTGCCCTGATGGTGTCATATGTTCGCATTGACACTAACGGGAGCAGCTAGAGAATGGTTTGAGAAACTTCCAGATGGTCAAATTAGCAGCTGGGACGACCTAGTAGGAAAGTTCTCGCAGCATTTCAATCAGCAATGTAAACATACCAGAGATGCATCGAAAATCCTGAGTGTCATCCGACGAGATAACGAGTCACTGGAAAACTTCATCACCAGGTTTAACAATGAAAGCTTGAATATTGGTGGAATCAGTGAAGACATGCTAGGGGGAGCGTTCCGAGTGAACGCAAAGAGCCCCGAGATGGTCAGATGCTTAACAAGCCGGGATGGCATGCCCCAGACTTGGGATGCGATCATGTCCGCGGCTAAGGTCTTCGCAGCCACAGAAAAGTTGCTAGGGCGAGAGGCACCCAAACATCAAACAAGAACCGAGCCGCGGAACACTCAGTCGAAAAGGGAAGAAAAGGGTTCAATATGGTCAAGGATACAACCCCCGGAAAGCTCTTCCAAACAGTTTGATGCTAGATCACTGATCGGGCAGAAACAAAAGGATAGAGCAGTGGGCAAGTCCGACCAACAACATTGGACACCCTTAAAGAAGACCCCGTCCGAAATCTTAACAACAAAGAATATCGAATTCAGGAAACCTCAACCGCTGGTCAAACGAGTAAACCTGAATCCGAACAAGCATTGCATGTTCCACTAGGACATCGTACATGACACAAATGAGTGCATAAGCTTGAAAAATGAGATCGAGTCCGCCATCAAATCTGGAAAAATCGACCATCTGCTTAAAAACGTGCGACAAGGTCCACGGAAGAACGCAACTCCCGAGATAAAGGTCCCCCACGAAAGCAGATCAAGGATTTAAATGTACACATGATCCAAGGGGAACCCCTTCGGAAGTTCAAGCGAAGGGAAACAGATGAAGATGAATGGAAAAATGAACCCGTAGTTTTTCCAAGAGTGAAAGGAGGACCATGCATGAAACAACCTCTAATAATCACGGCTTTGTTTGGTCACTATCGATCTCAATATGTCTTCTTCGATACTGGAAGTACGTCCGACATAATGTATGAATAGTGTTTCGAACAGTTGGATGAGGAAGATAAAGCCAGGTTGAAGCCCGTGCACGCCCCAGTCTCCGGGTTTGGATACGAGGTTATGCACCCCAAGGGGGTCATAACATTCCCAGTCACGCTAAGTGACGGGATCCACTCAAGGACCGAGGATGTCGAGTTCTTGTCCTACCCGCGAGATCCAACCATGATATAATCTTAGGGCGAGAAGTGATTGGTGACTTCAACGCCAATCCCTCCACAGCACACGGTGCAGTGGGCGTCCCCATGAGAACAGGAATAGCAATCATCTGAGTCAACAAACATTGCTACGCAACAGAAGGATCAAAGCTTGTGAAGGTACCCAAGAAGGCATTGTGGACAGAACCTGAAAAATGTGTCGTCAATCCAGAGTATCCGGAACAGACCGTCACAATCGGGGCCACCATTTCAGAAACGGTGTGCGCCTTTCTAAAGCAGTTGATGATAAAAAACGCAGATATCTTTGCCTGGAAGCCTTCAGATATGACAGGCGTCCCGCGAGATATTTTAGAACATCGGCTGCGAGTTAATCCGGCATATACACCGATCGTTCACAAAAAGAGGAAGATGGGTCCAAAGCAAACAAAGGCCATGAACGAGCAAGTGCAGGATCTGTTAAACGCAGGGATCATTCGTGAGATTCAGTACCAAACCTGGGTCGCGAATCCGGTGATGGTCCCTAAAAGCAACGGCTCATGGCGGATGTGCATCGATTTTAAGGACCTGAACAAGGCCTGCCCCAAGGATTGTTACCCGCTTCCAGAGATCGACCTCAAGGTAGACGCAGTGGCACCCTTCAAATTCAAGTGTTTCCTGGATGCTTACAAGGGTTACCACCAGATACGTATGGCGGCCCGCGATGAAGATAAAACCACTTTTTGAACCGACCAAGGCACGTTCTGTTACAAGATGATGCCATTCGGTCTAAAAAACGTGGGAGCCATGTATCAGCGTTTGATGGACAACACTTTCCGAGGTCAGATCGGGAAGAACCTGGAGGTATACATGGATGATCTGGTTATCAAGAGTGTAGAGGAAGATCAAATGCTTCGAGACATCGACGACGTTTTCTCCACACTCAGGAAAATCAATATGAAACTTAACCCTTCAAAATGCTCCTTCGGCATGGAAGAAGGAAAGTTTCTGGGAGTAATTGTCACCGGGGAGGGATTCAAAGCAAACCCGGAGAAGGTGCAAGCCATCGCCCGGATGCCCTCCCCGTCTTCACTAAAAGAGGTCCAAACGTTGAATGGAAGATTAGTGGCTCTAAACAGATTTCTGGCAAAGCATGCGGCTAAATCTTACCCATTTGTGTCAATGTTGCAAAATTGCTTGAAAAAGGCACATTTCAAATGGACACCAGAAGCAGAGGCGGCATTCCTAGAAGTGAAAAAATGCCTCATGGAGCTTCCAACATTGACCACATCCCGAGAAGGAGAACCTCTCATTTTTGTACCTGTCCGCTTCAGACATTGCAATTGGAGCAGTCCTCCTAACAGATCGGAAAGCCATCCAAACGCCGATATACTACGTCAGCAGAACGTTAGCAGACGCCGAAACCCGGTACTCGATGCTTGAAAAGCTGGTGCTGGCGCTAGTCTATGCGGCACGGAGGTTAAAGAGGTACTTCCAAGGTCACCCAATACAAATTTTGACAGAATACAAGTTGAAAAATGTGTTGGCCAAACCTGAATTATCCGGGAGATTGGCCAAATGGGCAATCGAATTAGGCGAACACTCCATTGAGTACAAGCCTAGACCTGCGACCAAAGGCCAAGTGTTGGAAGATTTATTCACAGAAGTACCTGCAGGCAAAGTCCAGGAATGCCTGCTTGAACAACAACCCCCGATCCCTTCTGACGAAAGTCAACAATGGACTCTGTTTACAGATGGAGCATCAAGTGGGGAGGGATCAGGCGCGGGTCTGAAATTGATTAACCCAGCTGGACAAGAGTTCACATATGCCATCAAGTTAAACTTCAAAAGTACGAACAATGAAGCCGAGTATGAGGCATTCTTGGCCGGATTGCGGATTGCAAGAAATCTGGGGGTAAAATATTTGGAAGCTCGGGTCGACTCTATGCTTATTGCAGGGCAGGTCTTAGGGACTTATGAAGCAAAGAATGATGTCATGGCTTCATATCTGTCCCAAGATAAAGACCTTATGCAACAATTCACTTCATGTAAAGTTGTGCACATCAAAAGAAGTGAGAATCGACCCGCGGATGCCTTGAGCAAACTGGCATCCACTAGCTTCGAACAAATGGGCAGAGACGTCATAATCAAAGTTCTGGATGCTCCATCCGTTCCTCAACATCAAGTTTTGGTCATCCAAACCGGAGCAACGTCCTGGATGGAACCAATCCAGATTTACCTGTCCTCCGGCATCCTCCCGGAAGATAAGACAGAGGCCCGAAAAATCCGCCACAAGGCACTATGCTACCAAGTTCATGACGGAATCCTATTCCGGAAGTCTTTCCTTGGTTTGCTACTCAGGTGTGTAGACGCCGAAGATGCCAATTATTTAATCAGAGAGATCCACGAAGGCATCTGCGGATTGCACGCCGGGCCAAGGATGGTAGTGGCAAAAATTATGAACGCGTGGTACTACTGGCCAGGCATGCATATGGACGCACTCAAAGAGATCCAAAAATGCGATGCCAGCCAAAGACATGCACCGCGAACATTGCAGCCCCAGAACAAACTCATCCCAGTCACTAGAGCATGGCTTTTAAGTGGGCCACAGACATCATGGGACCATTCCCCGAGGCTCCAGGACGAGTAAAGTTCTTATTGGTCGCTATAGATTACTTCACAAAGTGGGTGGAGGCTAAGCCGCTGGCCAATATAACAGCAAAGAATGTGAAGAAATTCCTGTGGGAATACATCATTTGCTGGTTCGGCCTTCCTCAGACATTGGTCAGCGACAATGGCACTCAGTTCGCCAACAAGCACCTCAAGGAATGGTTATCCGAGTTACAAATCAAGCAGGTGTTCACATCGGTTGCTCACCCCCAGGCTAATGGGCAGGTGGAGCGAGCCAATCGCAGCATCAAAGAAGGCATCAAAGCCAGACTGGGAACCAAAAGAATAAGATGGGTTGACGAGTTACCTCATGTACTATGGGCGCATCGTACCAGTAAAAAAACCAGCAACTCTGAAACACCATTCAGCTTGACATATGGCACGGAAGCAATGATTCCTGCCGAAATTGGCCTCCCATCCGCAAGAATCCTCTTAATAGAGGACAACGAAAGAGAACTCAGGATGAACTTAGACCTCTTGGAGGAAAACCATGAACTGGCAGCTATACGTGAAAGTAAATACAAAAGCCAGCTCCAGAAATACTATGATGCGCGGGTCAAAATTTGCGCATTCCACAAAGGGGACTACGTCTTCCGGAACAATGAGGCATTAAACGCTGAATTAACGGGAAAGTTAGCCCCACATGGGAAGGCCCTTACCAAATTGATGAGGTGTTGGGAAAGGGTGCATACAAATTAAAAAAATTAGATGGCATTCCTATTCCCAGGACTTGGAACGTTGCACAATTGCGAAGGTGCTATATCTAAGCCACGTAATTCTCTTTTAGGCCTGCGTGCCTCTACATTGGCCTGCGTGCCTTGTTTGTTTCGGTCTGCGTACCAAATTTTGTTTTGAACTAATATTTAATGCAAATACAGTTATGCACAGTTACCCGTTTGTTAAATATTTAGAATGTTAATTCCTGTACGGATAGGCATGCGTGCCAATACTTATCCTAATCCTATATTTTGGACACATGACGGATTTAGCTCACACACATTTATATTGAAATATAAGACAAAACGTAAAATCCACGTCATATATACATTCAAAAAAGGGATTATAGGAACAAGAGAAAAATTATATAACAATGAAATTATTCTTCATGAAGATAGTCGCGGAACTGGCAAACGCCATCCGCCGCCTCAGCAAAGCTTTGGATAGCACCCTGGATGGGGAAATGCAGTTGGTCAAAAGAATTCATTCGTGCATCATATTCCCCATCCACATCCATGCCGTGAAGGTCAAAATCTTCAACAGGACGACCTTCTTGGGCAAAAGCTATCCCCTCCTGGAAACCTGTCTTGCGCCCCGAATCACTTGATGCGCACAGAAGGTCAGCAAGGCAGTTTCCTAACTCGTCTCCTCTATGCGGGAGATAACCTACGAAAGCAATTCAAGAATCAACAAAACGAAGTCACAAGACATGATAAATATGGAGGGACCATTACCTTGGGAAACCCTTCCCGCATCAACCAGGCACGGTCAGAGGAAGCCTCCTCGGCACTTAACTTCAACGCGCCCTGCTCACCAATGTGCTTGGTGTTTTCCTTGATCAAATCTTCAATTAATTGATCATTCTTAGCAGCGGAAGCATGAAGATCACTGATAACTTCCTCCTGAGATGCAAGGCGAGCTTCGATATCACTCTTGGCTTCTTCTGCCTTAGCAAGCTCAGCTTCCCGCGCCTGGGTCAGAGCGCGTACGGCCTCGAGTGCAGCATTTAGTCACCGACACACCTCCTCCCAATCCTTGGCAGCAACAGCTTTGTCGCGCCCTCTCTTGTTCAAGAGCCCGTTCAGAATCTCTCAACTTCCACCTATCGGTGGAAGCCGCGAGACGATATTTTTCCCTTTCTGCCCGGAGCTCTTCCAACAGGTTCTCCTCAGAACCCCAGTTCTGCCCCATGAAGTTCCAGTCCCGGTATATCTCCTGGGTTGTGGAAACCAGGTTGGCCAAATGATATATATACGAATTGCCAACAGATACCCGGGACCGGTTCCGCTGGTACTTGCGCTCTGTAGGAGGCACGCCGTCATGAAGGAGATCAAAACATACCTCCTTGTCAGAAAACTGCGAGGAAGGGTTCAAATTCCATTCAGGGACGTACCGAGCGATACCACCCTGCATAACACGGGCTCCCTCCTCCCTCTCGGATTCATGAGGAGGCGGAGGAGGTACCACCACCCGCTCGGCAGGTTCTTCAGCTTCATGTGCAGGTGGCGAAGGCGCCAGCTCCAACCTCTGGTCACCAGTGGAGGTTGAATCCTCCTTATTCTGCCCCTTACTCGCAGCAGACCGCCGACTAAGGTCACCCTTAGAAGGGGGGGGGGGGAGAGTCCAAGAGAATAACAGGGGCTACACAAGAATAAACCACCAAGTAAGCAACCAGACAACAAACACGGGTTCATAAATATACGAGATACCTTTAGCACGGACTGCAACGCGGTCACTAAGGCGGACCCTCTTCGCCTTCGGAGGAGGGGGGGAGGAAGATCCGTTCCCTGTTTTTCACCAGCCACCTCCAACGGAGCGTGACTGGACGACGTTTCCTTCCTCTTCCGACCAAAGGCTGTATCATAGAACAAATTCAGTAACTAGCAAGAATACACATAAAATTATCCTTGGTCACATCAAAGTTAAGTTACCTGTCGCGAACATACCCTCTGAGACTACAGGCTCCGGACATGTTCGTTCAGGAAACAAAAAACTATCCCTGGTCCTGTCAAGGATGGGGAGTTCTTTCTTGTCACGGGCAGCAATGTGCATGACCCCAGGCACACCCGCCACAAGAACAGACAAGAGAAGACCTTCAGCTGCATAATAAACCAAAATTAGAAACCAGAATAAACTCAGAAAGTACAATCAGGCTACTTACATCCATCCGGCTTCCGTAAATATGGCACATCGTCCGGATAAGGCCACAGGCGACTCATCCCAGCTCTCACAAGAGCAGATTCAGGGATGGGATGCATAGGAGTGGGGGTATGGGTCAATTGTTGATATCACCCATGCCTCTCCAGACGCTCAACAAACGGCAAGACAAGTGAAGGCTGATTCGTCGGATGCCAATACATAGGCGACGAGATCACGTCCTCCCGTATCCAGAAAAATTTCTTTACCCCCTGTGGGGCCACAACAATAGCCTTCTGGTCAGTCGGAAGGCAAATGTTGCGGCTTCCTCTACCATGCAGGCGATAGAACACGCCGAACTTGTCAATAGTAGGCACAATGCCATGCGCTCGGCAGCAAAACTCAAAGTGACGCATGCGCATCACCGCCGAAGCATGAAGTTGGAAAATATGAAACATATTCCCAGTTATCAGCTTATCCAGAAACCGGGTAATCGGAAATAGGAAATTCCCAGAGCTGAAGTACGCGGAAAACACGGCCATCTTCCCCATCGGAGAATGACTCGCCGTGGAACTAGGTGCCGGAAATTCCGGCTCCCATTATGGAGTTATGCCGTAAGCATTTACGATGTCTTCAAAGCCCTTGACGTTCCAATCAGTGGTTACAGAGTCGATGGTCTGATAATCAGGCCTCACCGACACCTTATATTCAGCTAAGAATTCACTACAACGAGCTATGGTCGCCGGAGAAGAAGATGAAGAAGACTTTCTGGTTAGAAGAGAGAATACCTCAAGAATTCCGGCGAAATTATCTTCGTTGTTCAAATGCAAAGTAAGGAGAAAAAAATGAAACCGATGGATATATATAGAAGCAACATTAAATGCGTGGAATAGTACGAAACAGCTGTTCACCAGTCAGATCGTGCCACGTTAGGCGGGAAATGAAAAGTTGAAATTTAAAATCCCTAGGTACGGTGCGAACCAGCTGTCAGCTTTTTCTGCACGTGACATACCTATCACATCTGTCAAAATTCAGATATAATTGGTGAACTACTAGTTCTACAATAACCAAACAAACTAAGTGTTTTGGCTGAACGTCAGGCATCATTGGAATACAAGTTAAAAGAAAAGAATAAGAAAATGACAAGATATAATAGTAAGCGGAAGAATCACCAACAAGGTAGTCACCCGCGACTGGGACAACCTATCGAACAAGGTCGGAACACAAAGATGAAGGGAAATCCAATAGAAGAAAAAGATAGTTTCATTTCATTTACAAATATTTACAGTAAGAAAGGAAATCCAACAGTATTACAAATTATTCCTAGTCTTCCTTGGGGGCTTCCTTGTCTTCAGCTTCCACGATCAACTGGTTCACGTGAAGTCGTAGCTCCCCAACCGTGGTAGGCTCGCGACGGTTCTCCTCAACGTACTTTAGGATGTCAATGGAAAGGTTATCAAAGGAATCCATCCGTGCTTCATATTCCTTTTGACAATCCTGACCGTGAAGCTCAAACTCGGAGGAAGGACGTCCCTCGCGAGCCATGGAGTAACCCTCCGCAAAACCAGCCTGGCGGCCTTCCCGCGAAGAGCTGACCAGCAGGTCAGCAAGGCAATCCCCAAGCTCAGGACCATCCTTGATAAGCCTGAAAATTTGTTCCAAAGGAAGTCAGAATAATAACCCCAATATGAGAAAAAATCAAAATATTTACCTTGGGGATGCCAAACTTGAGGAGCCAATGCCGTTTATCTGAGGCATTGGTGAAGGCCACCTCCAGATCTTCCTTCTCCTTAGAGACGGAAGCAAGGAGATCATCCTTTCCCTTCACCTCTGCCGCAAGCCTCCGGACATCCTCGTCCCGGGTAGTGACAAACTTGACCTGAGCGGCCACCCGCTCCTCCAAACGCTTGTTTCTCTCCTGGGAAGCCAGGAGAGCAGCTTCAACCTTCCTGGCCTCCGCCAGGGCAGCATCCCTCACCGCTTCAGCTTCATCCATACGCTGAACGGTGCGCTCAATGTCGCCTTAACCGACCACCCAGCCCTTAAATACCTCACGGCTAGTCGAAAACACATTAGCTAAGTGATTGGGCCAGACTAGCCTGAGTTTGGGAGTGTATCCTGTTACACTCAGAGGGCGAGAGGCAGTGCTCAAAGAACTCTTGGCACACACGCGGATCTGTGAAAAGCGTGTCTGGGCCAAGGTTCCATGAGGGGCGAAAGAGGGAGTCCCCTTGATTAGAGGACTCCGCCCCTTCACCCGTGGAAGCCGGAGGGGTTACAGACGTATCTTTTGGTGGCACAAGCTCCGTTTCCACCACTACCTCAGGTGGAGGCAGAGGGACATCCTTAGGAGGCACATCCTCACTATCCTCCTGCAAAACCTTCGGAGGCGGAGAAGATGGACGTACAGCGTGCGCAACTGCAGATCCAGAAACGAAAGTTAGAAGATAGCTACAACACAAACCCATAAAAACAAGTACGGTTACCTGCGGGTTGGCGTGCAACATTCCGGTTCTTGATCCGGTCCTGAAGTCAGGTCAGCTTGATTTTCTTCGGAAGCGGTTCCTCACCTCCAACAACGGAAGCCTCCCCACCGGCGGGATCATCGGCATCAGAATCCCTGTTCAGGCCGATACACCGGCCATATCCGCCCTCTTCCTGCAGCGGGCAAGATCTGCAATAGCACGCAACACGCCAGCTTAAGTACTCTCTTGAGTACCTGGCGGGGAACCCTCACTAGATGATTCATCACTAGAAGAAAGGACTATCGTCCCGTCTGGGTGCATAACACTAAGAGGTCGAGGGTTAAGAATATACACACCTTGAGCCACCGCGGAATCGGTGACCACCGGCTCCATGCGGCTACGGGTGGGAAAAAGGAAGTTACCCTTAGTAATCAACAATAGGCTCTTGATACATCTCCAGGGGCATCCTGAACATGTTCCCCCGCAACGGTTGGGATGAGAACTTCAAACAGCGAGCTCTTCCCTGAAATAAAGGCAAACGAAAAATATGACAGATTACAAACACCAAAAAAGGAACTTGGCTCTAGAAACTTACTGTCATCATCTCGAGAGAAGTAAGGGCGCTCATCCGGATACGGCCACAGGCGGCTCATCCCCACCTGCACCAGAGCTGACTCCGGGAGGAGACCCATAGGGGTTGGGGTCCACGTAAGCTTCGCGTACCACTCTTCACCTTCCGTAACAGCAACCGGAAGGTGAGAAAATTTTTCGGTAAGCGAGCGGTGGGTCATAGCCAATGGAATAACATTGGCGTTAACCCACAGAAATTTATTCTTCCACTCATGAACACTCCGCGGAGGCTCAGTACCTATAGCTTTCCGCTAAACCTGAAAGCTAAACCAGCTCCCGTGAACTTGGATCTTGTAGATCGCAAGGAAACGTTCCACAGTAGGTTCTACCTCCAAGGCCCTGCAGCAGAATTCGAAGTGTCGGAGCCTCATCACTCCGAATGGATGCAACTGGGAAATATGAACCCTAGTAGCAACCAGGAAATCACCAAAAAACCTGGTGATAGGCAACCGGAAATTGCCTGTGGTAAACGACTCACCGTACAGGGCAATCTTCCTGGCTGGCGGCTGATCGACCGTTGAACCAGGAGAAGGGAGCTTCGGCTCCCACTCCGGCGCTAACCCATAAAGATTAACGATGTCTTCGAAGTCGGCGGCCTTCCAGTTTATACAAATGTTCTCTACAAGCCCCTTAGATGAGTCTTTCTTACCTTCCCGACCTCTCTTCGTACCTTTTTTGCCGCCGGCTATGATTGATCGGAAAACTTGAAGGATCAGAAGGAAGAATAAGAACAGAAAAGATAAGAAGATTGGAAGAAAATTTTTGCAAGTAAATTGAAAACTGAAGCGGCCTCCCCTATATATACAAATCGCAATTAATGCGAGGAGAGAGGGATCCAGCTCATACGCCAAAACCGCCCAATCAGAAGACTACACGTTAAGCGGGAATTGACAAAACAAAATAATTTTGAATCAGACGCCAAAAAGCTCATGCACCAACCTCGAGCACCACTCCTGACACGACTCCGACAGGAGACGTCACATCGCAGACTCTTAAACAGTACCCCAGTTCAAAAGCTACAGGAATACTAAAGGACTAATAGTTGCAACCTGCAACAAAAGACAAAAGTCCATAATTCCACCCGTGACATCGACTCACGGAAGCAACAATGGACTGGGGGGACTTATAGAGGGAGGGTAGCAAAGCTACCCACGGATCCCTTATCCGACCCGCGGATCGTCAAAAGACATCCGCCACCCACGGATTCATTATCCAACCCGCGGATCATCAAAAGACATCCGTGCAAAGAATACGTGGATTGATAAAGCCATCCACAACCCAAGATGATGCGGAGCTTCGTTATAATCCGCGGATGGTCACGTAAGCATCCGCGGAAAGAGTCCGCAAACAACTCAAGGGACTCATCACACGTATGATCCCCACGTGATATGGAAGAGCAGTTGTAACAAACTACTTCTAGAAGATTCCCTCAAAACCTCCTGATAGCGACATCGGCAAATGGAAAGAGGACACCTGGACACATAATGGCCATCCCACGACGTGCACAGATAATGGCTACACCATAAACGGGTCCAGGCTGTCACATCCAATAAACACCCGACACGTGTCCGTTCAGGCAGAGAGGGAATAACTTGATAATGACAACTCCACCCAATCACCTTGCCCCCCCCTTCGGCTATTAATACGAAGATCATCTCTTCAATGTATTCATTCACACTCTCAAGCCTAAGCAATTACATATTGTGTCCTACTTTATTCTTTTCAAAGTACGATACTTATTCTCTCATCGGAGGGTGGTTACGGGAAGACCCCCCACTCTTTCCTTACCGTAACGAGACTCAACGGTGTTCTGTTTTGCAGGCATCAATTTGGATCTGTTGTCATCACTTCAGTATAATCTCATCTGGAGGAAATACCCAATCGGACTATCCAGCTCGATCTAGTGTTTCTTTATATATATATATATAACATGAAAACTAACAGTCATTCAAGGATTGCTTCCCTTCCTTTCCAACGATTCATATATTAAACAAATAACAATTTCCAAATGTTTACATTACACTGCAAGATAAAGTGCGTTAACTTCGCATGTTAATCCTGACCTACTCAACTCAAAGATAAAAAATAATTATAGTTTTCCCATTGGAGCATTTCTTCAAAAAACTTTCATCCAATATGCAAATTAAATACCCAAACATATCAAATGCATATATAAGGAACCAATCCTATTACACATAAATCAACGACACATATAACAAACAAGAAATCGGAAGATCGAACGGAAACGACGAAGGGAAACAGCATATGATAGAGGTAACCACAAAATAATAATGAATGATCTGCAAGCCCGATATAGATACATATGAAGATGATAAAACCCCACCTACCATCTTCAATCACGAAAACGGATGGTTGGGAGTCAGCAACGCGCCAACATAGCGTATATAGGTTGAATTGATAACGGAAATTGAATTTATGATGAAACATTTACTAACAATTCAATGACAATCAAATGGATTGATGATCAAACTGATAGGAATGCAGACGGAATAGATGGATTTAATTAATGTAGTTAAAAACCATTTGTATGTCCAAAGAACAGAAGAGTAATCATACTAAATGTGAGGCTTCATGAATTTGTACAATACGCTTAAAGAATGAAATAATGTAATGGTAAATTACTTTTTCTGCTCAATTGTGAATTGTTTCTTTTGTCCTTGTCCTCTAATTGTGAAATTACCATGGTTGTCCTTCATTTATACTTAATAATATAATATAGATATAGATAATATACATATAGATAATAGTATATTACTATATTGTTGATTTTTTTATCACAAATCTCTTATTTTTTTTAATGTCTATAATTTTTTTATACGGTAATATTTTTTTAAAAAAAATTACACTATAAAATTGAACATTTAACTCTCTTTAATTTGAGTATCCAATTGCTATACCTTTTTTATGAATTTTTTAAACACTCAGACTTGTGTGCATAACGTGCGTGATTATTTACACACGTAATTATCATACACGTTTTGTAAGTATTTAATAAGTTATAAAATTCTTGTTATAAGTTGTGTAATTATGTACGCACATAGTTATGTAAATGCATAATTTTCATACAAATTGTGTGATTATATAACTTTGTGACTATTTATGATATGAACAAACTTACCCCTTGGCCCTTGCCCCAAAGATACATGGTACGTGTAACGCCCCCATTTCAGTAGATAGATAGATAATTAAATAAATAAAAGCTTCGAGTTTTATTTTAAGTTATCGTGCCGTGTGAAATCGTTAAATTAGTTAGGTTATATATCGAATATGGATAATATCGAAAGAAGGTTAATAGACTTGAAAATGATTTGGGCCTAAAAGCCTTTGGGCTTTGCCTATTTAAACCCTAAAACCCTAAATCTATCTTTATCCTCATCATTTCATCATCATTCTTCCAATCATTGTCACACACCCCTATACACCCACATAAACCTCTTGTGCACACACATTCCATCCAAGATCCATTACCCAAAACTCAAAGATATGTCATTAAATCAAGTTTATATTTATGATTCATCCTTGTCTCGTCTTAACAATTTCAAATGAACCAACAAGCTCGGAAACTAAAAACGAGAAATGGAACCTATGTTGACGGGGTTAAACCGAAGCAAACAACCATAAATAATAATAAAGTAATGGGATTGGCAAAAGATATTGAATACAAATAATAATAAATTAAAACAAACGGGTCTCCAACGAGACCCGGAGTTCCAACAGTTTGACTGAAACGGAAACAGTTAGTAAGTCGGAACACGAGCTCCGGCGAAGTGAGACGCGGCTCCGATGAGCAAGTTGCAGACACGAAGCCCAAGACACAACCAAACCAAACCCTAAGAACCCGTCAGCCAGCTCTCTTAACCCGCAAGATTCGAACCCAGATCCGGACCTTTATGAACCAAACCCAAACCACTTAACCGGGTGCAACCGTCAACCCAATCGCATAAACCCGAGCTGTGTACAAACCAGATCTGACCAAAAACCCCTTATACGAACTACAAATTCGCATCTAATGCAAATCTCACCGTGCGAATCGTCGTTGGCTAGGCGAAGTAAACTTGTGCGAAGTAACTGATTCGCGTGACGTGCGAAGTAAACCCGTGCGAAGTAACTGATTCGCGTGACGTGCGAAGTAAACCCGTGCGAAGTAACTGATTCGCATGACGTGCGAAGTAAACCTGTGCGAAGTAACTGATTCGCATGACGTGCGAAGTAAACCCATGCGAAGTACACCCGATGCGAAGTAACCCTATGCGAAATTCCTGCGTGCGAAGGGTTTGAGTGCAGGTTGTGTGGACTGAAGGTAGGAGACCAGTGGTGGCCGTCGGTGGAGGTCGCCGGAAAGGTGCGGGGTGCGGCGGTGGTGTTACAGAGAACAAGAAAGAAAGAAAGAAGTGAGAGGGGGACTTCTAGGTCACGGTTTAGTAATAGAGAGGGAAGCGGCATGTTTGTAAATTAATAATATCCTTAATAATGATAATAAGAATAATATATAATGATATTAGTGAAGAAACACTAACCGGACCCCGAGCAGATTACGGGTAACCTGGGGGTTAGATGTTTCCCACGAGGGGTTAGACCCGGTAAAGATGGTTCTTCTGATAACCTGCAAAACAGACACCGTGAGCTTGTCACTGAGAAGGGGGGGGGTTCCTCCTTGTGACCACCCTCCGGCGTGAGAATCAGACTAGATTGCTCTTTAAATATAAATGTATATTAAGAGATTGCTAGAGCAGATATCAGGTATAATATGATGATAATGTGATAAGATATGATAAGATGAGATGATCATACCATTTGTGGTATTTATAGCCGAAGGTAGGTTTCCAAGGAGGTGTGGCCTGCTGAATAGTATTCCTGTTCCACCAACAGTGGCCTACGCACGTGCCCTGCTGGTAGTTGGTGGGTAGGCAGCGGCTGATAGTGACCAGGCCTGCTGTGTACTATTCCTTTTCCACCAACTGCAGGCTATGCACGTGGTATGACAGGAGTTGGTGAGTAGGCAGCGGCTAATAGTGACATACAGTACAGGAGCATGCTGCTCGCCATACTGTTGTCAGTAAGCTGTCGTATCTTTAGTCAGATCTTTTGCCCATACCTCGTCAGGTACAGTACAGAAGATCTTCCCGTATCGTACGGACTGGCTTATTTGGGCGGGAGGGGATGCGGGATTGACCCCGGCTTTGCTCATTCCTTCAGGTGACACTGAGTGAGAGCTAAGTGCCTTGTGCGTGTAGCCTTGCTGCGCGGGTGGCCTTCGCTGATGGCTTGTATCCGCAGCTACGGGAACAGGTAGAGTCCTTCACCATTGGGAGGCATTTCCTGCGGGAACAGCTTGCGTACTGCGCGTAAGGACGTCACGTATCTGAGCATGGTTGGTCCTGCTGATCCAGTTGGTTTCTGCGTAGACGTCCCTCTTCAAGGTGAGTCTTGCGGTCCAACTGGGCTCTGCTGGGACCTACCTCTTCAAGTCCCCCCAGTCCAATGTTCTTCTCATGAGTGTTTAATAAAGTGAGGTGAACTTTTGGACTTTAAGCAAAGGGTTTTGAAAAGGGTTTTTTAAGGTTTTCCATGGGGATTCTTCCCGCGGAAGTCCTTGTCACTTGCAGAAATTCTCGACTTTCCTGCTTGATCTTTGGGTATGATGCGTGTAGGTCTGTAACCTCCTCGCAAGTCAGGAGCGTTGAGTCCCACTTGTGTGGATTCTCCATGAGGTTTTGGTAGTTTTGAACATAGTGATCAATTATGTTAAAACCACCAATTCCATCCTGGAGCTTCAAACAATGTAGTTCTCGACGTTCCCGCTATGCGGGGATGTTATTTCCGTTTCCGCAAGCATTGCCCAGAAGATCCTTCTTGGTTTCAATTCCCTGCGGAGCGCTAGGTATGTGAAGGGTTTTGCCTTAACACTGTACCCGCGCTCGTCTTACGGTTACTTTACTTCCAAGGTATTCCTGGCGTCAATTCCCTGCGGGTGCTAGGTATGTGAAGGGTTTTGCCTTTACACTGTACCCGCATCCGTCTTACGGTTACTTGGTTGCCAAGGTATTCTTGGCTTCAATTCCCTGCGGGTGCTAGGTATGTGAAGGGTTTTGCCTTAACACTGTACCCGCATCCGTCTTACGGTCACTTGGTTGCCAAGGTAAGGGGTATTTTCCCGCTTACTTTTGAATCTTTTTGAATTTTTTTGAAATTCGAAGAGTTGGTGAAAGGATAAGAACAGTCCAAACCTCTGAAACGTCGTGCGACGGTTTCTTCTGACTGTGTCAGGACGTGCAGGAAGTTATGGTGACGTGACAGTACATGGTCATTCCAGACGCTTTTTCAGGCGCGTGGGCGTGATTTTTCGGGCGCGTGGCCGCGAAATTAATGGTACGCGTCCTATCAACAGCTGTTGCCAGCTTGCTTTTTGCCACGTGTCATAGTTTCATTGCACCTTCAATTTCTCTCTCTTCCGCATTAAATTCATCGCATTAATTGCGATTAGTATATAAAGGGGGAGAGGGTTCTTTGTAATTCACACTTTCACTCCTCTTCATCTTCAATACGATTTCCGGCGAATACTCATCTTTTCAGTCGAGCATTCCCTTGAAATCGTTTTCTTCTTTCTGCAAGATGTCTTCACGTGATCTCGAGTCTACAGCCGATGACAAGAGTACTGCTGGCGAGTGCCAGTGTGCTCTGCCCGTCGATCTGTATCGGTACGTCGTCAGGAAGTTCATGCTCGAGTCTCTCGAGCCTGAGTTTCCTGAACCCCATCAGACGGTGTACGACGCCCCCAGAGGCAAGATCGGGGTTTATGCTGCATTCTTTGTCTATGGGAATCTTAGGTTCCCATTGACAAAGTTTGTTTACCGTGTCCTTGAGAGGCACGGTGTGCACCTGACCGAGGTGCATCCGATGGCGATTGCCAAGATTCGGCACTTCGAGTGGGTGTGCCGGATTCTGGGCATTGAGCCCTATGTTGACCGCCTGATGACCTTCTACACTTGGAGGTGCATCCAGGGGTGGTATACATTGATAACCCGGATTAAGGGTTTGAAGATTTGCGCAACCGAGTGCAGTCTTCGATCGTGGAAGCGGGAGTTCTTCTACATCTCCGCTCGCGCCATCCCCCTTGCCATGAAATTCAAGAACGGGCAAGCACTTCCCAGCCTTCACGCCTCCAACTACGAGGAGGCGGAATGGTTTTCGAAGATATCCCGAGTCCAATCTCCGGTTTACCGGTTTGCGGAGTCCGGGATGGTGATGCTGGGGATGAGCCGGGTGTGGAAGGCTGCGGATGCGCAAAAGATCCCAATCGTCCTTGAATATGGTTCGAACTCTGTTCCTTACGGTATGCTTTGTTTCTTTTTGTTGATTTAGGATTTCTTCTAACTTCTTTCCTGTTTATTTCAGAGGGGAACGACTTGCAGTCGCTCATGTACCCGCGGGAGGCTGACGGTCCCGCTCGGATGGGTACTCGCGCTCTAGACGAGAACGAGTTGCCCATCCTAGAACAAACGGCGGATCGGTTCGTGGAGGTCTATCCGCTAGGCCACGAGATCCTTAGCGCCAGGCGGCCAGGTAAGGCGCTATTCGACCCTCGACCCCTCAATGTTGAAACCTCTGCTGGAATTCCTTTAATCGTATGTTCTGATGAGGAATCCGCAGATGGTCCTCCGTTGGTGCGGAAGAAGAAGGCTGCCGGCGGGAAGGGGAAGGAGAAGGTGGCCTCCACTGCCGATCCGGCGCCTCGGTCTGATTCGGAGACCGAGAACGAAGAGGTGGCGGGGAATCCCGGTGGTGATAAGACCGCCGCTCCGGAGGCTGCGACGATTGTCACCTCCGGAGAGCCAAGGATGACAACGGTAACCGGCGCGAAGAGGCCGGCTCCATCGGGTTCATCCCCGCCCGTCCGTACTTTCAGGCTCAAGAAAACCCGTAAGTACAAACTTCCTTTATCTTTAACTTCATAGTTTTCCATCATTAATGCTTATCTTCTTTGTGCAGGCGTGGATGTTGACGCATTCCAGGGTGGAGCGCAGAGTACTCCGCCCATGACGGTAGGCTTGGTCAGCCTACCTGAGGCGACGACCCAGGCGTCTGCGCCTGCTTCCGCTAGTTCAGTTGCTCACTCCTTTGAGCCGACTGTTCCAGCTGTGATGAAGTCACCGCCGGCTGTGAGTGCTGTTTTTACCGCATCTTTCACCGAGCCGGCGGTTACTTTTGCTGCGGATTCCGCGGCGGCGACGGCTTCTACCATGCCCCCGTCATCGGCAACGACGGCCGAACCTTCAGGTATGCATGGGGCTTCCCGCCAATCTCTGCCTCCTTCCCATCTGCCTGACCTTTTGGATGGATTTCCCTTGGGTTCAGGTGATGGGTTTGGCGGCTATAGGCCTGTTATTGACCCTACAGTTGCGTAGGTTTCTTTTGTCCCATTTTATATATTTTTTTATCATCTTTTCCTAACTGCTTTATGTTTTTTGCAGTGTCGGATTCCAATGAAGTGTATGTTCCACGATGGAACATTCGCCGAGGAACAACCCTTCGCACCCCTGTGGAGTGCGTGGAGTGGGCTCGTCACGCTGCTCCTAGTGGTGCGTTGGGGGAAGCCATGGCTAGCTACCAGGAGGGTAGGCTAACCAATGAGCTTCGGGTTCTCCTGGCCCGGATGCAGCCGCGCGTCGAGCTGCTTTGTCGTGAAAACGACAAGTTAAAAGCAGCTCGCCTTCAGGAAGTAGCTCAGGCGCGGGCTGTCCGGGAGGAGAACCAAAGACTTACCGCAGTGGCTGCGGAGAAGGAGAAGGCCTTCAAGGCCCTCGAGGTTGAAGTTCAGGCCCGGCTCGAGGCCCGTTCCAAGGCTGCCCAAGCTGTTAATGAACAGCTTCGGCTGGCTAAGGAAACTGCAAGGAACGCAACCGAGAGGGCCACCAAGGCTGAAGCTGTTGCTGAGCCTCTACGCGTGGAGAATGAAGAGCTTAAAGCCAAATTAGAGGCTCTCCAGCAGGCTCATGATGCCTTGGCGATGGAAGACGCCAAAAAGCTCCAGGAGATCTTGGACCAGAGGGGGGTGCTTGACCATACTGAGCGGAAGCTAAAGGGCGTCGAAGAGGCTGCGGCTAAAGAAGTGTTGCTTGCCAACCTCAACAAGAGTGAAGCCGAACGCGCCCGTAACGAAGCTCAAGCTGCCCTCCAAGAAGCTCTGGTTGCCAAGGAATGGCTTCTTCGAGAAGCGTTGTCTCAGGTATGCTTTTCATCTCTTTACGCTTTTCTTTGTAAATAGAAAAGGTTCTGATATTTTCTTGTAGGTTGTGCATTGGGTCTTCTCTGAGACGTCTTATGACGATGCTATGAGCGCAGCCCTCAACGCTTCTCACGAGGATGGGGAAAAGGCCGGCTTCCTGCTTGGTCTAGGGTTCGTTGAGAAAGGCATCCCGCCTTCCAACTTCCCTTTGTACAATGTTGATACTGAAGCTGTTTACGACCAAGCAGTGAACCAGTATGCCGCCTTCCCGCATCCGGTGGTGGAGAAGGTGAACCAAGTTGCTGCTGCTGATGATGGGCTAGCTATCCTTAAAGCTTTCCTTGAACTGCCACGCTCTACTGATGGTGCTGGTCCAAGTGGAAGTGGCCCTGAAGCCTGATCCTGAAGATCCCTTCCCACTGCTAGGATAGATTTAGCTTGTATAGATTTATTTTCTTGTAGGCGGGTAGTTACCCGGCCATTCTTGTAATGAATCATTGTGAAATATAAATCTTTGTGCGGGTAAGACCGCTATTTTCTCTGGATTCCTTGCTTTATAAACGTTATATGACTTGCATACTTTAGTTTAAATTAGCAATTTTCCAAGTGTAGAATAAGTTAACCTTTGAACGTGGTAGATAATGGGTTGAAGTTTTGCTTCCTCTTTCGTGATTGTGCGGGCATGACCGTCACTTGCACTTTGTAGGATGGCTAAACTTTACCTATATCTGACCTGCGTGTAGGTTTTCCTCATCTTTTTTGAAATTTCTAAGTGTTTAGGATAAGTTAACCTTTGAACGTGGTAGATAATAGGTTGAAGTTTTACTTCCTCTTTCGTGATTGTGCGGGTAGGACCGTCACTTGCACTTAGTAGGATGGCTAAACTTTACCTATATCTGACCTGCGTGTAGGTTTTCCTCATCCTTTTGTTAGAAATTCTGTTTTGAATAAGTTAACCGTTCGACGCGCGGTTGTCCATAGGTTAGTGTTCAGTTTCCTCTCATGATTCATGCGGATAGACCGGCACTTTCATTGAGTAGGATGACTGAACTTTTACCTTTCAACTGACCTGCGTGAAGGTTTGCCGTTTTTTAGGTTTATGCGGGTTTTGCCGCCTTCCCCACGCAACGACATTCCACGTAATTATGCGGTGAAAACCGGCATATCCGTGTTGAATAAATTAACCGTTCGACGCGCGGTTGTCAATAGGTTAGTGTTCAGTTTCCTCTCATGATTCATGCGGATAGACCGGCACTTTCATTTAGTGGGATGACTGAACTTTTCCCCTTCAACTGACCTGCGTGAAGGTTTGCCGTTTTTTGGGTTTATGCGGGTTTTGCCGCCTTCCCCACGCAACGACATTCCACGTAATTATGCGGTGAAAACCGGCATATCCGTGTTGATAGTTCATAAAGTATAAATGTAAAATCATCAGCGTCGATGTTCTAAGGAGAATCATTTCCATTAGAAGTGGCTCTGGGCCTTTTCTTTACAAATTTGGAATTGATCTACATGCAAACTATGTAATTGAGCTCCCTTCCATGTTGTTGGGATGGGAGTGCCATCGAGCCGATACCTGGTTCGGGATCTCGTTCTTTACGCAGCATGTAGTCTCCACATTGAAGCTGTAATTTTATTCGTGTTTTCCCCAGCTAGGGTTCTACACGCATCAGCCTGCTCAGCGTTCATTGCGCCACGAGGTGCGCGAGCGTCCCATCTCTGACAAATGCTTCGACCATGTCCTTTACGTCTATGCATTCTTCAGTGTTGTGGCCTTTTGTCCTGTGAAAGTCACAGTATTTGCTCCGATCAGCATTGTGACGATGTCGGATTATTGGAGGCTTTGGCCATGGGAGCTCCTCAGTGGCGAATATCTCGGTGACGCTTTTGGTGAGTGGCGTCCATCTGGAGTACTGGTTTGACTGTACATTATCCCTTCCGCCTAACCGATGTTGCAAGCCGGATGAGGTGTCAAAGTTTACCCTTGACTGCCAAATGCCTAGCTTCCGCTTTTTGTTTAATCGGGCGGTAAGGACGTTGTCTTCTCTTGTTCTCTGGGTGTAGAGGTTTGTGCTCTGTGGGAGATCTCTACCCAGTTGCCTCTCAGTTTCCGCAAAGCGTTTTGCTGCTGTCATGATGGCATCCCATGTGGATGGCATGCCATCTTTACCCGTTAAGGTGCGGATGAGCTCTGGGTCGTTCGCGCCCTGAATAAAAGCAGCGCGAACAAGATCTTCGCTAATGTTACTCAGACTTAGCTTCTTTGAGTTGAAGCGAGTGATGAAGTCTGGCAAAGATTCATCTTCCTCTCGAATGCATTTGAGGATTGTCCATTGCTTCTCGGTATACTTTCGTTGTTGGCTGAAGTGTTGGCTAAACTTCAGTTGGAAGTCTGCCCAGTCGTAGATGTGGTTGACCGGTAGACGATCGAACCACGCTCTAGCTGGCCCAACAAGCGTCATTTGGAACATGTAACACCACGTAGGTTCCGTCCAATTGTTGACGGTTGCCCCCGCTATGAATCTGTTCAAATGATCATCTGGGTCAGATATACCATCATATGTGCCTATGTTGGACATTTGTTTGGCACTTTTTGGGGCAATTGCTTCCGCAATGTCCCTTGCAAATTTGGACGTTCCCGCATTTGCAACAGTTGGTCTAAATGTTTTGGAGAAGTCACGTGGGCTTCCACCTGTGTTTTTTGGTTTGAAGGCTTCTCCAAAACGCCTTCTCGGTTGGGAGTCCGTTTCCTTACGCTTCCCTTTTGCCCTATGGCGAGGGTTCGCGTCGGTGTCGGATTCCTCCGAGTCATCGTCCAAGTATTCTTCGAATTCGTCAGCCTGTTGGACGGAACGCAAGCGTTCGTCCAACTCAGCTTGGAATTCCCTCTGACGTGCCTCCGCCCATGCCTTAATTTCATCGAGTGTTTGACGGGGAGTCTTGTTCGTTTCTCTAACTGGGTATCGGTGAATCCCAGTGAGCGATTATTTACTGCACTTGCCCCAGCTTGGGTAACTGGGGTAGTGTTCGTAAAATTTACTTCACTTGCCCCGGCTTGGGTAACCGGGGTAGTGTTTGTAAAGACTGTGTAGCCGGTATTCCCCTCAGTAGCTGGGGTTGTGGTTACCGGAATTTCTTTAACCATCTTTCCAGAAGTTTGAAAAAACTGGAGAAAAATGAAGTTCTAGCTTTATGCTCGGATGGCGCCAATGAAGAAACACTAACCGGACCCCGAGCAGATTACGGGTAACCTGGGGGTTAGATGTTTCCCACGAGGGGTTAGACCCGGTAAAGATGGTTCTTCTGATAACCTGCAAAACAGACACCGTGAGCTTGTCACTGAGAAGGGGGGGGGGGGGTTCCTCCTTGTGACCACCCTCCGGCGTGAGAATCAGACTAGATTGCTCTTTAAATATAAATGTATATTAAGAGATTGCTAGAGCAGATATCAGGTATAATATGATGATAATGTGATAAGATATGATAAGATGAGATGATCATACCATTTGTGGTATTTATAGCCGAAGGTAGGTTTCCAAGGAGGTGTGGCCTGCTGAATAGTATTCCTGTTCCACCAACAGTGGCCTACGCACGTGCCCTGCTGGTAGTTGGTGGGTAGGCAGCGGCTGATAGTGACCAGGCCTGCTGTGTACTATTCCTTTTCCACCAACTGCCGGCTATGCACGTGGTATGACAGGAGTTGGTGAGTAGGCAGCGGCTAATAGTGACATACAGTACAGGAGCATGCTGCTCGCCATACTGTTGTCAGTAAGCTGTCGTATCTTTAGTCAGATCTTTTGCCCATACCTCGTCAGGTACAGTACAGAAGATCTTCCCGTATCGTACGGACTGGCTTATTTGGGCGGGAGGGGGTGCGGGATTGACCCCGGCTTTGCTCATTCCTTCAGGTGACACTGAGTGAGAGCTAAGTGCCTTGTGCGTGTAGCCTTGCTGCGCGGGTGGCCTTCCCTGATGGTTTGTATCCGCAGCTGCGGGAATAGGCAGAGTCCTTCACCATTGGGAGGCATTTCCTGCGGGAACAGCTTGCGTACTGCGCGTAAGGACGTCACGTCTCTGAGCATGGTTGGTCCTGCTGATCCAGTTGGTTTCTGCGCAGACGTCCCTCTTCAAGGTGAGTCTTGCGGGTCCAACTGGGCTCTGCTGGGACCTACCTCTTCAATTAGATATAATAATAATAACAATAATAATAACAAAAGTAATATGGATCCAAGACCTCAAGCGAGACCCAACCCGGTGCCCTCTAATATACCCTCCAACTCTACCTTCGTTACCTTTTCTTTCTACCTCCTTCAATCATAACTAATATATCAACTACTTGCATACTAGTTCATCAATCAATAGCATTCACATTCATACGCAAACATATATCTAATATACACTTACCATTTAAGTTAAGTGGTAAGTGTGCATACTACAATGTGTTTAGATTTATACACTTAACTTAAATGGTAAGTGTATATTAGATATATGTTTGCGTATGAATGTGAATGTTATTGATTGATGAACTAGTATGCAAGTAGTTGATATATTAGTTATGATTGAAGGAAGTAGAAAGAAAAGGTAACGAAGGTAGAGTTGGAGGGTATATTAGAGGGCACTGGGCCCTAAAAAGTTAACCCCGTGTTAACTTATAAAGTGTGTGTGTGTGTGTATATATATATGTATATATATATACATACATATAAGACAATAATAGTTATAATTATGAGAACATAAACCAAGCAAGAGTCGAATATAAACTCGGCATGAACCCGAACTCGCTTAAGGAAACGTCGACGTATAAACGCATTACGAATGTGAACTAGTAATAATAAAACACGTATAATAATAAATATATGTATGTATAATAATAATAAATATAGTTAAGGGTGTAAACTAATGAAGACGGTTCGTTAATAAAACGAGGTTAAGTACATTGAGCTAATACGATCGGTTTAAGAAGGTTATATGTTTGGTTCAGTTAACTTAAAAAGTTAACCCCGTTAAATTTAGAGATGAATAATAAGAAATTATAGATGATTAATATGTGTACGTTATTAACAGTTAGTCGAGCCCAGTTGAAGAAAGGAATTACTATTAACGGTGAACGCAACAGGGTGAGTTCTAGCCCCTTTATGTGTTATATTTTCGGGGCTGTGTGCATACTACGATGTGTTTAGATTTATACACTTAACTTAAATGGTAAGTGTATGTTAGATATATGTTTGCGTATGAATGTGAATGTTATTGATTGATGAACTAGTATGCAAGTAGTTGATATATTAGTTATGATTGAAGGAAGTAGAAAGATAAGGTAACGAAGGTAGAGTTGGAGTGTATATTAGAGGGCACCGGGCCCTAATAATAACCGAGGTATGTAGGGCACTGGACCCTTATAATATCCAAGGTAAGTAAGGACTGGATTCTGAAGTTATCCAAGGTATGTAGGACACCATATCCTTATTATTCCGAGGTAAGTAGGGTCTGGACCCTTATAATATCCAAGGTAAGTGAGGACCGGATATTTATAGTATCCAAGGTTTGTAGTTAGTAAGTAGTATAAATGTCTGAATGTATGTTTGATTAATTGAGGAACAGGTAAGTATTAATACGTATCTTCGGGCGCGTATTAGTAAGTCAATGCATTGTATGTTAATTAACTAGAACTCACTCAGCGTAGCTGACTTTTAGTAAGTACGCAGGTGAGTAGGATGAGACGGGTGGCTTGAGGGAGACACGTGGCGATTAAAGGAAGACTGGCATCGAAGAAAAGAAGAGACACGTGTTATTTATAATTTATGTTTAAAGACTTATGTTAAGTTATTTTAAGACAAGATTTTTATGCTATGTATGAATGGTTGACTTATAATTTCGTGAAACGTTTTAATTAACTCTGATTTACGAATTATGTTAATGAGTAAGTCCAACCAGCGAGAAAATAGGGTTCCCGGGTCGGGGGACTTACAGTACGTCTTGATGACATTGTACGTTGTGTACATAACCATATACATATGCTCCTTTGAGTTAAGAAGCTCATCAAAACCTGATGTAACAATTGATTTTTTTGACTACTTTTTTAACATCTAACTATACTATTAAAGCAACACAAGTTGTTCACATGGCATTTAACTAGGCACTCCATATAGGATGCCAAGTAGATGTCATGTCACTATTTCTTATTATATTATGGCCCATGACCTGTTTTTCTATTATAACCCATGACCCGTAAGGCTTTATAAAATTTTGAAAAATATATTATTGTGTGATATGGGTTTCAAACCTAAGACCTCATGTTTCAAACCAAATGTGCCAAGTAGATGTCATGTCACTATTTCTTATTATATTATGGCCCATGACCTGTTTTTCTATTATAACCCATGACCCGTAAGACTTTATAAAATTTTGAAAAATATATTATTGTGTGATATGGGTTTCAAACCTAAGATCTCATGTTTCAAACCAAATGTGCTTACCAACTCCACTAAAATGGTAATTCTGTTTGATTTCTTGACTTAATATATATATATATATATATATATATATGTGTGTGATTTCTCTTTAAGTATAAAACCAAAATTATATTTAATTGTTAACATTTTCATAATTCACAATATGACATTGTCTTCCCATATCTCTTTAACACAACCATTTAAGATTGTTCATCGTTTTTCTTTTTATTTTAAATATAATATATTTTATTTATTTTCTTTTACAACAAAACCTTAGTCTTCGTAAATTTAGTTTTCAAATATGTGACAACATTTTGTTATAAATATCATTTTTGTACACAATATTTAATGTAACAATATCGGCATGAATGTTTTATTTGAAATAAATCAATCATCAAGATTTGATTTTCAACTTAAAAATATATTGCATAATATATCAAAAACTTAATAACAAAAGTCGTAAATAAAAATTATTATATGAAACAATTGAATTTATGTATTACATATAATATTTTTTATTTTTATTATATTTTTCACCCGTATGGAACACGAGCTCTAACCTAGTATGTAAAATATGTTATAATAGTTATCAAGAAAAGAAAATTTTTATACTTTTGCAGCTATTTATTATATAACAGTTATGTTACAATGGTGCAAGGGTAACTTGAAATCCAAAAGGTAAAATACTTCACTTGAAGTTGATATAGTAAATTAGCAAATTGTTGCTGAATCTAAACAAGTTGTTCAAGTATCCATGAAGCACCACCTCTTCGAGATATAGTAAAATTAATATGGGGCCTGACATATATGAATCTATAATGTATGCTTAGGAAGTTATTTTGGTGGATAAAATGCGAGCCATCAATTTTAAGGTTGCAATTGGGAATGTTAAATAAGGAAAAATGGATTCTCTGCCGCCAGATTTGCATAGACTATGTGTATACATGCAGTGGACATGGGTTATTGTTTTCATCGACCAATATTTTGTAGGTGTTTAGTGGTGATTTTATTTTTCTTTCCTTTTTTTATAAAATTTCCACAGTGTAAGAAATATCTTTTCTCCTTCGGCAAGCTTGTTGTATCCTTTTCTAACTAGCAATTTACCCGTCCGGTGAACGGAAATATCAACGCAGTAATGTGATACTAACATTCATTCAATAACATATGCGACGGTTTGGTTGATGGTGATTCGGGTGGTAATGTGGCTGAAGAAAATCTTGATGAGGTAGTTCAACAAATAGTGCAAGATGTACTTCAAGAAAATGTTGTTATACCTCCTACTTCCCCACCTCAAATGCAAAGTCCTTCACCTCCCATGTCCCCAATCCATGAACATATCTTTACCCCTCCTCTTCCACCTGCACCTGAACAAATTGAATCACCTATCCACTCTCCTCTATAAGAATCATTTCATGTGTCACCAACTCATTCTCCTCTCCAAGAACCATCAACAAGCCAACCATCATCTACAAAACAAACCCCATTATCCTCATGCAGAGCTATATTCTGAACTCCTCACAAAGAATTTTCTACTTACCACGGAGAATCAGACTTTGAAATTTAAAAATAATGATCTTGATTCTAGACTGGTAGTAGCCTTGCTAAAGTCCCATCCCTAAAGTTAAAAGGTTTTGAGGTTGAGAAGACCTAAGATGCACCAAAACAGAGGGAGAATAAGTCTACCATGGAGTTGATTGTAGAAATTTATATTCTAGTGATAAAATTGATGAAGGGGGATTTGATGACAATGCTAATTAAGATGAGTTTTAAGGTTGATAATGAAGTTGATGAAAGTATGAATGAGACCTTGATGTCCATTGAGACTGAGGTAACGGATGAAGAAGAAATGGATGATGAATTGAGGGGTTTATATGAAGAAATTGATAGCATCACTCCTCATGCTGAGGAAGAAGAAAATGAAGATGAAGAAGCTCTTAAAAGGAAAAAAGATAAAGGCAAAGCTCCAGTTACTGATGAGAACCCTGAAGAAATTATTATGCCATTTATGCCTACATCAGGGGACCAATTCCTTGATGTGGATGAATCTGAAACAAGGGCAAGCGTTTAATGAAACAAATATTGAAAAATAAGAAAAAAAAAATAAGAGTTTTTGTATTTCAGTTTAACTGAGAGAGAATTGGATGAACAAAGATTCTTACTTGAGCAAGAAAATCTTGCTAAACAGCTAAGGGAAGAAGCTGAGATGTTAGGAGAAGAAGAGACCCCACAAGAAATAATTAAATCACTACTGAGCCTGAATCAACACAAGAACCTCCCACTATTGCGCCCAAACAGAAAAGACAAAAATCAGTGGCTAAAAACACTTTGAAAGGGAAAACTCAGATGCAGAAGTTGTTTAAGAAGAAGATTGATACACCTAAGCTTGATGAGCCTAAAATCAGTGCTTCGGACAACTTTTTAGATGATGAGTTTAATTTTGATGATAATGAGCCTGAAGTTCACTCCAAAGAAAGAGAAAGCCCTCATGTTGATATGATTGGGGAGCATATTAAGAACTTTCGGAATAAGTAGGATACTAAAAGGAAAAAGAATCTGAAGGTTATATCTCTTTTGAATTTTGGTATGAGATTTGATGAAGTAAAGGATTTAAATGATGATGATTTGGATTATTTTATTAAGAACAACACAAATGAAGAAGAAAGAAGGTTGGAAGAACTAGAAAGTGGGAGAGTCGAAGAAATCTTCTTATCAACAATAACTATGATACTGAACATGTAAATAAGATGACAAATGAAGAAATTAACAAGCATGTTGAGAGGATAATGCAAAGAACCAAGAAACAAGCATTTAAACCCTCAAAACAAAAACAAAAATCAAAGGAAGACAGCCCTCCAACAGGTGACAGAAAGAGGCTTGCAAAAGTAAAGATTGAGAAAAGCTTAAGGGAAGAGTAGAAGAGAAAAGAGAAAAAGAAAAATTAAAAAATAAAAAGGAAGTTAAAGAGCCAGTGTTTACCAATAACATGGCTGATCAAACAAGAAGACTTCTGGTAGGAAGAGGATGAAAAGTAGTTGATAGTGAAAGATTGTGAAAAGCACAACTGAAAGATTTATTTGATTTAAAAGTTGAAAAGTTCAATAAATGATTAAGAGAACAAAAGAAATCATATTAGGAAAAGAAGAAACCTTCCTCATCTAAATCTGATAAAGGAAAAAAGAGGAAAAGGGATGAGGTGAAGGATTCAAATGAAAAGGAAGATGATAATGATGAAGAAGAAGCAAGAAGAGAACGTCTTAAAAAGAATTTGGCAAACAAAAGGGATCATTCTGCTAAAAGAGGGTATAATATGAATGAAATAGTAACTTGGACAAGAGACCAATTGGAGAGAACATTCAGAGAGGTTGCTATTAATGACTTAAATATCAACGTACAAGTGGCTACTGAGAAATAATGGAATGACAAAAACTCCTCCAAGGCCTGAATCCTCAAGTAGGTTTGAGAGAAGGCAACATCAACCTTCATTTTCGAGGCCTTCTACTTGTAACGCCCCACTTTCGGGTGTCCAAATGTTGTGGAGTTTGTAAATAAATGGAGAAACCGTTAACTAGTAACCGCATGGTATGAATTGTAATTAAGCGAGTCTTGATATAATAACTTTGGGAGCAAGATATTAATTTTGAGAACTTTAGGGGCCTCTATGTAAAATATTTTCATTTAACCTACTTTTTTTAAACCTCCTGTACGTGAGTTCTAAAAACTCATCTTGTACCTCCTTGTGCCGACGACCGACGTGAAAGCCAAGATCGCCGAGTCAACCTTCCCTCTTGGCCATCGGTAGGGCGTCGACTTCTCCCTGTATAAGAATTTTTTTGGCGACCCTCTCAAACTATTCCGCTATTTCTTTCCTGATCTGGTCGCTCGTTCCGTGACGGTTGAACTCAGCCTCTTAGTTATTCTCCTGTTAGGTTTCGCCGTATCGGTACATTCTTATTTGTTGCATTCTTTACCAGAAACCGTGTGTTTGGTGTGCATAAACTTTAACAGTTGAGTGGTCCGGTTAAATGACAAGAACAAAGGGTAGGCATGAACTCTCCCGGTGGTTGCAACGGTCGGCCATGCCCACTGTTGTAGAACCGGGAATGGGGTGTTCACATGCAACAAGTAACCGTGCTCTGATAGGTTATGCCTTGGCTACAATTGCATGCATGCATTGTCGACCTAACTTTGGTAGCATGAGTCACTTGTTTAACTGTTGAATTTCTTGTCTTAAAAACCAACTGTGTATATTTGAATAGTTGATGCTTTATATGATGACATCACAATATAATCATGTTTTTACAATAAATAATAAGTTAAAAACTTGTTAAAAGGTTGGGACTATAGAGAACCGTACGTCGGAACATCATTTAATAATGCTAAACTAGAGCCACCCAATGTTCGGGTATTAACCGACCCATGTTATAAGTTTGTAAATGGGTTCGTTGAGACCTAGCTAACACACGTATTGATGGCTAACTTAGGGGATGTGTAGAGTTATAGATTATGAAGATTTTTTTTTTCTGTAGGATCTTGAACTCGTGTTAGAGTTTGCGGTTTCTAAAATCCTGTAGCTCTTAGATATTTCTGTGTACCTCGCTAAGGTGAGTTCTACGAGCCCACTTTTAAATGTTTTACCTTTTTCCTTGGGCTAATATATATGCTTTACAAACAAAGGAATTTATGTTTATATATACATGCATACGTGCATGTGTGTATATATATATATATACGGTGTCTAATTCTTTTACACATCAACACGGAAACAACTTACTACAAGCATGGGTGATTTCACGTTATAGTTTACGTTTGATTTTTCTTTTTTTTGTACATGTTTACGCATGATTTATATGGGTAAGGATGTTCTACGAGGATCTACGCTTATGGTAATTATGCACGGGCCGGGTCAACCCATAGAGTCCTCTCCAGGAGGCAATTTCATAGAGTCCTCTTCTTGGGGCAAAATTTATAGAGTCCTTGATCAAGGCAAAACACATAGAGTCCCCTAACATATCAGACTTGGTGTTTGATATGTCCTTGGGGCAAATGGTGGACCCTTATGAACCTTTTGTATTACTCTAGGTTATGTTATGATAAGATTATGTAAGTTGTTTTAGGAACTGATTGCCAAATTATATTGTTTCAAGTATAGTCTATAAAACTAGAACTCACTCAGCATTGCTGACTTTTGCATATATGTTAGATTGATTTTCACGTCGAGCAGTTGGGAATTACCGCTTGGACGTGCTTGAGGCTACCTGGATGGTTGAAGGCATATCTAGTTGAAGAAATTAATAAAGCAAACTGTTTTCTTTTCTTTCATTACTAGACGTATTTAAAATTTGGTTTTTGGACATATTTCCTGGTTTTGGGTTTTGTACTTGAACATTTTTCCACTGCATGTAACTCTAGACTCGTTTTTAATAAATTGAAACTGTTTTTCACATTACTTAAAAATATTTGGGTATGATGACCAACTTTAGGACTCCTGGGTTTCGGGGTCTTACACTACTTCAAGTGCTTCTATGCCAGTCACACTAGAGCTTCGTTGCATAAAGAACCTAGTCCTAAACTAAGACTGCCTGATTATGACTTGCCAAAGGGCTGGTTCTGGGATAAAAAGAAAAATGAGTTGGTTATAAGAATGAGCAATGGAAGAGAATTGGATGTGGAAAGAAAAGATCAATTCAGAGAATTCACTGTTGGGCAACTTTCAAAGCTAGCAAAGCTCTCTCTCCATGATTATGATTATTAATATCAATATAGACTAGCTAGAGCTCAACAGAACCATCTTTCTAAATACTTAAGAAGTCAATGGAGGGAAGGATGCCCAATGTTTAGCAGAATTCCAAGATTTAATGTGAATGTGGATCATTCCCTTGTTTTACAGAAAAGGAAAGAAACAAAGACTTAAGAGCTTAAAAGATCAAGATTCGCCCCTGAAACTACAAATTGGACTATGAGGCAAGCTATCAGAATATAAAAAAAACATAACCAGACCAAATGTAGAAGCTGATCTTGAAGGAAGAATATTTGGAATAAAGTATGACCCAAAGACCAAATTCTTCATTCTTCTTGGTAGTAGAGCACAAGTCTTGGGAATGATTGAAGATCATGATGATCTCCAATATCTACACATTGATGACTTGCAGGATATTGCTGATCTAAAGTCGCCTTACCCACATAGTTTTTTTATGTTAAGCTTAGTATGTTTCAGCAAAGTGCAGCTCATGTCAAAGTTAACAAAGTATTGAAATGTGAGAAGAATTTTACATGAAGACTTGACTGGGATGATCTTGAAGTTTTTATTTTTCAGTCTTTTTGTAATTTTCTTTTGATGTAATTTTTATGAATTTTGATATGTAATGTCTTTGAGGCAGAATTTAAATTTGTAATCAATTTTCTTTGAAGTAATGTAATTTATTGTTTTTAAGGATTTGATGTGTATTTAAACAAGTGTATGTAATCCTGATGTGTTTTGTGCATCTGAGCTTGTTTCAATCAAGGGAAATTTTTGGGTCTAATGGAATGATTGAAATCTTCTCAACCTCACCCGAATTGGTTACGTATGGATTGCGAGCAAGCTTATGCACTTCGAGCGTGGGAAACACTTCCTCAAGCAAGATATCCTTATTCGAGCAGGATAGACTTCAACAATCTTCTAAATGTTGAGTTCGAGCAAACTCCACTCCATCGATCAAGGATTGTTCTTAATCAAGCATGGTTTGCTACAGAGCAAACCAATGAAGGTACTTTGCGTAAACAAATTTCCTGAACAACTTAGTGGGTTGAGCAAGGTTTATAATAAAGAGGAATCACAAGTATGCCGGTAGGGAGTTTCTGAAAATCTTCTAAGTGTTACTCTCTGTATGGTTTGGTCTCGAGCAAGCCTACAGTACCCGTGCATACTTGGTTTGTTCAAATAAAACTAAATCAAGAATGAAGTGATTCGAGCAAGACCTTTCTTGCTCGTAGAAGAATATCCGAGCAAAGTTTGGTGTGATTGTGAGGTGAAGCTTGCTTAAGAGGAATATTTACTCAATGCAAATATTCTAAGTGTTTTTCTGCTTGAAGTAAAATCCCGAGCACACTCGACGATTACAAGGTCAAAGGAGCCATGCTCGTCATGAAAAACTCTGCTTGAAGACCTTTTACACTTGTATTTTATTTTGTTTTAGCTAATCATTAGGGTTTCTAGAATGAATGTCAGATTCCCTATAAATAGAATGTTATCACATAAATGAAAAACCTATGCACACTTTATTCACCTGAGCACATTGTATTCAGAGCCGCCATTCGAACACTAATATTTCCTTGTACCTTATTGATTAATCATTTAATGCAATGGAAATCTTTTGAGTTTATTGATCTTTTGTCATTTACTATTTTAGTATCTTACTAACTATAGTTGATTCCGCCGGCTATAGTTAGTGGTCTTCATAATTATTGTTTCATGTGTGTTTACAACCTTATAAAACTGTTGCAGCAGGGGCATATTAGTAAATGTACAGATTTTATCACGGTTTTTTCATAAATTTGCTGCTGCAGCAAGAGCTGAAAGGGGCAGTTTAGTAATTTCCCTGCTGATGCAAATGTTTCTGCAACATGTTCAAGCTATTTGCTGTTTAATTTTAATCCTCCGGCTGTTGGAATTTGGAGGTGCTGCTGATTTGTTATTTGTTCGAGTAGTTAAGGATTGCAAGGTCCGTTGATATGAGTGCTGCATACATATGATCTTGAGCAGGCATTCATTAAGTGTTTGCGTTGTTATATTTACTGATTATAATAGTGCTGATATGCTGATCATTTTTTTTGGGCCGAACACTTTTGAGCACGAGTACTTAGCTGCAGATGCTATTTCACGAGTTTTTCTTTTTTAAATTGCTGGTGAACAGAAGTGTAACAGATGTTGATTCAAGTTCTGAAGCAGGTCATGAATAGATGCAAACAGGTATTGCAGGGGCAGATTGGGCATTTTATTGCTGGCACAAGTGGCTTTGTAGATGGTACAAGTTGATGCAGCTAGACCCGAACACTTAACCAGAACAATTGCTATTTATTATTCATGAGCATATATAAGATTTCTCAAATCGCTGCAGCTGCTGCCCAAATCATCAAGGGCAATTCTATAATTCTGTTGTTGCAACTGTTTCTGTAGAAAGTAAAACTGCTGACGCAAGGAGTATAATAGCATAATGCAATTTCCTGGAAGGGTAATTTTGCAGTTTCATTGTTGATGCAAGATTTAATGTTGCTGATTTACAAACAGTTAGCTGCTGCAGGGGCGCTTTGGTAATTTTCGTTGCTGTTACAAGGATTATATGCTTGAATTTTTAAGTATTTGAAGCCCCGAGTACATCATGGTTTATTCCCAGGTACATAATGGTTTATTTCCTAGTATTTGTTTGCTCTTCAAAATGTATTCACAAGTACTTAAAGTTGGTGGAAATTTGTCAAGTATCTTAAATGTTCGTGAACAAAAGAAGTGTTTGTGAACATTTTCAAGCGTTTGGAAGAAATTTTCAGGGCAATTTACAGCAGTCAAAAGTCAAACGTGCCAAGTTTAAGAAAATAATTTATACTCGTTTATCCGTTGACTTTTTGACCAAGTGTTCTTAATGAAAGATGTTTGCCCAAGTATGACTGAACATTTCGGGGAGATTTTTCTGGTACATCAGCCATTGACTGTACCGGGTCAGCGAGGGGCATTTTGGTCAATTTTAGAGATTTTTGAGCAAAAAATTGGGCAAAATTTACCAAATTTTCATGACTTCAACAAGATGCTTACAAGATCAAGATGGTTGATATTCTGATTCATTTCAAGAGTTGACCAAGTCAAATGTCAACTATCAACCACAAAAGTATCATTTTAATTCGTTTATTTCGAATTTTATCAACAATTCTTGAGAAGGATGGTCAATATTGCTTGAATTGAAAGTTTTTATATTTTCACCCGCACTTGATTAGAAGACATGTTCATTAAAGATATTGCAACGAAATTGGGGGAGTAAAATCATATGAAATTTCATTGCAATTTTGTCCAAATCAAATGGAAGACTCATTCAAAATCAAAAATTCGAGTTTGTTTCCTTTCGTGATTTCGGATTGACTCGAAGGCGATTATTAGAGTTTGAAGCCTCGTCTGATGCCCATACAATTGTATCCAAAGTTGATAAAATGCTAAACCGAGTAAAAGGGAGATGCTTATTGTGAGGGGAGAATTTCAATGAAGGACATCAGGTTATGAGGTGATCGTGAAAGTGATTCGATGGCATCGGTCTAAGGGCGAGATTGGTTGGGTTTTAGTTTTAGATCGACACATCGAATCGTTACTTGTTTGTAATAAATATATAAATATTAAATGCAAGTTGACAAAGAAAAATGACAAGTAATTGAAGCACATTCGGGTCAATTATATGGGTTTTTATATTATTTATTTGGTCTTATCCAAGAGGTGGATGGAGTAAAGACCAAGGAACAAGATTAGTATAAATAGATTCTCTAGGTCATTTGTTTAGTCATGTGCATGTGTGATATTTCTATGTATTGAGAGTTTCCACCTGGGGATGAGCTGTCGTCGGGTGGTGAGCGTTTATGATTATGTATGTATGAATGTTCTTCATGTAAATCATTTGATTAACAAAATCATACTACTACATCTATCTATTTGTGTTTCGATTACAATTGTTCATCCTATTTTGATTATTAATCAAATCGAATTTCCACATCCGTCCATAGATCTTTAAAGAGTGAATACAAGACGTAGATCAATCCTAGATCCGAGCTCGTTTATCGCCGTTTCACACGCTTCCGCACTGGGGCTCGGTTCCGTCACTCCTAAACAACAATTGGTGGTTGATGATTCGATTGCGGATGAAGGCTATTATCTGATGTCGAATGAATTAGGGTCTAGTAGTGGTTTTCTTCTTTACTCCGCTTTATTTTTAGCTTTTTATTTTTTTAGAATCCATTGTTCGTTTATTAGCTCACACAAAATTACAACATTTAGTTATTAATTAATTATTCTACAATTCTTTTTCTTAAAAACATGAGTTCCTTGTTAGTTTGCTTATGGCCTTGAAAAAGTTTACACTTGTTCACATATGTTTACACAAAAATTCAACATTTCTGCTGTGTTCCAGAGTTTAATTTAACGAGAGAAGAGAAAAGATTTGGAGAGAAATAAACAAAATTGGTGTTCCAGAGTTTTTTTAATGAAAATAAGAGAAAATAATAGAAATGAGGAGAAGAGGTTTTTAGTGTATATATATTTCTTTCCAAATTGGAAAGATATGGAGAGAAGAGAAGAGATGAACCCACAAAATTGGTAAAACTGTAACTTTCTTTTCTATTCCTCTCTACTCGGGAACCCATTGGAGTTGATTGAACCAATCGCCTAATTATAGGAGGGGATATTGGTTGGTGTTTCTTTTTTTTTTCTTTTTTTTATGGCAATTTGTGTAGTTTCTAGTAATCAACGCACATCCTATGCTTTCAGCCTTCTTCTTTACCAACAACACCGGTGCTCCCCACTGATGGTAGCTAAGTCCCATAAAGCCCTTATTTAATAATTCTTGTAACTTAGTAACTAGTTCTTGAATTTCGGAGAATGACGATAAGGTACCTTGGTAAAAGGAGTTGCCCCTAAGGTTAGGTCAGTTCGGAGTTCAGCTTTTCGGATAGTGGTATTCCGGGTAGTTTATTAGAAAGGACATCAGAGTATTCATGTACCCCGAGGATATCTTCTATGTGTTTTTCGTTAGGATTCTTTACGGTTACGTTTGTTATAGACGCTATACACCCTTGGCGTAAACACTTCTCTCCCTGTAACATGATCGTTTCGTCATCTGAGAGAGGAATTTTAACTATCTAGTCATTACACATGATTTCCGCCTTGTATTTTGCTAACTAGTCCATACTGACAATTACCTTGATGCTTCCTAACTAGACTGGGAGTAGGTCAATAAAATTGGTTGGCTGGTTAGGATAATTGAACAGCTTTGGAGTATTTGGTTAATAATTATAGATTTTCTGTTAACGAATTCTATAGTATAGGGGTCTACTAGTTCATTAACCGATACATTTCTCGGGGTAACAAGTTAGTGGAAATAGAACCTCTATCGGTACCTATATCAAATGAATTTGAAGCATATTAATCAGGAATTACGTATGTCTCTTCCACACATTTAAGTCTTATCGTATCTTTATCAGTTCTGATCACTAATCGCGGCCTCTAGAGAAGTTAGACGTCGATGTTCGTTCTTGGCTTAACCGAGGACAGTTCTTTTTGTAGCGTCTCGTACGGCCACACTCATAGTAACATGATGGTTTGTTGTTGGTGGTGGATGAATTAGTTATGATTAGGGTAACTGTAAGTGTTGAGGTTATAACGATTGGTTTACAGTGTTCATAAAGGTTCCACAGCTATAAACATAGTATCCAATCCTCCTGCTTTTCTGACATGCCTTTATTTGACATACCCTTTGGCGAAGGTTCATTGTATACATTTCATTCTGAACTAAAGTTAATCGCTGTAGTATTTTGAGTTATAGGGCGTGCATGTTTAATTTGTTTTAGTTCTTTGTACCCCTGATTCATGATAAGTTCGTTTTGTACTCGATGAATTCCCCGAGCTTCCTCGATATCCTATTTCTGACCAAATCAAAATCTATCACAACAGCTCGTATTGTAGCATTCTCAGAAGCTAAGTAGTTAACTGAATTAGCTAAAGTTCCTATTTTCGGGCTACTAACCATGGCACCAGTCGAGCCAGATCGTCAGAATGGTTTGTGCCTTCCGGTTTCGTTTTGGATTTTTTTTTCGGGTTCGTGTTTTTAATTTCTAGATTTTCTTCCTTGGGCGAAAATGTTTTAATATGATGGTTTTAAGTTTGGCCCAAGTCATGTGAATAATTTTCTTTTGTTCTCGAATTCGTACAATCGTATTCTACCACATAAGGGCGTGACCAAGTAATGTAATAGCACATAATTAACGATACAATTTAATGGGAAACCATTGGTATGGATAACAGACTTTATTGTCTCGATCCATTTTACTAACTCATTTGATTCTTTATTACCACTAAAATTTACATGTTTGCATGACTTAAATCGTTTAAATGAGTATTCCCGTCGTGAAGGATCACGGTTGTTACGACTAGTATTCATGTTCGGTAAAAGATTTTTGTTGCCAATGGCATCTAGTGGGGGAAACTATTGTTATAGGCAGTATCACCAGTGTTCAGTGGGAGAGTATTATTCGTGACAATGTTCGTATTTATCAACAAAAATAACATTTGTATTCCTTGTCGTGTTAAAGTCAGCAGCGAATCGCGTTGCTATCATCGAAATTACCGTTTGCAGTTGCCAAACATTCATTTCGGCCACAACTGCCTCAAATCACGTGTTTATTTTCTTCGAGGTCATTCTATAATGATAAACAACTAAGCTTCACATAGTAGTAATTTTCCCTATAACTCATTGCGCACGGAATCACATTAGCTAATAGTCAGGTAATTCAAATAGCAGACACGTATTACACATACCAATTCATGTATCCATATACTCAGAATAATACATATATTTAGCCTAACAAGGCCATTGTTTTCATATATATATATATATATATATATATATATATATATATATATATATATATATATATCGAAAGTTGTCACCCAGTGACAAGTAATTTTAACCCGGTAAGGGTCAATGTTTATAATAAAAGATTCATATCGTCCTCCATATCAACATAGTACACTACCACATTGCCTCTATCATTTTGGGGTTTCGCTTTGCTCTCTGCGACCCGTATTCTAAATATGGCCCCAACCACGAAATTGGACAAGACACCTTTTGAAATATGGAATGAAAGGGCTCCATCATTAACATATTTAAAGGTATGGGGTTGTGAGGCTTATGTCAAGAACAACACCCATAACAAACTTGAAAGTCAGTCCACAAAGTGTATCTTTGTAGGATATCCCAAGGACTCCATGGGATATTATTTCTACAACCCAACCGAGCAAAAAGTGTTCGTTGCTCGAAAGGCTGAGTTCTTGGAAACTAAGTTCCTTATGGAAGGTACTAGTAGAACAGTGGAACTCGAGGAGGATCGAGAACCACAAGCCGATACACGTTTGGTTGGCACTAGCAATCAACAAGAGGTTGTTGAGAATGACGAAATGGTTAATCAAAACACACTAAACGTTCGCAAATCCGGTAGAATTAGACATCCACCCGAAAGATACGGATTTTTCATGGATGGATGCTATGTGGTAGATTCAGATGAACCCACCACATACCGTGATGCAATATCACAATACGATTGTGACAAATGGCTTGAAGCCATGAACGTAGTGATGCAATCCATGCATGACAACCAAGTATGGGATTTGGTTGAACCACCTCTTAATTCCAAAGCAGTTGGAAGTAAGTGGGTTTTCAAGAAGAAAACCGATATGCATGGAAACTTGGATACTTATAAAGCAAGACTTGTAGCAAAAGGTTTTACTCAAACTCAAGGGGTTGACTATGATGAAACTTTTTCTCCCGTAGCAATGCTAAAGTCTATTAGGATATTGTTTGCCATAGCCGCACATTATGACTATGAGATATGGCAAATGGATGTCAAAACCGCTTTTCTAAATGGGCATCTTGAGGAAGATGTCTATATGGTTCAACCCGAAGGTTTTGTCGATCCACAACATCCTAACAAAGTATGCAAGTTAAAGAAATCAATCTATGGATTGAAACAAGCATCTAGAAGTTGGAATCACCGTTTTGATGAAGAAGTTAAGAAATTTGGATTCATCAAAAATGGTGATGAAGCTTGTGTGTATAAGAAAGCTAGTGGGAGCATCATTACCTTCTTAATATTGTATGTTGATGACATACTACTATTTGAGAATGACATTCCAACCATGGAAGGTGTAAAAGCATGGCTTGAAAGTTGTTTTTCCATAAAAGATCTTGGTGAAGCCGCCTATATTTTGGGAATAAAGATCTATAGGGATAGATCAAGGCGGTTGATTGGTTTAAACCAAAGTGCATACATTGACAAAATCTTGAAAAGGTTCAATATGGAGAACTCTAAAAGAGGTTTGGTACCTATTCAAAGAGGAACGATATTGAGTGCGTCTCAATGTCTAAGCTCAAAGGAAGAGCAAGATAAAATGAATGGGATCCCATACGCATCGGCTATTGGATCCATCATGTATGCAATGGTATGCACTAGACCGGATGTGTCATGCGCTTTAAGCGTGACAAGTAGATTCCAACATAATCCGGGAAGTAGCCATTGGATGTCGGTTAAGAGTATATTGAAATACCTTAGAAGGACTAAGCACATGTTTCTAATATACGGGTCGGGTGAGGAGGAAATCGTTGTAAAGGGTTACATGGATGCGAGTTTCCAAACCGATCGAGATGATTCTCGACCACAATCAGGATATGTTTTCGTTATGAATGGTGGAGCAGTCTCTTGGAAGAGCTCGAAACAAGATGTGGTAGCTTTGTCCACCACAGAATCGGAATACATCGCCGCCTCATTGGCAGCTCAAGAAGCTACGTGGATTAGGAAATTCATTGCCGACCTAGGGGTGGTCCGTACCATTCAGGACCCTCTAGAAATCTTTTGGGACAACGAGGGTGCGATTGCTCAAATCAAGGAACCTCGTGCTCATCAAAAGACGAGGCACATTGAGCAGAGGTTCAACTACATAAGGGATGAAGTTGAGAAAGGAAAGATATGTATTCGCAAAGTTCACACCGATCAAAACATTGCGGATCCACTCACGAAGCTCCTTGAAAGGCCAAAGCATGAAGGTCACACTTGTGCCTTAGGACTTCGATATTCTAGTGATTGGATATGATCTAATTTTGTATTTGGATATCGGAACAATTGTTATTTTCACTCATTCATATGATTATGGTTTATCATTATGACATTTTGAGTTACGTTCCATTTTAGCATGTTTAAATCCATGAATAAGTTAATTATTTTAAATGTCCGTAGTCGCTCATAATTGTAGGAACAAGTATGAAGGTAAGACTATTATGAACTTGGATTGGTAGATATTCATAAGGTATGAATATAGAGCAAAAGGTTGCTGCTAAGGTTTATAGATATTTATGGGATATAAATATTGGACTGACCCGCTCTCAAATGTTACTACATGGAATCTTTCTGATTGATCATAAGTAAATTTGAGTAAAAGGCGAATATCATAGTATCCTCCAACCTGAGATACATATTGGGTCTTGATATTCACCAACTATTATACTTTGACTTAGTTCTTCACTGCTCTGAAACATGACAGTACATAAGTCTAAGATCAGGTATAGTACAAGGTGATTGTGAGAGACGTATGTAGTCAAGAGGGGATTTGTCCCTCTTATTCGTTGAGGGTAAGATGTCTAAGGCCTGCTAAGTTAAATTAACAGAGAATGATCACTCTGTGTCTCTGGATTTGACATGACATCAGTGGCAAAAGGATAAATGATAGATTCACCTAAATCATTTCAAGTAAGGGACTTGAAGGGGATGATGTTATTGAATGACACTTCGTCATGCGTATTAGGGGTAGTAAACCGTAGTTAGGCGGTATTTGCTACTTGCATCAATCTTCTATGTATCTTGTGCAAGTGGGAGATTGTTGGACTCGGTCTGCCCAAGACACATATTATTATTGATGTGGCTAGTACGTTATGATCCAAGTCGGGTCATACCCAATAACAAGCTAGACAAACACCAATAATATTTGTTTATATATGATATGATCATAACAAAAAAATATTAACACTTGAGTTATTTGGAAAGGGGTTTCTAAATACATTGTACTTGTGAAATAAATAAATCATATGGATGATTTATACTTTGAGAGAGAGCATTCCGTGGTGTTATTTAAGATGGTTAAATAACAATATGTGAATAATGGTTACCAAGCATGTTACCTATATTGTGTTATATTTATTTTGGGAAATAACACAATGTGAGTTTTATGATATAAAACTTATTTAAAGACAAAAAAATATATAAAATTTGAAATGGGTGAGAGGGTGCCCCCCCCCCTATATTCTCTTACACCTTTTATTTTATATTATTATGTTTTCTTTAGTGGAGACATGCATTGGATGTGAGTGGGTGCCATGGGTGGTGCTTCCATTAACTCCGTAACTCTCTTTCATTCATTCTTACAATTTTTTGCAAGTAACAAAACATTCCTCTCTTCCTTTTCTCTCCCATTTTCGGCCACAAGGAAGAACATCAAGGAGGAGTTAGTTTTTCAAGTGAATCCTAGCTAAACAAAGGTGTATTGTCGGAGGCTTGGGGTATGCTAGCTTGAGGAGCTTCCATATTCAAGTTCTTGTCTTTCAATCACTCTTTCTTCACCCAGTTTTGGTTTACTTGAAAGGTAGTTTAACATTCATGAACTTATAGTGATATGCATGTGTTTGATAGTATGTATTTCGTATATGGATCCGGATTTGGGTTTTGCATGTATAAAATTGATTTTATACACTATAAACTAACAAGATTTAAAACATTTATCCGCTGCGTTTTTGGTAAAAGTAAGGTTTTATCACTTCGATAATCTTGTTAAAACCCAACATTATATATATATATATATATATATATATATATATATATATATATATATGGTGGGGATCTTAAAAGAACTTTTTGAAATTGAAAACTTTGAGAACCATTTTGTACCACTAAAAGAACCTTTAAAAAAATATAAAACAAAAAGTAAAAATCAAAATGTTTATCTAGCATCATGAATTAAGAAAAAGGAAAAAAAAAAGAAAAAAAACACCTCTTAATGGTACATATGTGCATATATAAAAAATAACATGTATGAGCATATATGTACATATGTAAGGCCCCGATCCCAGGTGCCCTATTTTGGCGTTGTATTTACTCATAAACACAGTTCTAAATATCAGAGTGAATTAAACGTTTTGCGGAATATAAAAACATCAATCATTCATACATAATCATTCAAGTCTTGTCTTTAAACAAACTCAAAACATTATAAATAAAACATCATAGCAGTCCTTCGTCATTTGCCAGTCTCTCTCTTCAGTTCATTCCATGTGCCACTCTCAAGCCAGCTACTTTAACTTATTTGCCTCCGTGCATACTAAAAGTCAGCTACGCTGAGTGAGTTCTAGTTAATCAGGCAACATACATTACATTCACATACTTACTTAAAGGTATCCGGAGTGTTAGTGCTCGGTTTTGCGTGTCAGACTTTGTATAATGTATTATTTTATTAGAAATAACGTATAGAGGCTTTTTGGTAAATGTATGTCAAGAATGTGACTCATTCGTTAATATGCAGGGCACATTCGTTATTAGTTAATAACGAATGTGGCCATTCACTTAATGTATTCCTCATTGGAATGGGATTGACATGCTGATATATTCAACAATTAGGATCTCTAGATGTTACGGCTTATATCTCAAAGTGCGGAATCCATTGAGATTAAACAACACAAGTAAACATTAAGCATTCTCTTCGTTGATAACTTCAAAGATTACAAGAGATATGACTTTGTAGCAAATTTCTCTCTCTACTCTCTCACTCTAACATTCACCAAAAGTCTACATACTAACGCATAAGTCCCCTATTTATAGGAAACATGAACAAGCTCATCAAGTCCGTATACGATATACGGCGTATATCATGTACGCCTCATATGATATGCGTTGACTTGAAGATTTATGCATTGACTAACAAACACAAACTATACATTTGACATTTTAGTTCTACACAATCATATCTAATACATCTAAGACCCTAGCAATAGACATTATGCTCTAACAGACTCCCCCTTGGATGTTGCTAGGTCTTCGATCTTCTATCTTCATTCTTTCTTCTTAAACATCTTTTCTCTATACTCCCTCCTCATATCTTCCCATGAACTTTTAGATGAGTTGTTCTGATTAGTTTGAATTGATACTCCAACTCCTTTGTATTGAAATCTTTTTAGTGCAGCAATCCGTATCTTCTCCTTTATCTTCTCCTCTCTTTCCTTCTCCTTCTGCGCTTCCTCTTCACCAAACTCAAACCATTTGCTCTTCCAGACTTCTCCAGAGTTAATCTTATACTTATAACAAATCTTAATCACCTTCTGGTATTTCATAGCAGACGCATGATGTTTATCACGTGATACTTGAATCTTGCACTTATGCAGCGTCTCTATATCCTTCTCAGAACAATTTACTAACCACATCGGATCCATCACATCAATCACATCCCAAACACCGTCTCGGTTTAACACAATTTAAGCTTCTTCACGGTTTTTGTCATAGTACCACCAACGAAAATACACATGAAAGTCTTGCTCCATCGGGTACATAGGAATCACCTTTATAGTTTCTGGTTGCTTGTACCTATAGGTCTTCACAAAATCATCCGTTTCAGGATCTTTCTTGACTTTAGACACATGAAGATATGGAGTTTGAGGAGTCCAGCTTCTAAATATGCACTTAGCTTGACGTTTAATAAACTCCCAGATATCTTTTACCATTCCACGTTTAGGACAGTTCAACAATTCTTTATCAACAATATCCACCACGTCCACACATGGTAAAGACTTTAACTCACATAAGCTATCAAAGTATTGCACGCCGTATGTTCTTCTAACAACAATTTTCCTTATCTTGGGTAGATACGCAATACTCACCAGCTTACCCAATTTCAACTCCTTTTCTTTCTTCTTATAATACCTGACCGGATTCAAGTATATACGCTTAGGTTCAATTTTCTTCCTTTCAAACCATTCCTCCTGCTCTTGATTGGTTACCTTAGCTTCTTCAGTTGTATTGTTTTTAGCAGGTATAGGATTACCTTGATCATCAAATTCTTGACTAATCATTTCAATTTCCTCATCGAATTATTCATCGAACTCTGGAAACACTTGATTAGTAACATTCACATATGTTACCGGTTACTTGTCCAATTCTTCCTCAACAATGTGTTCATTCACCAACACATTCTTTTCAACTAATCCCATATCCTTCTCAAAATCAAACTCGAACTCTTCTTCAGTAATATTTAGCATACGAGCTAAATCTGTACGTGTAACTTCGATCTCACCTTCTTCTAACTCTTCTCCAGTAGATGAAAATCTCACAGGAGGCTTATAAGCAATTGGATCGACATCGAGTATCTCCATCCCATCAACATTACCAACAAAATGAGTAGTTTCTTGAGCAGGCTCGCTTTCAGTTACAGGCTCAATCACATTCTCAACACTTGTGCTTGCTCCAGCACCAATTAACACGCCTAAACCACCACCAGAACTCGGATCATCCTGATCATCATCATCATGATCATCATGAGATGGAGAATCACCATAATCCAATAAATCTTCATCTTCTTTTTCTTCTTTCTCTTCTGGCTCATTAGGTCTAACAGGTTCTGCAATAATTGGTTCAATCACAACCTGTTCTATCACTGGTTCAGCAATTACTTGTTCAATCACTGGCTCTGGTTCATGTACAAATCCTGATGATGATCCACCAACCTCTGGAATTTCACAAAGAACTGTTGGTTCATCAACTTTCCCTTTACCTTTTGCTTCAACTCGGTCTTGGTCATATTGTACTTTGAAATTACTTTCTTCAGACAAAGCTTCACCACCATATACTCTGGTGAACACTTTATCTTCTGACCTTCCAAGTTCTTCAACCAGATTAATCCCCAACTTGTCTTCCAATACCGTTAAATATCTCAAATGATGATTCAATAAATCTGCCTGTTGTTTTCTCCTCAACTCACCATCTTCAATAATTTTCTTCTATTCAGCATTTTCATTCCTCAACCTTTCATTCTCCATTACCAAACTGTCAATCCTTATTCCTTGCTCAATAACAGTAGCCTTTAATGAATCATGATCATGAAAAGTAGGAAAATCACCAAAGAAGCTTGCATCAAGAGATGGTAAACTGAAATCAGGAACTTTAGTAGTCTTTAGTGAAACATGTGGCACTTGTACTTGGGGAGATGGTTCCACCACTAGTGTCTTCAATACATTATCATCTCTGCCCAAGTCGACTACTGGTTCTTCAACCACAAAGGCTGGATTGATAGGAGTCACAATAATCTCAGGTTCTTCACTATCAGGCTCATCAATCAAGTTTAACTTTGGTGAAGTAGCTCTCTTTGATTTTCTCTTGATACGAATATTCTTTGGTTTAACTGGTTTTTCAACAGCAACCTTTGGAACATAAGTCTCATCATGCTCATCAGTAGACTTATGTTTCTTTGAACTTTCAGCACGCTTTTCAAATTTAGCCCTGGGATTGGCTAACCTCATCCTTCGACCCTCAGAATCTGACTCTATTTCCCCAGGATCTTTCTCAAATGTCGCTGAATACACTTCTTCTTGAGTGACTGGAGTGACACCTTCTTTCTTCACAACCTTTTGTTTCTTTTTCTTTGGTGCAACAGATTCACCTTCTGAATCAGACTCAATCTTTATGAATCTCTTACCAACTGGTTTAAATTCTAACATTAATCATTCTTCTTCAGCTCGATCAGAATCACTATTATCATGTCTCCATTTGTTATCAGTAGGAGCTACATAATCAGGATTATTCTTCAAATGTCCAAATAAACCTCTAAACTTCAGAATATCAGATTCTTTGACATTCTTATAAGAAGCTAGCTTGGCCAGATTGTTACCAGTGACTTGATCAAGAAAAATCTTAGGCCCTTCTTTCTTTACACCAGGAAATACATCTTCAACAAACATCTGTACAAATCTTGGATATTGTAACCATTGATCATCACCGAAATTCATCTTCATGTTGTCTAGGATCATCCGAGAAAAGTTGTACTTCAGATTCAGACATAAAGCTGCCATGGTACTCATTTGGTAATCAAGGATATCATCATAACCACCCTTCTGATGTCCCAAACAATGAACAACCACATGTACCAGATACTTGTATGGTCGAGACAATGTGGTCCTCTTAAACGCTAACTTGTTTAACGAGTCTCTGTACCCCATCCTGAGCAAACAACCTTTCACCATCTTCTCATCTAGATCAACTGGATCAGACGATTTAACCTCAAAATTCAAGACTTTACGAATCAAATCTTCATTTACCACAATCTGCTTTCCTTAAACAGTAGCTTGAATATCTTTCCCAAAAACTTTAGCAGTACTCCAGAATTCAGTAACAATGTTCTCGTAAGGATCAGCCATATGTGAAATTGCCTTGAAAATTCTCGATCTTTTCAGAAACGGCATTATGACTTTGAACTTTGCAGATTTTGGATCCTCCTCATTCAAGTAAGCACATATATTATGCTTTGAATCAGTAATCTTGGTTTTCTTACCCATCTGTAAGATCAAACAAATAAACATGTTAATTTGGAGTTCATTTTGCGGATATGTATGATTCCACCGTATATGTATATAACCAACGGATAAGTTTAATCAACGTATATGTATGTATCTACATATAAGTCCAAAGTAGCGGATATGTCATAAGGTTTGACTTTGGTCAACTCAGAACATATACTCCGTATAAGTCTGAATATTGACCAAATTCAAGATTCTCAAATCTGTAACAAATTTGGACAACACAACTCACACACAGACCTCGTCTAAGATTGTTTATTACACTTATAAACTCAATTTAATGATTTTCTCTTTTTTAAATGACCAAATGATCTTATACCTGAACGGATAAGTATTACAAATTCAGATCTAACATTATGACTCATTATAATCCAATAAAGTGTTAATACAACACTCGTAAAATCAAACTAAGATGAATTGATCATAAATTTGCAATACATCATGAATTTTTCAGATATAATTTGACATATACGTGAGATGTACTGTTCATTATCAGATCTCAAACAATTTCTCACCTTCAAGATCTGGAATGGTGTGTAAATCACAACAATATCACAAACAACGAAGCAGCAAGAATTTTAATGAAAAGTGAATTACGGACAGAGAGAATATCAGAAACTTAAGCGCATATGTGACTTATGCGTCGCGTATCTCTCTTATATATGTACTGACATATGCGGCGTATAAGTATAAGACTTATACGATGCATAACGTATGCAGTGTATAAGTCTCATACTTATACGTTGCATAAGTATGCAAGATCAAACATTTGAATTCATGTCCTGTTCACACCAATGCAATGTCACAAGTACAACTTAATGTCCTTGTATATTAGAGGAATAACTTAAATAAGGCTTAACTTTTGAAAAATTCTATTTTAAACAAGTCCAAATCAATGGCCTTGAATAAAACAGATACACATTTTGGTCTCTTTGATTTTGATTTGAAGAGACTTTACAAGATTTGTTGATTCAATTCATGAAAACACTTAGAGATATAGTTCACCCACCCATTAAGAGTCGAAAACTAAATCAGAAAAGAAAAATCTTTTTGGTTTTTCAATAGAAACAAATAACAAATGTAATTCAACAAATATTTATAAACTTGAAATCAAAACAAAGATCACATATTTTTGTGAGTTTGAGCATGAAATCATATTGACCAAATTGCCCTTCCACTACAGTTTTATTTTCAGCATTTATTATGACTGGTGTTAAGTTGGTCAATGGTATTGTTGTCCACCTAAACCTTCCAAAACAAATTATTCAGGAATTTCTGTGATACATTTAATTTGGTTCAATTAAGCACAAAGTCTCAGGCAATTATTAGTTCTAATCTTGATTCTGGCTTAATTTGATTTTCACAAAGTCACCCCAACTTGACTTAAACATCAGAATCAGAAGATAAAAATACTTTTATTTAAAGCATATAAGCAAATAATCCCCACTACAAGATATAACCCCGTTATCAAGCAATACCCTAAGGTCCTTTCCCATGGATGAGTATGCATGATTTCATCTGTCGGCTTGCAAACGTTGTGTCCCTTGTGGTCCGTTTCTTAATGGTAATAAGATGCGAGCAAGGGGACAACGTGTGTCTAACAGCGGATTTTGATCAAGTCAGTAATGATTTGTACATAAGTACTTTTGTGATCAAGTTTAATGACTTATACAGCAGCTTAATCTGCGGGCTTGCTTTTTCAAGCTTGTTTAAATATTCATCGAAATGAATACCCAGATGAACCGCATAAAGACCCGATGGATCCAGGAACCTTAAAGCATCCCATCAATACAGGATTTAAGGCCATAAGACCATACATCGTTGAAGCGTTACCCACTTACTGATTGCTATGTTTTAACAGTTTTAACCAATCATTCTGATTAAAAGGCTTGAGTATGACCAGCTATTAAATTTCTGCCATCATTATCAAGACTTTTGTTAGAAACTAATACTCCATCAATTTGGCAATTTTAGTTTATATCACATACTTTTCCTTACTTGTTTGTTTTCAAAGGCCTACCAAAGCACCAATACATTTAAGCACTTAGCCTTTTATGCCTACTTTTTACTGGATTTGGGACCAGATGATCAATGTACTATCATCTTCCCTTTTTTGCTTCAAAAACTCATTTTTTGATGAGCAACATTTTTTAATGTTTTTGTCATTTTTGAATTTTTTTTACTGTTTTGGGCTTTTTATAATTTTTCAATGTTTTTGGTTTTTCATGAAATTTTCTCCCCCTAAAATCAAAAACTGTATGAGAAATTATATACAAAAGAAAATTTGACTCTGATGTTCAGGATCACAAGGTATCCAACACACTTGTAATCTCGGTAACCCTCTTATCAACACTGCCCAAAACTTTTAAACCATTAAGTTTTAATAAGTATTGAAATCTTGACTTATCAAAAGCTTTGGTGAAAAGATCTGCTTTTTGTTCATCGGTGTGAATTTTGTCTACAGTAATCAACTTCTTTTCGTAGAAATCACAAATGAAGTGGTATCATATCTCAATATGCTTAGTTTTAAAGTGGTTTACCGGATTCTTAGTAATGGAAATAGCTGCATTATTATCTACGAAGATAGGGGTAGTAAGAAAATTCAAACCATAGTCCCGCATCTGTTGTTGTATCCAAAGAACCTGAGAGCAGCAACTGGAAGCAGTACATATTCAGCTTCACAAGTAGACAACGAAACTGTGGTTTGTTTCTTGCATTGCCAGGTGACAAGACGCTTGCCGAAGAACTGACACCCTGCCGTTGTAGATTTGGCATTCAACTTACAGCTTCCATAGTCTAAATCAGAATAAGCTTTCAACACAAACTCATCGACTTTAGGATACCAGAGACTGATCTCCGGACATCACTTGAGATAACGTAGAATTCTTTTGCCGATCATGAGATGTGAGACCCTTGGATTCGATTGATATCGGGCGCACAGACACGTAGCATACATGATGTGTGGCCGAGAAGCAGTAAGATACATTAATGAGCCTGTCATGGATCGGTATAAAGTTTGGTCAACCTTCTCCCCGTTGGGATCAGGACTGATACCATGATTCAATGGTAGAGGAGTACTGATAGCCGATGCATCAGTTATGTTGAACTTCGCCAATACGTCATTGACATACTTGGTCTGATGGATGAAGATACCATCTGACAACTGTTCTACTTGAAGTCCAAGAAAAAATTTCATTTCCTCCATTGCACTCATTTCGAATTTCTTCTTCATTACTTCTTCAAACTGCTTGCACAGAACATCGTTAGTCGACCCAAAGATGATATCATCGACATATATCTGCACGATCAGTAGATGTCCATCAACACATTTGGTGAAGAGTGTACAGTCGACGGTTCCTCTGATAAACCCGTTGTCCAAAAGATGTTGGGAAAACGTCTCATACCAGGCTCTCGGGGCCTGATGGAGACCGTATAGGGCTTTATCAAGTAGATACACTTTGTCTTTGTGGATCGGATCGACAAACCCCGGTGGCTGTCCCACATAGACTTCTTCACTGATTTTTCCGTTAAGAAATGCAGACTTAACATCTAACTGATTAACCTTAAAGCCTTTCCAATAAGCAAATGCTAGAAAGATCCGAATAGCCTCTAGCCTTGCAACTGGTGCATAAACTTCATTGTTATCGATACCTTCTCTTTGATTGAATCCCAAAACAACTAATCTTGCCTTGTTTCTTACAATAATTCCATTTTCATCCCTTTTGCACTTAAACACCCACTTGGTGTTTATCTGCCTTTTATCTTCAGGCAAGTCTACCAATTTCCAGACTCCGAGCTTCTCAAACTGCATAAGTTCTTCTTGCATTGCATTCACCCAACTTTCTTCTGTTAGGGCCTCTTTGTACGTCTTTGGTTCTACCTGAGAAATAAAATAATTTAATGAGAATCGATTTTGTAACGGAGAAATATGAGTATAGAAACACTGAAGATTCTGATCAAGTTGTCGTCTTGTTTGTACTCCAGCATTCAGATCTCCTATAATATAGTTGCAGCTACTGCTTCAGACCAAAAGTTAACTGGTAATTTTGAATTAGAAAGCATAGTTCGAACCATTTCAATCAAAGTCCGGTTCTTTCGTTTAGCAACCCCATTTTGTTGTGGAGTATAAGGAGCACTGAATTCATGAAGAATTCATCGGTCATTACAGTATTCTAGCATTTTGTTGTTTTTAAATTTCGTCCCATTATCACTTCTGATATGATGGATTGGAAGATTGTACAATATCTCCAGTTTCTTGAACAACACCATAAGGGAATCATATGTCTCATCTTTAGAATCCAAAAACATCACCCATTAATATCTTGAGTAGTCGTCAGTGACTACAAGACAATACAATTCGCCTTTGATACATTTGACATTTACTGGACCAACTAGATCCTTGTTAAGATGTTCAAAAGGTAAATTGATGGAGTTGACAAGTTTCTTTGGATGAGGTTTCTTCGTTTGCTTTCCCTTCTTACAATCCAAACACTCTTCAGTCAATTGAAAGTTTCTCAAGTTAACTCCTTCTACCAGATTCTTGTGAACCAGATGGTTCATTTTTCTCAAGCTTATATGTCCCATCCTCTGATGCCATAATACAGATTCCCGTTCAGATGCTCTAGAGATGAAACACTATGCAGAACCTGATGAAGTAGATGTTGTACTCATGTTCATGACATAAAGATCATTCACACGAGGAGCATGCATAATGATCCATTCCTCAGGTATTTTGAACCCCGGTTTCAAAATCAAACATTCTCGATCAGTAAAGTGTGTAGAGAATTGCTTATCATAAACCTGTGATAACTTAGTAGATTATTCTCCAACTAAGAAATATAGTTGACATTCTTGAATGTAACCTTTCCATTCATTAAAGTTCCTTCACCAACAATTTGTCCACCTTGATTACCAGCAAAGCCAACATACCCTCCTCTTATTGATTTAACATCATTTAGCAAGTAAAGAGTACCCGTCATGTGCCTAGAGGCACCACTATCTATTATCCAAACAGAATCGTGGGATCTTGGAAGCCCCTGCACATACAGTTAACGAATTAGTGAAACAAGGAAACCCAAGCCTTCTTGGTCTTGGGTTGTTTAAAATGTTTAAACAACAACCTATCATCCTCAACTTCTGAATCACATGATAATGATTTTTCACTTAATGTTGGTGACTCAGATGTAGAATTCACTTTCTCATCACACTCAGGTATTTTAACAACAGATTTTGGTACCCAATTTTAACCAACAGATTGTTTCTTTTTATAAAATGATGTTTGAACTGTTTTTGAAATTGTTGATTTTAACACATCATTTTGAACAATCCTTTTAGTATTCACTGACTCATTTATTTTTAAAATTTTCACAGCCTGGTTTCTTATCACACAAATAACCTAATCCAGGTCTTTTGTTCACAATCTTTTGAGATTTTTTACTAGAAATGTGATCTTGTTTGTATCGATTAGGACAAGCGTAAAACACATGTCCAACCTCATTACAACCAAACAACGTCTCCTATCAATAAACTTATTGATTTGAGATGTTGATTCAACATGATCACGTTCAGCTTTCAAACGATAAAATTCATCATTTGACTATTTTCTGAATTCAATTTCCTTTTCAGACTCTGAAGTTTTTCTAATTACAAACTTTATCTTTTTCTCTTGAAATTGAGTAACTCTTGAAGATTGCTTGTTATAGAAACTTGTTTTTGCAAATCTTGACGAGTTTTCATCTACTTTCATTTGTTTATCCAAATCACTCTTATGATTACCCAACCCATGAGGTTTAACACCTTCCTCATTCAACACATCTTCTGCCATTTTTATCCCAGTTGCAGAATCACAACCAGAACTCTCATGTTCAACAGATTTAGAACTATCATGCTGTGGAATATTGATTTCCACATTGAGTGCCTTTTTCAAACCTTTTGGTTTCTTTGGAACATAGTCATTCCACAAAGGTGGAGGCACAACATGATAATTTTCTCTTAAGTTCTCGGTCTCATTATCCTCACTCTTTGATGATGTTTTGGGGATAATGTGATCAAGTACACATGACGACGCAGCGTAGCTTACCAATTTCAGGTTAACTCATACAGTCTCAATCTTGAGTTTTTGAAGCTCAAGTTTGAGTGCCGCGTTTTCATCAATGTGTCTGTTAATGGCAATCTGTTTGTCTTCAACCGTGTGTTTAAGCATTGAAATTGTCTTTTGGTTTTGTAAAATCTTTTCCCAAAGACCCTTTTCACACGATTGAAGCTTCATGTAGGCCTCATTAACAACATTTAAATCAAATAAAGATTTATCATAGTGTTTCTTTAATTCTTTGATTTCTAGATTTTTAAACTCAAATTCAAAGCAAGGTAATTCACATTTTTCACATAGATTTGAGTTTAAATTTTCCTCATTGGCCATGAATGCTTGAACAATTACTTCTTCACTTGCCATTTCTGAGTCATCATCAGTGATTTCTTTTATCACTCCTTCAACAACCTTATTCTCAGCCATCTTTTCATCAATAGAAACGATATCCTCCTCATCTTATGATTTGATGACGTCTAAAATTTCATCATTTTCTTCCACACCCAAATCAATTTTTCCTTGTGGAACATCCTCCTTATAAAACCAACCTGCAAAACTTTCAACAATATCAGGAGGAAATAATGAGATAAGATAATCAGAAGGAACTTCATGACTTCTATCATAGGTTCGAGGAAGTTCATTATCAGAAGTATCAAAAACAGCTTCTTTCTCATTGTTGCTATTTTCATCCACATTCTTGTCCTTAACTGCATCATTAGACTCTTGAGTCTCAACTTCATCCTTGTCTTCAACCATATTATTCATCTTACCCATATTATCATCATTAACCTTCTGTTTGTCTTCGTCAACCACTTGAGCCACATTAGCTTGGAATACCGAATTCCAATTAAAACTTTCATCAACTTGGGTTGTAGCTGCCTTTTGCTGCGAGGTTGATACTTCAGAAGTTTTCTTCCCCTTCGATGATTCTCCCTTTGGGTGATGATATATAGCTTGTTTATTGTAATCTCGTCCAAAAGGATTAGCAGTATTATCATCAACAATCTTGATAGTACATTCCCTCTTGAAATGTCCTTTCTCTTTGCAATGAAAACATCTAACATTAGACTTGTCAAAACCTAATTTAGAAGTTGTACCATCAAGTACATTCCGACCAGTTATCTCTTTGAATCTTTGAGCCCTTCTTATCACACTAGCCATGCACCATCTTATGTCAATCATCTCCATTTCCTCTGGGTCAATATGATCATAATCTTCTTTAGTCATATTATAATTTCCAATGGGACCCACCACCAAACACTCATATGATTCTAGAACAGAACCTAGAAAAACCATGTGTTCCTTGATAGTGTTAGTGGTCATGTTTCCAGTATTCTTCATATTCACTGCAATTTTGCATTGGATAACATCAGTTTTCTTTGAACTAGAAGCTTGAGCACTAGGAATTGTTCCTGAATAATAGCTACTGTACTGAGGAGTAGCATTGACACAAGCTTGACTGATTGACTCAGCACTAAATGCAGTAGGAATCTTGGGATTTGGAGTAACAACACTTGAATTAGAGCCTTTGTAATACAAACCCACATCTTGTGATATAGCTGTGGATTTCATCTTTTATTTCTTTCTAAGCTCCAGATCATGAGCTTCAAGTTTCTCAATAAAACTTGCGAGGTTCAAACGAGCATAAGCAATGGGATTAGATTGTTGAATCATTAAGAAAGTACCCCACTCTTCAGGTAAAGCATCGGCAAGTTTATCGATGTATTCATACTCAGGCTTTTCAATCTTCAGCCTTTTCATCTCATTCACTAAATAGTAGTATCTTTCAACCAATTGAGTAAAGGATTCACCCTTAACTTGAGTAAAAATATCGAATTCTTTCTTAAGAAGTGCTATTTTACTCTTACGCATATCAGGGTTTCCTCGATCCTTGTTCAATAATGCATTCCAAATGGAATAACATGATCCATTGTGCTGTAGTAGTTGAAAGATCTCGGCTTTGATGGCTTGTTGGAAAATATTAAGCATTTTCTTTTCCTTGAGACATAATGATTTATTTGCATCAGCAATTTGTGACAGTATGTAGTTTTCCCCATTCTCATTCTTAGAGATGATGCATTCTTCTTCAACTGTAGTCCATGTTTTGTAGTTCAATGCTTGAACGTACGTCTCAAATTTGTCGGCCCACGAAGGATAATCTTCCATCCTAAGAACTTTAGGAGGCTTATTAGTTGTACCCATCTCATTTTCCAAATTAATGTTCTGAAGTGAGAGAGACGGTTGTGATACGAAAGCACTTAGGTTTTCCATTTTGATCACTGGCAACGTATATCTTCTTTGGTCAACGCATATGTTTTGAGCTTCAAGAAAAATCAACGTATAAGTCTTGGTCAAATGAGGTCAACGTATATGTTTTGAAGAAAGGTCAACGTATATCTATGAGGTCAACCTATAAGTGGTCACCTTATAACATATGCGGCATATATGTTATACGTTGTATATGTTATACGTGAAGAACATATACGTAGTCATGACATATACGGTGAAAATTTCCATGTTAATGATTTTGGAATTTGAGGATGCAAATGATGTCGGAATTGAATGAATTTTGGTAGGGTTTGTCACGGATGTGTATGGAATGTACTGTGAGAGTTTGAAGAACTTTTGATGGTTGAAATTGTAGATAGAGACAAAAACCTTGAAAACTTGTGATGTTCAAGCTAGTAACGAGCCATAAAGTTCTGATACCACTTGAAATGTGATTGACATGTTGATGTATTCAACAATTAGGATCTCTAGATGTTACAGCTTATATCTCAAAGTGTGGAATCCATTGAGATTAAACAACACAAGTAAACATTAAGCATTCTTTTTATTGATAACTTCAAAGATTACAAGATATGACTTTGTAGAAACTTTCTCTCTCTACTCTCTCACTCTAACATTCACCAAAAGTCTACATAATAACGCATAAGTCCCCTATTTATAGGAAACATGAACAAGCTCATCAAGTCCGTATATGATATACGGCTTATATCATATACGCCGCATATGATATGCGTTGACTTGAAGACTTATGCGTTGACTAACAAACACAAACTATACATTTGACATTTTAGTTCTACACAATCATATCTAATACATCTAAGACCCTAGCAATAGACATTATGCTCTAACACTCATTCGTTAGTTACTTATAACGAATGTAGTCTTTCGTTAGAAGATAAAGTATTTGTAACGAATGAAGGTTCATTCGTTAGGCATGTCTAACGAATGAACTTCATCGTCTATATATAGCCTCTGTAACCTGTTTTTAAGGTAATGAAGTATTTTGATTATTGAGATCTATTGTTACTCTGCCAAAATACTCTCAGAACATAATAGTATTATCTAATCGCATTAACAAATCATTCAATCATATCACAGAACTCGATCCTATTGTTAATCGTATAGAGATCATGAACAACATGCTCATTCAAGTGGTATTAAAGCTTGATGTTAAGATTGATTAAGTTTTGTTAAGTTTATTCAATTGACCTTTGATTTGATGTTCAATTGAGTTTTAAGTGTATCGAATTGTTAATTGTGGTTTATGGATCTGAAATTGGACAATTGAGCATGTGTTTGTGCTTAATTGAAGCTCTTCTTGATATAGGATTGATTACGGAGTGCTAGTGATCATAAATCTAGGTTTAACTGTGATTTCAGTGATTTAATTCTATTAATCGAATTTTGAGGTTATGGCGGGAATAATATGAGTTTGATTAAGGTTTAATTGGATTGAGTGTGGTCTGGATTGAAGCCCATAAGGTTACGATTGAGTTTGGATTAAGGAAACGAGTTGATTGATCGCAATTAGAGGTTTTTTGGTTTGAATTGTGTCTGGAAATGGCTTTGAAGGCTTGAAGATTTGAATCTTCATTCGTTGTTTTCTTGGACATTCATTAAGATTCATAACTACTTATTCGTTAGGCAGTTATAACTGATTTGCCAGGTGCCATCAATTAAAAAAAAAGAACTTCTCATTCATTATAAAAGTTTTTCCATTTGTTAAACAATACTCATTCGTCCACATTCTCATTCCTTAAGAAATTCTTCTTACTCATTCGTTAGCTGATTCCCTATTTTCATTAGGTCATTTACTCATTCGTTTAAACAATTCCCTTTTCATTCCACATTTATGTTAACAGTAACTCTTCATTCGTTAGCTCATTCGTGTGACCTCATTCGCATCTTAAAGTATTCTCTTTCGTTATCAGTTATGTTTCTCATTCATTCAAATAACTCATTTATTCTCTTTCATTAATCATCTTTCATCAAATTGATAATATAAACCCTTGAACTTTTCATCTGTCAACTGTTATAAATGGAAAACTACTATGCACTTGCTTCGTAAAATGCAATGATGCAACAGATGCTCACATTAGACAATGAGATCGGGCCGCATAACAAATGCCTAAAGCTATTCAGGTTGAGTGATTTTTCCAAATGGGAACCGAGATTCAGAGCTCATTTGGGTTCTATTCATCCATAGTGTGTTCTCAATTTGAAAGATGTCTATATGGCTCCAACTGTTGGCAGTGATACTACAAGAATTAATGAAAAGGAGTTCAAATTTTATGATATTGATGAGAAGAAGAATTTTGAAAATAAGAGGAAGGCATATTCCACTCTTAATATGGCAATACTTGAAAAAATCTTTCATCAATTTAGCCATAGCAAAAATTATGCTACCTTGTTTGCGCAACTAAAAAGCGAAAATTTTGGGTTATACTCTTGAGAGTAAAAAAACAACCCTGAACTTTCAATACAGAAATTACACACCACTGAAGAATGAAACTGTTGAAGAAATGCTTAATTGATTTCATCACTTGATTGCCGAGATGTCTAGTGTGAATATGTAACCAAGTGAAGTTGACAAAATTGACTCTTTGAAGAATGCTTTACCGCCATCCTATTCTACTTTCTTACTTTCTCTCAAAGAAAACGGATATTTCCAAAACAAACATCTAAGTGCTGAAAATTTCATAAACAAGATTGAAAAAAGAGAATATGACAAAAAATGTCGAAAACCTTTAAAGGATAATCAAGATCCTACACTGTATGGTGGATCGCTTTTTGCAAGCAGCAGTTCTGAACCGATTACCACTTTCTATACCTAGCTGAACCTAAAAATCCTCAGGGTGGTAATTCAAGCCCGAATGTATGCTTCATGGCCTTCGGATCAGGTAGTTTATCATCTGCTGATGCAAGTTCTCCAAGTTCACAACCACCGAATGTCAACATGAAGGAGTCAGAACAATAGTTTGCATTTATGTTTGCCTTCATGGCCTCTTATGAGCTGTTGGTGGGTACCAAAATTGCTACTAGTGAGCTTACTGATGAGGACTACGACCAGATTGATCCAGATGATCTAGAACTTATGGATTTAAAATGGAATATGGCCATGATAGTGAGAAAAGTCAAACGGTATATGCAGGCAAATGGAAAAGATCTACCGACTTTGAGCAAAAGGGTCAGATTGATAAGTTAAAGGTAAAATGTTACAACTGCTAAGAGTTTGGACATTTTGCTAAAGAATGTGACAAGCCCAAAAAAGAGTGCAATGGTCCCGAGCTCAAGATAGAAGTGTTGGCAAGAAATTTAGCTCTTCTGATAAGAAAGATAAGCCATTTGAGGGGGAGTCGAGTAAATCAGGGGGTTCACAGGCTATGGTTGTCAACGATGGTATTGATTGGTCGCAATGACTGCTTGGAAATGGCAACCAAGCTACTATAGCTGTGTTTGAGGCAGTTGAACAATTTGAAGATGCAAGAGGAGATAAGTTAAATGATGAAAGTGAAGATTCAGAATCGGAAGCAGAGTCTGATAACTCAAGCATTGGCCAATCTGAGAACTTTGCTTGCATGGAGAAAATCAAAGAGGTTAGTTCTAACTCTTCTATTAAAGTATCTGTGAGTGAAAGTAAGAAAACCGTGACTTGTGCTAGAGAATCAGTTTGTAATCAATGTGGTAAGCTAAACCATAAACTTGAATCAGCTCTTCACCATAATGATTAACTAATTAATGAACTAATAAATATAAGTGTAGACTACAGACAAGCAGTTAAAATTCGAGAAAAATCTACTGAAAAAATCAAAAACTTGTTTGATAGTAATCACGACTTGAAGGCAGAGGTTGGATGTAAAATGGTAATTAATGAAAAACAGGTCCAAGAAATTTTGAGGCTCTGAACCAACATTACTAAACTAGAGAATGAGATCTTAGAACTTAAAAATAAAATTGGTAAATTTCAAGATTCCTCATTTCTTCTTAATGAAATCATTGAAGTGAATAATACACATCAAAAGAATGGTAAAGCGGGGTTGGGTTTCGTTGAAATCCCTCCTCCATTTAAAAATGATTACACTGGTATTCCAGAAGCAGTAGCTTGTGAAACAGTTGACACTGATTCATCATCAACTAACAAGTCTACTATTTCTGGAAACAAAGTAAATGAAGAAGAGAAAGTTAAACCTGTAAACACCATAAATGATAAACAAGTTAACATCAAAAGCAAATCAATGTTCACTGAGAATGAAGTTGATGGTTCAATCGAAGAACTAGATGAACCTCAGGTGATTCACAAAAATGAGAACATCTCTGCGGAGAATCACATTCTTGTAAACCACATGAATTTGAAAAAGTAGTCTATGGTTCACAAGATTCGAAGAGTTAAAAAATTTATAACGAGTCTCAAAATAAAGTAAAGAAATCAGAGAAGACAAAGGTTTCTGATGAGGATTTGATGCGATTCATCAATCTTGCACAGAATGTTAAGTTATCAAAAGGACAGGTTTACAAGCTAAAAGAAATCAATAAAGTATTTTCTAAAAAAAAATCCCTTTAAGTTTGGTTAACCCTGAACTTGTTGAAAGTATGTTTCAAGATGAAACATCTACAATAACTGAACTTGAGAATGCGTTTATAAAGTCAAAAATGCAAACTATGTCTCAAGAGAAACAGAAAATAAACGTGTTTAAACCTATAAAATTTGCTAAATCTTCGGGAATGGAAAGTGTTTCAAACACCACCAATCTTGAATTTTACAAAAACAAAACAACTGTTTCAAGTTCAGTTTCTCTAATTGCACCTAAGGTTGTTTCTATTCAAACTAAAGCTTCACAAGTGCCATGTGTTTCACTAAAATCATTTGTTGACACTCGTTTGTGTTTCATTTGTGGAGAACACAGGCATATTGCTAAGAAGTGTGGAGCTAAGGTAAAGAGTGTTAAAAATGTGACTATGGAATCAGCTCCTAAGGTTATTATAACATGAAGAGACAACAACCTGTGCAATTCCAAGTAGATGAATCACATATTATGTTCTCTATTGTAGATCCTCTAAAAGTAGTTCGAGTTGATGAACATAAAGTATCACACAGACCGTTTGAGTTTGTACAACCGACTTGTAAGAACACGGATTCTGGTGTGATCAAGGATGGGTATCTTAAACGAAAGTTTAAGAAACCACTGACTTATTCGCAAGTTCCTCAACCACATTTGAAACCGTCTTTTAATGTATTACAAAAGAAATCAAAGGAAGAGCCCTGAACTAATCATTTACTTTTTGTGCAGAGTTTATCCAAAACAATATCTGGAGATAAGTGGATTTTAGATAGCGAATGCTCTCGGCATATTACTGGCAACCTCGATCTTCCGATGAATGTGAAAGACATTCAAGAGGGTTATGTAGCGTTCGTTGGTAATCAAGAAGGAACGATTACTAAAGAAGGTGAAGTCTCAAAAGGTCACATTACATTTGAGCGAGTAAATTATTGTGATAAAGTGGATCACAATCTGTTAGGTGTTTCTCAGATATGTGACAAGAAATACACCACTTTATTCACGGACATGGAATGTGTTATTCTTCAATCGGGATTCACAATTCTCGAAGAAATGGTTGTCATGCGATCTCCACGATCAAATGATATTTATGTCGTAGACATGGGTATTAAAGTATCTTCTTCTCCTTCTGAAACATGTTTTGTCTCAAAAGTTACCGAGAAAGATACGATTCTATGGCACAGACGTATGGGTCACATCCACATTCACAAAATGAATCATCTTATGGCAAATGATTTGGTGGATGGGGTATCCTTAGAGAACTTCAAATGGAATGATCACTGTGTGGCATGCAAGAAGGGGAAACGAAGAAGAAACCTCACAAATAGAAGCAGATCAATTCAATTGATACTTCCCTGGAACGACTTCATATGGATTTATTCGGTCCAGTGAATCGTTCAAGTATCGCTGGTGATTTGTATTGTTCAGTTCATTTAGAGGATAAACAGGGAACTCAAAGCTCTGGTTGCTGCTCAGGGGGAAAGAATCGATAAGCAGAATCAGATCATTCTCCAGCTGACTTGTAAAGAAGCTGAGTTGAAGAAGCTAAAGGGATATGATCATGATAAAGATCCTGATGCATCAGGTTGTGGTAATCAGCAACCAGATGGCAGTGCATCGTCGTCTGGTAAAGCTGCGACTGGGGGTAGTACTAGATTTAGATGATTGTTTATACGGACTACACGAATGTTAAGCCGATGAATAGGATTGAGGCTAACGTGATTTTACTTATTGATGAGCGTGGAGTTGTGATGAGTATGGTAAATACAGACAAGATAGAAGAAGGCGAGTTTGTTGATCATTCTTTATCAAAAAAAAACAAATCGCATTGCTTCTTGGGTTACATGAGGGTGAGATAGAGGAGTTGGGAAGAAAGGAGTATGTAGAGATGATGGATGAAGATAATATAAGTACTGACATGAGTATTCCAGTTGGGAATACGTCGTTTGATTATGAAGACATTGAAGTTGAGGACATGATGGCCGAGGAATATGCCGACATGTATGCTCGTACAAATTCTAATGAAGGAAATCCTTTCTTAACTATAGAACACTTTCAAGTAGCTGAAGAGCGTCTACAACAGGATAAGGGTAAAGGGAAAGAGAAGGTGGTTGAGACTGAGACACCACGTTCTTCGGATGGTATGTTCAGACACAACATGCAGAAGATGAACAAGATGATTGAGACCTTGCGTTACAATGAATGTGAGTATTACCAACAGGCGAAGGCTTGAGCATCGGCATACCAAATGAAGAAGTTCGTGAGTTCTAAAATGGTGAAAGGTAATATTATCTCTTAGATGAATGAATTAGAGCTTAAGTTATGTATCGTCAAATGGAAACACGGGATACAGTACTTCAAACGTATCACCGATGTTTTATCTATGCCAAGATGGGATGTACGTACACTTGCTAATAGACCATTTATGAACCGAGTCTACAATAGTGGGCCGAATGGTTCTATCAGCAATTGTTACACGAAGTACGATTTGGGTTTAAGTATTTTAAGCCTCAAGTGCCGAATTGCAAGTACATAGATGAGGTCGATCAACGCACTAGTTGGAGGAAACTAATTCTTAGTGTCAAACCACTTCGCACATTAAAAATTGCTCCTGTTAAAACTTTCCCCCAAGTTTTTTCAAGAAATTTAATAGATGGTATTACGACAATAAGACTAGTGAGGCTGTAATAGTATTGGGATCTGGTTGAAAGGCTGAGCTCATCAGAGTGATGACCCAATGTGGCTGGTAAACCTGTCTGAATTTGATAATGATGTGCTGTATACAAATCAGATAAGATGGGCGAACATCAAAGATTATGATCTGGCTATGCAATTCCAGCGCATCATACAAGTTAATTACTCGTTCAGGATTCATAGTTGTGTCGATTGCAAGACCAGCAGATTCAAGAGTTAAAGTATTTTGAAGAACAAAGAGTACGAGATGAGGGGGGTTTGTTAGTACTCGGTTTTGCGTCTCAGTCTTTGTATAATGTATTATTTTATTAGAAATAATGTATAGGGGATTTTTGGTAAATGTATGTCACGAATGTGACTCATTCGTTAATATGTAGGGCACATTAGTTATTAGTTAATAACGAATGCGGCCATTCTCTTAATGTATTCCTCATTCGTTAGTTACTTATAACGAATGGGAAGAACGAATGCAGTTTTTCGTTAGAAGATAAAGTATTTGTAATGAATGAAGGTTCATTCATTAGGCATGTCTAACAAATGAACTCCATCGTCTATATATAGCCTCTGAAACCTATTGTTAAGGTAATGAGGTATTTTGAATATTGAGATCTATTGTTACTCTGCCAAAATACTCTCAAAAACACAATAGTATTACCTAATCGCATTAACGAATCATTGAATCATATCACAGAACTAGATCCTATTGTTAATTGTATAGAGATCATGAACAGCATGCTCATTCACGGAGATACATATTACATACGTAACCTATTCATCTTTCATTCATACATACGTACATACATACATTCATCCATTCTTTCATACTTTCATGTTTTAACTCATTTAATTCATACATACTATCGCTACAATTTAAAGACTATTTCGCCCTACTTCCTCGGATATTATTAGGGTCTGGTGCCCTACATACCTCAGATGTTATTAGGGTCCGGTGCCCTACATACCTCGGATGTTATTAGGGTCCGGTTCCCTACATACCTCGAATGTTATTAGGGTCTGGTGCCCTACATACCTCAGATATTATTAGGGTCCGATCCCTTCTTCTCGGCTCTCGCCCCATACAACCATACACATTCATATATACTTAGTTATATTTATATTCAAATACATCTACATATATACATTCATACTTTTGTACTTTACTTTCGTTCTTCCATTCTTTCATACTTCCTTGTTTTAACTTACTTAATGCATACGTAATTATTTCTACGTTTTAAAGAGCCTTTCGCCCTATAACCTTCGGAAATATCATTGGGGTCTGCAACCATTTAACATTCGCAGATATTATTAGGATCTGTAACCCTTTAACATTCACAGATATTTTGAGGATCTGCAACCCTTCTTTCCATACAATCATACATACATTTAGTTATATATATTGATATACATCTACATACATACTCATCCAGTATCATTCATATGTCATTCTTAAAACATACATATAGCATAAACTTACCACGTAAGGTAATTGTGCTGACTAAGCACATAGGATTATGCACACAACCCCGAAAATCATAACAAAGAAAGGGACTAGAAATTCACCTAGGTCATGTTCCTTTCCGAATTAATTTTAACATCCATCTTCAGCTGGGCATGACTAAATGTGTAACAATTATAAGCGTTAATTAACTACTTCTACCCAAGTTATACTTTCTAGACTAGTGAACTACTTTAACTTAGTTAATTGGTTTCTGTTCTGAATTAAACCGCACCGGAAAGCAATCGCACCAAACAGATCGCATTCGCATGACATAATCGGATCGCATCGCATGGATGCAAACCAATCGCATCGCTTGGCTAGAAATTCCAATCGCATTCCTCACCCGAAACACATCGCATTTCAACGAATGGCATCACATTTCCGTGCGATGCGATTCTGCTCCTTTTTGCGATTCGAACTTTTTGTTCGTTAATATCATTCTTTAACTATTTTCATCCTCTAGTCTTTCCTCATGACTCGTTTCACTGTTATAACGAGTTCTTGGTCATAACAACCTTATCTACTTGGGTATTACACGGTCCAAACATACTCGTTCATACCGAATCTCTCCCTTTAACTCTTTTACTATGAATTTAATGTTTTTTACATGTTTCAACCCGATTTACTTTCCTTTCAAATTTAGTGCAAAACTAACTTCGTCAACCCGCCCTTTTCACGAACCGAACGCTACTCATTTTACCCGAACCTAACCAACTTAGCCATTTACTCTCAAGTTCATTACTTTATCAATAATCATAAGACGATCTATTATCCTACCAAGTTTCATGCAATTTCGTACACGAAAAGTAAGCCTTTTTAATAAAAACGTACCTCTGAGGTTTATGTTGAAAATCACTCGAATAGCCCAAAACTATATCAAATGAACTCGGAATTGAGTGATTCAAGCGGCCAAGCGACCCAGTCGCCGAGCTCTACCAGCTCCACTAACTTTCGCCACAAGAATCCACCGCTACAATCGCTAGAAAGCCCAAACAGTTTTTGGAAAAATCACTTTTCCATTGTTACGTTTTCCTTGATAACAACTAGGCTTCCCGACCTCTGAGTGGAAATCTTCATTTATATGTCATGAACACTCAGTTAAAATTTTAGACCGATCCGACTGTTAGATCTCCGGGAATCATCAGGTCTTTGTGGGTTACTCTCTCAAAACGGGAATTTTGGGTTTAAATGAGGTTGGAGGCCAAGATGGTTATGAAATGAGATGGTGGCTACTTTTATAAGGTAGGTGTAGGGTTTCATGTTTAAATTTTCATCTAATGACACTTAACCCCAACGTAATTTAGATAATTACATTTATCTTTTATAATTCAATTAAACCCTATTCATTTAAATACTGAAAGAAACTTGGGATGTTACAAGTCTACCCACCTTATAAGAGATTTCCTCCTCCAAACCAGCTTAATCCTTGTAAAAGGAATAGTTCCTATATTCATTTATCTTTTGCACCCATATTTACTTGTAAATGACCCACCTCTATCCCCCTATACTACTCTTCTTATTCCTAATCTCACTTTCATCGAATGATGTTCATTTGTTCTAGCTGTCCATGATAGCTGGTCCAAAGTCTTTGATGATATGCCTCCATATCCAGACTTAGCCAGTCCCCATCATTTCCTTAAGCATGCTTTTCTTTCTATATCTTCAAGTAGAAACATTGAACTTACTATAACAACACTTAGCACTGAATTGTCCTTCTGTCCAATTATAACCTTTAGCAAATATACTGATTTGCAATAAGTTCCAAACATAATAATCCAATTTGAGTATCTTAAACACCGAATAAGTTTTAATGAAAATTAAGAGCAAATAAATCAACCAAATCAATTTATATTGATGGAGTAAGGAATGTAAACTTATTTCAACGGTAATAGAGGTGTCTTGGAGCATAATTCAAGAGATTTGGTATAAAAATGGTAACGTTTATGTATTTAAATGAACCAACAACAAAAAAAACGAACTAGCTTCCACATGGGGCTGGCCGCGCATGCGACCACCCTTGTGCTCCTTGGTCGCGCGGTGCGGCGTGGTCAAGGGGGTAGAAGGTTTACTCGGATCTTTATTATTAATAAAATCAAACATTTATATGTATTCCTTGATGTATTTTCATTTCCTACCCTTTAGGTTATTCAAATTAGTCATTTCTTGCTTAAAAACTCTTAAATATCAAAAATTAACACTTTAAACAAGTTCAAGGACCAAAACTGCCAAACCACGTAACTCACCACCCAGGCATGCCGTGCCGTGAGGCCAAGGAGGGTGAGTTTGTTGCGTGGCGGGGCCACCCCTCTATGCAGATCTTTTCGTTTATTCTGTTTCCTAGTTCATTTTTGGTGCTAAATCGGTTATTTTTTGACCGAATCTTATTATTTAAGCCTCAAGAAAACTAATCTAGACTAACTACATGTCCACATTCAATAACCCCTTCATCAAGAATGAACTTTGATGATTCTATAGTTGATTTGATCATTAAAACGATATTCGGTTTCTTAATAAAGCATATTAACTAAATTAACTTATGCTTGCCTAATCTATATAAACAAGGCATAAATCATCTGCCACATGCTTCCTAAACCCTAAAAATTACTTCCCCAGCCATCACCATCATTAAAACTCCGGTTTCTCATCCGTTTTTTGTCATATTACTCAAAAATACAAGCTTTGGTGTTTGCTTTTGCCATAATATCAACCTTTGACTTCACTTTTCGATCGATTCATACATATTCCGGGTAAGTTATTTACTGTAAATCATCTATCATTATTCCTTAGTCAATAGCTCTCAATCAATTTCAGAGATTGAGGGGTATTGACGGGTCAATTTGATTCAAACCCGTTTAAGGGCAAAACGGTCAACAATTTTGACTAATCAAATTCTCATACTTCTAGTAGGAAACGACTTTCAGTCCAGAAGACTTTTACTTATATCTTGTGATTTAGTGCTGCTGACCAAAACCCGACTTTAGACTCGTTGTTCAGATTTTGGTCAGTACCAGCTCGCCTAAACGTTAATTATCTCATAACCGGAGTTCAAGACATCCGTTTGGATCGATTCCAGCGGCTATGTTCTCGGTTTTAATCATAGTTTATTATTTCTAAGTTTTAGGTCTGTTCGGTTTATCTCAGTCAGCACGTTAAAGGACAGTTCGTTCGTTTAATTGTGTTTTAGTCTATTTCTCGCACACTCGCCTAAGCAACAAGGTGAGATATCATTCTCCTTTTTATTTACTATTTTCAAACGTTTTGGGGACATATGCGTATCTAATTCATATTTTATATCATATATATATACACAAACTCGCAAACCTAATTATTGTGTGTATTAAATTGCTACTTGTTTATGTGTTTATATTCTATCATATTCAGAGAGGTCCATCATAATCACATTATAGTATGATCATACGCCGTCTTAGTAGCCATATCCCGTGTTCATGAGGCTTGGTCAACCGACAACCACATTTGTATGCTAGTCATAGTAGCCATAGCCCGTGTTCGTGAGGCATGGTCAACTAACACACTATTTGCTCATGGTTTGATTGATTATCACTCACATTATTTTGTTTGCGCAGTTATTATTTATCATTTATTATATATATATATATATACTATTATATGTATCATGAAAACTGGTGATCATCTCACTCAACATGTGTTGTTGACAAATTTCTGTTATTTTTTTTTACACATATGCAGGTTACTAGCTGAATTGAAGCTAAGTTGAAGATCACATAGAAAGACCTTAGGAAATAAAAATAAAGATTTATTGCTCTATTATTTAGTTTTGGATTATTTATTTGTTTCTAATTGTTATTGTTATATTTTCAACCTTGTGCACTTTATTTGAAATTGAAATGAATAAATTAAATAGATATGGTCAAATTTCATATTGTATGATAGTACCTTGTGAGCTGTGAACCACGGTTCGCACCCCAATATTTCGGCCTTAGGTTGGGGTGTGACATTGGCAACTTTGGTCCTTGTACTTAATAAAATTTAATTTTTGGTATTTTTAAGAGTTTTAAGTATTAAATGACAAGTTCAAATAACACAAAGGGTATGAAATGAAAATACATCCATAAATACTTATAAATGCATGACTTAATTAATAATAGAGATCCGAATTACGTTCATGAGTCGATAAAACATATACAAATACGACTACAAAAGATTTGAAATGTTACACAAACCAATCGCATCGCATGGATGCAAACCAATCACATCGCTTGGATAGCAATTCCAATCTCATTCCTCACCCGAATCGCATCGCATTTCTAACGAATCGCATCGTGTTTCCGTGCGATACGATTCCACTCCTTTTTGTGATTCGAACTGCTTGTTCGTTAATATCGTTCCTTAACTATGCTCATCCTCCGGTCTTTCCTTATGACTTATCTCACTATTATAACGAGTTCTGGATTATAACAGCCTTATCTACTTGGGTATTGCACGACCCGAACATACTCGTTCATCCAGAATCTCACCCTTTAACTCTTTTACTATGACGTTTATGTTTTTCTTACATGTTTCAACCCGATTTACTTTCCTTTTAAATATCATGCCAAACCGACTTCGCCCTTTTCATGAACTGAACACTGATCGTTTTACCCGAACCTAACCAACTTAGCCATTTACTCTCATGTTCATTACTTTATCAATAATCATGACCTGATCTATCATCCTACCAAGTTTCATTCAATTCCATAAACGAAAAGTAAGCCTTTTTAATAATAACGTACCTTTGAGATTTATGTTCAAAATCACTCGAATAGCCCAAAACTATATCAAACGAACATGGAATTGAGTGATTCAAGGGGCCAAGTGACCGAGTCACCAAGCTGTACCAGCGCCACCACTGCCGCCGCTGGAATCCGCCGCTACAGTCCCTAGAAAACACAAACAGTTGCTGGAAAACTCACTTTTCCACTGTGATGTTTTCCTTGATAAAAACTGTGTTTCCCGACCTCTAATCAAAGATCCGACTGGTAGAAATCTTCATTTATATGTCATGAACACTCAGTTAAAAATTTGAGACTGGTCTGACGGTTAGAGCTTCGAATCATCGGGTATTTGTGGGTTGCTCTCTTAAAAACGTTAATTTTGGGTTTGAATGAGGTTAGAGGCCAAGATGGTTATGAAATGAGATGGTGTAACACCCGTCAAACTTCGGGTTTAAGGATTTAGCGCGTGTAAAGTGTATATAACTCTCAGGACTTAACCGACGTTTCTCAGAAGCCTTTACGTCATCCTGGTACGTTAAAGAACCTAACTTTTCCTTCCATTTTGCCTTACACTTCAATCTGGAGGGACTAGAGTGTAAAATATTATGTTATAACATAAACTAACCCTAGCCCCCCCCCCCCCATAGCTGCGATTGGCAGGTAGAAGGAGACCCAATACCCACGATTTTCTTTTTTGCAGCCAATTCTAAGCCTTAGAACTTAAATTCAAGGTATGTACTATGATTCCCCAAGTCTTTTGCACGTTAATTGATCCTTATATTGCGTGTATTGATCGAAAAACGTCTTGTTGTAGGCTAACCGGGTGGCTGCCCAATTGAGCTTTTCCGGGGCTGTTTTGAGTGAGGTTTTTGCATCAAAATCCCACTAGGTATAACATGTACATCATATTTTAATTTCATGGCCAATGGAGGTGTTTAGGACGGTCAATCGATTTTAGTTAGAAAACTAGGGTTTACCGGGTGTAGGATTGTCAATTGTTGAGTTTGATGCGTTAATTGATCGGATGACCGACCGAATCAGTTTGTACAGCCCTAGGGGGTTTAAGGGCTGCGGAAAAATTAACTTTTTGATGCTCGGGACTGTTGTGGTTAGTGCTTCGTCAATCGAGTCAGCGGTGCGCGAAATTTCGTTTAAATGTTAAAGTAAGAGTTGTAAAAAGGAACCGTCAACCCTATCAACTCGGGTGATATAATCTTGATGAATAAAAAGATTTAAAATGGAGTTTGGTCCATTTGGGGCTGATTCGTTTAACCAATGGTTTTAAGGTTTATTACACGCGCATTCGACTCGATTTGACAAGTGTTGGGCCTTGTGCCAAGTTGTTGGGCCTTGGGCCAAGTTTTGGGTCTTGGGCCAAGTGTTGGGCCTTGGGCCAAGTTTTGGGCCTCGAGCCAAGTGTTGGTACTCGGGCCAAGTTTTTGGGCCTTGGGCCAAGTTGTTGGGCTTGAACGGCCCATTAGGCAAGAGTGTTCTTACGGTCTAGTCTAGTAACGTGTTGTGTATAATTTACAGGCCCTTGCTTGTGATCGTGCACTTAGGAATTTCCTAGCACGTTGCAGGTGTTCGTTTGATTTCAGGTGAGTTCATGATGCCCCTTTTTAACTCTTTTAACTTTTGGGCTAGCATGCACACCTAAGTGTTTTCCTACTGGATTAAATGTTTTAAACGATTTATATAGGCTTGCTAGCATATGGTAGGCCTTGGGATGTTAATTATATATATATGTATATACATTATTGCTTGGCCTATATCTGGCGATGTTGTAGTCGTTTCGACTACTAATGTTGTGTATGCCTACTTTGTGTTTGCATGCACTGATGTTACGTGTTTCGGTTGTACGTTTGCTCGACCCTGATGTTATACGTGGATGTTATATATATATACTGTGATATATATAGAGATGTAATTGAAATGATGTTTACATATACATTTTGTATACGTATGTATGAGGATGTTTAGTTCTCGGTAATGAGGATTTGATGGATGTACCCTTTTACTTTTTAAAACTTTTGGTTTGACTGTCTTAACTATTACTACTGATGTTATTTACTTAAAACTTGAACTCACTCAGCTCAAGCTGACTTTGTGTGCATGTTAGTGTGAGTTTCAGGTTAGGAAGAGGATGCCTTATCGCTTGGACGTGCACGAAGCTACTTGGACGGTGAAGGGCATACGGGAACTAAAGTTTTACTATTAAACATTTATTATTAAAAGTTTTTATTTAAAGATAAATATGTTGATTTTGGGCAAAATTCTCGAGTTTTGGGAACTTATTTTACGATTAATGTTTTCCGCTGAATTATACTCTGAGATGTTTGTTTTAAGGGATGAAACCGTTTTCAAGTTTAATTATTTTCTTAAGTGTTTTGTATGATTACCAACTGTGGGGTTCCCGGGGTTTGGGGCCTTATAAGTTGGTATCAGAGCCTTGGTTTGAGGGATCCGAGCATCCCCGGATGCTTAGACTCGAACTGTAAGAAAAGAGACCAGTATGCCCACCGCGAGTAGCTGCACACCACGAGGTAACTATTAATTAATTAGTCATTCCTTTAGATTTAAAAGTTCCCGGTATGTGATTAACTGTTTAAGTGTTAGATGGAAGGCTAACGAGGTTAGGGGCAGGGGGTGGTTAGGACGGGCAGGTAAAGTAAACGACTAGTTACACTTGATCAACGTCATTAGCAGTTTACCCTTACCTTACATGTTCTAATTACCACTTGTACTTGAACGTGTTAAAATTCTGTCTTTATAGGGATAAGTCATGGTTAATACTCGAGCAGCTAAGAGAGGTGGTTCTAGTGTTCGTGGTCGCGGTCGTGGTCGTAAGCCACCTTCCGAAACCGAGAGTGAGATTCCTACTTCCCAGCAGGACACCCCGATTCATGAGGAGGGGGATAACCCCGCCTTAGATCCTGCTATGCGCACGGCTATCGCGGATGAGGTTTACCAGGTGCTCCATAGCGCCATTCCCGAGATCGTTGCTGAGGCCGTCAGGGCCATAGAGGAGTCACTGGTTGGTAAGGGTTCGGATAAGGGAAGGAAGAGTAAGGAGGTGCAGGTAAAAGAGGAAGAAGAAGTATATGTGCCGAGTGGGGATGAAGATTAGGTGCGGACAGTTAGTGTATCGACCCGGGGTTGCTCGTATGGTGACTTTAAGAAGTGCGACCCCCTTCTTTCGATGGTACTAAAGATGCATTGGCAGCACATCAGTGGGTGAGAGAGATGGAGGCTGTTCTGAGGGTTAGTAAGTGCAAGGGGGATGATATGGTGACTTATGCTACTGCCTCGTTTCGTTCCGAGGCACTATGTTAGTGGGATAACTTGGCGCAAGCAATGGGTGATCGTTCGATTATGAGGATGACGTGGGATGAGTTGAAGAAATTGGTTCTTGATCAGTTTTGTCCTCCGCATGAATTGGATAAGATAGAGCAGGAATTCTTGACCTTGGAGGCTGTTACTATGTCGCATCGGGAATATACCACCAATTTTAACAAGATGGCTCGTTTATGTCCCGACTTGGTTACTCCCGAAACCAAGAGGATTAAGAAGTGCGTGAAGGGGCTTCCGGTGGACATTCTTAGGGGTGTGTTGACTACCGACATGAACTCTTTTCACTCGGTGGTCACTCTAGCTGGTACGCTATATGATCAGAGGGAGAAGTTACCGCTGCCCGAGAATAGGAAGACATGGAACTCAAATTCGTATGGTAAGCGGCCCGGGGGAAGAAAATTTAATCCATCTGAGAAAAGGGTAAGGACTGAGACTTCTGAGTTCAAAAGGGGTGCGGAGTTCGATAATTGCAAGAAGTGCGGGAAGCCGAACAAAGGGGAATATAGGATTGGGTCTGGCACTTGTTTTCGTTGTGATAAGGTAAGACACCCTCATTTCGAGTGTCCGACATTGACATGTTTCCACTGTAAGGGTTCGGGTCACTTGGCATCAAACTGTCCTTCCAGTAAGGCGGGGGGGGGGGGGTCCGGGAAGGGGACTTCCTCGAGGGGGAAGATGGATGAGAAGCCGAAGGCCAGGGCGAGGGCTTTCAACATCTCTAAGAAGGAAGCGAAGGAGGATGCGGATGTCGTTTCAGGTACTTTTCTTTATTTAGCTTTCATTCCACCGTTATAAATTCTTATTCCTTTGAAATCGTATGTGTTGACCGTGTAGCTAAGCAGTAGTAAAATATCGTCCCAGGTACTTTCCTACTGGATGAGTTACAGGCGTCAGTTTTATTTGATTTAGGCACCAGTAGGAGTTTTGTGTCTACCGCTTTTTGTTCTTTGTTGAATAAATCACCCAAGCGCGTAGTCGATGGGTTTGAGATTGAGGTCGCCATAGGAAAATCTGTGTCCGTGTCTAGGGCTATTAAGGGTTGTTCCATAGAGTTGTCTGGTTATAGATTTCTGGTGCGATTGTATTTGATGCTGCTTGGTTGTTTCAATGTGGTGCTCGGGATGGATTGGCTCGCGAATGTTGATGCTCAGATCATTTGTGGTCAGAAAATCGTTCGTCTAAGGGCCCCGGATAGAACTCGGATTACGGTCTTCGGTGATCGGAATGTTGCGACGCCACATATTATATCCATGCTTAAGGCGGGGAAGTTGATGCAGCGGGGGTGCGGGGCGTATCTGGCGTATGCTATGAATGTGAATACCAAGGTGGCTACCGTCGGTGATGTTCCTATTTTTCGGGATTTCCTGGATGTATTTCCAGATGATTTGTCAGATGTGCCGCCGGACCGCGAGGTCGAGTTCCAGATAGACCTTGTGTCGGGCGCCAAGCCCGTTACTCGAGCTCTTTACCGCTTAGCGCCGAATGAAATGAAGGAACTTATGGCTCAGTTGGAAGACTTGCTCGATAAGGGCTTTATTCGACCGAGTATCTCGCCTTGGGGTGCCCCGGTCTTGTTCGTTAAGAATAAGGACGGTAGCATGCGAATGTGCATTGACTACCGTGAGTTGAATAAGCTCACTATTAAAAATCGGTACCCGCTCCCAAGGATCGATGACTTATTCGATCAACTCCAAGGGGCTAATTGGTTCTCGAAGATCGACCTTAGGTCCAGGTATCATCAGCTAAAGATTCGGGGGGAAGATATTCCTAAGACTGCCTTCCGCACTCGCTATGGACATTTTTCTGGTGATGTCTTTCGGTTTGACCAACGCACCGGCTGCGTTCATGGACCTTATGAACCGGGTGTGTAGGCCGATGCTCGATCGTTCGGTTATTATATTCATCGATGACATTCTTGTGTACTCAAAAAGTGAATCCGATCACGCCGGTCATCTCAGGGAAGTGCTGGAGGCTCTGCGGAAGAACAAATTGTATGCTAAATTTTCTAAGTGTTCCTTCTGGTTACGTGAGGTTCAATTCTTGGGCCATTTTATTAACCCGAGTGGTATTCTGGTTGACCCTGCAAAGGTGGAATCCGTGAATGAATGGGAGTCTCCTAAGTCTCCAACCAAAATCCGTAGTTTTCTAGGTTTGGCGGGGTACTACCGCCTCTTTATTCCCGATTTTTCGAAAATTGCTTCTTCACTAACCAAGTTGACTAAGAAAAGTGTTAAGTTCGTTTGGGGTACGGAACAGGAGGAGGCTTTTCTCGAGTTGAAGAACAGATTGACGCATGCCCTGATCTTAGCTTTACCTGATGGCACCGATGATTTGGTGGTGTATTCTGATGCCTCTTATCAGGGGCTTGGGTGTGTTTTGATGCAGCGAGGTCGAGTCATCGCTTATGCCTCACGGCAGTTGAAGCTTCATGAGGCGAATTATCCTACCCACGATTTGGAGCTGGCGGCGGTGGTGTTTGCGCATAAGTTGTGGAGACATTATCTATACAGTGTTCCTTGCACTATTTACACCGATCATAAGAGCTTAAAGTATTTCTTCGAGCAAAAGGAACTGAATATGCGACAGCGTCGATGGTTGGAATTGATTAAGGACTACGACCTGGAGATCATGTACCATCCGGGTAAGGCTAACGTGGTGGCCGACACGTTAAGCCAGAAGGAGAGACCAAACCCTATTCGTGTGAAATCCTACCAGCTTATTCTCAAACCCGACATTTTAAAACAAATAGCCAACGTCCAGAATGAAGCGTTGCAGGTGGAATGGATTATGTTAGAGCGTATCTGGGGTCAGGAAAAGTTGTTGGAAGACGTCGATGATGGGGTGAAGTATAAAGATGGGCGTTTATGGGTGCCGAGGTATGGAGGTTTCAGAAGTAAAATTTTAGATGAGGCGTACAAGTCGCGCTATTCCATTCATCCGGGCGCGACCAAAATGTACCAAGACTTGAAAAAGAATTATTGGTGGCCTGCGATGAAGTTTAAGGTGGCTTAGTACGTGAGTAAGTGTTTGACATGTCTACAAGTTAAGGCCGAGCATCAGAAGCCATTTAGGAAACTTCAGCCGTTGGAAATACCTGAGTGGAAATGGGAGCATCTTACTATGGACTTCGTGACTAAACTGTCTCATACTCCTAGGGGTAATTATGACACCATTTGGGTAATCGTGGATAGATTGACCAAGAGCGCTCATTTCTTGCCGATTCGAGAGACTTTTAATTCTGAGCAGCTGGCCGATGTGTTTATTCGTGAGATCGTATCTAGGCACGGGGTGCTGGTATCTATTGTTTCGGATAGGGATACGCGTTTCACCTACAGGTTTTGGAGAAGGTTTCACGAGGAGATGGGCACCAAACTCCTCATCAGTACTGCTTATCACCCGCAGACGGATGGTCAGTCCGAGAGGACCATTCAGACTCTCGAGGATATGTTGCGGGCTTGTGTTATCGACTTTGGTGGTAGTTGGGACCGTCACTTACCGTTGGTAGAGTTCTCGTATAATAACAGTTATCACGCCACGATTGGGATGCCACCGTTTGAGATGCTGTATGGTAGGAGGTGTAGGACTCCAGTCTGCTGGGGTTCCATTGGACAGAAACAGTTGGGTAGTTAGGAGGTAGTTGAAGCCACGACTGAGAAGCTCGATAAGATTAAGGCGTTTATGAAGGCCGCTCAGGATCGTCAAAAGTCCTATGCGGACAAAAGGCGAAGGCCCATTGTGTTCGAGGCTGGGGATCGGGTTATGTTAAAAGTTTCTCCCTGGAAGGGCATTATTCGTTTTCGTAAGAGGGGGAAGCTTAGTCCGAGGTTCATTGGTCCGTTTCGTATAGAGTCCCGTGTTGGTGAGGTAGCGTATAGGCTGGAACTGCCTGATGAGCTCGCGGGGATTCATCCTACCTTCCATGTGTCCCACCTGAGGAAATGCTTAGCGGACGATGAGGCCCATGTGCCTCTTAATGAAATTGAGCTCGACAGTAAGCTGAACTACGTTGAGCAACCGATTGCTATTCTTGACCGTCAGGAGAGGCGTTTGAGAAATAAAGTGGTTAGACAGGTGAAGGTGCAGTGGAGGCACCGTAGGGGTTCTGAGGCTACTTGGGAATCCGAAGATGAGATGGTGAGACTGTATCCGCATTTGTTCCTGTCGCCTCGGGATTCGGGGACGAATCCCATTATAAGGGGGGTGGACTTGTAACACCCGTCAAACTTCCGGTTTAAGGATTTAGCGCGTGTAAAGTATATATAACTCTCGAGACTTAACCGACGTTTCTCGGAAGCCTTTACGTCATCCCGGTACGTAAAAGAACCTAACTTTTCCTTCCATTTTGCCTTACACTTCAATCTGGAGGGACTAAAGTGTAAAATATTATGTTATAACATAAACTAACCCTAGCCCCCCCCCCCATAGCTGCGATCGGCAGGTAGAAGGAGACCCAATACCCACGATTTTCTTTTTTGCAGCCAATTCTAAGCCTTCGAACTTCAATTCAAGGTATGAACTATGATTCCCCAAGTCTTTTACACGTTAATTGATCCTTATATTGCGTGTATTGATCGAAAAACGTCTTGTTGTAGGCTAAACGGGTGGCTGCCCAATTGAGCTTTTCCGGGGCTGTTTTGAGTGAGGTTTTCTCATCAAAATCCCACTAGGTATGATATGTAGATCATATTTTAATTTCATGGCCAATGGAGGTGTTTAGGTCGGTCAATCGATTTTAGTTCGAAAACTAAGGTTTACCGAGTGTAGGATTGTCAATTGTTGAGTTTGATGCGTTAATTGATCGGATGACCGACCGAATCGGTTTGTACAGCCCTAGGGGGTTTAAGGGTTGTGGAAAAATTAATTTTTTGATGCTCGGGGCTGTTGTGGTTAGTGCTTCGTCAATCGAGTCGGCGGTGCGCGAAATTTCGTTTAAATGTTAAAGTAAGAGTTGTAAAAAGGAACCGTCAACCCTATCAACTCAGGTGACATAATCTTGATGAATGAAAAGATTTAAAATGGAGTTTGGTCCATTTGGGGCTGATTCTTTTAACCAATGGTTTTAAGGTTTATTACACGCGCATTCGACTCAATTTGACAAGTGTTGGGCCTTGGGACAAGTTTTGGGCCTTGGGCCAAGTTGTTGGGCCTTGGGCCAAGTGTTGGGCCTTGGGCCAAGTTTTGGGTCTTGGGCCAAGTGTTGGGCCTTGGGCCAAGTTTTGGGCCTTGGGCCAAGTGTTGGGCCTCGGGCCAAGTTGTTGGGCCTTGGGCCAAGTTGTTGGGCTTGAACGGCCCATTAGGCAAGAGTGTTCTTACGGTCTAGTCTAGTAACGTGTTGTGTATAATTTACAGGCCCTTGCTTGTGATCGTGCACTTAGGAATTTCCTAGCACGTTGCAGGTGTTCGTTTGATTTCAGGTGAGTTCATGATGCCCCTTTTTAACTCTTTTAACTTTTGGGCTAGCATGCACACCTAAGTGTTTTCCTACTGGATTAAATGTTTTAAACGATTTATATAGGCTTGCTAGCATATGGTAGGCCTTGAGATGTTAATTATATATATATATGTATATACATTATTGCTTGGCCTATATCTGGCGATGTTGTAGTCGTTTCGACTACTGATGTTGTGTATGCCTACTTTGTGTTTGCATGCACTGATGTTACGTGTTTCGGTTGTACGTTTGCTCGACCCTGATGTTATACGTGGATGTTATATATATATATATACTGTGATATATATAGAGATGTAATTGAAATGATGTTTACATATACATTTTGTATACGTATGTATGAGGATGTTTAGTTCTCGGTAATGAGGATTTAATGGATGTACCCTTTTACTTTTTAAAACTTTTGGTTTGACTGTCTTAACTATTACTACTGATGTTATTTACTTAAAACTTGAACTCACTCAGCTTAAGCTGACTTTGTGTGCATGTTAGTGTGAGTTTCAGGTTAGGAAGAGGATGCCTTATCGCTTGGACGTGCACGAAGCTACTTGGACAGTAAAGGGCATACGGAAACTGAAGTTTTACTATTAAACATTTATTATTAAAATTTTTTATTTAAAGATAACTATGTTGATTTGGGCAAAATTCCCGGGTTTTGGGAACTTATTTTACGATTTATGTTTTCCGCTGAATTATACTCTGAGATGTTTGTTTTAATGGAAGAAACCGTTTTCAAGTTTAATTATTTTCTTAAGTGTTTTGTATGATTACCAACTGTGGGGTTCCCGGGGTTCGGGGTCTTACAGACTGTGAATACTTTTATAAGGTATGGGTAGGGTTTCATGTTTAACTTTTCATCTAATGACACTTAACCCCTCGTACTTTAGATATTTACATTTATCTTTTATAATTCAATTAAGCCCGATTCATTTAAATACCAGACAAAACTTGGGATGCTACAACATACGTGCTTAAAATTGAAAATCAAGTATTATACACGAATGCATAATTTAGCTAAATCAAGATTTTTTTTAAGCCGGGATGTTAGATAAATGTTTTGGTTTTTTTTACTTTTTTTATTTTTGCATTTTTTTTTACTTTACATATTTTTTTATTATTTTCTTTATTTTTGCTTGGAGGGGTTTTTTGTGGTCCAAAATAGTTCTCAAAATTTTTAATTTTGAAATAGTTCTCACATGATCCCAATCATATATATATATATATATAATCTTGTATATACTCACCAACTTTTGTTAATAAAATTATTTTTATGTATGTTACAGGTACTTATGTGTGAAGATGCAAGGATCGAAAAAAACCTAGTGTTTGTCCTTAGGATATTTCAATAAGACAATTATCATGTTTTGCTTTATATTTGGATTATGTTTGGTTTATTTGAGATTGTGTACTTGAGATGTTTCTAAATTTAAATAATTATTGTCACTTTAATAGTGTCTTTAGATATTGAGCAATTAACGTTATGCCCCGTCATATTCCATCGTAGGTCGGGGTGTGACACGTTGCTTTTGAGTTGTCATGGGAGTGTTGCGATGGTGATTATAATGAGGAAGTCGCCGGAGATGGAGTTCACACAAAACCAATGAGGTGATGGTGGAAGGACCTTGAAAGATTGTGTAAATTAACCGAAAAAGAATGAGGAAAACATTTGTTCTTTATATTTATTTAATGTGATGAGTATTTTGGTAATTTTATACGCATTAAGAAAGAAGTTAACCTCCAACCATTTCAAGAACCAACTGTGCTTGTTATGTTAGTATAAAAATTGGACTAAACTTGTAAACTTCTGAAGTTGAGGACTAAACTTGCTAAGCGAACAAACAACATTGACAATCCACGTAACTAACTCTTTAATATGCTACAACGTATAGAAAATAAACGTTTAATTTGACAAAAACACTTTATTAAATACACAAGTGTTGATTTAAATTAAAAATATACTCGAAATGAGTCATCAGACCCTTTTTTTAGTAATAAAATAATAAAAGACCGAAAGAAATTTGTGTGACATAAATCTACCAAACGATGTAAATAAGTCTCATATTGGTGGATAAAAAACCGGACAGTTATTATTTTTTAAGTTAAATATTTGAATATAATGTAATGCAGTAGGTTATAATCCGTATACGTGCATGACGTTAGGTTGGTCTAATTTTTAAATGACCAAGCTAATTTTTCATTGCTCATGGTGTTATTTTTTTGAATTTTGGGCACTAGTTATGATAAAATGTGTTATGAAATAACCAGTGAATTACATGTTTAAATTAATATTTATTTTTTTAGTACATTAATTTTGTGCCATTTTCTTGACGTTTGCTATAAATGTAGGGCTAGCAATTTAGACATGGACACAAATACACACGATACGAACCTACATGACTTTAATAGATATTATGTATGGCCTTAACAAGTTTTGTGTGCTAAAAAGGTAAACAAGAATCGACCTCTGTTAATTTTTGTGTCTAAACATCTAAAATACTTGTTTGCCTGTTAAATACCTATTAATACCTGATTAGATTTTTGTATAACAAAAAATATAATAATATGTATCGTACTCGGACTAGTTAACACTAACTCTTTTGAACCCATGCCATACCATCGCCCGTTAATCAACAACTGAAGCGGTGTACCCACTACCAAATCTCAGGTCTCCCTCCTTGCAACCCACATCTCTGGTCTCCCCCCTCGTAGCCCACATCTCCGGTCTCCCTCCTCTGCATTGGCGCTACCGCCTTCCCATCAGTCGGTCTCCCCATTAGACGCTATCGCCTACAACCAGCTGTCTCTTAAGGTACTCATATCGAACCCTCTTTTGATTCAAGTATTGTTTCACTAAATAGGTTCTTAAATATGTGGTTCTAAATAGCTGTTATCGTGTATACCTGGTATTAACAAGCTCGTGTTCGTATTTGGGAAAAAGCACACGATAAGTTTCATGTCATGTACAACTATACATGCTTCATGTTGATGTCTTATCATGTACACGATACGCAAGCGCTATGTATGCTGAAAGTATAATTTTGAATGTCGTGTATACCTATTTACATATATCTCTCAAGATTAATTTATTTACACAGCTAACATACAAATGTTTCATATTGTAACCTTTAAGTTTCATTAATTACACAATTAACCTCTTACACATATTTACATATGTATCACAGCTTTCATTTTACATGATTAACCCCACAACTTTTTTAATTTCGTAACCCTCAACTTCCATTAATTACACAGTTAACCCCACAACTCGTTTTAATATAGAACCCTCATGTTCCACTAAATTACACAATCAACCCTACAAGTTTTTAATATTGCACTAACTAATACGGTAATGAGCTTATTAGATACTGACCAAGTTCTCGCCAGGTCCCCACCACAGTGTGCAGGTTTAAAGCAACTAGTTTATCATTATTTGAGATAAGGTTCATCGACAATTAGTTTTAGCTACGCACATCAATATTAATCCATTGTTCGAAATGTCTGATGATTGTCAGAGGCTAAAATTTTTATAGAAACAATACTTCGATCTAAAATCAAATCAAACTTCAAATAGATTTGAGGATACAATTAACTTTACGTTGATTATAGTTTCCCCATTACATCTGATTTTATACCTTTTTTCAATTCTAAATCGTTTCTAAACTTTTTTAAAGATTACTTTTCCGTAACCCAAATCTATATATACATATAGATACCCGCACGGTGTATGTGAGGGCGAGTATATTTTACGTCATTATATGTTAGATTTTATTTTATTATGCGATAAATACAACATTGACTGGCGGATAACTAGATACTCTGTTTTTTAATGGTTACTCCAACTGCGATACTACTAAAAAGAATTTACTCTAATATCAGATTTTTAGTCATGATCTTCACTCTCGAAGTAAGAGCCTTTACCACCCAGTAATACGGTTGAAAAGTATATAGCAAGCAACTGGATTATGGAAGCCATGTTTTATTCATCGAAGCTTGTAGTGAATAAGATTATTCTCCATTCTTTACCATCACCAATATATATATATATATATATATATATATATGTATATGGTTAGGTTAGAATAAAATTCCACTTAAGTTGTGAAAACTCTAGAAACTCATTCTCAACCACATGTTTTACATTTTTTCTTTTAGCCCACAATTAAAGTTAATAAAAATTGTAAAAGTTTATTTACATTTTCTTTCTTCTTAAAATATATATAAAAATTACTAAAAAAATGTAAAAAAGATAGCAAAACATTTTTTTTATGTTTTTAATGTTTTGTATTAAATGTAGCAACATATATTACATGTAACAAAAAAAATGATGTTACATAGGGTTTTCACGGGTTTTCTTAACTCAAGAGGGTTTTCAAACTATACTTCTCCTATATATATATATGTGTGTGTGTGTGTGTGTGTGTGTGTGTGTATATATAGGGGTGGGATCTAGTGAAAACTTCTCTTAAAGAGAAAACTTAAAAAGTTCTAAAAACTCCTAAAAAACTATTTTTAACTTTTTTTAAAAAAAATTTTTGAATTTTCTTTTTTTTCCATTATTCTTATATGTTGTTATTGGTTCAAAAAAAAAATTGTCGGTAATCTTGTCGGTATAGTGCGCATGTATAATAGTGTGCGTTGAATGTATGCAAAAGTGTTTGTATTGCATAGAATACAACACTATTGCACATATTTGATACACTATTGTATATATGCAATATAAGACTAATATACACATTGAATACACATTAGTACGTATGTGTAATACAACATTAACGCACATGTGCACCACATCGACTTTTATTTTATTATTATTTTTTTCCATATAATACAGTACTACTACACATATACAATACACAAATATTGAATATATGCAATAAAACACTATTAAACTCAAAAATACATAGTAATACACATGTGTAATACAACGGTATCGCACAGTAATATGTATGTGCATTACAACGGTTTTTTTTTATTTATTTTTTATTTTTTCAAGTGAAATATAAGAATAATGGCTAATACAGAATTTTGAAAATATTTTTTTTATTTTTAATTAACAATAATTATTTAGGAGTTTTTAAGTTTTCTCTCTAAATGTGAGTTTTCTCGAGTTTTCTCTTGATCCTCTCCCTATATATATATATATATATATATATATATATATATATATATATATATATATATATATATAGGGAGAGGGTCAAGAGAAAACTTATCTTTAAGGAGAAATTCACTACTAGAAAATAGTAATGTTTCCTACGAAAATTTCCTACACATTTTCTATGAGCGCTATTTCCTACACATTTCCAACGAAATTCTTACGAGAAAAGTGAACCCTAAATTTGCAACAAAATTGTGACAAGATAGTGACAAAAAGCAATCGTGTTGAGAATGCGTAGCAAATTTCCCAACACAATTCCAACAAAAAAAATAGTTTCACACTTTTAATAAACATTTGTGTGAGAAATGTGTAACAAAAAAAACCAAATAAATAACTAATAGATTTTGTTGCAATCTTGATTTTTGTTTATATATATATATATATATATATAATAAGTTTTTGTTACATTTTTTGTCATAATTACGTAAGAAAAAAAACAAAAATATAAATAATATATTTTTGTTAGAAATGCGTTGTAAACTTAAAAAAAATATATAATAAAAATATGATTATAATTATTATTGTATAGGACTAATAATAATAATAATTAATATTATATCATTTGTATGTGTCTTTATGTAATAGTTTTTGGATCTAATACAAAGAAGTTTTTATATGCGAAGCGAAGGAAGAAAAAACACAGTAACAGTTGGAAATTATTCTAAGTAGCGTAATCATATTTATAGAAAAGTTGTTAATAATTAACAAAAAAAGATGACGTATGTGTGTGATAGTGCATATACATGTATGCTTTGTGTATGTGTATGTATGTGCATGCACATGTGTATCCATGTTTGTGCATGTGTGTGTACTTTTAGAATTTTTGTGTGTGTATATGTATGGTATGCGTATGTGTATGTACCGACGCATGTGTGTACCTGTTAGTGTGTATGTGTGTATATGTATCTTGTGTTCGGGTGGGCAGGGGGGGAAACACGCATGTGTGGATCTTACAGGAGTGTCTCCTCTTGTTGGGCTCAGGGACCGTGGGTTTGTTGTGGGTCAGGCTGCGTTGAAGGCTGAATCGGGCAAAGTTATTAAACACGAGAAAGCTTGTTTAGATAATCAACATGTCTTTCTACCATTTGCCTTTGATACATTTGGTTTTCTGGCTCCAGAGGCTGTGAAATTTTTGAGTAGGGTTCAGCGCGTCGTACACGGAACCTCTTCAGCTTCTAGGTCCCAAAGCTTCGTTTTTAGCAGGATTGGCTTTGCTGTTCAAAAGGGGGTTGCGGCGCAACTTGTTGCCCGTTTGCCTGCCACTTTATTGTAATCGTTTTATAGTAAATTATATAAAAATACGTTAAAGTTATTATTATTATTATTATTCTTTTACAATATATTGAATAAGAAAAATAAAAATAATAAAACTTGTAGCAAAGGAAGAAAATAGCATTTTAAAAATAATTCAAAGCACCGTACAAAACTAATAGCATAATTAGTAGCTAATCAGAATAAATAAGTGTAACACTCTAGGTAATTCTTAAATCGGCCGTAGATAGGAAAGATTCTTGATTCATAAGTAAATGTTCCACCTCTTAAAATCACCAACACGTTTTGGGCTTAATGGTAGTGGACGAGAGAAGAGCTCCACAGTTTAGCGTGATCAGGTGGGAGTAGTAGCAGGATGGGTGACCTCCTGGGAAGTCTCCACCTGGGTAACCAAAAAACAAATCCGTGAGCTCTTCGTGGGCAAAGCGGACAATATTGGTGGTGCGAGGGGCCGGATGTTACAAGTGGTATCAGATCCACTCTTGTGCCGTTCGGGATGGTGGAACAAACCTCATTAGAGGCGATGAGTCCCTTGGGGTGTCGCGAGGTACACCTGAGGCGAATCCCACATCTTGGATGGATGGTGGGGCAAACCTCATCGAGGACGATGAGTCCAAAAGGGTGGAGGGGTGTTTGTAACACCCTAGGCAAATCCCACATCGGCCGTGGACAAGAGAGCTCCGCAGTTAAGCGTGCTCAGATGGGAGTAGTAGCAGGATGGGTGACCTCCTGGGAAGTCTCCACCTGGGCAACCCAAAAACAAATTCGTGAGCTATTCGTGGGCAAAGCAGACAAAATTTGTGGTGAGATGGGCCGGAGGTTACAATAAGTTATTTTCTATTTAAATAAAACCGTTAGTAAAATCACTTAAGAGTTATACGACTTATAAGACCCCAGTGTGACTCTTCATTTTAACATATTACAAATGGTTCTACACAATCAAAAGATGGAAAAAAGAGGTGGCGGTGGTGATGATAGTACTGGTGGTGGTTATTGTTAGTAGGTGGTGCTGTTGTTGAGAAAGTAGGGTGAAAGAGGAATGGAATGAAAAAAATAAATAAGGTTGGGAATGAATGGTTTTGATGGAATTGGATTCCACGTGTAATGGATGATTCCATTACCTTGAGCAACAAAACACCACTTTTTTAATTTCCACGCAATGAATCATTCCGTTACCCCCCGTAATTCCTGTATATCAAACGCTATCTAAGTGTTGTCGCATAATCATGATCAACGCCGGTTAACGAGGGTGAATGCTAGTCAACGAGGTTTGTTGCAGTTACTTGATGATCAATAATGGTATTCGGTTTTGTTTTCACAAGTTTTCTTTTTCGATATTCTAGGTGGATATTGATCTCAAAGTTTTATTTAAAACAAAATATCTTTTCGCATTGACATAGTGTAATCACGCACTTTAAATGCCAGAAGATGATTGAAATTTATATGTTTAGTTCCTTATTTTTGTATTTAATATATGTGTTTGTTAAATACTTTTAAAGTTTTTAAATTATTATAAATTATTTGTTATAGTAACAACTATTAGGTTTTCATCCCACCGTGTGTTACGTCAGAGAGTTCTACTCTTGTGGTGGCACAACGGTTGTTAAGTGGCAGTCGGCGGTATGGTTTCTCGGGGGAACGCCCAAGGCAAACTCTGAAGCCAGCATGAGCCCGGTTAAGACAACATAGTCTGGCCAGAGTGGGGCATCGGGACTCTCCAAATTTGGAGGGTGCGGTAAGTTAAATACAAGAAAGTCGCCGTTCTAAAAAAACACAACTATTATTCTTTTTTTATACAATAATAATAATAATAATAATAATAATTATTATTATTATTGTTATTATTATTATAAGGTTAAAAATAGTAGTTTCCATAATAATTCCTCTCGAAACACTTTTAATTTACCTCAAAATAAAAACAAGCAGTTATTCCACGATCATTTCTCGTCTAAACAAATTTTCAATTTATTTTTGATTCCCTCCAAAATTTTCTAATTTCACAATAAATCCCCCCTAAAATTTAATTCCCATCGCAAATCCCTTTATGATCCTATTATTCAGTTTTCTAGCCCACGGAATTAGCATTTTATGGTCCTCTTTTGAGCACCATACTCTCGTTATCATATCTTTAATCCTCAATTGTCTGCTTCCAATTCCAATGGCTTGCAGACTCCCAGATTCCGGGTTTCGGTTAAAGGTAATAAATAATAATAATATTCATGTATTAATTTCAACAATTAGCATTGTTCTGTTAACCTTGATTTAGGGTAACTTGCAAAAACCAATTCGTACGCGTAGATTTGTGTCATCGTTTCCAATTGGTACGAATCTTCACTCCTTTGTAATGCAATTTTTGCTTTTTAATTTGCTTAATTTGGAGTTGAAATGTTTATTGCACACCAACTGTTTGTTAAAATGCCAAATGAAGTTTGACTAAGAGAAACGGACGTTCTGCTCGCAATTGGGTGCCAAGTTAATCAAAGAACTATTTTTATTAATGGATAATTTTATAATGCCTCAACCAAGTAGCAAATCACGACCGTCGAAGTAAGAACAGACGATGCCAATACACGAAAGGAACACGCCGAGCATGATGATAAAGACATTTCAACCTACCAACTGCAACCCGTCAACCCACTAACACGATCGACTCCTTGAATTCTACATATACTTTATACTTACTATAGGGCTGGAGCTCGGAATAATGCCTTTTGAACAAGAAGCTTTCCGCCCCTTTCGTAGCATTTCTCCAAGTGTTTGGGGAGATAAGTTTCTCAACTATGACAAGGTAAATATAAAGTATTAGAACTCATAAAGCTACGATTATTAGTATAAATTCCAGTGGGTTAAAATTTGATCATGCTTAATTGGTGAATAAAGAACGCAGACCTTGGTGAGGTAGAACAAATAGTTGAAGACTTGAAAGAACGAGTGCGGAATGATATAGTGGTCGCTTTAGGCAATCCAAAGGAACATGGTAATTTGTTAAAGCTAATTGATGCAATCCAACGCCTCGGCATATCATATTATTTTGAAGAAGAGATTGCAAATGCTTTGCAACATGTTTATGAAACATATGGTGATAATTGGAATGGCGCCAGTAGCCCTTCCATTTGGTTTAGGCTCCTACGACAGCAAGGGTTTTATGTTTCATGTGGTTAGTATGCATACACTATATATTCATACATATATCATTATAAGTATGGTAAGATATGCATATATTAATAGACTAAAAGTTCCAATATTATATCCTAAAACTGTGCTTTATGTATCATTGCAACAGGTAATTTTAACAAGTACATACACCAACATGGAGCTTTTAAGGAATCCTTAGTGAGTAACGTTGAAGAAATGCTTGAGTTATATGAGGCAGCGTGCTTGAGGGTGCAAGGCGAATATGTACTAGACAAAGCACTAGATTTTACAAGAACTCGTCTTGATGGCATTGCAAAGGATCCTGTTCTCTCCAACCCTACTTTCTCAGCTCATATACAGGAGGCATTAGTGACCCCTTTGCATAAAAGGATACCGAGACTAGAAGCTTTAAGCTACATTCGTTTTTATGAAAAACAACCTTCTCATGATGAGTGTTTGCTTAAACTGGCGAAGTTAGGGTTCAATTTGCTCCAGTCACTACACAAGAGTGAACTCAGCCAAGTTTCCAAGTATTCGTTTGTCAATATATATGATCAAAATACGTTTATTCTAGCTTTCTATTTACCATATTCGTTTATTGTAGGTGGTGGAAAGATATTGATAGCCCCAACAATCTACCTTATGTAAGAGATAGAATTGTTGAAAGCTACTTTTGGGCATTAGGTGCATACTCTGAGCCAAAATATTCCCTTGCTAGAGTTTTCTTTGCTAAAGTAGTTCAAATGGCAACCGTTCTTGATGACACTTATGATGCTTACGGTACTTATGAAGAACTTGAAATCTTTACGAAAGCGGTTGAAAGGTATCTCTAACCACAGTAGAATGAAGACATTTTGGCCTTTAATATCAAAATCTACTGATCAAACTAACTAAATAACTCGTGAATGAATCATAGGTGGTCCATTACATGCTTACATGTGCTTCCAAAATATATGAAACTTGCGTACAAGGTTTTTCTAGATTTGTACCATGAGATGGAAGAAGTCGGCAAAATTAAGGAAGTAACACCTCTTTTTAATCGTTCAAAAGAGTTTGTAAGTTACCTTCTACTCTTAAAAACTGTTAAAACTTATGATACTAAGAAGACATTTGACGACTATACATATTTTGATGTACAGATTATAAAGTTTATTAAAGCCTACTTGCTAGAACAAAAATGGGTAAAGGAGGGCCACATACCAACAATAGATGAGCATGCCTCAGTTGCTTATGTGACCGCTAGTGGCGGGGTGTTTATATCATCATGTTATCTTGGCATGGGTGATGTATTCACAGATGAGTCGCTCAACTGGGCTATCAGTGAACCTCCTCTTTTCAAAGCTTCATCTATGATTGGTAGACTCTTAAATGATGTTGCTGGCTACAAGGTACATCATCTTGTGATGACTATTATTCACTAAAAAAAGTGTTTTTTTGTTGTTATGCAATGAGATTAACTTCCCAATTCACATGCCATTAGATTAAAATGTTTTGAAAACCAAGCCACACGAGCAACTAGTTGTTCTAGTTACTAATTCTAAAATACGAATAACATTAATAATTAGGAAAGAATAAAACAAGTTAAAAGAATCGATTAACAAACCATACAATTATTTTTTCAAAAAACTGATGTGACCTTGCGAGATGGCCCATCATGTTCGGTTTCTAAAACATAGCTAACCATTCTTGTTGAGATAAATGCAGAAGGAGCAAGAAAGAGAACATTTCCCCTCTGTTGTCCAATGTTACAAGCAGCAATATGATGTCACTGAAGAATATGCCATTGACTTGGTATACATGGACATAGAAAACGCATGGAAAGATATAAACCGAGAGTCCCTCGTGACTAAACATATTCCAAGGCCTCTAATAATGGTGGTTGTCAACTATGTACGAACAATGTTTTATTTGTACAAATATAATGATAATTTCTCTGAAGTGGGAGAAGACCTCAAAGACGTTATCACATCTTTGTTCGAGCATCCTATGACTCTCTGAGCATTTGGTAATTTCTAAGGGAGATTTGTAATAGTACAACACATATGTCTTGCTTTTAATTTTCCACTTGTATTTCTATGTTGCACTAATTAATAAAATGTGTTTTGTTCTTGGAATAACACTTCATGTAATTACCCGTAATGTTAGATTAATATACATGTAGAATATCGGCTTAGAAGCAAAATGAAAAATAACAAAAAATTCAAGGTATGCATGGAAGAGAGAAAAATTGGCTAGCGCAAAACAAATGGCTTCTGAAAGTTAGAAACAATATCTATAGTATATAATAAAAAGGAAAATTGCATATTTTCTTCTCTCTCTAGTTTTAAAATGCATATTTACCAATATTTATCTATTCCATAAATTAAATTTCATATTTCTTCTTCTCTAACCTTTTTATTGCATATTTACCCAACTTATTAATTCAGTTATTACATATTTCTCCATCTTTAACTTTTTAATTGCAAATTTAACTACGCTATAAATTCAATTTGCACATTTCTTCCTCTCTAACTAACCCAAAAATATGTAAATTTACCCATTTTGATTTATTTTATTAAAAATAAATGCATATTTACCTGTTTTTACTTTTTTTGTGTTTGTTTTTATCCATGTCTTGTAATTTTAATATATATATATATATATATATATATATATATATATTTATATATATATATATATGTAGGAAGTATAAAATGAAAACCCATTTGAGTTGTGAAAACCCGTGAAAACCGTATGTAACATCGTTTTTTTTTGCACACGTAATATATGTTGTAACACTTAATACAAACCTCGAAAAATCGAAAAAAAAATGTTTTGTTATTTTTTAACATTTTTTTACAAATTTTTATATATATTTTCAGAAGAGAGAAAAAGTTATATATATATTTACATTTTTTATTAACTTTAATTGTGGACCACAAGGTTTAAAATTTAATTAAAAACATGTGATTGAGAATGGGTTGCTAGAGTTTTCACAACTCACGTGAGTTTTTATTGTAACCTAAACCTATAAACACACACACACACACAGAGGGTTTGGATCAGATACAAATGAAATTAGCGTGCTAATTGTGAGAATTAACTAGAGTAATTATGTAATTACTCTACAATGTAATTACATAATTACTATACTCGATTCTCATAATTAGCATGTTAATTTCATTTGTACGTTAACCTCCCATATATATATATATATATATATATATACAGGGGAGATTTCTTTTGAGAACCACTTTGAGTTTTAAGAACTCGAAAGAACTGAACGTAACAATTTTTTTTTGAATTTTTTTTACATATATGTAATATATGTAGGTTACATGTACGTAAAAAAATTGTAGAATTTTTTACGCATTGAGTCGACTTATTAAATAGATGTAACAGACGCTTAAATTAGTATAATCACTATACATCTTTATTCTCTCTTATACTTTAATTTTTTAATCATATTTAATCTCAACCACATAATTTAATCTATTTAATTAAATGTGTGGTCAAGAATGAATTTCTTAAAACTCAAAAAGATTATCAAATTATCTCTCCCCTATATATATGGGAGTGATATTTAAAGAACTTTTTAGTTTTAAAAACTTTGAGAAATCAATTGTAGCCACACCCATTTAATTAATGATTAGGTTTTTATAATTGTAATTAATTTAAAATATAATATTAAGAGATGAGAGATAATAAAATAATATTTAATGATAAAAGGGTATAAGGGTAAAAACACCCACAACAAAATGACATACTATCTATCTTCATTTTTTTATTTATATTTTAAACAGAATTTTAAATAATAAAACTCATAATCTATTCCAAATTACATATATTACTTTAATTACAAAACTGCACAAATTACAAAAATTACTTCAAGTACACAACTTACCCAAAATTACTACACAATATGCAAATGACATATATTACCCAAATTATATCTATACCAATTACACAAATTACCCTAATTGCATCTACACTAACTACATTAATTATCCAAACTACATTAATTATCACAAAATTACATAGATTAGCAATTGCATATACTACACAAGGTACATAAAATTCACAAATTACATAACAAAAACACGGATTAGAAAGATTACACAATATACATTAAAAATTAACATACGCTTATAATCGTGTCACCCACATTCACCTCTCCCTCTGTAGTTTACTTTCAAACTTTTGTATGTTTTGGACAAAACGATTCCACCACAAGAAAGGAATGTGAATTAATAAAAATTAGAAATAGTCATAATTATATATCAAAGTTTCAATCAAATTAGAATAAAAGAAATAAAAAAATAGATTGAACTAACATTAAAAAGGATCTGGTTTTCACTGAACTTCTTTTCAATTCCAATATCAAAAACCTCAGAATCGGTCCTAGGCGGTCCAACTCGGACCTAGACGACTCTACTCGGCCTAGGCGATCCAACTCGGTGTTAACAAAATTTTGACTGTTATTAAAAAACCTAATTTCTCAAAGGGCCCATATTGCCTTTTATTTTTCCTTTTCATGATAAGACGCAACCTAAATTCAGTTTTGAACTCACAACCACCATTGTAATCATCCGATTAAAAGTTCTAAACTCGTAAACCTCCTATTCAAGTTCGATTGAAATACATTTTTCATCAACTGAGACATGCTCGAACTAATATGTAAGTATTATTGATTGGTTTTTGTATTTTTCATTTGTATTTTGAAGAATATTTAGTAAACTTTTGATAATAGACATATATATAATCTCCAAATATTAATTTCTTTATAAAATAACATGTCCAAGTACTCTTCGAGTACACCCACCTAGACCGAGTATTCACAACCCCATATGTCACACCCTGACTCAGGGCCTAGGTGTAACACTCGTTATTTGGTAATTTTGTTTTGTAATGAAAGAGGGGATAAATACTGTTGTAGACACTAATCAGGACCTGATGTAGTTATAACTTATGTCTCAAGGTGCGGAATACAATGAGAATGAACATTACGAGTAACGTTAAGCACATACTTCATTGATAATATCAAAAGTTTACAAGATATGAAACTTTAGGAACTTTCTCTCTCTAGTCTCTCTCTCTCTAGAATATGACATGAATGACAAAAGTCTAGTTAATCACGCATAAGTCCCTTATTTATATGAAACACATGATAGGTCACTTGGGGCGTATATCTTATACGACGCATATGTTATATGCCGCATAATATATGTGGTCCCAAGGACTTATGCGCTACTAACATATGCCCTAACAAATACAAATTACATTTAAAGCCCTATACAATCAAAACTAAGACCCTGGCAATAGACATTATACTCTAACAAACTCCTCCTTGGATGTTGCTAGGTCTTGATCTTCAATCTTCATTCTTTCATCCCAAAACCTTTTTCCTGTACTCCCTCCTCATGTCTTCCCATGAACGTTTGGGTAAGGGCTTCTGATTAGTGGGAATTGATATTCCAACACCTTTGTACTGGTATTTCTTCAATGAAGCAATTCTAACTTTTTCCTTGATCTCCTATTCACGCTCCTTCTCCTTATGCTCTTCCTCTTAACCAATTTTGAACCATTTGTCTTCCAAACTTCACCAGAATGAATCTTGTATCTATGACATATCTTCACCACTTTCTGGTATTGCATAGTCGACGCATGATGTTTATCACGAGAAACTTGTAACTTACATTTATACAACGTCTCTATGTCTTTATCCGAGCAATTTACCAACCACATCGGGTCCATCACATCTATCACATCCCACACTCTATCTCTATTCAGCACAATCTGAGCTTCTCCTCGATTCTCATCATAGTACCACCACCTGAAGTATACATGAAAGTCCTGTTCCATTGGTTACATAGGAATAACCTTCAAGGTTTGTGGCTGCTTGTACCTCCATGTCTTTACAAAATCATCAGTTTCAGGATCCTTCTTCACACCAGACACATGAAGGAATGGTGTCTGTGGAGTCCAACTCCTGAATCTACACTTTGCTTGCCTTTTAATGAAATCCCAGATTTCCTTCACTGGTCCTCGCTTTGGACAGTATAACAATTCTTTCTAAACAATGTCTGCAACGTCCATCCACGGTAACGATTTCAACTCACAAAGACTTTCAAAATATTGCACTCCGTATGTTCTCCTGACTGCAATTTTTCTTATCTTAGGAAGATAAGCAATACTCACCACTTTCCTAAGCTTTACTTCTTTTTTCCTTCTTATAATACTTGACAGGATTCAAGTATATACATTTAGGCTCGATCTTTCGTCTTTCAAACCATTCTTCATGTTCCTGACTATTAACCTCTGCTTCCTCATTAGACTTGCTCATGTCAGACGGTATCGGATTACCTTGACTATCCAATTCTTAACTTAACATCTCAATCTCTTCATCAAATTTAGAAAATACTTAATTTGCATTGACATAAGTCACCGGCTCTTTGTCTAATTCCTCCTCTTGAATAGGTTCATTCACCAAAACAACATTTTCTTTATCAATCGACCCTAAATCTTTCTCAAAATCGAATAAAAATTCCTCTTCAGTCACATTCAGCATCCTGGCTAGATCAGCTCTAGTCACCTCAATTTCTCCCTCTTCTAACTCCTCTCCAATAGATGAAAATCTAACAGGAGGCCTATAAGCAATCAGATCAACATCTAGCATTTCAAGCTCATCTACATTCCCTCCCGCCTGAGTTTGTTCGTGAATAGGCTCACTTTCGACCACTGGTTCATTAATTGATTCAACAACTGCACTTATACTCGAACCAGTCAACACTCTAAGTCCACCACCCGAACTTGGATCATCTTTATCATTATCATCATCAAAATCATCATGTTCTGGAGAATCACCATAATCTAACAATTCTTCATCATCATTTTGATCTTCGTCAACAGCTTGATCAATAACTGGTTCTGTTGGTTCCTCCGGTACAATCACAGATTCAACAATGACAGGTTCAACTATTTTTTCAGTTTCAACTACCAGCACAAAACTTGACGATGAACCACCAACATTTGTAACCTCAACTTGTACAATTGGTGTTAGGCCCCGTTCCCGGTAGCCTTACTTTGGTGTTTGGATTTTCTCATAAACACAGTTCTAAAATTAGAGTTAATTAAAACTTTCGCGGAATAATTAAAACTTCATGCATTACATTACAAAACATCGAATCTTGTTTTAACAAAAGTTTACTTGTCTTATAACATATCATATTAAATTCATAACATTTCTTCCCAAGATGCTAGTCTTCCATTCACTACCACGTGCCATCCTAAAGCCAGCTCCTTCAATCTATTTACCTGCGTGCATACTAAAAGTCAGCTACGCTGAGTGAGTTCTAGTTAATTAATTGACATACATTACATTCATATTCTTACTCATAGGCGTCCAAAGATACGTATTTATACCTTACTTACTATTACTTCGTTCATACATACTTTACATATATACATGCATATGCACTTACATATTTTCTTTCATAAAACCCTATGGTATACCATAAGCTATTCTATCCTAAACATCACAGATATTATAAGGGTCTGGTCCCTAACATCACAGATATTATAAGGGTCTGATACTTAACATCACAGATATTATAAAGGTTTGGTCCCTAACATCACAGATATTATTAAGGTCTGGTCCCTAACATCACAGATATTATAAGGGTTCGGTCTCTTCTGCCTCGAATAACCATATAACCATACCTGTCTCGTCAATCATCCATATATTTTATCATACGTGCATACTTTACCTGTCTTAAGTATATAATATATATACACACGCTCATTCATATAATCATCATACAGTAATAACATTAAATACGTAGTCATACATGTATCATACACTTACCAATTAAGTAAATGTATTAACTATCACATAGGAGTATGCACACAGCCCCGAAAACATAACTGATAAAGGGGCTAGAACTCACCTCAAGTCGGTTTCTCTCTGAGTTAATGGTAACACCCTTCCTTAGCTGTGCATGGCTAACTGTCTAACACATTCGAGTGTTAATTATCTATTACTACTACTTCATACATCTATGTTAATGAAACCCTCAACTAACAGGGGTCCGGGGGCAACGCCCCTGGTAGTGAGGCCTAGGGTTGGCAGCCCCTAACAGGGTCCAAGGGGCGGAGCCCCTGGCTGGGGTCGAGCTGACCTGGGAGTTCGGTTTTCAACATTGAAGGAATTCGCATGAAAGTTCGCTTCGCATGGGAGTTCGCTTCGCATGGCAGTTCGCTTCGCATGGGAGTTCGCTCTGCATGGAAGTTCGCTTCGCATGGCTATTCGATGCGATTTGTGGAGTTCGCATGCAAAACCATTCGCTTCGCATGGCTATGCGATGCGAATTCTGCTTCATGTGAACAAAATGCCTTTTCTTCGTTTTTACCATTTTAAAGCCATTTTACTCCGTGACTCTTCCTTAGGACCCGATTCTACCCTTTTTATAGGTTTTGGGTTGTACCAACTTTGTATATCCGTGTTTTTCATACTAGCATCACCATTTGTCCCATATTGCACCCGTTGGGCTACGTGCTACCAAGTTTACATTTTCTAACTTCTTACGGCCCGTTCTACTAGTATATCAGTTTGCATGTCGAAAACAACCATAAAACTTAACCTTGTTGGCCAAAACTCACCTTTTTGGTCACGGGTTTGGGTTCAGATCTGGGCCAACTCGTGGATCCAAACGTGTTTCTTGTTGTTTGATGATGTTGAAGATGAGATTCACCCTTCTTTTTGCCCATATTTGGATCCGGGTGCTTGAGAGAGGAAGTGTGTGTTCTAGAGTGTGTGTGTTATGAAAGAAAGAAATGGAGAAAGGAGGAGTGTTTGGGAAATGGGGTATATATATAGTGGTTTCATGGGACCCATAGCCCATAACTAATCTTAATCCAAACATTAACACACAATTAAACTAACATAACACCTTTTATTTATTATTAATGAAAGTAGGATGTTACAAGTCTACCCTCCTTAAAAGAGGTTTCGTCCCCGAAACCTCACCATTACAACTACACAAATGCGGGTAAAACTTGCGCATCTCCTCTTCAACTTCCCATGTAGCATCCGATCCCTTACGATGCTTCCATATCACTTTTACCAATGGAATAACCTTCCGATGAAGCTGCTTTTCCTTGCGGTCGACTATCTCAACAGGCTGCTCGACATAGTTCAATTGTTTGTCCACCTCGATGTCCAGTAGTGGCACATGGGACGTGTCATCAGCTAGACATTTTCTCAAGTGAGATATATGAAAGGTAGGGTGAATTCCTTCTAGCTCTTCGAGTAGGTCTAGCTTATAAGCCACTTCGCCCTCTCGGGCTAAGATTTTGAACGGTCCAATGTACCTTGGACTCAACTTTCCCCTCTTTCTAAAACGTATGATTCCCTTCCAATACGAGACCTTGAGCATCACATAGTCTCCAACATTAAACTCACTCGGCCGTCTTCGCTTATCGGCATATGACTTCTGACGATCTTGAGCAGCTTTCATCCTTGCCTTGATTTGATCAAACCTCGAAGAGGTCTCTTGCACGACTTCTAAACTGCCAATCTCTTTCTAACCGATTTCTCCCCAACAAACAGGAGTTCTACAACGTCTACCATATAACATCTCAAAGGGCGGCATAACAATACTCGAATGGTAGCTATTGATGTAAGAGAATTCCACCAAGTGCAAATGATCATCCCAGCTTCCTCCAAAGTATAACACACACGCACGTAGCATATCCTCAAGGGTTTGGATAGTCCGCTCGGACTGCCCATCTGTTTGAGGATGATACGCCGTGCTGATGTTCAGTCTTGTTCCCATGGCTTCATGGAACTTCTTCCAAAATCTTGAAGTAAAGCGGGTATCTCTATCGGACACGATCGACAACGACACCCCATGCTTTGTCACCACTTCCTTAACGAACATATTTGCTAACGTTTATGACGAGATAGCCTTTCGTATAGGCAGAAAGTGAGCACTCTTAGTCAAACGGTCCACAATCACCCATATGGTATCATGATTTCTAGCTGTACGCGGTAGCTTAGTTATGAAATCCATGGTGATGTGTTCCCATTTCCATTCCGGTATCTCCAGTGGCTGCATATTCCCATACGGTTTCTGGTGCTCGGCTTTAACCTGCAAGCAATTTTTTATTTGTACAAATATAATGATAATTTCTCTGAAGTGGGAGAAGACCTCAAAGACGTTATCACATCTTTGTTCGAGCATCCTATGACTCTCTGAGCATTTGGTAATTTCTAAGGGAGATTTGTAATAGTACAACACATATGTCTTGCTTTTAATTTTCCACTTGTATTTCTATATTGCACTAATTAATAAAATGTGTTTTGTTCTTGGAATAACACTTCATGTAATTACCCGTAATACTAGACTAATATACATGTAGAATATCCGCTTAGAAGCAAAATGAAAAATAACAAAAAATTAAAGGTATACATGGAAGAGAGAGAAAAATTGGCTAGCGCAAAACAAATGGCTTCTGAAAGTTAGCTCTATAGTATATATAATAAAAAGGAATATTGCATATTTCCTTTTCTCTAGTTTTAAAATGCATATTTACTTATATTTATCTATCCCATAATTTAAATTGCATATTTCTTCTTCTCTAACCTTTTTATTGCATATTACCCAACTCATTTATTCAGTTCAGTTATTACATATTTCTTCATCTTTAACTTTTTAATTGCAAATTTAACTAACCTATAAATTCAATTTGCATATTTCTTTCTCTCTAACTAACCCAAAAATACGTAAATTTACCAATTTTGATTTATTTTATTAAAAATAAATGCATATTTACCTGTTTTTACTTTTTTTTTTGTGTGTTTTTATCCATGTCTTTTAATTTTAATACATTTACCCACACACACACACGTATATATGTATACACACACATATATATACAGGGGAAATTTCTTTGGAGAACCACTTTGAGTTTTAAGAACTCGAAAGAACTCAACGTAACAATTTGTTTTTTGAATTTTTTTACATATACGTAATATATGTAGGTTACATGTACGTAAAAAAATTATATAATTTTTTACGCACCGAGTCGATTTATTACATAGGTGTAACGGAAGTTTAAATTAGTGTAATCAGTGTACATCTTTATTCTCTCTCATACTTTAATTTTTTAATCAAATTTAATCTCAACCACATAATCTAATCTATTTAATTAAATGTGTAGTGAAGAATGTAGTTTTTAAGTTCTTAAAACTCAACAAGATTTTTAAATTATCTCTTCCCTATATATATGGGAGTGATATTTTAAGAACTTGTTAGTTTTAAGAACTTTGAGAAATCAATTGTAGTCACACATTTAATTAAATGATTGGGTTTTTGTGGTTGTGATTAATTTAATATTAAGAGATAAGAGATAATGAAATAATATTTAATGATAAAAGAGTACAAGGGTAAAAAACACCCACAACAAAATGACAAACTATTTATCATCATTTTTTAATTTATATTTTAACTAGAATTTTAAATAATAAAACTCATAATCTAATCCAAATTACATAAATTACTTTAATTACAAAAACAGCACAAATTACAAAAATTACTTCAAGTACATAAGTTACCCAAGATTATTACACAATATGCAAATGGCATATATTACCCAAATTATATCTAAACCCTAATTATATCTACACTGACTACACTAATTATCCAAACTACATTAATTATTCAAGCATGAAATACACAAAATTACATAGATTAGCAATTGCATATACTACACAGGGTACATAAAATTCACAAATTACACAACAAAAACACGGATTAGATAGATTACACAATATACACTAATAATTAACATACACTTATAATCGTGTCACCTACATTCACCTCTCCCTCCGTAGTTTACTTTCAAACTTTGGCATATTTTAGACGAAACGATTCCACCACAAGAAAAGAATGTGAATTAAGAAAAATTAGAAATAGCCATAATTATATATCAAAGTTTCAATCATATGTTAACAAAATTTTGACTGTTATTAAAAAACCTAATTTCTCAAAGGGCCCACATTGCCTTTTCTTTTTCCTTTTCATGATAAGGCGCAACCTAATTTCAGTTTTGAACTCACAACCACCATTGTTATCATCCGATTCAAAGTTCTAAACTCGCAAACCTCCTATTCAAGTTCGATTGAAATACATCTTTCATCAATTGAGACATGCTCGAACTAATATGTAAGTATTGTTGATTGGTTTTTGTATTTTTCATTTGTATTTTGAAGAATATTTAGTAAACTTTTGATATTTGACAGATATATAATCTCCAAATATTAATTTCTTTATAAAATAACATGTCCAAGTACTCTTCAAGTACGCCCCACCTAGACCTAGTATTCGCAAACCCATATGTCACACCCTGACTTAGGGCCTAAGTGTAACACTTGTTAGTTGGTATTTTCGTTTTGTAATTATATCATATTTGCGGGTTTGTTTTAGTGGAAGTTTTTAAAATAATATTCTTTCATAAAAATGTTGGTTACAAATACCCATTTAATGTTATAAATCAAGCTTGACAAATATGAGCGGAAGTGTTTTGAATAAGATATTATTATATTGAAAGCTCGGGATTTAAATACCCTATTGATATTTCAAATACATGTCTTTTAAAAATATGATTCTTTATAATATTCTAAATAAATTATCTGAGTCATCAGATAACATCTAATGACTATATCTCCAATCTTCTAATCCGTCTTGCTTGTCTGTTCTAACCTTTTTTGTTCCCTGAATGTGGGGGGAAAATACATCAGCACACAACCGGTGAATGACGCTGACTCTGTTGTAAAATCTTTTCAATACCATTGTGTAACCAATAATAATACCTTTGTAAAAAACTCATTAGGAAACCAACTAAATTGGAGTACAATTACCCTAAGCACATGTACAATTTAAAAAATATACACAATATCATTTCTTTGAACAACCCAGTGGACTTCCAGAGGCGTATAGATGTCATGCATGGTCCCAGGTAAATTCCGAAACACCAAGTGGAATGGATCCAGACACAAGTATACTTTTAATCATAGTTTGTCTGTTTCTTATTATTGTAACACAAGGTTTTAAGGATTCGAGATCCTATGCAAACAGTCTGACTCTAAAAGAACTTGTAAAAGTTTAGGGCGTATTCAACTTTTTGATGCAATCAGTTTCTGATACTATAACATTGTATATGAATATTATGTTTCGTAATCATAAAGAAATATTATTTTAACTATACTCTTTGTGTGTGAATGCTTACGTTTCTTAATCATAAAGAAACAAGAATTTAACTATAACCTTTGCTTACGAAAAGTTATATTATGCTTATCTGTGATCAAGGTTCGGGTTAAACCCAGACTACGGTCTAAGCTATATTAATAATAAAATAATATTTAAGCGGAACCTCTACCTCACACGGGTATTCGTAGTTAGTTGCGCAATATTGATTGAGCAGCACCTTCTACTCTCTATCTCGTACTAGAGGTTAAACCGTCAGAGCTTAGGAGCTTGGCAAATTCTACGATATCGGCACGCTTCCCAAGATAAAACGTGTGAAAGTGGTGCGTATGGTGTGAGATGGGAAGTGTTGTGACCCTTCTTATTTATAGCTGATTTTCTGTTCCTTTGAGTAGCGCGAAGGACAAATGGTCCAGCCATTCGCGTCGTGCGAACCGTTATTACATTGCTGAGTCATCTGTCGTCTTTCCATGTTGCACCACGTGTCCACACGCGTCACGAACGCAGAATGGGTACTTTGAGTAGCGCGACAGAATAATAAACTAGTACTTCGCGTAGCGCAAAACAACTCAATGTCGGTTTATGTAGTTTGTCTTTCGTGGACTTAAAAGCTAATCCGTTCGCGTAGCGTGAAGGATCCAAATTCAGATGTTCACTTTTAGTTCTTGTACTTTCCAAAAATATTAAAGGCGGCTATTAAGTGGCCATTTGTTCTTGTACTTTTAGTTCTTGTATTCGGAGTTAGTTGCCTAATACTGATTGAGCAGCACTTTTACTCTCTATCGCGTACTAGAGGTTAAGCCGTCAGAGCTTCGGAGCTTGGCAAGTTCTACGATATCGGGACGCTTCCCAAGACAAAATGTGTGAAAGTGGTGTGTATGGTGTGAGATGGGAAGTGTCGTGACCGTTCCTATTAATAGCTGATTTTCTGTTCCTTCGAGTAGCACGAAGGACAAATGGTCCAGCCATTCGCGTCGCGTGAACTACTATTACTTTGCTAAGTCATTTTTCGTCTTGCCACGTTGCACCACGTGTTGCCACATGCCCACGCGTGTCACGCATGCAGAAAATGGGTACTCTGAGTAGCGCGACAGAATAATAAACTGGTATTTCGCGTAGCGCGAAACAACTAAATGCCGGTTTATGTATTTTGTCTTTTGCGGACTTAAAACCTGATCCGTTAGCGTAGCACGAACGATCCAAATTCAGATTTTCACTTTTTGTCCTTGTACTTTCCAAAAATACTAAAGGCGGCTATTAAGCGGCAATGTGAGCGTGCGAAGTGCAAAGTGCGCAATCAAAATGCCACATTACGCCCGCTAGGAATACGGAGAGTGGTTAGCCACATAAGAATATTACTATGGAAACTCTCTTCCTTATAAATAGCTTCCATTTTCTTCCCTCTTTTCATGTGGGATGAAAGTTTTCTTTCTTATTTATACCCATGTGGAATGCTTCCACTTTCTTCCATCTTTCCATGTGGGGTGGATTTTCTTACTTTCTTAAAATGAGATGTTTTTTTATTTTTCTTATCTCATTTTCCCATTTCTTATCTTGAGAATATTTTTAATCCATCATCTTTCAAAGTTGACATTTTCAGTCCAAAATATATATGGGATTTTCCGGGATGTTACCACACAGTCGACCGCCCTGAGAACGCCTAGCGACTTTTGCAACCTTGGATTCAATAACGACAAAACTGTCGCTAACTGTAATGAAATTGTCACTAACTATATTAACAACAGTGAAAGTGTCGCTAACAGCAGAAGCCCCGTCACATATTGTAGTAAGGTAGCCATGAATGATGTTGTGTAAACCCCAGTTAAATGTTTTACTTTTCCTTTGATCCTACTCTATAATATTGGTGATTACGAGTTAAATTCCAATGAAGAACTCGAGGAACTACTACTATTATTGAATGATGAACTGAGTAATTTTGATGAAGCGAAATCAAAACCTGAGGGGATGAAAGCGATGAGGGCCGAGATCGATTCAATCGAGAAAAACAAGACGTAGAGTTTAACTGGGTTAGCAAAAGGAGTTACAGAAATCGGTTTGAAACTGGTATTCAAAGTAAAGTGGAATCTTGTCGGGTCTATAACCAAACAAAAAGTAAGGCTGGTGGTGAAAGGATAGGTGCAACAACCCGGGATTGACTATCACAAAGTGTTCGCCTAGTAGCATAAATCGACAAGATATAGTTTTTAGTTGCTCTCACGCGGATTAAATTTAACGAGATGCAAGCTTTGCTAAAGTTGGAAGATCTCCCCTGTAATTCAGGGGGTGAATGCTGGGAATTTTCGAGTCGGCCCATGGCTTAGTGTGTGGGGACCACTAGAATATTAACTTGGTATGCAAGTTAATGATTAAATAATCTTAATCAATTTGTTGATGATTATCTAGTTTCCTATTTTGATACATATTAAGAAGATAATTATTATGGAATTGATTAATTAGAATCCCAGTTATAGTATAACGTGTTAGGCTAGCTATAAATACCATGTTTAGGGTATTAGACAGTTTGTATCAAGTTTTTGAGTCAGATTTCTTGATCAATAAAGTTTGGATGTTAACCAATTCCGGTTGTGTTATGTGTTTGTGCTCTAATATGGATATCAATCTATACCCGTTAATCTCTTTACCTACATCCTAAGAGGGACCTTCTCCCCTGACGCCAATTGAAACTAGTTGCGCAGTCAGAAGAGTCGAAATACTGGCTCGGATTCGAACTAGCAACCTCCCGAATGAACCTAGTTCTTATCTTCATTGTCATAACCAACTAGGCAGAGAGTCGGTTACATAGAATGGGGACTGATAGGTAAAATCCGATGAAATAGAAAAACTATAATCAACATAAAGTTAACTGTATCCTCAAATTTATTTGAATTTTGATTTGATCTTAGATTGAAGTAAAGTTTCTATAAAGTTATCCTCTGACATCTTAAACATAATTAAACTTTTTATCAAAAGGGTTACGTTATTTTTAAACGGCTTATCAAAAGATTACATAAAAATCATAATTTTATTCTCATAATATGCCGTTCTAATATTATAAACTTCATACTATATGAAAACATAATAATATTACTATTCCACTCACAAAGGTGCATAGTTAATATCGTGGATACTAAACAAAAAAACAGATTTTTTTTTAATAAGTAGGCTGATATTACTCTCATGTCATGTATCGATTGTCCAATACTCACATTTAAAGATAGGAAACAAAATCAAGGTCATAGTGGCGGTGCATAAACCAGCTTACAACCATAAGACATTTTGAACAATGAATTTATGTTAAAGTACGTAGTTAAAACTAATTGTCGATGTTCATGAAGCGACTCTCATATAATGATAAACCGGTTGCTTTAAACCTGTGTGTTGCGACGTGGATGTCACGAGGTCATGGTCAGTATCATTTTGACTAGTTACATTATCAATTCATGCCATATAAAAAACTTATGAAGTTGTTTGGGTGACTTAATGTTACATGAGGTTTATCATATTAAAAAGTTGTGGGGTTATTTGTGTACTTAATGGAAGTCAGGTGGTTACCATATTAAAAGGTTGTGGGTTAATGGTGTAAATAAATGAAAGTTGTGGGGTGTCATATTTTAATAGGTGTGTGGGGTTAATTAAATAATTAATAAAACTTAAGGGTTACGGTGTAAGGCCCCGATCCCGGGTGCCCTACATTCGTACGGGTTGGATTTACTCATTCACATAATTCGAAAATCAGAGTTAATTAAAACAAATTGCGGAATATAAAAGTCATACATTCAAACCATTCATCAAGTACGCGTGCTAAACAAAACAACACAGGTCTTAACGTTTAACGTAAATAACACGCGGGTCTTCTTCTTTTCGATGCTAGTCTTCATTTGTTTGCCACGTGTATCCCTCTAAGCAACCTACCTCATTCTATTCACCTGTATCCATATTAAAAGTCCGCTTCGTTGAGCGAGTTTTAGTTAATCAATTAACATACATTACATTCATATCCTTACTTATACGTGTCTGAAGATAGGTATTCATACTTTACTTACTATTACTTCTTTCTTACATACTTTACATCCATTCATACGTACTTACATACTTCCTTTCATAATTCCCTATGGTATACCATAAGCTATTCTATTTCTACCGTCTCAGATATTATTAGGGTTTGGTCCCTTCTGTCTCAGATATTATTAAGGTCTGGTCACTCCTGTCTCAGATATTATTAGGGTCTGGTCCCTTCTGTCTCAGATATTATTAGGGTCTGCTCCCTCCTGTCTCAGATATTATTAGGGTCTGGTCCCTCTATCCCGAATAACCATACAACCATACCTGTCTCGTCAATCGTCCATGCATTCGTTACCATACGTGCATACTTTTCATACCTTCTAGTTATGTATATAAGTATATATATACATTTTCATACTTATAAGCATTCTATAATAATAGCATTCAATACGCAATCATGCACGTATCATACACTTATCACTTAGGATAAGTGTATTAACTATCACATAGGAGTATGCACACAGCCCCGAAAAACGTCACAGAGTAAAGGGGCTAGAACTCACCTGTAGTCAGTTCCGTTCGGAGTAATCGTTATGCCCTTCTTCAATTGAGCACGGCTAACTGTTTAATAATTGCACGTGTTAATTCTCTATCTAATATCTTGTAACTTTATCGAATCCTAACTTGTAAATCTAATGAACCCGATCTTTATAAGTTAACAAAACTGAGTTTATAAGTTAACGACTTTTTAACGAGTCGGTTTCGTGTTGCATCGATGATTTATATTTAAATCTAGCTTGCGCTAAGTTCACTTATTATTTCTTTATAAGTTGCCACTAACTTATATATTTAAGTATTCTTATGAGTCGGTTCTCAGGTTCGGTTTCTGTTTTGTCTGGGTAAGGTTCGGGTTTAGTTCCATAATTTTATTTAAACTGGGTTCGGGTTTTGATTCCTATCCGAGTTACATTTTGAGTCGACCTTACTAAGTAAATCAAGCCGACCCTCCCTGTGAATCAATCGAATGGAAATCTCGTCGAGACATTGCCACACCGGTCAAGTCGATAGCTTGATCCGACTGTCTCCTTCTCTCGATCAATTTGACTTCCAGCCCCCCTTGACTCGAGCCGAGTAGTGTATTCCAGGCGAGTCCCATTACACTTTCAGCTGAATGGGTGTTTGAGCCGAATCCCTTGATTCGATTTACCTACATTCAAGACAAAATACAATCGAGTCCTTGTTTCCATCGACTCACTTCAACGAGTCGAATCCAGGTCCAGTCGATTCATCCTATCGAGTCGACTACCATTCTGGGTTATTTTCCCACGGCACCGACTTCGGTCGCCATATACCCAACAACTACTTAACTGGGGCTCCCTCTAGCGACGAATGTGCTTACCAAATCTTCTCGATGACGATCAACGTGTCGCTTCCCCACATTTGTTCCTTTCTCTACATTGCACGTTTGAGGAAAACATTTAGCTAACTAGACTCAATATACAAATACAATTTACAAGTGACGGGTTTCCTTCTGGTTAGCGCTGAATTGATTGTCTACAACTTGACATCCCTTGGTTCTTTCATTCAACCGAATAAGTCGGTTCGTCCGCCAAGAAGCAAATTTCTGACTCGTGTATCTCCTTGTTCAAATCCGCATCCTCCAAGTATGGCTTCAAACGATGGCCATTCACCACTTGCCTTATATGATCATCAAAATATTCAATCTCGACTTCTCAAACTTTCCCACCCGCTTAACTTGGTATGGTCTAGTCCACATACTCTTCAATTTGCTCGGGAAAAGCTTCAATCTCGAGTTGTAAAACCATACCCGTTGCCCCTCTTCGAACATATTTCTTCTTAGCTTAGCATCGTGAACTCTCTTCATCTTGTCTTTGTAAGCGGATGCACACTCATAAGCTTCATCTCTCAACTCCTCCAGCTCACATATGTTCAACTTCCTCTGTTTACCTACACACTCATAATCTAGGTTAATATTCTTAACCGCCAATAGCACACGATGAGCTAGCTCAATGATGTGTGTCTAATAACCCTATAATAATGACCCTCACAACTAAGCTTTAATATTAAAACGAAAATCCTAAAACCACACACAACCGGCAAGTGTACCGATCGCAAATAGCATAGACCTAGGAAGTCCGAGTATCGAACACGTGGACACGTAAGACGCTAACGATCACTAACCCTAGACAAGACCTACCTTAGAATAATATTTAATTGATTTTTGATTTCTACTTACTTAACTGGACTAACTAACAAAACTTACCAAAAATAGAAAACTTAACGACAAACTAACTGTGTTAACTTAGGATGGAGAAAAACGTCTACCTAAAGGTCTGAATCAAATTGTAGGCCTAACAAGCTAATGGATTGAATGATATCTAGACATCGGTCCCTAAAGATGACACGACTAAGGATCGCTCGGGCTCACTGGATTACCTCTTGGTCTCACTCAACAAGCCTAAACTACTCAAAATCGGCTAAAACGACCAAACCGGGAAACAATTGCTAACGTGTTCTAATGCTAGATCACCTCTCGGTCTCACCAACACTCGACCCTAATGGCAATGAATACTACACAACCAAGGATAGATGAACAATTCAACTTAAACCAAAATAGATCAACTAGTCACTCAAAACACCTAAACCTGACAAGAAACGAACTCGCTCTCGCGCAATCCTTATTCTAGCATATAAAGGCAATGAGATGACCCTACTTCTTATCACCTCTCGGTCTCAAAGAAAGTGCCTAACCGCTGTACTTTAACCAAATAATCATGCAACAAAACCCTACGGTTGTTCCTACCGCAAACAAACCCTAAACACCAAGTCTAGAATCAAACAATGCACCGATCAATCAATACAAAACACGGGGTTTATGTAATAAATTAACCAATATTTCCAGCCCTTAATCACAACCTATTTCATGTCTAAATCAAACTTTACAATAGCAATTAAGGTCTATCAATCAAACAATCCATAAAACCTATCAAAACCTAACAATTAACATCATCCCTAGGTAGAACTAACAAGATTAGTCTCTCATACTTTTTGGACAGCCATGAACATTTAATAACACATCATTAAACTCATACCAATCATCTTAACAAACATCCAATGATCAACAATAATCAATAACAAATCAATCTTTCATGTAATTGCAAAATTAGTTAACAATTAAACAAGAAAATCAAAGTTGATGAACAATGAAATTATTGAAAGGATATTGGGTGTTCCGAGGCTGCTCGTGGCTGTAAAAACTGATGGTGAATGATCCCGAGGCTTGCACTTGCTTTCTTCTTCCTTCCCTAGCCGCCACACGATCAAACCCTAAGCCGAAAAAAACTTTTTCTTCCTCTCCCTTGCTGCTGCCTGGCCGATCGCAGGTCCCCCCCAAGGTTAGGGTTTTTTTTTCTTTTTTATAATATAATATAATAGTAGGCTTGGGCTTTTCCATGATGTAACGGACCGGGCCTTGAGTTTTTACTTGAAAACGTATGCGTAAAAGGCTCGTAAACTACTCCAAAAGCTCGGTTTCTTTCTTTCACCCAAAACCTACAATATGAATAAAATTATGTAAAACCTATCTAAAACAAGTTAAAACACATATAACGTAATACAAAAACATAGATAAAAGGTGCGGAAAATACGAGTGTTTTACAACACATCACTCAACAGGTAAATGGCACCCTTTCTTGTAAACCAACTAATAAGGGGTGGTTCCAATAGGCGTTTTATAAGCAGTACAGTAAGCCCATAAAGAATCATTTAATTTATTTTACCAAACTTTACGATCAGGCCTTATCGTCTTTTGTAAAATTTCTTTAATTTGCCTATTAGAACCCTCCACTTGCCCACTCGATTGAGGGTGATATGGAGTGGCGATTCGGTGATTTATGCCATACCATTTAAGTAGTTTGCCAAAATTGAAAATTTTGAAATGTAAACCCCCATCACTAATGATAATGCAGGGGACACCAAAACGTGAAAATATGTTAGCCCGGACTAACTTACAACCAATGGTATGATCATTCGTCTTGGTGGTGATTGCTTCTACCCACTTAGACACATAATCGACCGCCACCAAGATATAAATATTACCAAATGAATTAGGGAACGGGCCCAAGAAATCAACCCCCAAACATGAAAGATGTCGACAACGAGGATTGGTTGCATGGGAATCTCTTCCCTCTTTGAAATACCCCCATCTGTTGGCATCTAACACAGTTTTATCAAACGCTGCTGCATTTTTAAAGATGGTAGGCCAATAAAATCCACACGCAAGCATGCAATGTCCTGTCTTCTGGCCGCTAAAATGGCCTCCACATGTTGATGAGTGAGCATGATACAACACACTCCTAACCTCTTCTTCCGGTATGCAATGCCTCATCACTTGGTCCGCTCCAACCTTGAATAAGTCCAGATCTTCCCACACATAGTGTTTCACTTGAGAGGGAAAGCGCTGCTTCTTTTTTCTTGGCCAAAACTCCGGAATCGTATCTGCAAGTGTTTCAATGATTTGGTCAATGAACGGCAAAGGAAACTGGTCTTTGGATGTCGCCGCGTTAAGATTTTTATAATCAACACAAATTCGCCACCCCGGTTACCGGTCGATTGGCAATTTCCTCACCTTTCTCATTACGGGTTATCTGAATACCCGCCTTCCTCAGAACCCTTTGGGTTGGACTTACCCATGTGCTATCTGAAATCGGGAAGATGATGCCCGCATCCAACCACTTTAGCACCTCGTTCTTCACCACCTCCCACATGTTTGGATTTAACCTTCTTTGTGCATCATGGGCGGGTTTTACCTTGGGATTGGTGATGATTTTTTGCATGACTATGGGTGGGCTGATCCCTCTCAAATATGCTATCGTCCAACCAATAGACGCCTTGTGCTCTTTCAGGACTTCCACCAATGCCTTTTATTGATCTTCGTCCAAATTTGAGGCAATGATGGCCGTCAAAATCGCCCACTTGAATGGGTATAATTGGGGTTCTGGATCTTGTAGCTTGTGTGGGAAGATACCCGTCAAAACCGAACTCACATTGCCGTTAAGTCAACTTGTTTGCGCGATTTGTGAGTTCGCTTTTGAGTACACAAGTCTTTTAAGTATTTAGCATATGTAGGGACTTGTTTAGTTGCATCTATGAGGGGTAAATTGTTTTTTAACTTGTTTGAATATTTCCCACATTTCCTCCTGCTATGGGCCCCTCTTTCTTAGTGCCGCTGAGGTCTCGGGGTTCACCAATGTCCGAGGAAACGAAACGGTTTAACTCGTTGAGCTTGTCTCCTTGGCAGTTGGTGTTCCTATGTTAGTTACCGATTCAACTTTATTTTTATTATTTGCTTTGTTCGGTTTATTTTTCGGTTCAATTTCAACCTCATCGTCACTCTTCCCATCTTCTCCCAAGCCCTCAACCACACCCTCGACGAAAGGTGGTGGAGCCACCCCGTTATCATAAACCTTTCCACTCCTAAGGGTACTTACCTGATTGGCATGGGTATTCTTACCGTTCAAAGAGCTGCTACCCTGTTGATTCGGGTTCTTCAATGTGTCACTCGGTAGCTTCTTCGGGTCTTTCCTCAAGGTGGCCATCTCCTCAGCCAGTTGACTCATTTGCTTATCTCTTGTGGTGTTTGCCTTTTCTTGAATCTCCATTCTTTGGCTCAAATCTTTCAATAGTGTCAGAATTTCCTAATCTTGCGAAGAACTTTTACCTTGAGCCACCCCTTGATTTTGCTGACCTTGTTGATAACTCTTCTGGTAACTCTTGTTGTAACCCCCCGACTCTCTTTGATTATACCCGCTTTGACCGTTACCCCTCTCGTTCCCATATTGACGCTAATTTTACTGATAACATGCTTCTTGGGAATTACCTTGAAAGTTTGGGTTTTGTTGTGTGTTAGGGTTTCTATAACTGAAGTTGGGGTGGTTTTGGAGGCCCAGGTAATAGGTGTTTGAATTCATATTACCACTGTTGTTGTACCTTCTCTCCCCTTACCTCCTCTTCGTCCTCTTCTTCGTCATCCATCACAACTCCACAATTCGCCACACTATGGCCCGGTTCACCGCAACCCTCACAAACTGGGTACGCCTTTCCTGATTTTCCTTTCTCTTTTGTACCCACACCCATAAATTGATCTAATTTCTTTTCCAACCGAGCCATAAGATCATCCGACTCCCCACTACCCACGTCTTTCACAACCCCCTTTTTATCATGCGGTTTGACTGAGCTTGTCTCTTTGGGTTTGACTGATTTTCCTTTCTCTTTTGTACCCACACCCATAAACTGATCTAATTTCTTTTCCAACCGAGCCATACAATCATCCGACTCCCCACTATCCACGGCTTTCACAACCACCCTTTTTATCATGCGGTTTGACTGAGCTTGTCTCTTTGGGTTCATCGCATGCCGCTCCAAATGCTGCCAATCTTCATTCTCTTCATTAGTTAAAAACGACCCATTTGTGGTCGACTGAAGAAATCGCACATCATCACTCGATAACCCGTCATGAAACGCCTTTATCAACTCCCACAATGCTATCCCATGATGAGGACAAGTTCTTATTAATCTCTTGAATCTTATGAAGGCTTCATGGAATGTTACGCCCGTTCCTCGGTGAAAATATCTGATGGAAGTTCGGGCCTCGGACTTTCTTTGCGGTGTATAGTATTCGTCCAAAAGCAGTTGATCCAAATCTTGCCACATGTAAATACTAGCCGATGGCAAGGACAAAAACCACTGCTTTGCTGAATCTTTGAGACTGAACTAAAACACCACCAATTTGACTTCATCAGCAGTTACCCTTGGCTTGAGATGGTGGCACATATAGCATTAAACTCACTCAAGTGCAGGTATGGCTCTTCTGTCGCCTTCCCATGAAAAGTAGGCATCCCGGTTAGGCTGCTTTGTCTTACCGAAAACGTTCTTCCATCTCTAATTGGGATCACAATGGGAAGCGGGTCCGTAGCCACTTGTGGAATAAAGTGGCTTTGAACTCCCCGAATGGGCGGTGGAACAAATGCCTTCGGGATCCCATCATCAAACTCGTACTCGGGGATTTGTGGCTCGGGAATCTCTTGCTTTCTTTGGTCTCGATGGATCCTTGGTTGTTGAATTGGTTCGAGTGTTCGGTTGCGGGGGGTTGTTGTTGTTGTTGTCTTCTATAATATCGACCCCCTCTACCACCTTCCATCTCTTCGTCATCCTCAAACTCTTCAAAATCATTAAACAACCTCCGCCAGTTAGCTACCCTTTCATACTCAAACTCGACCCGATTGTTTGGCGGTTCAGACCTTATGGAACGATAATCTCTCATGTGGTATTGTCTTTGAGCTCTACGGTTTTGGTTTTGGTTAAAGTGTTGGTTTAGTGGTGGTAAGTCATTGAGTGGAGGATTTTGTGGAATGTGTTGTGGACAGGGATGTTCTTGATTTGGAGGTGGGCCTTGATTTTCGGGTTGAAACACCGGAGGGATTGGGTAATTCTCCTGATGGTTCCTGTTTTCTTCTTTTGGCATTGAGGATTCACCGTTTCTTTGATCTGCTCGGTTTATTCTCGCGGCTTTTTTAATCTCCGGATCAAATTATAACACCTCATTGTTTCGGGCAAATCTTGTATGCATCAACCTAAAGAATTAACTACACACACGAAACAAGCACACCCCGCGTAAATCAACGAAGAAAAGAAATAAACTAAAATTTAAACAAAATTACGCTAATTTAAACTAAACTAAACTAGCAGTCTAGCACTAAGCGCGCTGAGTCCCCGGCAACGGCGCCATTTTGACATAGGATGTCGCAGTCTACTCAAACAATTGATTTTTATTAACTTATATACCTATGACTATGGGTAAGTAAGGTCGTCTCCACAGGATCTCAAGGAAAGTGCTAATTTAATATTTTATGCTTTTAACTAAATTAACTAAGGCGGACAAAAAATGTCAAGCGGTTTTGAAAAGATTAATTAAAACTAAAATGATTACTTTTAAAGATTTGTGAATAATATTAATAAAAAGTATTCATTCTAGATTCAGGCAATGTGCTATTCAACTTCATCCCATATTCACTTATCTTGATTGCGTAGTAATTACTAGACCTATTAGTTTGATTGTGATGACAAATGATACCCTCACCGAATTGTTGACACAATTGAACTCGATCTACCCAATTACCAATTTATGTTTTATAAAAACTAATTAGGTGACAATATTTGATGATTATTAATTCAATGACACAAGAGCCTAACCCTAAGTGTTGATGAATAAAACCAAACAAGTGATGTACTAATCAATAATAGCAAACACAAATTGTTTAAACATCCAGGCAATAATAGAACAAAATAAAATTAATAAACTAAATCAAGTTCTTAACATTAAGCATAATGAATCTGGTCTTAAGGAGAATTACACAAAACCTTAACCTAGAACGAACACAAACACTTAGCCAAGCATCGACATATTAATCAAATAACTTATCTTTGATGAACATGCAAACCCGAGACGAACCGGAAGCTTCGGAATAGTCAAAAGTCTCCCTAGGATCCCTCTTTAGCTTATGGAATTAGTGATATGACGAACGGGGATTAAGATAGGTTTATATAGTGATTAACCTAAATTTTTCCGGTTTTAAGGCCGTTCGCGTCATGCGAAGCCTTCGTGGGCATTATCTTCGCGTCACGCGAAAGACGAAATAGTCGGGCCAGATTTCCTAAACTTCGTGTCGCGTGAAGTTCCCTCTCAAATCCTTCGCGTCGCGCGAAGGACAAAATAGTCAGCAGAATTTCTTTCTTTCTTAAAATTGCCTCGTGATGCATGCACTCTCATTCCCGTACTTCTAAGTCTTCATTCCAATCATGTAAATCATCCCGATAAGTGATGTACTAATCAATAATCGTAAACACAAATTGTTTAAACAACCGGACAATTATAGAACAAGATAAAATTAATAAACTAAATCAAGTTCTTAACATTAAGCATAATGAATCTGGTCTTAAGGAGAATTACACAAAGCCTTAACCTAGAATGAACACAAACGCTTAGCCAAGAATCGACATATTATTCAAATAACTTATCTTTGATGAACATGCAAACCCGAGTCGAACCGGAAGCTTGGAATGGTCAAAAGTCTCCCTAGGATCCCCCTTTAGCTTATGGAATTAGTGATATGACAAACGGGGATTAAGATAGGTTTATATAGTGATTAACCTAAATTTTTCCGGTTTTAAGGTCGTTCGCATCGCCCGAAGCCTTCGTGGGCCTTATCTTCGCGTCACGCGAAAGACAAAATAGTCTGGCCAAATTTCCTGAACTTCGTGTTGCGTGAAGTTCCCTCTCAAATCCTTCGCGTCGCGCAAAGGAAAAAATAGTCAGCAGAATTTCTTTCTTTCTTAGAATTGCCTCGTGATGCGTGCACTCTCATTCCCGCACTTCTAAGTCTTCATGCCAATCACGTAAATCATCCCGATAAGCTCCATAACTTCCAATATCCTGAAAACAAATAACAATGCTTGAAGTACCAATGTTCATTTGTTTATTTATCTAAAGCTAACTAATTAATAGATAAAAATAACTAACTTTTACCCAACCATCACCAGTCGATTTATCCTGTCGAGTCGACTACCATTCTGCTTGAACCGATCCACAATTCGACTCGATTTCACCATCCACTCGAACACTACTCCACTCTGTTGGAATTTCGAGCAGATCCTTCAATGTTCACTCGACTCACTATTGATTAGAGTCCCAAAGACTCCAATCGACTTACATATGAGCCGAGTCATCTACCCACACTCGACTCGAAGGGAATAAAATTCCTTTATTCCACTTGACTCGATAGGAGTCGAGTCCTATAACCTTATCGAACCGTTTTGCCATTTTTACGTCCAACCATTTGAACCTTATTTTACTTTTGAGACGGTTTGTTTTGAGTCAAACCGTATTGAACCGAACCCCAAACCCGCTTACTTGTCCAAATAAAGTTTATTGTAGTCGGGTTACTTGGTTCGTTTAGAGTTCCTTTTAAGTAGGGTGACTTAGTTTTGTTTTACAAGGTTCGTTTATCTTATTTCTACATGCTAACAACCAAATAATATAAAGAAGAAAAAATGATAAATCTTTAATCACATTTACATACCTTATGAACTTGGTTTAGGTTAGACCTTGATTTTAGGTTAGATCTTGATTCTTGAATGAATCCTAGATGAGTCTTTCTTTTATATATGAAATCAACTTGCTATTGTTAGATCTTGGATGGACATGAACATGAAGGAATGTTTGTGGGTAGGAGGTAAAGTGTGTACGTGAGTGTGTGTGTGTGTGTCTGATAATAATGATGGAATGATGAATGTGAGGTAGTTTAGGGTTTTAGGTTTGCTTAATTATTCTAGGCCCAAGGCTTTAGGCCCATAATCACTTCTAAGTCCTTAATCAACCTTAACCCTATCCTTTCATTCCATATTATTTAATTAAATTAAACAATAACACACGACACATGATTAAATAAAACTTATATTATTTTATTTAATTATTCTCAAACACGGATGTTACATACGGGTTACGGTATGAAACATTTATGTGTTGATTATGCTAATAAATTAATCTTGCAGGGGATATAAACTGTAAATAAGTATACACGAGTTTCAATTCTATAGTTTAATATCTATCTATCTATATATATAAATGTCTATCAAAAAATTCTTTATCACTATATGATTGCTCCCCTCCCTTTTTCAATATACTAGATTGCTTGATTTGTGATTTGAGGTTTCTCATGCATTTGACCCGAATTCACGGGTATTAGTCGCACCAAAATCTGATAGTTCTTAAATAGGTTATAACATCTCATTTATTTGTAAAACTCTTTCATAATCAAACAATAAATTTTGCGGGTCATGGGGCTCATTAAACCCGAATAGCCCTTAAACGGTTATAACATCTCATTTATTTGCGAAATAATCCCTTAATCATCAAACAATAATTTCGCGAGTCATGGGTCTCACCAAACCCGGATAACCTATAAACAGGTTATGACATCTCATTTATTTATGAAACTCTTTCATCATCAAACCTTAATTTAATTTCTCTCATCTACATATTCTCCATCGCTGGTCTATCATATCCATCATCGGTTAACTTCTGATTACCACATACTATCGTCAACCTTCTCTCTCACGCATCAAGCACCATTGCCAGCTGTATCAACCGCCCCTTTTTCATAAGACAAATATTTTTGTTCATATAAAAATCAACATGTTCGTGTTCATTTAAAAACCTACACATCTCAATTGAAAGAGCCCAAACGTTAACAAAATATAATAAACGTAATAAAATAGTATATACATATTAAATCAAAACAAAACAATGTTAAAAAATAAAATAAATAATTACAAAACATTAAATAGCAAAACGATTAAAATAAAAACTAAAATAAACTCCCCCAACACAAAAGACTCAAACTAGTATAGTATAATGAGTTAAAGACTTATAAAGTAAAAATGCCCGTGATTAATGTACTTCAAATTAATATATATATATTAAAAAAAGGATTCTATACTCCTCAGATAATCACTATTTAATTTATTTTTCATGTTTTTTTTTCACTTTTGACCCACTACTTTTTACACATATTGTGTTTTACTTTATTCTATGTTATTTATATATGTTTTATAAAAATACAGTATAGATCATTATTAGATGGTTTATATTCCCTTTATTTTACGTTTTGTTTAAATTAATTATAATATTTAAAAAACTATATTTCTAAACATTAAACTTGCGCAAGTGTCGGCTTTACATGTTTTATTTGTCGGTTAAACGAATTTCTTAAACTTTCCTGTCGTATTTGTTATAGTTGGTCTTTAAAATGAACGAAACATTTTTCATGATTTAAAATTATTCCATCATCACATGTTTTTATATCCGTGTCTCAATGTTTAATACCACACCTTTAAAATATGATATTTTTGGCTTACTAATTCATGTTTACCAATTTGTGTTGGTACTACCGATACTAACCGAATTTACGTCGGTTCGAAATTGTAGCATGATGGTGTCTTTTTGTTCTATAAATGATAATTTGTTGTGTTTTGACATTGGCGAGTTTATTTGTTTTGTTTAGCTTTGATTTCGTAATCCCATATGGGCTGATTTCGCGTCGACTAACAACGCGTTCGTGATTTAATGTTTTTACGCGTGTTTTTTAGTTCGGTTTAATGGCCCCGTCGCGAAGCGCGGTGTCCAAATCCTAGTAAATTTATTAATTAAAATACATATTCACTAGTGATTTTAATGATACATTTTCTTCCATAACTTCTATACATGTCAACTCACGTTTGTTGAAATTTGTTGGTGTTTCAAGCTTAAAATTGACAACCACTGGGCATGTATGCCCGAGTAACGATACATAATGACATGCTACAATGGTAAAATTCAAAAAATCTAGGTAACACCATGGGTAATGACAAAATTGACTAGGTTTAAAATTTGAACCAAGCTAACACGAAATTTGGAATTTAGATATCATACATGCATGTGGATTATAACATACTAAATTACATTATATTATATTCAAGTTAATAAATAATACTTCTTTGGTTTCTTGTCCACCTCTAGAACACTTTTCAACCCCATCATATTGAATTATAGCTACAAATTTGTTTTATTACTAGAAATGGTGCATGATAGACGCATTTCAAATAAGCGTTTTACTTTAATATAAATAGTTGGATATTTAGGGTATGTTTGGCAAAACTAACTGGTAGCTGTAGCTGTAGCTGTTTAGATATATTTAGATTTTTGGTAGAGTAGCTGGAGCTTTTTAGGTATATTTAGGTATTTGGCAGAGTAGCTGGAGCTTTTAATAAAACTAATTGGGTGCCAGCGCGGTGCGGCGGAGTGCGCGCGCAACCTGAGATCAACCGCATAATCAGTGTCGGTACATGATTCACTTGATATTAGTGCACGCATAACCCGAATGCAGACGTGTACTTCGTGCAAAGGCAGCAAGCGTGTAATCGTGACGAAAATCAAGAAACAAAGCTAAAATATACAGTAATTTCAAATATATAGTTTTTTAAACCAACCTCTTTTGATTTGAAACCTTTTCCGACCCGACACCGTTTTAATCTGAAACATGTTCTGACCTGGCCTCTTTCGACCCAAAACCGTACCGACACGAACCGAACTAAATTAACCATTTTTTATCTACTCGTTCCGACCCTAATTTGGTTTTACACATGACCCGAGCTCGTCTGACTTGACCTGTTGTCAATCATAACCGGTAAAGAAGTATGTCAATATCATACTCAAATTAAAGAGAATAAAATGCTCTTTTTTATGATGTAATTTGTTTAAAAAAATATTAACGTGTGAAAAGGTTATAGACTTTTAAAAAGTCATGGGGGTAGTTAGTTTTGAATAAGGGTAAAATATGTAACTATTATATAAATTAACAAAAGTTGATGAAAGTTCAAGTACCAAAATTGTAAAAACTTATAGCTTTTTCTCAAACGCTAGTAGTAGTAGCGTTTAGAAAAAGAGCTTTTTCGCCTAATAAGCTTCAAGCTCATTGAACCAAACAAGGCTTTTTGTTATGTAGAAGCTTTTTCTTAAAAGCTTAAAGCCCCTAAAAACTCCGTGCCAAACATACCCTTAATAAAGTGTTTTAAGTCATGAAAATATTAATTTTCTATGCATCCTAATGTAGGGCAAATGCTATAAAAAACCAACCTACTTTCCTATTTTTCTCACAAAAGTTACTCTACTTTTTTTTTTCACGTATAAGTCCCTACACTTGTTATTTTAAATATAATTGTGAAACAAAACTTATAAACTGGCTGCACAAGCCCATAGGTAATTTATTAGTTTTAAAAGATATTAATTTATTAGTTTTAATCATCTTCTCCAACACAATCGTCGGCTCCCTGCATCACAATATATCCGGCCACATACCTGACCTGCAACCACCCCCTTCTCTTACTATCTCCCACTCAATCTCTATCTTTGCTCTAGGGTTACATTTTCTTGATCTTCTCAAGAGTATATATACAATACACCTCTAATTAACATAAAATTGGACCGTTGTGTAACCGTCACCACCCCACACATTTTCCTTACTCGAACCCCATAGCCGCGGTCGTCTGGAGCTCTTCGGAGAGATCTAAATGGGCCTATGCCTCTTATTTGGATTTCCTTTCGAAAATATGCTCACCGTTTCAAACTGGGTAGCTGTCGGAGGGAGACAATAATGAAATCTCGGAAATTGGGTAGCTCGCGGGAGAATATATAACGGAATTCTGTTATTGTGGAATGGAATAACGGAACGCCGGCGAAACCTAGTCTAGACCTACGACGGTTTGCTTAAGCTCGACGGAACTCCAGTTTATGATCTATGTTTGGGAGGTAATTCCGGTTGCAACAGTGGAATGTTTGCGCCACCGTTTATGTTTCCGCCGGAGAATCTAAGGCCAGGTGGGATAAGCGAATTGCGTCAGTGTAATACTAATAAATTAGTGTCTTTGATCAATTTATTAGATAAATTGAGATGGGACAAGCGATTCAAATATATGCACGAAATCTTTATCTTCTTATTATTAATAAGCTACTCGAGAAAGAAAAAAAAGATATATATGTTATAAATATATGTTATTGTAGTTATCAATACCTAATATAGATTAAGCTTTTTCTCCAAGTTATCTTCTCATATATATACATCTTATTATACCTCATTGTGATATACACATAATGAATGAAATCTCTCTCTTTCTCCCTACATGTCCGTCTCTTATTGTTTTGCTATTAGGCTAGTTTCACAACACGTTATCAGCACGAGTTGCCTTTGGAGTTGGATCGCACATCCTAAGGTAAGTAGCTTATATAATTGTTCTCTATTCTCTCGATTATGAACCATATTATAAGTCATACAATTTTGGTTGTGTTAGAGATTCGTCTCGTTTATTTTGAAACTCTTTGATTAATTAAATTCTAATTCTAATTTATACAATCTTGCTTAAATTCTAATTCTAATTTATACAATCTTGCGAGTAAATCGAGATATATATTTATTATTCTAATAACTTAAATTATGAACTAAGATTTTATTCATAGTATTTTAATTGATCTAACCCTTTTATTCAGAATTTGCAGTTGCTTTTCCTTTAAATTGTGTTGGTTATCGATTTTTTAATGGAGGAGATGAATTCAAATAGGAATTTCGTATTTGATATACACATGAGTTTTTTCTTGGATAATATATACACTTTATAAATAACTAGTTACACACGAAATAATTCAAATTACAAAATTATAAGTAAAATAAATAATTACATAGCGTATATGAAAAAAAAATATATTACATCTATGCTTGTATCTATACAATGTGTACATAAATTGATTTTATTTATATCACAAAACAATTTTTTTAAATGAATTTAATAAAAAAAATGTCCGTGCAAAATTGTACCCGAGAATGCTTTTTTCTATTGAAAAATTCATTCTTGGTGTCATATATGTATAATTAAAAGAATTTTGGTTATGAACCAATTTCGAAAATAAGACTTCTCATACGATAGTAGTTATAACCACTCAGCCTAAATACAAAGAGACGTTATTGATATATTTATCAATTTACCACCCATCAAAGGAAAGTAGGATATTAAATTGTAGCAATGGATGTTCTTCAAGAACTATGTTTTTCTTAGCTACACCATAAAAAAGATTTTGATAAGTTTTAGAGAGCTTTTCAACTTTGTCATAATGACAACATAAAACATAACATGTTGTCACACCCCGACTAGCACAATGCGGAAGCGTAAAACGGGAATGTAACAGACACCTCTGGTATCAACACATTGTTTTTAAAGAAACATTACAAATTAATTTACAATATATTACATTTCCTTGTTCTATCATCGTTTTACAGTCTAGGTGATACAAACCAAACTAGTTCGTTAACTATACGATCTTACTACTAACACCTTTGCTTCGATTCACATAGCATCAACCACACACCTTGGGCAAGTAACAGATCACCAATTCATTCCGATTTACGTACACCTGAAAAGCAGTTTAAAACGGGTCAACTACTAGAGTTGGTGAGTTTCACGAGTTTCAAGAAAGCAGTTATGAGTATTCACAAGTTAACACTTATAATCATGAAATAAGAATGTATGTATGTAAATGATGTAATTATGCTAAGCTACAGTGAAGCCTTGACTATTTGTGCTGCGTGCATCCATTTCCCACGCCCAATCAACCATTGTGGCCCCCTTTCCGCCCACAATATGCCCAAGTAGCTATGTCTAACACTACATTGCGTGTTTGTATATTAATGGTCATGTGCAAAAGGGGGTAAAGTCTCAGCAATACATGCCGGCTCCGTTTGGGTTTGTCAAACCAATAGTACTATCCACAAGCCACCAGCTCGAAGTTATCACTGTGATCGTGGGGACTTTCGTATGTTAGCACTTAGATTATTCACATCAATACATGTTTCAGGTATGTATATGTAATCAAACATGCTTTTCACCCCAAAAATTCGTAAAACAGTTTAGAAGTGGGGTCATGAAAACTGCTTAGTAGATAATCAGTAGCACGTCGGTTCAAGGTTTTTGTAACTTGTAATCACGGTTCCCTATAATCAATATCATAATAACATTAATATTTTAATATTATTATAATCTGAATACTAAACTGGGCTGTATAACTAATCTGGGTATAGCTGGAACACCCAGAAAGTGGCAATAGGCTTAGGTTGTGATGTTTAATGTCTAATACTTAAAACCGAACTTGGCTCAGATTCTCGTTTTCCAAGCTGGGCCAAGTTGTTCGTTTTCGCGTTCAGAAAACAGTTATGAGGAAATAAGCTTGGGTAAATGTATTGGTTAATAAAATGATTAAGTTAAAAAGAAGGATCAGATACTGGGGTCCCGGATTAGCTACGGGGCCCATTCCCGTTTATTTTGTTTGATTTAAGAGAAAAAGCGCACAATCTATCCAGATTGTCCAGGTTTCTCATAGAAAAGTTTGTTTTTACTTAATTAATCTAAAATATGATTTTTGATCACTCTTGGTGTTTTGATATTCCCGTAGGTTCGTTAGTCGCGAACTCGCCGGTTTTTATAAAAACTGAATTTGTTTAATCTTCAAATTAGCATAATTAATTAACCGTTAATCATTAAATTATGAAAATTTAGCCACTTATCAATTAAAATATGTAGATTTTTATAAAAATATTTCTGGAATTATTTACGGATTTATTAATTTATAAAAATTCATTTTATCAGCTATATTTTGCCTGAAAATCGTCCGTTTATCCCAAAAAATTTCCAAAAATTCCAAAAAAATTTTTGAATACTCAAATTATGTCTCAAAACAACCTATATCAATACCAGAATGTAAAAAGCTCATGCAATATTCTTTTCAGCCCAAATTCGGCTATAAAAATTCACACAAACGCATATGCACAAAACACCTTTAAACTTCTCCAAATGATCCCAAAATTCATATGTAATCAAAATAAATTAAATATGAGTTCCCAGAAAAATTTCATAATTTTTGAAGCATTTTAACTATTTTCCCCATTAAACGCCCCAATTTGGTAATAAATTCGCCAAATATTCTCGGATGGTCGAAAAATTACCAAATTTTAACAGGGACTCACTGACATCGCCCCTGATGTCCTTGAAAAATTTCAAGGCCTAATAATATGCACATTACAACCTTAACCTAAACAGCTCGTAAGCGAGTGTTTCGGCGTTACCTTAGCGGTTTTGGTTCGTTTCCGCCTTTCTAATCAACTTTTCAAGTTCTTGTGCTCCTATGTAGGCTAGATACAAGTCCTATATCACAAACCAAACAATTTTTAATCAACATAATAGCCCTTAACTTAGGGTTTCGGCTAGTGCACAAAACGAACTTTTAGACCGTAAAAATGCCGTTTCAACCCTTTAATCCGTGTTTATGGCCAAAAAAACTATAAAACCAGGTTCCTTACCATTTTTATGATCAAAACATGTTTATGAACCATTTTCAAGGTTTTTACATGGTTAGGAATGATTTTTGGTAATTAAAACATGTTTATATGGTATTAATCAAGGTTAAACAAGTGTAAAAGTAACTTATTTAAGTTGTTTACCTTAGGATTTGAAGGGTTTCTTGATGAATAAAGGTCTTCCCAGAATTTTCTTGTGGATGAATGTGTAAAAATATCTAAGAACTAGTTTATATGTGAAAGAAATCAAAAGGGGAGGGGGGGGGGGAGGGGGTTTCAACATTGCGGCCGCAAGGTTGCTTGGGCCCCCTTGGGCCCATTTTGGCCCAAATAACTGATTCTAATGGCCCAAAAACGAAAAGCCCAGTCCAAATTTAGTTCGGTTTCGGTTTTTGGCGCGAAAAACTTATCGGGTGCGTTAAAGAGTGCGAAAACGAGTGTTTTTCGGCTAGTTTTGTGTAAAATTATAAAAACATACTATATGTTTGTAAAAATCGAAAATATTTTCACGGATCGCTTAAAACATTTCAATTAAGTGTTTGGTAAGTCTTTTTCGGCTTAACGGATGATACAATGCTTGGTTTGTAACTATCTTTCGCGTTTAAATCTATAGCGGGTAGTTAAACGAGCATGTTTTCGTTTAACTTGTATGCTATCAAACTAAGACCATATTACTAATATTTTAGCTTATATTAAACGTATATCACTTATAGATGGCCCCTCGGGATTTCTGGGTCATAACCCGACCCGTTCGGTTAATTGTTCGTTTGTTACGCAAAAAGCGTTTATTTGCTTAATCAGTAAATACGTAATAAGGTGTACCTTCTTTTGGTTCAAATGTCACATTCTCCCCCCTTAGAAAATTTTGTCCCTGAAATTTGATTATTCAACTTTGTCTTTATTTGGAAACAGGTGCGGGTATTTCTTTTTAAATTCGGACTTTCGTTCCCACGTGAACTCGGGTCCCCGTTCTGAATTCCACCGAACTTTGACTAGAGAGATTTTGTTGTGTCTTAATTGTTTTATTTTTCCCTCTAATATTTCCATCGGTTCTTCAACGAAATTTAGTTTTTCGTTTATGTTTAAGTCTTTTAATGGCACGATTTCGGTTTCATCAGTAAGGCACTTTTTCAGGTTTGAAACGTGAAAGACATCGTGAATAGGACTCAACTCCAAAGGTAATTTCAGTCGGTAGGCTACAGGACCGATCTTAGAAATTACTTCATACGGTCCAATGTATCGCGGAGCTAGTTTACTGGTTTTACCGAATCGAATGACGCCTTTCCACGGGGATACCTTGAGGAATACTTTATCGCCTATTTCAAAAGACAACGGTTTCCTACGAACATCAGCGTAGCTTTTCTGTCGATCTCGGGCGATTTTCAATTTATTAGAAATTTTACGGATTTTATCGGTGGTTTCTTGAATCGAGTCAGATCGTGTAATTTGAGTGTCTCCAACTTCAGTCTTGCACAAAGGTGATCTACATTTCCGCCCGTACAACGCTTCATATGGTGCCGCTTGAATGCTACTGTGATAGCAATTATTATACGAAAATTCAACCAGTGGAAGATGTTGATCCCAATTCCCACCGAAGTCTAGTACACAAGCGCGAAGCAAATCTTCTAAGGTTTGAATGGTTCGCTCAGATTGACCATCGGTTTAGGGATAGTAGGCGGTGCTTAAGTCAATTCGGGTTCCCAAAGCTTCTTGTACGGCTTGCCAGAAACTAGAGTTGAAATGGCTATCACGATCAAAAATAATTGAAAAGGGTACGCCGTTTCATTTATGTAAATGTGAGCAAGTTTTTCGGTTGTGTAGGTTGTATGAATTGGAAGGAAGTGTGCGGATTTGGTTAGTCGGTCAACTATTACCCATATTGCATCGTTTCCTCGGGAAGTTTTAGGGAGGTGTGTTACAAAATCCATGGTAATTTTTTCCCATTTCCATTGTGGTATTTCCTGTTAGTGCAACATTCCCGAAGGTTTTTGATATTCGGCCTTAACCCTCGCACAAGTTAAACATTTACTGACATACGTGGCTATATCCTTCTTCATACCGGGCTACCAATAATACTCCTTCAAGTCCTTGTACATCTTATATGCATTTTATATGCATATAAAAGTTAGAAATTTAGTATTAGAAATTTAGAAGTTAATGGTATTTTGATCATTTTATATGCATTTAATATTAGAAATTTAGAAGTTAACCTCCGGGTGTTTTACGTTCATACAAAAAATATTTGGACTAAACTTGTAATTTTCTAAATTTTATACTGAACGAGTAAACCACATGGACCATCATGTACTTATCAACTCTTTAATTTACAATGTATAGAAAATTAATGTTTCGTTTGACTTGGAACTCTTTTTTAAATATCCAAGTGTTAATTGAAATGCGCCATCATGCAACCTTTATAGCATATAAAATAACCAGAGAGAAATTTGTGTGACATAACTCGATTTGAACGATGTAAATAAGTGTCCTATTGGTGGACAAGAAACCATATTGTTATTATATATTAACTTGAGCATAATTTATTGTAATGTAGTAGGTTAAAATTTGCATGCCTAATAACGTATCATCATATATCGTTACTCGGGCGTACAGGTTAAGTGGTTGCCATTTTTAGGTTTGAAGGGCCAACAATTTCACCTAGCTTGTGTTGATTTCTACAGACATAGTTATGAGAAAAATGTGTAATTTATATCACCAATGAATATGTTTTTTAAATAATATATTTTATTTGACGAATAGGGGATCTTAAATATTTTATAATTATTAAAAGAAAACAAATGAGAGAAAAAAATTATTTTTATTTATTTATCTATTTATTTATTTATTTATTTAATGTTACGGGTATTTTGGCCATTTTATATGCACTTAGCCATTTTATATGCACTTAACGTAAAAAGTTAGCCTACAATTATTTTATGGACCGACTTTGTTACCTTCATACAAACAATTAGACTGAACTTGTAATTTTGTAAAATTGGGGGCTAAATGAGGAAACCCCATAGAGCGTCCATGTATTTAATTTGTATAGAAAATTAATGTTTCGTTTGACTTAAAATACCTTATTAAATACCCAAGTGCTTATATTGAAGTAAAAACTTATTCGAAATGTGCCATCATGATTCATGCTCATGCAAGCTTTTAGTAATAAAACAAATTTGCATGACATAATTCGATTGGACGATGTAAATAAGTGTCCTGATGGTGGACAAGAAACCATACTGTTATTATTTATTAAGGGAAAGGTTAACATACAAACTAAAAATTTGTGTTAAACTTACGAGGTGAAGAAAATGGTGGTGGCAAATTTGTAATTATTCATAAACCACTAAGTCAGTCGCGTATTTCTCATGTTGAAGAAGCATCTTCAAATTCGTGTACCGAATCCATCTACGCTCCGTAATTTGCATCCAGTGTTCACTTTTGATTCCAATTTTATATGGATCTTGTTGAATTTATGAAACAGAGCCATACTCACTAATTAATTGAATTGAATCTCTTATGTTGAAGGTATTTCCCTTACATATATTATTATTATTATAATTATTATTATCTTTTATATAGCTGTTAAACTGTGATCTTATTATTAATATTATTATAATTAGTAGTAGTTTTATATAACTGTTAAACTTTGATTTCCTTTATTTTGCTTCACACACATGTACTTAGAGCCGAGGGTCTCTCTGGAAGCCACCTCTTTATTCCTTTGGATAGAGGTACGGTGTGCCTACATCCCACCCTCCCCAGACCCTACTTATAGCTTTGCTGTCGGTGAGATTTTACTGGGCATGATTGATTGATTGATCTTGAATCTGAGATCAGTTAGTATCAACAATTGAATGTAAATCGAATATGAATAGATCTTCAATTCATGGACATCGATATAGAAATCATCAATTCAAGTCTCTAATTAAACTTATTTTGACTTTTTGTTGAACTATAACTATTAGATCTTCATAAATTTAAACTAATCTTCACGAATTGATAACGAGATCATGAATACATACAATCAAATCATGATTTCAAATTTGATGATATTAATTCCTTTCATTAATTAGAAACTTCGAACCACTGTATATATTACCCTAGTTATAAGATAAGAGTATGGATACAGTAGAAATAGAAAATATTGTGAGAATATTAGGAACAAATCTTGACCCTTCGTCTTTTCATCCTATGGCTAAGATATTACTAACTCATGACATATAATTAACTAGTGTTTAAAACTAGTGTAAAGGGTATAGATGTAAATGTTGTACTGTTTTAATATTATAAATCCCCCAAAATATCGGAAAAATTATAAGAGTATGGATACAGTAGAAATAGAAAATATTGTGAGAATATTAGGAACAAATCTTGACCCTTCATATTTCATCCTATGGCTAAGATATTACTAACTCATGACATATAATTAACTAGTGTTTAAAACTAGTGTAAAGGGTATAGATGTAAATGTTGTACTGTTTTAATATTAGAAATCCCCCAAAATATCAGAAAAATTAATTCATCTTCTATTTTACAAAATCAGTGGCAAATTAATTTCCAAATTGATAATCAACATCACCTGCAATAGTTTGAGACCGTATAAAAAAAAATATCCCCTTACGAAATCCAATTATGATATTAAATAACATATTTATTTTATTTAAAAACATAAATATAATAATAGCACATGTAAATCCATATTAATGAAAAAAATTTACCCGTAAAATCATAAAATACTAATAGCAGGGTGTAAAATAAAATATTAACACTAAATATAAATATATCGCTTTATAAATAACTAACAACATTTTTATTAATAAAATCATCAATAGTTTATTATAACAGCACATGGTGTTGGTGATAATAGCATTCATGTAAACTAATTACAACATAGCTAGTATGTTAAAAAAACAACACATGAGTATTGGTAATAATAGCATTGATATATCTTAATAACAACCCTATTGGTAACTAAAAATAAGCTTGGTTTCATAACAGCACAGACGCCTCACAATAACAGCACGATTAGAAATCCAAAAAATTGATAGTTTAGTGTAGTATTATCAATGCTATTATTACCAACACTCATGTGCTGTTATTTTAACATGCTAGTAGTGTTGTTAAATAGTATTGGTTTGATATAACAACACAGATGCCTTACAATAACAACACAATTAGAAATCCAAAAAAATGTTAGTAAGTTAAACTAACAGCACATAAGTGTTAGTGATAATAATATTGATATACTAATAACAACACTGTTGCTAAATAAAAATAATGTTGGTTTCATAGCAACACATATGCCTTGTGATAACAACACGACTAGAAATCCAAAAATTGCTAGTTTCTTAACAGCACATTTAAATAATTAAACATAAGCATATTTTTAAATAAATCAAAAGGAGAATGTGGTAGGGAAAAAATTTAAAAATTAAAAAATAAAAACACTTATTCAAGATGAGATACAATATAATCCTATAAAAGAAGTTAAAAATCAACTAACCACAAATTGAAAATGTCACGTTTCGTTGGTCTTTAAACTGATTTGAAACAACAAATTTACAATTAAAAACTTTAAAGTAAATTTCCATAATTATAGGAGTTAGTATAAATTGTTTTAGATGATAATTACTGAAATAACCTTAATGAATTATTAAGAGTATGTCATATGTCATTTTCTGATTGCTTCTTATTTTTCTCATAAAAATACTTATTTGTATTTGATCCTACCTCTATAAGATAATTACACTATTTAGAAAACTAATTACTCTACTTTAAAAAAAAATAATTACTCTAATTATAAATATAATTACACTACAAAAAAAAGAAAGTAATTAATACTGCAAAGTAATTCCCCTTCTCTTACGCATAATTACTCTACTTATATGGTTAATCACACTTGTAAATAGAGTAACCAATTTTGTTATCATGGCTGTTTTATAACTAGAGTAATTATTCATATGTGTGTAATTATATGTTTCGACGATAAATTTAAAAATTACATAATTACTCTATTTAAGAAACTAAGTACTCTACTCCAGAAATCTAGAGGCACGGTTACATAGTCATTCTCATTATGGAAACAATTACTCAACTTATATTTCGTACTATAACATAATTACTTTACTTATATAACTTTATTATTGTACATGTAATTTATAATTACTCTACTTGTAATTTAAAATTACTTTACTGGAAATTGACTAAACGAGGTTCAAGCCCTGTATACTCCCAATTGACGTGTCGAAGAGCATGTCCAACGATTTCTTGATAAAAACAACAAATCAAACAGTTGGGAAATTTAATTAGCTTTTATTGATGTATTACTTCCATTCTCACTCTCCAATTAAGCAACATAAAAGATTCAATATGATTTGCAAAATTCAGTTGATACGATCGCTGAAAATTACATACTAATCATTTAATCTCACGCTTCAGATGAACACATTTTAATAGACCGCAGACGTTTAATTGGACGTTCAATTGAATTTGTAACATAATTACGGTTATGCCACCAAGAGTTTTACGGATTGTATTTGGTTCGTATGTTTAGTATGAGTTTTTTATTTGTATTTGATCCAACCCCATTTATTAATTTGAATATAATATAATGTAATGTAGTAGGTTATAATGCATGCATGTATAGTAAATTTAAAATTTCATGCTAAGTTAGTTTAGTTTTTAAGACCTAGTTAATAGTGTGCCATCATATATCATTACTTGGGTATACAATGTTGATTAGTTCTTCATGCTAGTAATGGAAAAACATTATAATATGATAACCTTATAATTATATGGATACCTGTTACATCAGGGAGAGTAGAAACCCCAACAGAGTATGATGTAGTCGACATGTTTGTCATCTTGATTGAGTTCCCCTTTAGGATGTACAGTTAAGGATAGTGTTAGATTTCTTGAAAAGAACCCGGTTTTAGGAGAGAGAAGAGACACATGAATTTCTTGATTCTCTATATATATACAAACACGGGGAAACCCTTGATTAGCTAGTAAGTGTGGTTTGACCCATCAACAATTACCAAACAAATATATAATAAGGTATATTAATAATTTTAATATATTATAATATAAATGATAGTGATAGCCAAATTAATAAACATATAATATATATTTATTTTTACATTCTCACACTTGGTCGAGTAATAATTTATTATGAGTATTAGATAAGTCTGATCAGGAGTTAACAGTCATTTTAGCTTTAAACTTAAACTTGAGTAGAGAAATACAGACATTGAATTGAACAACAGCACAAGACCCTCATTAATCATACTACAGTCCTTATTTAAAACCTAATAAGTTATGGTCAAAATTTTCAAGTAAGCCCTTCTAAACGTTTGATTTGTATAATATTTTGTCTATATGTTATTATGCATGCAAAACATACTAAGAGACATACAAAATTAAAACTAGTGAGGAAAATTTAATAGTTAATCATTGATAGTACTATGTAGTTGTACATGGTCATCAATAAATGCCTCATGATTATAAGTGATTTCATAATACTTATGGGTAATAGACCTTTAGTTATAGAATCCTTAAGCATATCATGAATGTATTCAATACAAAAATTTAGTTTCCTTAATTCGTTCGTATACGAATAATTAATTTTTATATCGAATTTTAATGCGGCACCTCTCGAACTGTTATTGTTTTAGAAAATGTGGTAGCTGACTTTAACACAGTACGTACGTCTTCAATATACAATTTATATGGAGCTAATAAACTTGTGAGTCTACTGATAAATATTCAACAACATTTATTGATTAGGTTGCTATTAGTTCATTATGACTCCTCCATGAGATAGATATATCTACTAACATAAGAATATATATATATATATATATATATATATATATATATATATATATATATATATTTATTCTTACATTCTCACACTTGGTCGAGTAATAATTTATTATGAGTATTAGATAATTCTGATCAGGAGTTAACAGTCATTTTAGCTTTAAACTTAAATTTGAGCAGAGAAATACAAGCATTGAATTGAACAACAGCACAAGACCCTCATTAATCATACTGCAGTCCTTATTTAAAACCTAATAAGTTATGATCAAAATTTTCAAGTAAGCCCTTCTAAACGTTTGATTTGTATAATATTTTGTCTATATGTTATTATGCATGCAAAACATTTTAAGAGACATACAAAATCAAAACTAGTGAGGAAAATTTAATAGTTAATTATTGATAGTACAATATGCAGTTGTACATGGTCATCAATAAACGCCTCATGATTATAAGTGATTTCATAATACTTATGGGTGATAGACCTTTAGTTATAGAATCCTTAAGAATATCATGAATGTATTCGATACAAAAATTTAGTTTCCTCAATTCGTTCGTATACGAATAATTAATTTTTATATCGAATTTTAATGCAGCACCTCTCGAACTGTTACTGTTTTAGAAAATGTGGTAGCTGACTTTATCACAGTACGTACGTCTTCAATATACAATTTATATGGAGCTAATAAACTTGTGAGTCTACTGATAAATATTCAACAACATTTATTGATTTGGTTGCTATTAGTTCATTATGACTCCTCCATGAGATATATATATATCTACTAACATAAGAATATATCCCAAAAATCACATTTTGTTATATTTGAACATAACAATGCTTAGAGTAATCAACCGGTTTGATTTCTCAGTTCTTTTAAATTATAGTCTCTCGTTTCCTTTAAAGATATTTCAATACTCTTTTAGATGCTTTGCATTATTCTAGACATATATAGTGTGTTGCAATTTGAGTAATATCTGAAAGAATATAGACTTGAACCTACATAAGACTTCTACTTAATGAAGCATGAGGAAATAATCTCAGTGGTCCTATTATTCTCTAAAGAAGAGTAATATTGTTTGTTACATGCGTAAGGACCTATTTAAGGTAAAACTTATAGAACAAAGCTAATGCCCCTTTGGGTCTATCTCAGAATGTCATGATATCTATCACATAAGGGATGTCTCTGAGATCTATCATATCAATGTATATATGAACAATGCTTTGACTTATGCAACATATATTTGTCAAAAGAAAGTCATCTGTATATGGACAAGTATGCTTTAGTTGCTCCCACTAATCTTGAGGTAGGTACATTAATCCACTTGGTTCTTGATGAAAATAATTGTATTAAAATTTCATCACACTTTGATGTTTTGCATTAGCCCATACATGGGTTTTATTGACTTATAGACTAAGTGTTCTTTGACTTTTAGAACTTTTAGGTTGTTTTATGAACATGTAAATATGCAAGTCAATTGTTAGGGAAAGTTGTTTTAATGTTCATCTAGCGTAGCTCTTTAACTATTATAAGCTACTTGAACAGTGATGATTCTCAAAGAAAACTTTTGTAAATTAAGTTATTAGATTCTTTTATAATTTATTCCTTTTTACATATAACCTTTAACAAATAATCGTTCTTCTTAGTGTCTTTAACGTTTGCATTAGGATTTAGTTTAGTTGTGATCACCCTTAGATGTTTCAACAAAATCTCACACGTTATTTTGACCTATGAAATTATTTGCTAATAATAGCTTTATTCACACAGAAGATTGATTGATGCTAATGGTTTAATTAGAAGAGGTAGAATCAGTAAACTTTCCAACTCACATTTCAACTTTAATTAGGGAGGCTACATAATCATCAACGTTAGTAGGTTTTAAAATCTAGATGATCTCCTAAGTTGATTATTAGGTTTATTAAAAGTTTCAGTTTTATGGAATAGCTCTTGTTTAGGTTGATACCAATTTTCAGGATTCTAAATATGTAACAGTTGGTGTAGTATGGTGTACAAGAGGTGTAATCAATGTTAAATTCGAAGTAACATTTAATGAGTCCCCCCGCCTCTTGTACTTATAACAAGTCATTATAAGGACTTTTACTACTCCCACTAACCTTAGAAGCCTTTAGGAAATCTACATGCTTATGGTCAATATTTAAAGTCTAATAAATTCTAATAAAGAAATAAGTTAATAATATAAGTTGATGTAGTTTCTCTTGGTGAGGATTAGTTTAGTAAGAAATCTGAATATGCCCATGTTTTGTAAGTGTAGTAATAAATTCTAAAGAGATAAGTTTTGATGGAGTAATGTCTTGTACAAGAGGTGTAATTGAGATAATATCAAGTTTTTACCCCCCACCTCTTGAAAATCTTGTAAGTTATGATTGAGACACTTAATGCTCCCACTAATCTTTAATATCTCTAGAAAAAATACAAGAGAAGTTTCAATGATGTACGTGACGAGGGAATCTATCATATAAATGTTAGACTTGATTTGATTTCATTAACGTCTATATGTCATAATAAACTTAGGGACATATTCTGAAGAAATCGTATTAAGTATATATGAGACCGTGGACCAAAGAAGATAGATTAGATACAAGTAAGTAGCCTTTTAAATGATAAAAGAATTATGTCTGAATATTCTATTTGAATAAGTTCCACGAATGTAAGTGAAATATAACTTTTGGTGGACTCATATTTATTTGTTAAGCCATGTAATGTTTATGTTATCTAACACATGATTTAAAATCACTAAGAATAAGATTATATGAAAAATAACCCTCATCAACCATGTCATAATTTTTGTCATAAAATTTGGTTTTAATGGATGAATTTTATAGGTCTCACTTGTCTATTGTTAAATTTTTATTTGCATGATAACAAAAGTGTGAAAGTATATAGTATCATCTATTTCAATTTTATGAATGTTTCAACCAAGATAATGATAACAAATAATATGAGAGTTTAAGGTAAGAGTGACTTTATGTTGGCTATACAAACCTCACAACTGTGATAGTGTAGCTTAAGTATTGATACTAAATTCATGATTAATCTCTAGAATATTTAAGGTATCATAAGACGTAATTAGAAGACAGTTTATCCTGGTTCTAATAACCTTAGCATTTAAATTTGTCACTAACACTCATGTTGGATATTTGTTGATTTCACGAGGAGTATGTGGTCACTGTGAAGTGAAATCGATTCCTAACATTATGAAGTAACTTAGTTAACAGTGATGATCACACTAGCAATTGAATTGGGTTTTATAGTAAGCAAACAAATAATTAAGTATTCAATCAATTAAACAAAGCAAATCACACCCGGGAATTCAAATAAGTAAACTAACAACAATCTCATGCAACTTAACATATTAACTATCAATGATCAACTCAGATTGACTAACTAGTTAAACCTTAGGCATCCACGTTCGCTAACACACGACACTGGTTATCAAATGGTCCCTGCCAGTGTGACTCAACTAAGGGTAAACGTATGCTTCATCATATCCAAACTAGTCAAAACAATCCTATAAGAAATTATCATAGCAACTGGCAAACTAATCATTCTGATCGAAATAAACCTAAACCGACTGAGTCCACAATAATACCAGACATCAATACTCATAGATTAATCAAAGATGGTTACAAATAATTCGTTCTTAATACATGAGAAAAACTGTTAAATACAATACTCTACATCCCGGGTATGACTCAAAGGAACTAGCCGCGTCTCGGCATCTCTCGGGCTTTGATTATGATGTTATGGAACATATATGAGGCCTTGAGATGATTGGAAATAAGGGTAGGATGCTATCCTCCTTGGAAACTGCTTTGGAAACTGAATGCTGTCGAGTTAGGTCGTACAAAAGTGTTATAACTCAAACCCTAACTTTCCTGACTCTAGGGACCATCGCGCTCATATGACCATACCATTGCGTTGCGCGATGGTAGATAACCTCATTTTTTGATTCCTCTCATTGAGAAACCCAAAATTCATATATTATGGGTCCTGTAACTCATTTTCTAGCCCAGGATTTGCTCGTTTTACTTCCTGGTCGCTTTTTGTGAACCCATCTTGTTCAGTTTTAGCATCGGCTTTAGGTTTCTCATCCAAACTCTTCCCGAATCCTTCTAACACTTCCCAAGACTTCAACTTATGCTCCGGTATTCCCGAGATATCATTCCATGCTCGTATGTAAGACCCCGAATCCCGGAAATCCTACAGTTGGTATTCATACAAGAAACTTACAAAATACTTAAACTCAAACAATTCATTTCATTGCAAAAGTTAGTTCAGAGTATAAATTAGCGGAAAATCAACATTATTAAAACAAGTTCCCAAAACCCGGGAATTATGCCCAAAACCAAATTTCAATGTATTTAGTAAAAATTTAAAAGAACAATGTTTATTATTAAAACTTCCGACTAAATATGCCCTCCACCGTCCAAGTAGCCTCGTGCACGTCCAAGCGGTAATGCATCTTCCTCCTAACCTGAAACTTACACTAACACGCACACAAAGTCAGCTTGAGCTGAGTGAGTTCAAGTTTTAATAATTGACAATTATAATAGTAATCATTCCAAGAGTTTTAAAATAAAACGGGATACAACAGTTAGGCCATCATCAACAATAAGTATTCATATTTATATATATATATATATATAAACATCCATATAATTATATCCCTATAGATATCATCCAAGTATTAACATCAGGGTCGAGCACACGTACAACCCAAACACGTATCATCTCATCCAATGTATGCAAACACAAAGTAGGCATACGTAAACATCCTTAGTCGATAACGATTAATAAACATCGCCAATTATTGGCCATACAATAATGCATGTATAAACATACATACAAACATACAATAATATCATCACAAAGCCTACCCTATACAAGTAAGCCCATACAAAATAATTTAAACGGTTCATCATGCAAAATCACTTAGGTGTGCATGCTAGCCCAAAAACTTAAAAAAGAGTAAAAGGGGGCATCATGAACTCACCTGACAGAAGGCACGGATTCACCACGAGCTAGAGAACCCCTAAGTAGCCCCACAACTCAAACTCCTGTCTGTTTACATACAATCATTACTAACGACACCGAAAGGACTTGTTTATCCTACGAGACGTTCTAACATGGTTCGAGTTACTTAAAGCCTCGACCTCATCAAACTCAATCATAACAGCCCCCGGGGCCTTACATTTACCAACACGACCCTTAGATACTCACGGGAATAAAGAATTCCCAAATTACCCTCGGAAGCACTAGGTGATACTAACACGTGCGCTTAAGAGTTGTTTAGGAAAATAACATCCAACTCAGCCCCGTGTGGACCCAATATGATAAATTCACAGCCAACAAGCCCACACGACGCTACACGAGTCAAATGGGTCGGTAACTCGCAAGTACAACGCACCAACTATTCAATAAACGTAAATGCGCGTTGTACCGACCCGTTTGAGTAACCGAAAACCAATTCAGCCCCAATACTTATAAAAATTATTTCCCAACAGCCCGTATATTAAACCGAAGCTATCCGAAATGAATTGGTCATCACTTACTTCATCCCTCGCGTTAAACGCAACAAATCACTATTCTAGACAACCGTAAACTATCTTTCAAACTACAACTAGTTGACCAATCAAACGAACACCAATGGACATGATTTTAAAATATGATATACTAGACATACCTAAGAATATGTTGGTGCAAAAACCTTCACCAAAATAGTCCCGAAATTGCTCAATTGGATAGCCACCCGGTTAGCCTAGAACAAGCCGTTTATCGATCAACACACGAGATATAATGATCAATTAAGGTGTAAAAGACTTGGGGAAACATAGAAATAACCTTAAATTGAAGTTTTGGACCTTAATCTTGACTGGACAAAAGAAAACGAGGGTTGGGAGGCTGCACAAACTTTTGATCGGCTGGATATGTGGGGGGGGGGGGGCTTGGGTTTAGTTTTTTTTATGATATAATAAAACATGTTACACTCTAGCCCCTCCAATGTGAGGGATATGACAACTTGAAAGGAAAGTTTAAATAAGTTAACGTACCGGAAGGATGATAAGGTTATCGAGGAAAGCCGGATAACTCCTGAGAAATATACATAATTTACAAGCTTTAAATCTTTGAATCGAAAATTAACGGGCGTTACATCGTACAAGTCTCCAATTTAGCATCTTTAACGATCAATGACCTGAAATACAAAAGCAAGTATGAAGTACCAAAAGTTCTAACAATATACCAAACAAAATTACATAATTAACACACTAATATATATACAAAATACCCGAACATCACATCCCCACACTTATCTTTTGCTTGTCCTTAAGCAAACATCAACCTCATAGGTATATCAATTATCACCATTAATACTAGCAAGGTTTAAGGTCATACCCAGTTTCCCAGAATGACACTTTCTAGATTGACAACCCACAAATAAAGTTAATGCTACAATAAAACTCTAGAATCGCCCAGACAAGTGTACTTTGTTTCCGGTTAAGGCATACATGTTCATACCCCTCACACTATCAACACCCCACTTGGTTTAATATCTGGACTAGCAAAAGATGTTTTAGTATATGCCTTTGCAATCAAAATACCTAATATGAGTTACAACTTAATATGCTTGCAAGTCAGTCCTATCTCCACCCATTTCCCACCGGTTGCATAAAGACTCGGACTAAGGGTTTTGCTGAGGCTTAGGTTTAGGTGCGGATTAGCATATTTAGTGACTCAGGTGGATGAAACCCAGTTAAACAAACCAAACAAACAAACTCAAATACAGATGAAATGCTATTTACAACTGAATATAACCAAACTAATAACTCTTTTTTTTTACTAATAACCGATATTAAATCAAATATTTACAACTCTGACTGAGACATATGTACTAGGGATGAGCATTTGGTACTTGGTACCGGTACCGAACCGGTACCGGTACCGAAATCGGTACCGGTTTGGTAACGTCGGTACCGAATCGGTACCCATGTTTTGAGTTTCTGGATCGGTACGGTACCAGTATTTCCCTAATTTTTACCTTCAATACCGGTACCGAACCGAATATTTCGGTACCGGTACTGGTACAAAGATTTGGTGATTTTTCGAGATCGGTATTTTCGGTACCGGTACCGGTCGGTACGAGTACGGTACTGAGCTCATCCCTAATATGTACATTGTGTACTATGCTCTACAACTTATTATATACAACTTGATAACGAACTAGATTTCATCACACGGGTAAAAATAAAATAAAGGCCAAGGCTGAAATGGTGTGTAATGTTCAGTTTAGCAAACGAAAAGGAATAAGGTCCAAATGGGCTCCTAAAAGATAATGTCGGTTAAGAAATTTATTTAGTTGGCAATTATGTACGGAACGGGTTTTCTAAAGTCTTAATCTCCATACAGGTGGTGGTTTTAAGATCTCGATAAGCATGTAACAAGCAAGTTCTAATTATGTAAAACATACTGGTTTCCCTCAATCAATGACAAGACATGTTTTATATCTATTATATAATATGTGTATTAAGTATAAGGTCTAATCTCACAATATGTCTGGAATTAAAGGCTGCCAATATGAAGCATGTATACCCGTCCCCTTGACTCGTTATCCCCGCCTAAACGATTCCATTTTAAACTTCTCATTTTAACAAACATTTGTTGGGAAAACTATCGAGAAGCTGAAAAACCAATTATGACCAAAAACCTTTAACTTGGCATTAATAGCAATAAGTGACAGTTAATAACTTAGGTTTCTGAATACTGTTCGAGGTCCTATCAGGCTAAAAGTTTTAATTTTCCCCCATCCCCACACTTGAGGTTGACATTGTCCTCAATGTTAAAATAATAAAAAAATTAACGAACATTTGGGGAACGGGGTTAAATTGACAGTTTAACAATTCAAAAACTTGGGGAACTAATGTGATGGACTTAAGCAAATTATACAATTACATTCCTAACAACTTAAATAAAAATAAAAAAATAGTTTATGAAACTGAAATCACTTGATAATAATGGCAATGCAATGCTAAACTCGGCCCTCAACTCTCAACATACTCGTGACACACGTCTCCACTACTGATCAATACTGACTAACCATATATGCAAAATCTCTAGACGTGTAGAAGCAAGCTTCTCACCAGTGTAAGACATAGGTCTTTTAAGAGTTACAATTATATTATAGAAATCATTACTAAGCCGAATTAGTTAGTTTCATAAAAAAATTTGTTAACAAATTAAAAATGATAAAAGACCTAACACACTTTCGTAGGAATCACGGTTGCATTTAGCATATGCAACAAGCCCTTTAAACCCCCCGGTAGCCCGAGTGGACGAGTGAGGTCTCGTGAGGGTTTATAGTGAACTACACCCACAAAGTTCCAATACAACAAAATATACACGTACCTGGATTAACCACAACAAAAAAGAACACGAAAGCACTCTAGGTAGCTTAACTGAAACCTCATTTTTTGACATTAACTTTACCGGCACATCAAATCCCAACTTTTCTGTGCGGTATCCCCACACTTGGATTTTGCTATAATGGTACGCTTGAAATACAATTAGTAACATAAAAACTCAAAATAATAATAATAATAATAATAATAATAATAATAATAATAATAATAACAACAACTAAAAATATACAAAATGTACAATTACCACCCTTTTAAAAATTTAGGACATTCAAGGCGGTCGACTGCCTCATTTCCATGCAGCCTTCTTGTTACATGAACGCTCCTCCTTAAGAGGTTGCTCCCAACCTTTTAACACACCAGAATCCAGCCAAAACATTTCTAACCTCCATTCTGCATCACATTCAGGTGGTTTCTTTACCTCTTTCCTTTTCATTTTCTTTCCCTTTCTTGTTGTTACTTCCTCATCATCTCTAACTCCATGCAATCTCTCATTCCGTCCTTTCACCTCCATGCTACCCTTTAGCTCATTCCTGTCATTTACATCACCATCCTCTTTCGTATGATCCATGCTTAAAGATGCACACTTGTCAACAAAAGGATTAGTAGCATTTTCAAATAATAATAACCACTTATCACGGTTCCCACATTTAATTCCCAAAACTCCCGTAGCACAATCAATTACCGCATGTGTTGTGGCAAGGAATGGCCTACCCAGTAGGACTTCAAATTGTTTAATATTTCCTTTCGTCTAATCAAGTATAAGGAAGTCAACTGGGTAGCTAAATTCACCCACCTGAATCATTACACTAGTAACCATGCCTCGAGGGAGTGTATGAGTTTGATCCGCCAACGCCACAGTGGTGTTTACACTTTCTAAAGGACCGAACTTATACTAATCATATAAACTGCCAGGCATGCTACTAACACATGCTCCAAGATCAAGAAGTGCCCAATCAGTTTTAAACGCCCCTATTTGAATTGATAACAATGGCACTCCCGGGTCTTGGAGTTTACTTGAGGTGGTAATATCCTCCATCTCCTCATCTCCCGTGTTGGTCAATTTGCTATTTAAACATTTTTCACAAGTGCAATTTTCACAAAAAGACAATCCATCTGTTTTTAATTTCAATTCATTTTGGAAAATTGTTCCCTTTTGACCAACACAATTGTTCTCATCACTAACATCCTCCATCACCCCCTCAACATACGGTGGTGGTGAATCAACTTCAACACAAGTAATTTCAAAATGAGGTAGAAGACTTACTGCGTTGATATGCACACTATTACCTTTCTTAGTGCTTGAACTGGCATGCTGCAGGTTTACTATGGTATCGCTCGGTAACTGACCTGCATTTTTCTGAAATCTCGCTACATCTGCTGCGAGTTGACCAATTTGTTTCGACATTGCTTCTGAAGACTTATCTCTTAACTCAAACCGTCTCTGCATTTCCTTCTGATTATCAGTCATGACTTTCAACAATGCATATAACTTTGAATGTACCGACTCGTCCGAATTTCCCGAACTACCCCTCTGTTCGTCCTGATTCTGATTACCTGAAAAATTGTTACCCCCGGTAACCATTTCTGTTAAATTCCTGACTATTACTCTGACTGTTCGAACCACCCTGGCGGTAGCTGTTCTGCTGTCGGTTCTGACTGGACCACTGAAAGTTCGGGTTCGACTGATTCGACGCGTTCCCATATTTGAAATTCGGGTGATTCCTTAGGCCCGGGTGATAAGTATTCGAATTGAACCCTTGGTATTTAGAATCCCCGTACGCATAAATGACTTCCTCCTCGTCGGGGTACTCATCATCGTCATCAAACTCGAGGCAATCTTCGACCTTATGCCCCAACTCGCCACAATCTGAACAAACCGGGAATTTCACCCCGAACTTACCAACCTCTTTCTTTTTCTCTTTCCGATAACCTGCGAGTTCCCGTTCTAACTCAGCAATTCTGTTTGACTAGCTTGAGGCCGATTTAACCGATCGGGTAACCCCGTGATTTCGTCTTCGATCTACAGCTGCCCCTGACTTGGAATCTTCACATATAAACTCCAAAAATTCCGAGTCATCTTCCTCGTGTTGATTTTACAACTGACTATTACAAGAGGCTTTCAAATGTTTTCTGTCTTCATATGTCAACCCGTCAATGAAAAACTTAACCAATTCCCATAACTCGATCTGATGGTTCCGGCACTTCCTAATCATTTCCTTATAACGAGTAAAGGCCTCATGAAACAACTCACCTGGTAACTGTGAAAAATGTCGAATCTCCATTCGGGCCTCGATGGTTTTTTATTGTGAATAATACTCGTTAAGGAAAACCTGCTGCATCTGACCCCAGTTCTCAATACTGTTCATTGGTAGCGAGTTGAACCGGTGTTTAGCTTTGTATTTAAGTGAAAACTGGAACAACCGCAACCGAACCTCATCCTGATCGTATGTACCTTCACCAATAGACCCGCAAATAGCTGCAAAATCTGACAAGTGTGAATACGGGTCTTCAGATCCCAGTCTGAACCGACTATTTACACCCAGAACCGGAGGCCCATAATTCCTTCGTCTGGCCCTCGGTTCTTCAAAACCTCCCCGATTAACCTGAATCGGCTGTCTTCATTCCTCCCGATATGTTCCAACACAACCTCTGTCTCGGTCTCAGTTCCTCCATGTGTCACCTCTCACCCTAACCTGTTCCTCAACCTCGTCACCCTCTTCAGTCTGTATCCCATCATCTCCATTTTTCGGCTCTAACCCGTCATTCCTCAGTCCTCGTCCCTCTTCATCTCCCTCTTCTTCGTCTTCAGTATGAATACTAACATGGTTAAAATCTTGGATAATCGGCTGTCGGTGATGAGGGGTATTGTTTGGGGCTGATGGGCCATGTATGTCAGGGTTTCGGTTTCGGTTTCTGGATTGTCGGGCTGAAGCTTGTGGTTGTTGGTTTGTGTTGACAGGACGTGGCTAGTTATTGTTTGGTGGGGCTTGGTTATTTGGTGGATTCTGTTCGGGATGGAAAACTTCGGGTGGTGGGTTTTGGTTTTGACCTTCCATTTCTGAATTTCTGATCTGAGCTCGGTTTTGCCGAGCTATACGCTCAATTTCTGGCTCGTAAATCAATGGAGAATTTCTTCATGAATGGCGGGTGTGCATAAACCTGTTACCTGCACAAATCACACGCCCCGCGTAAAATGGGAAAATAAACTAAACTAGAAATAAAAATAACAACTAAATTAAACTAAGAAATCAATTAATCACAAAAACAGTAAGCATACTAACTCCCCCGCAATGGCGCCATTTTGATGCTAGATTGTCGCTATCTAGTCAAAAACAAGTAAATCAGTGTCCTAATCACCTAAGCAAGTTAGGGTAAGTAGGGTGTCGAACACGAGGAGTATGTGGTCAGTGTGAAGTGAAATCGATTCCTAACATTATGAAGTAACTTAGTTAACAGTGCTGATCACACTAGAAATTGAATTAGGTTTTATAGTAAGCAAAAAAAAAAATAATTAAGTATTCAATCAATTAAACAAAGTAAATCACACCAGGGAATTCAAGTAAGTAAACTAACAGCAATCTCATGCAACTTATCATATTAACTATCAATGATCAACTCAGATTGATGAACTAGTTAAACCTTAGGCATCCACATTCGCTATCACACGGTACTGGTTATCAAAATGGTCCCTGCTAGTGTGACTCAACTTAGGGCAAACATATGCTTCATCATATCCAAACTAGTCAAAACAATCCTATAAGCAATTATCATAGCAACTGGCAAACTAATCATTCTGTTCGAAATGAACCTAAACTGACTTAGTGCACAATAATACCAGACATCAACACTCATAGATTAATCAAAGATGATTACAAATAATTCATTCTTAATACATGAGAAAAACTGTTAAATACAATACGCTACATCCCGGGTATGACTCGAAGGAACTAGCCGCGTCTTGGCATCTCTCGAGCTTCGATTTTGATGTTATGGAACATATATAAGGCCTTAAGATTATTGGAAATGATGGTAGGCTTCTATCATCCTTGAAAACTGCTCTGGAAACTGAATGCTATCGAGTTAGGTCGTCCAAAAGTGTTATAACTCAAAACCCTAACTTTCCTGACAATGGGGACCATCGCGTAGTGCGATTGTCATATGACCATACCATCGCGTATCGCGATGGTAGATAACCTCATTTTTGGATTCCTCTCATCGATAAACCCAAAATTCATATATTATGGGTTCCGTAACTCATTTTCTAGCCCAGGATATGCTTGTTTTACTTCCTGGTCGCTTTTTGTGAACCCATCTTGTTCAGTTTTAGCATTGACTTTAGGTTTCTTATCCAAACTCTTCCTGAATCCTTCTAACACTTCCCAAGACTTCAACTTATGCTCCGGTATTCCCGAGATATCATTCCATGCTCGTACAAAAAACATGTTACATTCTAGCCCCTCCAATTTGAGGGTTTAGTTTTTTTTATGATATAATAAAACATGTTACACTCTAGCCCCCCCCAATTTGAGGGATATGGCAACTTGAAAGGAAATTTTAAATAACTTAACGTACCAGAAGGATGATATGGTCATCGAGGAATGCCGGATAACTCCCGAAAAATATACATACTTTACAAGCTTTAAATCTTTGAACCGAAAATTAACGGGCGTTACATCGTACAAGTCTCTAATTTAGCATCTTTAACAATCATTGACCTGAAATACAAAAGCACATATGAAGTACCAAAGTTCTAACAATATACTAAACAAAATTACATAATTAACACACTAATATATATACAAAATACCCGAACATCAAACATATAGTACTAGACTTAACCAATCATGTGTTAATGGGAATAATAGGATTTACAGACTTAAATATCATTAATATACAACTATCAAGTTTAGCTAGTTGTTCTTTTGAATTATGGGTAGTTTTGTTGCTTATGCCTAATCTAATGGCATATTTTTGCAATGAGACTTATCCTTAGAGAACTTAAAGCTGGAAGTAATACTTGTATTTTGCCTATGAACCTTTGAATTATCATCTTTTAGGTTTTAGTGGTAGTGAGTTGAATACCATTTTATTTTCCAGTACTAAAGATTTTTTTTCTTGTACATATGTTGCTGATCAACCCGCTCATGTTTTTTTGGGTACTTTTGAGTGTTATAGTTTATTCTTAAGGCACCAAATTGTACTATTGAAAATTTTAGTATGTAATGTACTAGAAAATTGTACTTATTTTCATGTGTGAGCCCTTAATTGTAAGGCCTCGGTCCCAGGAGCCCTACTTTGCCGTTGGATTTACTCATAAACACAGTTCTAAAATCAGAGTTATTTAAAACTTTTCGCGGAATCATATAACATCAACCAAAATATTACTAAACACAAATCTTGTCTTAACAAAAGTTGACTTGTCTTAATCATAACATAGATTTCATAATCTTTCTTCTCGAGATGCTAGTCTTCTAGTCCCTACCATGTGCCATCCTCAAGCCAGCTCCTTTAACCTATTTATCTGTGTGCATACTAAACGTCAGCTATGCTAAGTGAGTTATAGTTAAGAAGGTAACATACATTACATTCACATTACATTCACATTCTTACACATATATATTACATTCGTTCTTACTTTCATACTTCCATGCATTCATACTTTAACTTACCTTCATTATTGTATACATACATATTTGTTCTACGTTTTAAAGGCTATGCAACCCTTTTACTCTCCGCATATATTATTAGGGTATGCAACCTTAGATCAGTTCTTCATGTTAGTAATGGAAAAACATGACAATATGATAAACCTATAATTATATGGGTACATGTTACAGCAGGGAGAGTAGAAACCGCAACAGAATATGAAGTAGTCGACATGTTTGTCATCTTGATCGACTTCCCCTTTAGGATGCTTAGTTAAAGATGGTATTAGGGTTCTTGAGAGGAATCTGGTTTTAGGAGAGAGAGGAGACACATGACTTTCTTATGTGTGTGAGATTAGGTTATAATGTTAATTTATTCTCTATACACATATACACCCAAGGGAAAACCCTTGATTAGCTAGTAAGGCTACTTTGGCCCATCAACAATTACCAAGCTAACATATAATAAGGTATATTAATAATTTTGATCTAATATAATATAAATGATAAAGATGGTTGTATTAATATATAAATATATATTCTTACATACAGGTCAAGCGGTTGCCTTCATAAGTTCGTTCACTAATTACTAATGATTCTTTCATTTGTATGTAAAGATTATTTTCTTCACGAGTTCGTTCATCAAATCCACCAAATACAAATACGCCTTCATGAGCTTTGGCAATATTGTTAATCAATTCCATAATGAATATTGTTTTACCCACGCCAACTCCCCCGAACAGTCTGATTTTTCCTCCACAGCGATAAGGGGCTAAAAGATCTACTACTTTAATTCCAGTTTCAAAAATAGATAGTTTTGTATCTAACTGAATAAAGGTAGGCATAGATCTATGAATGGGAAATGTTGTGCTATTATCTATAGGACCTAAATTATCAATAAGCTCACCAAGCACATAGAAAATTCATTCGAGAGTCACCTCACCGACAGGAACACTTAGCGAGTTCCTGTATCGCTTACATCCATTTCTTCGTTAGACCGTCTATAGCACTAATAGCTATGGCTCTAACTCGATTGTTTCCTAATAATTGTTATACCTCAAAAATCACATTAAATGGTTGATCAACATGATCTCGACTCTTAACTACTAGAGCATTATAAATATCACGCATTTTGCCTAGTGGAAAAGCTAAATCTAGTGTTAGACCAATTATTTGGGCAATACGCCCCGGGTTCTTTTTGTCAAGGTGGAACCCCTAAAAATAGAAGCAGTAGATTCATTCTCATAATACAATAATAAAGTAAGAAGATCTAATTTATTTTGCGAAAATGAATTATTGCATTCAAAATAAATGTCCAATTACAAATTGATCAGTTAATTCAATAAGAAGTGGAAGTTAGCACTAACTTTTGTTACTACCATCGAACCTAATCCAATTTAATCGTTTACTTATTCAATTTCAATGATTGAATTTTCATGTTCAACCTACCTATTTTCAAAATATCAAGCAGATGAATACGAATCTTAGAGAAAAAAAATTCATTTGTCTATCATTATAGACAATCCGATCTATATTATCTATGGAAGTCGAACCTAAACTCTATTTACGGTTCAATATTTCTATATCGATTTACGTCTATCGTGTTGTTCTATTTATTTATTTTTATGTTTTCATAGAAATATTCCACATATTTTCACATCTAGAATTTACGTATATAACATATCTCACTTAAAATAAATGTTTTCATAACCGGATCGGACAGTGAACCGAACTGACAAACCGGTTCACCGGTTTGACCAGTCGAACTGGTCATACCGGTTGGACAAATTTGGTCAAACAATGGAGGGTAGGTCTGAAAAAAAGTCACTTCAAAAAAAAATTATTTTTTTAATAGTAGGCGGGTTCAACCGGTCCGGTTTTCCCATCGGACCGGCTGGTTCTCTGGGAGCCGAGTGAACCACATAGAACAGACTGATCAGTTGACCGAATCCCAGTCCCACTGATCGGTCCGTTCCGGTTTCAACAACATTGTTTAAAATATGTATCATTGTCAAGGGGGAATTTCTTAGTATTTAGGTAATCTTTAGGTATTTCAATAAAAAAAGTAATTGGGTTACGCCGTATATATGAAAGAGTAAACAATAATGATGTATTTGTCGAATCAAATACCATGGTCTAATAATTGTACATTCTGACTAGTTGATAATTTTACTATTAGTTGGGAATTTGTGAAATGTTTTGTAAAAAGTTTCATTAACTCCTAACTCATGTCGAATAGACCATATTATTGTGAGAATTATTAATTAATGAGTTGTAGGGAGGGCTTTATGTCACCACAATCAGATACTAATGCAAGTGTTGGGTTCAAAACTAGTGTTAAAGATTATAAATTGACTTACTATACTCCTAAACATGAAACCAATGATATTGATATTTGGCAGCATTTCAAGTAACTCCTCAACTTGGAGTTCCGCCTGAAGAAGTAGGGGTCGTAGTAACTGCAGAATCTTCTACTGGTACATGGAAAACTGTATGAACGGATGGACATACAAGACTTGATCGTTACAAAGGCCGATGCTATGACATCGAGCTTGTTCCTAGAAAAGAAAGTCAATTTATTGCTTATGTAGCTTACCCATTAGACCTTTTTGAAGAAGGTTCTATTACTAACACGTTTATCTCCGTTGTAGGTATATATTTGGGGTCAAAGCCCTCCGTGCTCTACGTCTGGAAGATTTGCGAATTACTACTGCGTATGTTAAAACTTTCGACAGTCCGCCTCACGGTATCCAAGTTGAGAGAGATAAATCGAACAAGTATGGTCGTCCCCTCACGATACTATTCAACCTAAATTGGGATTATTTGCTAAAAACTGCGGTAGAGCTTGTTATGAATGTCTTTGTGGCAACCTTGATTTTACTAAAGAAGATGACAATGTGAACTTCCGACCATTTATGGGTTAGAGAGACTGTTTCTTATTTTGTGCCGAAGCTATTTATAAATCACAAGCTGAAACATGTGAAATCAAAGAGCATTACTTCAATGCTACTGCGGGTGCATGCCAAGAAATGATTAAAAGGGTTGTATTTTCAAGTGAATTGGGAGTTCCTATCATTATTGCCGAGATAATGGCTTACTTCATTATTGCCGAGATAATGGCTTACTTCTTCACATCCACCGTGCAATGCATGCAGTTATTGATATCCAGAGAAATCATGGTGTGCACTTACGTATACTAGCTAAAGCGTTATGTATGTCTGGTGGAGATCACATTCATTCTGGTACCGTTGTAGGTAAACTTGAAGGGGAAAGAGAAATCACTTTGGGTTTTGTTGATTTACTACGTCATGATTTTATGGAAAAATATAGAAGTCGTGGTATTTATTCACCCAAGATTGGGTCTCTCTATTAGGTATTCTGCCTGTAGCTTTGGGAGGTATTCATGTTTGGCATATGCCTTATTTAACTGAGATATTTGGGGATGATTAAGTACTACAGTTCGGTCAAGGAACTTTTGAGCACCCTTAGGGAAATGCACCTAGTGTTATAGCTAATCGAGTACTTATGAAAGCATGTGTAAATGCTCGTAATAAGAGACGTGATATTTCTATTGAGGGTAATGAAATTATCCATGAGGTACCAAATGGAGTCATGAACTAGCCACTACTTGTGAAATATGGAAAAATATCAAATTTGAATTCGTTGTAGTAGATACTAATTGATCGAATTCCAGACAATGGATATTTTGGATAAGAATAAAAGATATTAAGTTCGTTCTCTTAATTTATTTCAATATAATTCGGCCCAATATTTTTATTAAAAAATTGGGCCGAATCCAACACGGCATACATTTAACATACTTATATAGATAATAGAAAATATCAAATAAAAACTCGAAGACTAAACAAATCAAATCTTTCTATTTTTGTATTGAATCCAAAATGAATCATATGGATCCTTAGGATTGGGATATTCTTTTAGAACATGTAGTTTCCTTGGATCGAGACAAGTATCAAAACTCTTTCTACCAATCCTGTAACTTATTAGTGGTTATTAGACAAGATTTTTCGAAAAAAATTGTTTGTAGGTTTGCGAAGAGGACAAATTCATTTTTCAATACTCACACTTCTTATTAGTTAATAATTCTAGTGATTGAATTTATATGCTTATTCCTGATAGGAAATACAATATTTAAAATTCAAATAAATGATTTTTTCGTTGAATGACTATTCATTTATTGTATTTTCATGCAAATATGAAGCAATAACACTACAGGAAAAGATGTTGGTTCAATATTATTTAAGAAGGAGTTCGAACACAGATGTAGGCTAAGTAAATCAACGGGCAGTCTTGGCCCTATTATAATTAAAAATGCCTGCAAAAGTCAAGATCCGAATATAAATGATATGCATAAAAACATTGAGAATTGCAGTGGCCATGAAAATTACAGTAATGTTGATATTTCTTTTATTGTCAAGGACATTTGGAATTTCATCTTTGATAATACTTTTTTATTTAAAGAGAATAATGAGGACATTTATTCTATATATTTTCATACTGAAAATCAAATTCATGAGATTGATAACGATCCTTCTTTATGTAGTGAACTAGCAAGTTCTTTTTATCGAAATTCTAATTATCTGAATAATGGATCTAAGAGTAAGAATCCCGACCATGATCCTTCCATGAATGATACTTGGTAATCATAGAATAATTACGTTAATAGTTGCATTGGCAATTTGTCTTTAGTCTCAAATATGTATTGACAGTTACACTATAAGTGGTAATGACAATTGCGGTCTCAATTACATTTCGAGTTCCATTTGTGGTGAAAGTGAAAATAGTAGTAAAAAGGCGGATGTTATAACTAGTGATTAAATTATACGAGAAAGTTCTATTGATCTGATGTAACTTAAAAATACAAGTATTTGTGGGTTTAATATGAAAAAATGTTATGGACTAAACTGTAAGAAATTTTTTAAATAAAAAAATGATTGTTTGTGAACAATATGGATATCATTTGAAAATGTGTAGTAATATGTATAGACACTAGTTATAGGAAAAATGCATGTGTTATGTAAATCACCAGTGAATAGATGTTTTAATTAATATATTATATTTGACGATGGAGGGATCTTGAAAAATTATCAATATTTAACTGAAAAAGAATGGAAGAAACTATTTATTATATATATTTATTTAATGTTTTAACGATATTTTGGTTATTTTATATGCACTCAGCGTAAGAAGTTAACCTTCAACCATTTCAGAGACCAAATGTGTTACATTCGTATATACATTTAGACTAAACTTTTAATTTTCTAAAATTGGAGGCTAAACGAGTAAACCACATACACCATCCATGTAGTTAACTCTTTAATATATTACGATGCATAGAAAATTAATGTTTTCATGACTTAAAACACTTTATTAAATACCAAACCGTTTATAATAAAGTAAAACGCTTGTTTGAAATGCCTCATCATGCACCCATTCTAGTAATAAAACAAATTTGTATGCTATAATTCGATTGGATGAGGTAGAAAAGTGTTATAGTGGTGGACAAGAAACCAAAGAACTATTATTTATTAACTTAGAATATGATATAATGTACTTTAGTAGGTTATAATCCAACTATAACATATACGAAAGAAAAATTTAAGAAAATCGTTTAACCGACAAATAAAACATGTAAAGTCGACACTTGCGCAAGTTTAATGTTTAGAAATATAGTTTTTTAAATATTATAATTAATTGAAACAAAATGTAAAATAAAGGGTAAAAAACCGTCTGATAGTGACCTCTACTGTATTTTATAGAACATATATAAATAACATAGAATAAAGTAAAACACAATATGTGTAAAAAGTAGTGGAGTTAAAAGTGAAAAAAAAAACATGAATAGAAAATTAAATAGTGATTATCCGAGAAGTATGGAATCCTCTTTTTAATATATATATATATCTATTAATTTGAAGTACATTAATCTCGGGCTTTTTTACTTTGCCAGTCATTAACTCATTATACTATACTTGTTTGAGTCTTTCGTGTTACGGGAGTTTATTTAGGTTTTTTTAATCGTTTTGCTATATAATGTTTTGTACTTATTTATTTTATTTTTTAACGTTGTTTTGTTTTGATTTTATATGTATATACTATTTTATTACGATTATTATATTTTGTTAACGTTTGGGCTCTTTCAATTGAGATATGTAGGTTTTTTAGATTTTTAACGAACAAACATAAACGAACAAGAACATGTTGATTTTTTATACGAACAAAAATATTTGTCTTATGAAAAAGGGGCGGTTGATATAGATGACAATCTTGATGCGTGAGAGAGAAGGTTGATGATAGTATGTGGTAATCGGAAGTTAATCGATGATGGATATGTAGATGAGAGAAATTAAATTAAGGTTTGATGATGAAAGAGTTTCATAAATAAATGAGATGTCATAGCCTGTTTATGGGCTATCCGGATTTGGTGAGACCCATGACGCGAGAAATTATTGTTTGATGATTAAGGGATTATTTCGCAAAAAATGAGATGTTATAACCAATTTAAGGGCTTTCTGGGTTTAGTGAGTCTATGACCCGCAAAAATTATTGTTTGATTATGAAATAGTTTTACAAATAAATGAGATGTTATAATCTATTTAAGAACTATTTGGTTTTGGTGCGACTCATACCCATGAATTCGGGTCAAATTCATGAGAAATCTCAAATCACAAATCAAACAATCTATTATATTGAAAGAGGGTGGGGAGCAATCATAGAGTGACAAAGAATATTTTGATAGACATTTATATATAGATAGACAGATATTTAAACTATAGAATTGAAAGTCGTGCATACCTGTTTATAGTTTATACCCCCTACAAGATTAACTTATTAGCATAATCAACACATAACTGTTTCATACCGTAACTCGTATGTAACATCCGCGTCTGAGAATAATTAAATAAAATAAGATAAGTTTTATTTACTCATGTGTTGTGTGTTGTGTTTAATTTAATTAAATAATATGAAATGAAAGGATAGGTTAAGGTTGATTATGGACTTAGGAGTGATTATGGGCCTAAAGCCTTGGGCCTAGCATATTTAAGCAAACCTAAAACCCTAAATTACCTCGCATTCATCATTCCATCATCATTATCAGACACATACACACACACTCACGTACACACTTCACCTCCTGCACACAAACATTCCTTCCTGTTCATGTCCATCCAAGATCTAAGAATAGCAAGTTGATTTCATCCATAAAAGAAAGACCCATCCAGGATTCATTTAAGAATCAAGATCTAACCTAAAATCAAGATCGAACCTAAACCAAGTTCATAAGGTATGTAAATGTGATTAAAGATTTATCATTTTTCATCTTTATCTTATTCTTGGTTGTTAGCATGTAGAAATAAGATAAACGAACCTTGTAAAACAAAACTAAGTCACCCGACTTAAAAGGAACTCTAAACGAACCAAGTAATCCGACTACAATAAACTTTATTTGGACAAAGTAAGCGGGTTTGGGGTTCGGTTCAATACGGTTTGACTCAAAAAGGGTTAAATTGTCTCAAAAGTAATATAAGGTTCGAATGGTTAGACATAAAAAGGGCAAACCGGTTCGATAAGGTTATAGGACTCGACTCCTATCGAGTCAAGTGGAATAAAGGATCCTGATTCTCTTCTAGTCGAGTGTGGGTAGATGACTCGGCTCATATGTAAGTCGATTGGAGTCTTTGGGACTCGACTCAATAGTGAGTTGAGTGAACATGAAGGATCGGCTTGAAATTCCAACAGAGTGGAGTAGTGTTCGAGTGGATGGTGAAATCGAGTCGAGTTGTGGATCGGTTCGAGCAGAATGGTAGTCGACTCGATAGGATGAATCGACTGGACCAGGATTCGACTCGTTGAAGTGAGTCGATGGAAACAAGGACTCGATTCTTTCATTGGCTTGAGTAGAACATGCGACTCGACTCGATTAAGCGAGTCGATTGGAACGAGGATTTTGTCTCGAATGCAGGTCAATCGAATCAAGGGATTCGGCTTGAACACCCAGTCGACTGAAAGTATAATGGGACTCAACTGGAATACACTACTCGGCTCGAGTCAAGGGGGCTGGAAGTCGAGTCGATTGAGACAAGGAGACAGTCGGCTCAAGTAGTCGAATCGATTGGTGTGGCATTGGACTCGACTCGACTTGAGTTCCATTCGATTGATTCACAAGGAGGGTCGACTTGATTTAATTAGTAAGGTCGACTCAAAATGTAACTCAGATAGAAATCAAGACCTGAACCCAATTTAAATAAAATTATTGAACTAAACCCGAACCTTACCCAGACAAAACGGAAACCAAACCCGAGAACCGACTTGTAAGAATACTTAAATATATAGGTTAGTTCCAACTTATAAAAAAAGAATAAGTGACTTAGCCCGAGCTAGGTTTAAATATAAATCATGAATGTAACACGAACCCGATTTGTTAAAAAGTCGTTAACTTATAAACTCATTTTTGTTAACATATAAAGATCAGGTTCATTAGATTTACAAGTTAGGATTCGTTAAAGTTACAAGATATTAGATAGAGAATTAATACGTGCAATTATTAAATAGTTAGCTGTGCTCAATTGAAAATGGGCATAATGATTAACTCCGAACGGAACTGACTACATGTGAGTTCTAGCCCCTTTACTCTATGACGTTTTTTGGGGCTGTGTGCATACTCCTATGTGATAGTTAATACACTTATCCTTACTGATAAGTGTATGATTACGTATTGAATGTTATTATTGTAGAATGCTTATAAGTATGAAAATGCATATATACACTTATATACATAACTAGAAGGTATGAAAAGTATGCACATATGGTAACGAATGTATGGACGATTGACGAGACAGGTATGGTTGTATGGTTATTCGGGATAGAGGGATTAGACCCTAATAATATATGAGACAGGAGGGACCAGACCCTAATGATATCTGAGACAGAAGGGACCAGACCCTAATAATATTTGAGATGGTAGATATAGAATAGCTTATGGTATACCATAGGGAATTATGAAAGGAAGTATCTAAGTACGTATGCATGGATGTAAAGTATGTAAAAAAGAAATAATAGTAAGTAAAGTATGAATACGTATCTTCGGACACGTATAAGTAAGGATATGAACGTAATGTATGTTAATTGATTAAGTAGAACTCACTCAGCGTAGCTGACTTTTAGTATGCACACAGGTGAATAGAATGAGGTAGGTTGCTTAGAGGGAGACATGTGGTAAACAAATGAAGGCTGACATCGAAAAGAAGAAGACTCGCATGCTATTTACGTTAAACCTTAAGACCTGTGTTGTTTTGTTTAACACGAGTACTTGATGAATGGTTTAAACATATGACTTTTATATTCGGCAATTTGTTTTAATTAACTATGATTTTCAAATTATGTGAATGAGTAAATCCAACCTGTACGAATGTAGGGCGCCCGGGATCGAGGCCTTACACCGTAACCCTTAAGTTTTATTAATTATATAATTAAGCCCACACACCTATTTAAATATGACACCCCACAACTTTCATTTATTTACACCATTAACCCCAAAACCTTTTAATATGGTAATCCCTGACTTCCATTAAGTAAACAAATAACCCCACAATTTTTAATATGATAACCCTCATGTTACATTAAGTCACACAAACAACTTCATAAGTTTTTTTTATATGGCACGAATTGATAATGTAACTAGTCAAAATGATACTGACCATGACCTTGTGGCATCCACGTTGCAACACACGGGTTTAAAGCAACCGGTTTATCATTATATGAGAGTGGCTACATGAACATCTACAATTAGTTTTAACTACGTACTTTAACATAAATTCATTGTTCAAAATGTCTCATGGTTGTAAGCTGGTTTATGCACCGCCACTATGACCTTGATTTTGTTTCCTATCTTTTAATGTGAGTATTTGATGTGGGCAAAATTATTTATAAGTATTTATAACTTTATCCTACACTTTAGAGTAGCTTTGGGGTAGTTTTTGTTAAATTATATTCGGTTCTCGTTCAGATTTAAAGTTTTAAAGATTCAAGAGACAACGAGCTAAAATATCATATTTTGATAAATTGCTTTCTATTAGAAAATGTGAATTTGAATGTGAATTATAATAAACTGGAATTTGATGTTTCAAACGTCTTTTGTGTTATCAAAATTTTAGTTTATAAGTCAATTAACTTTGTTATCATTGCAATTAATTTATAACATTACGTAAATGGTGCATATTTCAACAAGTTTAGTTCTTATTTTATTTTTGTGATGTTGAATTATGTAGACCACTCAGATCAAAGTTACTAAATGGTTTAATTGAATTCAAAGCAATAATGAAGACTAATGGGCTAAAAGCCCATCACGTGAGATTGGTTTCCATTCAAGTCACCATCATACTAATGTATTTAGAGGACTGCTGCTATGAGGGTTGGGAGGTGGACGTCGAAGTCAGAGGCAAAAGAAGGGTTTCGACAAAAGGCAAGAAGAAAAGAAAGAAGGTAGAAGAGAAAAAGCCATTTGTTCGAGCAGTGAGGGTTTGGGTTTAGCAGCTACTCATCCAAACATTCTTATTATTCGGTTTGAATTTATTATTTTCGTCATGAATTTATTATTTGAACCTATTTACTTTCTTTTGTTCTTGAGTATGGTTGTTGGCTAAACCCCATAGACTGCCTAGGTTATGATGAACCTATTTTGATGTTTTGATTTGACTTGGGATTATTTGTCGTTATGGTTTTTATGGTTTAGTAAAAGATTTATTTATAATTAATTGATGCATATGGATACTTAGGATTGTTTGATGTGTTTTATTCCATAGTTTTCTTTGATTATTGTTTGTCATATGATAGGGTGCTATCTGATCAATTACTTTGTGTTCTTGATTATTTTATGATTGATGTCATGATAAGATCATAGGAATAATATTGTCAAATAAACCTAAGTGTGCTGCTAACCTAAAATCTGTAAAGTGCTAGGTTATTGATAGATTTTTATTATTTAATCTTGCTAGATTTAGATCTTCGTAAGGAGTCCGTCTAGGGTTGATTATTTATTATTGCCTATTAAATCAATTAAATATATTAAATTGCCTTTGATTTTGGCGCTGTAAGGTAGTATTTCATATAAAGGAACTGGATCATAATTAATTAGGTAACCGTAAGGGAACTTGATTTTTTATACTGGTGTGCGCTAAAATTTATTAGAAACCCATAGGTGTCTTCTTGAGAAGGGTCAGGGGTCCTGCTCGGGTTTTCTTTTAAGTGTCTATTTTACGATCCCAGTCCATAACTAAATATTTTCCCGGGTTAAGTCATAACTGAAATTTAGGGGATTCTAGCCTAGGTAGTTTTCTCATCATCATCTTATTTAAATATCAAACTTTTGCTTTTGTCTAATTTACTTGTTTTCTTAATTAGTTTTTAATAATTGTCTTAAATTAGTATTTTAAATAAAACCCCCCTCAAACAATTATAAATTAATAAGTCGTATTTGTAGTCGAGTCTAATTAGCTAATAAACATAATTTAAAGAGTCTCGTGGGTTCGATATCCGGACTTACTTAGCTTTACTAGAGTCGATTGGTTCACTTGCCGGTTGTAACATCCAACTTTTGTTAAATAGTAAATAACAGAAAGTTTTGTTATTAACTGTGTGTCATTAAATTAGTCGTGTGTTAAGTGTTTGGATAATATTTGGACTTGGAATTGAGTTGGTTTTGGGGCCCATAGCCCCTATACAAACCCAACCCATCCACCCTTTCACCATTTCTTTCCTTTTACAACACACACACACACACACACACACTTTCTCTCTACATTCCGGATCTAAATCCGTGTAAGAAGAAGGAAGAATCTCGTATGTAAACACCGTTTAAACAACAAGAACACGTCCAGATCTACGAGTTGGTCCAGATTCGAACCGAACCCGAAGCAAAAAGGTGAGTTTTGGTTTAAAAGGGCAAGTTTTGTGGTTGATTTGACATGCAAACTGATAGAACGATAGATCAGACTGTGAAATGTAAGAAAAACATAAACTTGGTGAGTTATAACCTCACGGGTATGATGTAGGACAAAAAGGTGATGTTTGGACCTCATAAAACATGGGTATACAAAGTTGGTACAACCTAAAACCCATAAAAAGGGTAAAATCGGGTCCTAAGGAAGAGTTATGGAGAATTTGGCTTAAAATGGCAAAAATGAAGAAAAGGAGATATTTTCGCATAAGTCGATTTCGCATCGCATAGCCATGCGAAGAGAAATCGATATTTCGCATCGCACAGCAATGCGAAGTGAAAAAGTCATGCGAAGCGAAATTCCATGCGAAATTTCCTAAAATTCATTTTCTGATGCATTTTTGTTAAAGGACTATTATTGAAAATAAAATTTTTCCGAGCTGACCTGGCAGCTCAACCCTAGCCAGGGGCTCTGCCCCTTGGACCCTGCTAGGGGCTGCCGCCCCTAGACCCCGCTACCAGGGGAGCTGCCCCCGGACCCCCGTTAGTTGAGGGTTTCCTTAACTTAGATGTAGGAAGTAGTAGTATTGGATAATTGACATGCATAATGTATTGTACAGTTAGCCGTGCACAACTAAGGAAGGGCATTACCATTAACGGCGAGAGAAACCGACTCCAGGTGAGTTCTAGCACCCTTTATCTGTTATGTTTTCGGGGCTGTGTGCTTACTCCTATGTGGTAGATAATACACTTACTTGATTGGTAAAGTGTATGATACGTGTATGATTGTGTATTGGATGTATTTTTACATAATGATTGTATGAACGAGTATGTATATATATTTATAACTAGAAGAAAGGTAAGGTATGCACGTGTGATAAAGGTATGGTTATTCGAGACAGAAGGGACTAGACCCTCATAATATCTGAGATGATAGGGACCAGACCCTCATAATATCTGAGATGATAGGGAACAGATCCTCATAATATCTGTGATGTTAGGGACTAGACCCTTATAATATCTTTGATGTTAGGGACCAGACCCTTATAATATCTGTGATGTTAGGGACCAGACCCTTATAATTTCTGTGATGTTTAAGATAGAATAGCATATGGTATACCATAGGGTTTTATGAAAGAAAGTATTTAAGAATGTATGCATGTATGTAAAGTATGTATGATAGAAGTAATAGTAAATAAGGTATGAATACGTATCTCCGGACACGTATGAGTATGGTATGAATGTTATGTATGTTAATTGAATAATTAGAACTCACTCAGCATAGCTGACTTTTAGTATACACGCAGGCAAATAAATTGAGGCAGCTGGCTTGAGGAGGGACACATGGCATGAACGGAAGAGACTGGCATCTACGAAGAAGTGTCATGAATGTTTTAATTAATGTTTATGGAAAGACAATTTGTATGTTAAGACAAAAATGAATGTTTTATAATGTGATGTTTGAAGTTTTAAATTATTCCACGATAGTTTTAATTAACTCTGATTTTAGAACTGTGTTTATGAGTAAATCCAACATCAAAGTAGGGTTACCGGGAACGGGGCCTTACACCGGTTACTAGTTTAGTCGAGTTTTAGAGCGTCTAGAGTATTACTTAGTGTTTGTTTTTAGTTAATTTAGTTAATAAATATTAAACTACTTTTAGCACATCAAGTTTTTGGCGTTGTTGCCGGGGACTCTTGGCGATTGCGTTATTAGCTTTGATTAGACTTACTTGCTATATACGTGCTATTTATATTTTGTTTTGTTTTTGAGTCATAGGAGTTAGGTTAATATAGTTTAGTTTAATTGATTTAAATTAGTTTAGTTTTTTATTTAATATATTGTTTATTGCTATTCTCTGGTGCTCGTGATCCTTTTCTGTTTAAGTTTATCTTCGCAGTGATCTTCATGGAGTGCTACTATGAGCCCAAATTTTGCCCGATATATGATAAGACGGGGAAGTTGTTGGTTGTAAGGACTCATCTGGTACAATGATGGATTACATACCACATCCAGAAGAGATATTCTTTGATTTCATGCGTGTTGTCAATAACATGAATCTAAGTACACCGCTTTGGAATTTTATGGATGAGTTTCGGTCAGGCTTAAAATGTCGAATACAACTTAGTGAGCCGATGATAGAGGTTGAGGATGTTGGTTTGCAGAATCAGACAGAGGAGTATATTCCCTCTTGGGAAGACGAGTTTCGAGATGAATTTGGTGAAGAGTTAGTGGGTTTAACTGATATGGATGAGAGAGATTTTAACCCTGAAAGAGATATTATGGAGCTTGAATCATTGTTATTTGGGGAGCCGGTTGAGAAGCTAATTGTCAAAGAGGAATCACATGATATATCTGAAGGGTTGAAGAAGAAAGAACTGCGTCTCATTGTGAAACGTCATCCGCGTGTGTGCGATAAAACTGGCAGGTTTGTAGAAATACTCGTTTGTGGACCGCCACGAAAATCAAGAGCCCCAAGAAGGAGGATATCTGGAGTTAGAAATCTAAGTGTGCCATATATGTCACGTCCTCATAATTTCAATAATTGGGTGATTGAGTTGAATTCATATTTTTGTGGCCACATGAATTTGAAAACTAGTTTCTTCCTAACTAGTTGTAAATGGAGAGTGTTGAAGAGCGTTGATGGGAAGAGGATAAAGGAGAAACCTCCTGATTGAGGTTTCGGGAATGAGTCTGGCTGAAGACTTTTTTATAAACTTAGCGCTTCACGGGAGGCAACCTGGTACTATGTTTGCATTTTATTTTTATTTTATTTTGGTTTTACTTCTTTGTTTTGGCGGGTGTTTCTTTTCTTACCTGCAGGTTATTTTTGGATCGCTTATGAGATGATTGATGAGCTATGGTTTTAAACAAGTGTGGGGACGTCACTTGCTTCAGGATTGTCACTTTCGTTAGAGATTACATTATTTGAATTTAGTTTGCTGATTGAGTTCGAATTGGAAGGCGCGGAACACGGCTTGTGAGGCATATCGTCATAGTTACCAGGGGAGTCTGTTCCAATTCATTAATTTATGTTTATTTTTTGCATAATTTTTTTTGTAATTTCCTTTTCCTCACATTGAGGACAATGTGAAATTTAAGTGTAGGGATGGGAAATTGATGTTTTTCGGCAAAAATAAAAATATGAAAAAAAAGCCTAAAAAATTTTAAAAAAATGTCCCAAGAATTTAAGGAATATTTTTTGCAATATAATGGTAAATGATAGTATAATCGGAAATTGGTTTTTGAAACTACTAATATATATGAGATAATATAAAAGAAAACATACTAAGCTTGGGATGTGTCGGTAGACCCAACTAGTCTTGAAAGGTTTCCTATTGCATATTATTAATAAACATAATTAATCTTAGATTTTGTGGGTTCTCATCCTAAGAGGGATAGTGAAACTGAAATTCAATAAGGTTTAGAGAGTATTACCATAAGCTGATTACCCTAAGGTGGTGAGAATTGGATGCACTTTAAAACTAGCACGCCACTTCGTTTTATGAAATAAATAAAGAGTGGTGGTGGCCCGCAAATGTCCAATTCTATACGAGCTTTAGTCTTTAGTTATATATTTTTAGGTAAAATATGCCTAACTGCATAATAAAAAAAATAAATAAATATAAAGAAAAAAAATAAATAAATAAAGAAAAGTAAATGTGAGAAAAGTTATGTAAAGAAAAATGCCAAAGAAACATTCTCAAAAATAGAAAAAGATGCCAAAGTGCACATACTAGACGGGAGTGAGAGTTTACGTGTTACCAAAGGGATGGTGACTCTGAGGATACACTATTGGGGCTCGAAGTTTTTTAGTCGATAAATATTTTTTTAGGGAATAAATAAGACAAAGTCCAATAATATTTAGGGCATGCTCGTACGACCTCACTTGACCTATCATCCATAAATTTCATCTAAGTGTATTTTCTTCTTACCATTAAGGGGTTCTTATCTTATGGTGATATGTTGAACCAATTTGCTTCAACTCAATTTTTAATTGTCTTTACTATGCTTGAGATGGGGTAGGTAGATCTTAACTCTAAAGGTGTGAGACCCATAGGTTTTTGATTCTATCTGAATTTAATTGCTAAATGTGCTTGGGGGCTTGATAGGCTGGTGGTTGGGTTTAAGTGGACAACAATACCGGCAATCGCGGTTTTTGCGTTTATCTTAACTTTAAAGTAACACATGTTTTTAATACCATATTTTTCGATTATGATTCCATTGCAAATATATTTTCAGGGACGAAAAAGTTTCAAGTGTGGGGATATTTGATGTGGGCAAAATTATATATAAGTATTTATAACTTTATCTTACACTTTTGAGTAACTTTGGGGTAGTTTTTGTTAAATTATATTCGGTTCTCGTTCAGATTTAAAGTTTTAAAGATTCAAGAGACAACGAGCTAAAATATCATATTTTGATAAATTGCTTTCTATTAGAAAATGTGAACTTGAATGTGAATTATAATAAACTGGAAGTTGATGTTTCAAACGTCTTTTGTGTTATCAAAATTTTAGTTTATAAGTCAATTAACTTTGTTATCATTGCAATTAATTTATAACATTACGTAAATGGTGCATATTTCAACAAGTTTAGTTCTTATTTTATTTTTGTGATGTTGAATTATGTAGACCACTTAGATCAAAGTTACTAAATGGTTTAATTGATTTCAAAGCAATAATGAAGACTAATGGGCTAAAAGCCCATCACGTGAGATTGGTTTCCATTCAAGTCACCATCATACTAATGTGTTTAGAGGACTGCTGCTATGAGGGTTGGGAGGTGGACGTCGAAGTCAGAGGCAAAAGAAGGGTCTCGACAAAAGGCAAGAAGAAAAGAAAGAAGGTAGAAAAGAAAAAGCCATTTGTTCGAGCAGAGAGGGTTTGGGTTTAACAGCGACTCATCCAAACATTCTTATTATTCGGTTTGAATTTATTATTTTCGTCATTAATTTATTATTTGAACATATTTACTTTCTTTTGTTCTTGAATATGGTTGTTGGCTAAACCCCATAGACTGCTTAGGTTATGATGAACCTATTTTGATGTTTTGATTTGACTTAGGATTATTTATCGTCATGGTTTTTATGGTTTAGTAAAATATTTATTTATAATTAATTGATGCATATGGATACTTAGGATTGTTTAATGTGTTTTATTCCATAGCTTTCCTTGATTATTGTTTGTCATATGATAAGGTGCTATTAGATCAATTACTTTGTGTTCTTGATTATTTTATGATTGATGTCATGATAAGATCATAGTAATAATATTGTCAAATAAACCTAAGTATGCTGCTAACCTAAAATCTGTAAAGTGCTAGGTTATTGATAGATCTTTATTATTTAATCTTGCTAGATTTAGTTCTTCGTAAGAAGTCCATCTAGGGTTGATTATTTATTATTGTCTATTAAATCAATTAAATATATTAAATTGTCTTTGATTTGCGCTGTAAGGTAGGATTTCGTATAAAGGATCTGGATCATAATTAATTAGGTAACCGTAAGGGAACTTGATTTTTAATACTGGTGTGCGCTAAAATTTATTAGAAACCCATAGGTGTTTTCTTGAGAAGGGTCAGGGGTTCTGCTCAGGTTTTCTTTTAAGTGTCTATTTTACGATCCTAGTCCATAACTAAATATTTTCTCGGGTTAATTCATAACTGACATTTAGGGGATTCTAGCCTAGGTAGTTTTCTCATCATCATCTTATTTAAATATCAAACTTTTGCTTTTGTCTAATTTACTTGTTTTCTTAATTAGTTTTTAATAATAGTCTTAAATTAGTATTTTAAATAAAACCCTCTCAAACAATTATAAATTAATAAGCCGTGTTTGTAGTCGAGTCTAATTAACTAATAAACGTAATTTAAAAGTCTCGTGGGTTCGATATCCGGACTTACTTAGCTTTACTAGAGTCGATCGGTTCACTTGCCGGTTAGTAGTTTGTCGAGTTTTAGAGAGTCTAGAGTATTACTTAGCGTTTATTTTTAGTTAATAAATATTAAATTACTTTTAGCACATCAAGTTTTTGATCTTCAGCCGTACAATCGATACAAGACATGAGAGTAATATCAGCCTACTTATTAAAAAAATATATGTTTTTTTGTTTAGTATCCACGATATCAATTATGCACCTTTGTGAGTGGAATTATTAATGTTAATACGTTTTCATATAGCATGAAGTTTATAATATTAGAACGGTATGTTACGAGAATAAAATTATGATTTTTATGTAATCTTTTGATAAGCCGTTTAAAAATAATGTAACCCTTTTGATAAAAGGTTTAATTATGTTTAAGATGTTAGAGGCTAACTTTATAGGAACTTTACTTCAATCTAAGATCAAATCAAAATTTAAATAAATTTGAGGATACAGTTACTTTATGTTGATTATAGTTTTTCCATTTCATCATATTTTACCTATTAGTCCCCATTCTATGTAACCGACTCTCAGCCCAGTTGGTTATGGCAATGAAGATAAGAACTAGGTGCATTCGGGAGGTTGCCAGTTTGAATCCGAGCCAATATTTCGACTCTTGTGACGACGCAACTAGTTTCAATTGGCGTCAGGGGAGAAGGTTCCTCTAAGGATCCAGGTAAAGAGATTAACGGGTATAGATTGATATCCATATTCGAGCACAAACACATAACACAACCGGAATTGGCTAACATCCAAACTTTATTGATCAAGAAATTTGACTCAAAAACCTGATACAAACTGTCTAATACCCTAAACATGGTATTTATAGCTAACCTAACATGTTATACTATAACTGGGATTTTAATTAATTAATTCCATAATAATTATCTTCTTAATATGTATCAAAATAGGAAACTAGATAATCATCAACAAATTGATTAATATTATTTAATCATTAACTTGCACACCAAGTTAATATTCTAGTGGTCCCCATGCACCTAGCCATGGGCCGACTCGGAAATTCCCAACATTCACCCCCTGAATTACAAGGGAAATCTTCCAACTTTAGCACAACTTGCATCTCCTTAAATTTAATCTGCGTAAGAGCAACTAAAAACTATATCTTGTCGATTTATGCTACTAGGGCGAACACTTTGTGATAGTCAATCCAGGGTTGTTGCACCTATCCTTTCACCACAAGCCTCACTTTTTGTTTGTTTATCGACCTACCAAGATTCCACTTTACTTTGAATTCCAGTTTTAAACCGATTTGTTTAACTCCTTTTGCTAACCCCTTTAAACTCCATATCTTGTTTTTCTTGATTGAATTAATCTCGGCCGGCATCGCTTTCATCCCCTCGGGTTTTGATTTCACTTTATCAAAATTACCCAGTTCATCATTCAATAACAGTAGTAGTTATTCGAGTTCTTCATTGTAATCTCCAATATTATAAGGTAGGATCAAAGGAAAATTAAAACATTTAACTGGGGTTTACACAACATCATTCATAGCTACCTTACTTCAATTTGTGACGGGGCTTCTGCTGTTAGCGTCACTTTCACTGTTGTTACTATAGTTAGTGACAATTTCATTGCAGTTGGCAATAGTTTTGTCGTTATTGAATCCAGGGTTGCAAAAGTTGCTAGGCCCACATGAGTATAAATAAGAAAGAAAACTTACATCCCACATTGAAAGAGGGAAGGGAAGCTATTTATAAGGAAGAGAGTTTCCATAGTAATATTCTTATGTGGCTAACCACTCTCCATATTCCTAGCGGAGGGTGCGAAGCACCTGATGTGCACGTGAACGGGCATGGGCGTAGTGTGGCGTTTTGATGGCGCACTTTGCACTTCGCACACTTGCATCGCCGCTTAATAGCCGCCTTTAGTATTTTTTGGAAAGTACAAGGACTAAAAGTGAAAATATGAATTTGGATCCTTCACGCTACACGAAGTACCGGTTTATTATTCTGTCGCGCTACTCAAAGTACCCATTCTGCATGCATGGCGCGTGTGGACACGTGGTTCAATGTAGCAAGACGACAGATGACTCAGCAAAGTAATAGTAGTTCGTGCGACGCGAACGGCTGGACCATTTGTCCTTCGCACTACTCGAAGGAACAGAAAATCAGCTATAAATAGGAAGGGTCACAACACTTCCCATCTCTCACCAAACACACCAATTTCACGCGTTTTTCTTGGGAAGCGTGCTGATATCGTAGAACTTGCCAAGCTCCGAAGCTCTAACGGTTTAACCTCTAGTACGCGATAGAGAGTAGAAGTTCTGCTCAATTAATATTAGGCAACTAACTCCGAATACCCGTATGAGGTAGATGTTCCGCTTAAATATTATTTTATTATTATAATGGCTTGGACCATAGTCGGGGTAGCCCGAACCTTGATCACAGATATGCATAATATAACTTTTCGTAAGCCAAGGTTATAATTAAATTCTTGTTTCTTCGTGGTTAAGAAACGTAAGCGTTCACACACAAAGATTATAGTTAAAATAATGTTTCTTTATGATTAAGAAATATAATATTCATATAAAAAAGTTATAGTTAAAGTAATGTTTCTTCTTGAAGAAGAAACCCAGTATAGATGTTTTTTCCTGAAGAACACACATAGCAGATGATTGATAAGTTAACCAAGCGAATAAAAGTCCAAATGTTTATACAAACAATGATTTTTCAAGGTCAAAGCTATACAAAACAGACTATGGGCCTGAAGCTAGTTCGTTGATCTAGATATTTATAAAAAAAGTTATTCTCATACTATAGGTCCGAGATAAAAATCAATCAGAAAGCAGAAATCAGAAACATGAATCAGTAGAAATTGATAAAGACAGGGGTCAGTAACATAAAATGATCGTAAACAAAAATCAATATCAAAAACTGCTTACATCAAAAAGGTGAATGCGCCCTAAACTTTTACAAACTCTTTTAGAGTCAGACTGTTTGTATAGGATCTCGAATCCTTAAAGCCTTGTGTTACAATAATAAGAAGCGGGCATACTATGATTAAAATTATACTTGTGTCTGAATCCATTCATACATGATGTCTCGGAATTTACCCGGGACCATGCATAACATCTATACGCCTCTGGAAGTCCACTGGGCTGTTCAAAAAAATGATATTGTGTATATTTTTTAATTGTACATGTTCTTAGGGTAACTGTACCCCAATTTAGTTGGGTTCTTAATGAGTTGTCACAAAAGTATTATTATTGGTTACACAATGGTATTGAAAAGATTTTACAACAGAGTCAGCGTCATTCACCGGCTGTGTGCTGATGTATTTTTCCCCCACATTTCAGAGAAACAGAAAAGGTTAGAACAGACAAGCAAGACGGATTAGAAGATTGGAGATATAGTCAATAGATGTTATCTGATGGCTCAGATATTTTATTCAAAATATTATAAAAAATCATATTTTAAAAAGACAGGTATTTGAAATACCAATAGGGTATTTAAATCCTGAGCTTTCAATATAATAATATTTTATTCAAAAGACTTCTGCTTATATTTTGTCAAGCTTGATTTATAACATTAAATGGGTATTTGAACCCAACATTTTTATGAAAGAATATTATTTTAAAAACTTCCGCTAAAACAAACCCGCAACTCTGATATAATTACATGTTAGAGCATAATGTCTATTGCTAGGGTCTTAGTTTTTATTGTATAGGGCTTTAAATGTCATCTGAATATGTTAGGGCATATGTTAGTAGCGCATAAGTCCTTGGGACCGCATATGTTATGCGGCGCATAACATATGCGCTGTATAAGATATATGCCCCAAGTGACCTATCATGTGTTTCCTATAAATAGGGGACTTATGCATGATTAACTTGACTTTTGGTCATTCAAATTTCTTTTGCTTCTATTGCTATTTAATTATTTTGACAGTAATTTGCCAAGTATGCATCATTTTAGAAGTGTTAGATGAGTTAGGCCGCCTAGTTACTACCTAGTTCTTGATTAGCTAAGGATATAATCAGGGGATTCATAAATAAACACATAAATTGTATGCTTTTAATACATAAAGTTATAAAATTGTTATATGGTAGAGAGAGAGACTGGAGAGAGAAAGTTCTTAAAGTGTCATATCTTGTAAACTTTTGATATTATCAATGAAGTATGTGCTTAACGTTACTTGTGATGTTCATTCTCATTGTATTCCGCACCTTGAGACATAAGCTGTAACTACATCAGATCCTAATTAGTGTCTACAACAGTATTCATCCCCTTTTTCAAGTGGTATCAAAGCATTTGGTTCGTTACTAGCTTGAATAGCACAAGTTTTTCAAGGTTTTTCTCTCTATCTATAGTTTTAACCGTCACAATTCCTTCAAATTCTCGCAAGTCATTCCTTATACCTTCGTGACAAACCCTTCAAAGTTTCATTCAATTTCATCAACATTTGGACATTCAAATTGTCAAATTACCAAAATGAGTCTCCTTAGCACATATGTTATCTTCACGTATATGTCTCTCACGTATAACATATACGGCGCATAACTTATACGTCGTATATGCTATAAGTTGAAACATATACGTTGAGTATAACATATACGTTGTTACACATATCCGCTGACCATACACATATTCGTTGACCATACCTCCATACCTACATATCCGTAGACCTTTCTACATATCCGGTGATTCATACATATCCGTTGACCATCCATCATATATGTTGACTTGTTGATCATGGACAATCTAAATGCTTTCGTGTCTCAACCATCTGCCCTACTTCCGAACATTAATCTTGAGAATGAAACGGGGACGTCAAACAAACCCCCAAAGCTTCTTCGTATGGAAGACTATCCGTCTTGGGCCGACAAGTTTGAAATCTATGTTCAGGCGTTGAACTATGAGATGTATACAGCTGTTGAAGAAGAGTATATCATCCCTAAGAATGAGAATGGGGAAAATTATCGATTGTCACAAATTGCAGATGCTGACAAATATTTGTTCTTAAAAGAGAAGAAAATCTTGAATCTTTTTCAATAAGCCATCAAAGCTGAAATCTTTTAGCTATTATAGCACAATGGTTCATGTTATTCAATATGGCAAGCATTGTTGAACAAAGACAAAGGAAACCCTGATATGAGAAAGAGTAAGATGACGTTTCTCAAGAAAGAATGTAATATATTCACTCAAGTCAAGGGAGAGTCGTTTGCACAGTTGATTGAAAGATATTGTTATTTGGTGAATGAGATGAAGAGGTTGAAGATTGATAAGCCTGATTATGAGTACATTGACAATCTTGCTGATGCACTACCTGAAGAGTGTGGTACTTTTATAATGATTCAGTAATCAAACCCCATAGCATATGCTCGTCTTAATCTCGCAAGTTTTATCGAGAAGCTTGAAGCTCATGATATGGAGCTTAGGAAGAAGCAAAAGATGAAATCAAGTGCTATATCACAAGATGTTGGATTGTACTACAAAGGTTCATAATCTGGTGTATCTTCTAATCCCAAGATTCCCGCTGCATTCTATGCTGAACAGACTGGACAAGCCTTAATTTTTAACAAGTGTACCTGCTACACATGCTACTCTACAATATAGTAGTAGTTACTCGGGAACTATTCCAGTATCCCAATCATCTCACACACAAGATCCTGATGTTCTACAATGTAATATTGCTGTAAATTTGAAGAAAACAGGAAGCCTAACCACTGAGACAGTCAAGGAACATATGGCATTCCTGGGCTCAGTTCTGGAATCTCATGAATGTTTAGTTGCTGGTCGAATTGGTAACCACAACATGTCCAAAGAAGATTATGATCAGATCGACCCAGAAGAGATGGAAATGATTGATATTCGTTGGTGTATGGCAACTGTAATCAGGAGAGCTCAACGTTTCAAGGAAATAACTAGAAGAAATGTGTTGGATGGGTCTACTTCAAAGTTGTGTTTTGATAAATCCAAAGTCAGATGTTTTTGATGCAAAGAAAAGGGACATTTTAAAGGGAATGTACAAGCAAGAATGTAGATGATAATGCTGCAAATCCGTTTGGGAGAGATTATTACAAACAAGCAATTTATCATCGTCCTTCTCAAAATTAGGTTGAATCTTCCAAGGGTAAGAAATCATCAGAAGCTTCAACATCACAACAAAAGGCTGCTACTACACAGGTAGACGAGGGGTTCAACTGGAATTCGGTATTTCAAGCAAACAAAGAAGAAGTGGTTGAGGATAGTAAAAAAATTGAGTTGATTGATTCAAGGGAAGAAGTCAAGCTGGTAGAGAATGTGGTAAAGGAGAAGTTAGTTGAAAATGAATGTTTGGAGAAGGTCCTGAAGGTTGATGACAAAGAGACTGACTAGGTTGATCAAAATGATTTTGATGACAATCTTCCGAGAACCTACGACAAAACTCACATGGTTCCTTCTGATTATCTTACTTTTTTATTTCCGTCTGATATAATTGAAAGTTTTGTAGGTTGGTTTAATGGCGAGGAAGTACCACATGGTAAGATTGATTTAGGAGAGGAAGACAATGTGGATGAATCAGAAATCAAGGAATCAATCAGGTAATTCTAAACTCAAACATATGTGAAAAATTTGAATTGCCTTGCGATGAATGTGATTTTAAAACTCTTGAAATTAAAGAGTTGAAAAAGCATTATGACAAACCATTGTTAGATCTTAACATTGTTAATGAGGCATTTATGAATCTTCAAATGTGTGAAAAGAATTTATGGGAAAATATTTTACAAGATCAAAAGACAATTTCAATGTTAAAACACACGGTTGTGGACAAACAAATTGCCATCAACAGACACATATATGAGAATGCAGCTCTCAAGCTTGAGTTACAAATGCTCAAGATTGAGACCGAAAGAGTTAATTTAAAGCTTGTAAGCTATGCTACATCATCTTATGTTCTCGATCACATTATGCCTAAGAATTCATCAAAATCGAAGGATGATGTGAATGAGAACATAACATCTAATAAGGATTATCATGATGTACCTCCACCTATATGGAATGCCTAAATTCCCATGAAACCAAAGGGTTTCAAAAAGACATTAAAAGTGGAAGTTAAATCCTCAAAGTCTTATGGTGATGATCATGTTACCTCTAAAAAGGTTGAAAATGAAAGTTCTAGTTATGATATGTCAACTGGATTTAAAGTTGCAGAGTCGGTTTTAAATGAGGAAAAGGTTGAGGATCATGGGTTGGGAAAAGAAAAATGTGTTGAATCGAAGAGATTTTCTAAAACAAGTTTTTATAACAAGCAATCTCATCGAATTAAACCAATTGTGTTTGTTCAAGGTAAGACGTTTGAGTCTGAAAAAGAGGCTGTCTTTAGGAAGCAGTTGAATAAAGAGTTTCATCGTCTAAAGGCCGAGCGTGATAAGGTTGAAACGACATCTAAAATCAATAAGTTCATTGATCGGAGACGTTGTTTTAATTGTAATGAAGTTGGGCACGTGTTTTATGCTTGTCCAAATTGATTCAAACATGATCAAGTTCCTCCTCAAAAGACTGTTAGCAAGAAACCAGGTCTTGGATTTGTGAATAAACAAGTTAATGTTTCTGAGCCTGTGAAATTTCTAAAATGTGGTGAATCAGTAAAAAGTGAAGTGTTTAAAAATGAGATTTCCAAAACTTCACAAACCAATTTTTACAGCAAGAAACAAGCTTTAGGTCAAAATTGGGTGGCCAAAACTGTGCCAAAACCTCCAATAACTGTTGAAGAAAAGAAAGTCGAATCTGAGTCACATGTAACAAGTGATGATTTATTATCATCTTAATCGGATTTTGAAGATGTTAGGTTCTTATATAAGAATTTCAAATAACCCAAGACCAAGAAGGCTTGGGTTTCTTTGTTTCATTAAAATGGTCTTCTGTGTGTGCAGGGGCTTCCAAGATCCCACGATTCACATTAGATTATGGATAGTGGAGCCTCAAGGCACATGACCGGTACTCTCCACTTTCTTAGAGATGTCATATCTATTAGAGGAGGTTATGTTGGATTTGCGGGAAACCAAGGTGGTCATATTGTTGAAGAAGGCACGTTGACAAACGGGAAAATCATATTTGACAAAGTCAACTACATTTCGGAGTTGGAGAATAATATTCTCAGCATATCACAAATTTGTGATAAGAGTTTCTCTACTCATTTCACGGACAAGGAGTGTCTGAAACCTGGTTTCAAAATACATGATGACTGGGTGTTAATGCGTGCTCCTCGAGAGAATGATCTTTATGTTCTTAACATGGGTACTGCTTCAACATCTTTAGATTCTACTCAATGTTTCATTTCAAGGGCATCTAAACGGGAGTCTGTGTTATGGCATCGTAGAATGGGTCACATTAGCATGAGGAAGATGAACCACTTGGTTCATAATAATTTGGTCGATGGAGTGAACTTGAGAAGTTTTCAACTGAATGATGAATGTTTGGATTGCAAGAAGGGAAAAAAACGAATAAGCCTCATCCAAGGAAACTTGTTAATTCCATTAACTTACCCTTCGAACGTCTACACATGGATGTCTTTGGTCCGGTGAATGTTAGAAGTATCACGGGAGAACTCTACTGTCTTGTGCTTACCGATGACTATTCCAGATTTTTGTGGGGTGATGTTTTTGGAATCTAAGAATGAAACTTATGATTCCCTAATGATCTTATTCAAGAAACTCGAAACGTTATTCAACTTACCTATTCGAAGAACAAGAAGTGATAATGGGACAGAGTTTAAGATTAACAAGATGCTGGAGTATTGTAACGACTGGGGGATTCTCATGAGTTTAGTGCACCTTATACTCCACAACAGAACGGGGTCGCTGAACGAAAGAATCGCACTTTGATAGAAACAGCTCGTACTATGCTTTCAGATTCAAAATTACCTATGAATTTTTGGTCTGAAGCAGTGACGTCAACTTGTTATACTTTCAACCAGGTGCTTTCCGTGAAAAAGTTTGGCAAAACATGTTTCAAGTTACTTAATCGACGAAAACCAAATCTTAAGTGGCTTGAACCATTTGGATCAACATGTACTATTCTTGAACCGAATGGCAAGTTTGGTCCCAAATCAGTTGAAGGATTCTTTGTTGGGTATGCTAGTCCATTACGATGTGTATACATTCCTAGCCTCCACAAGATTGTTCAAGTTCAGAACGTTGATTGTCAACGTTATATTCCTACTATTCAAAGACCTGGAGATTCTCGGTTGTTTGACTACGAGAGTGTAAGTCCCGAATCTGGATTACTACAAATATGATATCAACGATCTAGGTGTTGGAGCGGAAATCCAACACTGGATGATTCAAGAACACTAACAAACACAAACACGTAAAACACACAAATGGCTTCAAAACACACGTTAATATCAACGTCGGGTGCTTAAGCACTAACAGTACAATACTCGTCTATGATAACCCTTAGACGGCCAAAATCACGTGAATGAACAACCCCTAACCCTATACAATGCATTCTATATATATAGGGTACTAACCACTCAAGCCCAATACTAACCAAAAGCCCACTGAGATCCAAATGGATCTCGGTTTACATACACGGCCCAAACAAAACAAACATACTAAGTACAAACCAAATAACTAGGCCCAACAATCTCCCCCTTGGTTTGTAGCTTGGTTCTCAATCATGCTCCATATAATCGATGTCAGCATCTTTCAAACCACCTGCCCAAAATTTGCATCTGATAATAGAAGCCACCATGCTTGTATATTCTTTTGCAGCCGGTTCAAAAATCGGGTCGGCAATTATCTGAAATGCACTGAGTGTCTTGATGTCTTTCTCTCCAAGCTTCAGCAGATCTCGTGGGTCAACAAATCTATGCTGCCCTTTGCCCTTCTGTAGACGAACAACCACGGTAGCAGTTTCATTGTCATACATCCAGAATCTCATATTATCCAGAGTACCATCTGGAATAGCTTTAGGCACAGGAATACGAGTGACTTTCTTTGTAGCAGGCCACATGACATTGACCATTGTCTTTCCTATCTTTGGATCCATGACCCACTTCTCTTTCTTCAAGAACGAGTCTACAGTTGGCATCTTTGGAAAGCCTTGATCAACTTGATTTCTCAGAAAGTTCCAAAAATCCCTACCACGTTTATCATTTGTCGGATTGTGGAATGGGGAGTTTATCAAATCACTGAGATCCACCTTAGTCCAAAAGCCAAAGTCTTTCATCTTATTATAGTACTCAGTGGTCCCGGACTTCCGTTTAACCCACCACATGTTTTTTTCAGCATCAAAACCCCATGACACAACTCCAGAACGATCTCCATACTTATCCAAAAAACCCTTTTGAAGAGTAACAACGAATCTGTCTGGGTGATCGGATGATTCAACATTCTGATTGGAGTTTTTCATCACCAGCAGCTTCTTCTGAAGTCTATCCGACTTTTCTTTAGTAAGTGGAGGTTCAGATAGATACTGTTTCAGCGTCTCAGATTCATCTATACTTTCAGAAAGACGAACAGTAGAGCTACCACCTTGATCAATGTTTGACATCTTTGAGGTTTTATCATTACTACTTTTGAATTCATCTCCAAACTTTTGAACAAGCTTTGTTGGAGGTCTAGATAAATGGCAGTTAACTCTACCATGTTGGACTGAAGCTCTTTGATCTTGGAGTCTTTATCAGAATTGCTGGCTTCCAGCTCTTGAATACGCACATCTTTCACGACAGAATCTTGTTCAAGTTCAAAGACTCTACGTTGAAGAGCTTGCACATCAACGGGAGCATCTTCAAGCACCACTCCCTTGCCTTTATCTTGCAAATATCTTTCTTGCATAGCCAGAATCTGAGCAACCTTTTCGGAAACATTTGAGCTTGACTGACCCAGATTGGACGGGCCAGAAGATCCAGAAGCAACATCAGTGTATGGCATAGTAGCCTCATCAGTGGATGGAATATCTGACTCAAAATCAAAATCATGAGCAATTTCATCAAGCCTCTGATCTTGAGTCAGTGGCTCTGCATTGGAAGAACATGGTTCAACTTGAGTCTCTGGAGCTTGTGACTCAGGTTGTGATTGTTGCTGTAAGCTAGTGGTTGTGATTGATGCTGGTGTTGTGGTTGTTGTTTCAGTTTCACGAACCAACACGCCTGATCTCGGATCTTTCTTTCAGCGCTTTCATGGAATGAGATCAGCGGCTGGTTCCTCAGGGATATCAACTTCTTCATTTACAACAGCTGCCTGAGTAGGCTTCAGTGCGGTACTGTAATAATTCTTTGAAAGCTTCAAAATCTCTTAATTGCTCATCAGTCAGAGCATTATCCTTTTCACGGTGTTCTGTCTCTTCTTCTTCATCTGAACTGATCTCGAATGCAGCAGACTGCCTTTGAACAGGTGTCACATGTTCATCGACAATTTGATCTGTAACTGGTACAGCTTCAGTCTCAGCAAATTTACCAAACTTTTCCAGAGCATTGTGATCCTGATAGACAATCTTGGAGCCTTTCCTGGACTGCTTCATTAACCCAAAGGTGTTGGGTCCCTTTGACTTCATATCTAATGTATCAACAGATTTGACAAGGTCGGTGTAGTGAGAGTCAATAATCATTTGCAGAAATCTGGGATACATGAGGAACATCACTTTCTTCTTCCCTTTCAGATTGCTCATCATTTCATTAAAAACGAACTTGGAATAGTTGTAATTCCAATCCATGATCAGAGAAACAATAGCAGACATCTGAGTATGACTGATCTCGTCAGATCCCCCCTTTCTTCCTGACACGCATGTGAAGAACGTGTGTATCAAAAACCTCCAGTATGGGTGAAATTGTTTCTTGATTGCTGGAGGATAAGCACCCTCATAACCCATCCTGGTAATAATCTCAGAGACGAAAGTAGCAGAGTATTATGTCGGGTGATCAGGTTGATCACCAAACAAAAGCACATCCCTTATAATAGTCTCTGTAATGACGACCGACTTATTTTGCACTTTGGAGTCTATCGACACAACTCTATCTGCTCCTCGTGGATTGATTGAGGCATTATTCCAAAAGTCAGTGATCATCTTTCTGCAAATGACAGGGTTTTCTTGTAATGCGTGAGAAATCCTGCAAGTGTTGAGGCCGACAATCATAGACTTGAATTCCTTGTGGGCCAGTGGTGGATCAAACAAATGTCCAACTATGTTATGTGTGTCCACAAACTTTAACGGAGCCTGATCAACCATTTCTGCACCAAACGAATCAAGTTAGTAAATACAAACTTGACTATAGTTATATTTTAAAGCAAATTAGTCATTTTTTAAGACATGAGGGGCCAATGATGACAAGATCACATTTGGTGGACCAAGAGGAAAATAAAATATTAGTTTCACAATTGATCTCGGTCCACAAAAAGTTTTCTGTCAACAAGACAAGTGTTTTCTGTCCAGATTAACCGAGAACATGAGTTCTCGGTTAATTCCAGCGATTGCGGTTAACGAAAGTCAACCCGAGAACATGAGTTCTCGGTCTAGGCCTGGAGATCTCGGTCAACGAAAGTCAACCGAGAACATGAGTTCTCGGTTAAGGCTGGGAGATCTCGGTCAACGAAAGTCAACCGAGAACTCCTTGATAGCTGGGGACAGAGAACCCTTTGAGTTTCTTCTTAGAATGTGTGTCGTCTTCTCCAAGTCACCGAAATCTCCATTAATCCTGCAACGAAACCCCTTTAACTTCCAACAATTAACCCTAAGACAATCCAATACCTGTAACACGATCAAAAGAACACCAAAAACAATGGAGTGTGATTAGCTTATGTTTGTGAGATTTTCGGCGGAGTGGTTTGAGATATGAAAGTGTTTTTTGAATGAATGAGCATAAAATCTGGGATAAATATCATTTATACCCAAAAGAGATGGGCCGAAAACCCACAAACAAGCCCAACCCTTTGTTTCAGCCTCATACCTGACAATCCAGTCTAAAGCCCAAAGAAATATAAACACATTGAAAAACTGTCCAGTTAAATCACATGTTTCGAGGAGAGTGATTTCGAGATAAAACAAAACAAAAAAACTATGAAGAAAGCAAGAATAAAAAATAAAAATACAAGAATAATCTTTTTGAGATTTTTGCAGATTGGGATCAAATTTCAGCTATTTAAAAACTAACCACCTTTTTATGAAAAGATCCGAACATGAAATCATATTGATTAAGGCACTTTCACAATGATTCATTTTCAGCATTATTATGACACAGTGAGAAGGTTGATAGTGATATGATTAGATTCGATTAGGCATAAGACTTACATGGACATCACTTATGGACCTCTGATGCCCCTTATCTATTCTCAAGGCGTATTTGGCTTTTCCCAGATCACCCCAATTTGACTCCAATCCCCCTAGTACTTGATCAAAATAATTTTCTCTAGACAAAATGATTTTAAGCTTTAAGGTTGAACGTTGGACTTACATGCCATCCTGACTTACAAGCCTTACATTCAGGGTGTTTAGGAGTTACTTGAATGCCCCACCCCTGTAGTTCCCTGAGACCCCTTTAAGCTTTTAGAAAACAATTTTAATGAAAATTTTTTTTTTATTTATTTTTATTTTATTATTATTATTATTATTATTTTTAATATGAAATATAATCTTTTTGGTGATCAAGATACTAACGGGCTCGTGTATGACTGAGTAATTGCTTTTCTGCCTATCATTTGGTGAGATGTATCTAGGAACATGCAAATATCTTCAAAATGACTCTTCACAATAAGTTTAGCAAATTTAGTTTATATCACTTCAAGCTTTTAATTATCATGAAAAACTTCCACACACATCAATAACTAATCAAAAGCCTTTTTAGCCTAATAACTTCACATGTTAGGCACTCGAAATCAATATATCTATCATTTACAAAGGTTGGATCAATTTTCGTTCGAAAATATTTTAAGCTTCCCAAAAGCTGTTAACTGAATAGTAATATCATTTCCCAAAAGACAGTTTGAGACTCGATCACCCCGGACACTCTTAGGTTTCAGATAAATGGTTAGCCCGTAAGTCCACAAGTGGTTAACAGGACCAAACACATATGAAAATACATGTCCTTCCAACTTAGAGTTACCGACATAATTTTAAGTGAAAGAATTCAAAACACAAAACATATCACAATCGCCCTAGATGCTTTTAGTTTTTAGACAAATGGCTATCCTCTGTGACTCTACAAGTAGATCACCGGACCAAACATATACAAGTATATGTTCTTCAAACTTAAGCAACCGACATAATTTTAAGCGAAAATGAAGCTTACACACAAATTTTTTTTTTTTTTATTTTTCTCCCCCTAAAATTGTACAAATTAAGAAGATATGTACGAGTTTACAATAAAAAATACTCAACCCTCGAAACGAAGCATTTTAAGAAAACTCACAAACACATTAAATTTGGCTGTTCCGACCGGTTTTGTAAATAAGTCCGCCACATTATTATCAGTGTGAACTTGTTCAAGGTGAATCAATTTTCGGTCATAACTGTCATGAATAAAATGAATTTTAATATCGATGTGCTTAGTTTTAGAATGTTGAACTGGATTCTTAAAAATTGCAATGACCGCATCATTTTCACAAAAGATGGGAGTATCAAGAAATTCCAAACCGTAATCCAGTAGTTGATTTTGGATCCAGATAACCTGAGAGCAGCAGGCTGATGCAGCAACATACTTCGCTTCGGCAGTCGAGGTGGACACCGTCTGTTGTTTCTTACACTGCCATGAAATGAGACAATCTCCTAAGAACTGGCATCCGACAGATGTAGATTTCATGTCAATGTCATCTCCACCATAATTGCTATCAGCAAAAACATAAAGATCAAATTCTGATTGTTTGGGATACCAAAGACCTAACTTCGGTTGTCCCTTCAGATATCTAAAAATACGTTTGACAGCAATTAAATGAGAGAGTTTAGGATTAGCCTGGAAACGAGCACATTGACAGACTGCAAACATGATATCGGGTCGGCTGGCGGTGAGGTACATTAGAGACCCGATCATTGATCGATAGTATGTTTGATCTACGGGACTCCCTTCCGGATCAGATGACAGTAAAGGCCTTTCCGCCATGGGAGTGTTAGCACTCTTGGAGTCTTGAAACTCAAACTTTGCAAGCATATCCTCAACATATTTCCCTTGATGCAGTAAAATTCCTGCCGAGCTTTGGCGAACCTGTAATCCCATAAATGTTGTCATTTCTCCCAGCGAACTCATCTCAAATCGTTTCTTCATTACTTCTTCAAACTCCGCGCACAATTCAGCACTGGTGGATCCGAAGATAATGTCGTCTACATAAATCTGGACTAAGATCAAATCATTTCCGACAGTTTTGCGAAATAGGGTTTGATCAATGGTTCCTCGCTTGTAGCCATGATCTAGAAGATGTGCTGTCAATGTAGCATACCATGCTCGAGAAGCCTGATGAAGCCCATACAATGCCTTGTCTAACTTGTAAACATGATTTGGCTTCTTGGAATCAGTAAAACCCGGTGGCTGTTCCACATATATCTCTTCCTTGACCTCGCCATACAGAAATGCAGTCTTAACGTCCATTTGATACACTGTGAACCCCATAAATGAAGCGTAGGCCAAAAAAATTCTGATGGCTTCAAGTCTAGCCATTGGAGCATAAACCTCAGTGTAATCCAACCCTTCAACTTAATGAAACCCACGAACTACCAATCGATCCTTGTTTCGAACAATAACCCCGGTGTCATCTTGCTTGTTTCGGAACACCCATCTCGTATCAAGTGCTTTCTTTCCCTTCGGTAACTCAACCAATCTCCAAAATTTCAACTTATCAAACTAATTTAACTCTTCATGCATAGCGTCTACCCAACTGGGTTCCTGGAGGGCCATGTCTACAGTCTTTGGCTCTGTCTGAGATATGAAACAGGAAAACAAGCAACTGTTTATATTTCCAGTCTGACTTCTGGTGGACACGCCCGTTTCAAGAGGTCCTATGACGTTCTCAATTGGATGATCTTTCTGAATTCTTGAAGGAAGTAATTTATCGGAAACATCACTGGTAGAGTTCAGGTTTGATAAATTCACGTCAATGTCAGCAAGGGGGTTCTTCCATCCGGAGGTCGCTGTACTAAGTGAGTACGAAGTGCTGGCGACATATTCATTTGGAATGACATCGAGAAATAGTGTGCTCCTTAAAATCTGACGAATAGGACTCTCCCCCTCAACTGTCGTGGTATCTTCAGACGGACTTAGCGAATATTCATTTTCTGGAACTGCTTCCGGCTGAGAAACAGATGCGGGTTTGTCACCATTAACTGATTTAGGGACATCATCATCCAAAAGTGGAGAGATGTGGGATACTGCATGTGAGTCATCTTTCTCAGCATCCACTGTAGTGCTGCCTGAAGGTTCTGTGTTGATGACCGGAAACACATTGAACGGTTTGAAGAGTTCATTATAATCGAATAACCAGTCCGGACCAACACGAGCATCAGTCTCGTTTTCTTCCAACCAACAAACATCATAAGATTCTAGAATCTGTTTGGTAGACTTGTTGTAGACCCTGTAAGCAGTATGGCCCGCATAACCAACAAAGTAGCAATCATCAGCTTTGGCCCCAAATTTCGGAGTAGACTCGAGGTTCAGTAGAGTGCATGGGCAACCAAAAACCTTGAAGTGCGCGGCAGTAGGCTTATGTCCATAGACAATCTCATAAGGAGTCTTCATTTGTGATTTGTTGATTATCACCCGATTATGAACATAACAGGCCGTATTAATAGCTTCTGCCCAGAAAAATAATGGCAGCTTAGAATCACACAACATCGTCCTTGCCGCTTCAATAAGAGTTCGGTTTCTTCTTTTAGCCACACCATTTTGTTGTGGTGCCCGTGTTGAACTATATTGATGAAGTACTCCCCTTTCTGAACAGAAATAATTTAATGATGCATTCTTGAATTCTGTACCATTATCACAGTGTATTCCCTTCAGCTTCAAGTTCAGTTGGTTCTCCATGAGCACTATAAATCTTTTGATCAAATCTGCAGTTTCACTCTTATTCGACAAGAAAAACACCCAAGTAAAACGTGAGTAGTCATCAGTAATAACAAGACAATAAAAGCTGCGTGAAAGACTCAAAACATGCACTGGACCAAAGAGATCCATATGTAGCAATTGAAAAACTGATGAGATGGTGTTGATCAATTTTGGTTTACGAGTTTTTCGATGATGTTTACCCAAAGCACAAGCCACGCATTTTTCAATAGTAACAAAATCTTTAATGGGTAAGCCACGGACCAAATCATTTTTAGCAAGACGATGTAAATTTTTCGTATTAGCATGACCAAGACGACGATGCCAAAGCATAGCATTGTGTTCCGACACTTTTGAAAACAAGCATGTTATTTTAACAGGAACATTTTTGTTCATGTCGATCACATAAGCATTATCCTTTCGTTGTGATCGAACAAGAATCCAGTCTTCTGGTATAATGATACCAGGTTTCAAAATCAAACATTCTTTCTTAGTAAAGTGAGTTGAAAACCCTTTTTCACAGATTTGTGACACGCTCAGCAAACTGTGCTTCAATTCAAGAACGAAATTAACATTTTCAAATTTTAGAACACCGTTACTTACAGTACCCTTCTGTGTGATCTTTCCCTTTTCTCCTCCCGCGAAGGACACATATCCACCGTTAAATGTTTGAATGTCGTGTAGTTGGGAAATGTCTCCTGTCATGTGCCTGGAACAGCCACTATCAACATACTAAGGTCTGATGATATTCCTCCATAGCTGTCCCTGCACAAAGCGCGGGATTAGTTAGATTTTGGTACCCAGTCCATAGTTACACTGGGTGACCCTGATGCATTTAAAGTTGTCACGGGTTGCCATGACTTGTCCCTTTTATCATGAAACTTGGATTTTTCAGATTCCTTTGCCGGAGATTTAGGCAACCATTTGTGTCTACCATTGTATGATTTGGCATTATATGTACGAATGGTTGTCGTAACCTCCGGTGTTTTGGGGTTGGAAAAAGGCGAGGTTGCCTTTTCCACCCGTTTTGGCTTAGAATTTGTGTTCGCTTTTGAAACCGAAGCACCTTTTCTAACCCTTTTTCGAAACATGTTAGGCTTGGTCTGATGAGAACTTAACCTGCCAAATTTGTTTCGGTTCCAATCATCTTCAGAGGAATTAACCTGACTATGCCTGAATCTTTGCTTGTACGAATTGTGATGCATATAGGGCATATTCCTCTGATAATATCCAAAATAAGGAACATATGGACGATGTGGACAATTTTCTGGCACTATGACCAGGAGTGCCACAATTAAAACAATTTTGACGTTTTATGTAGAAATCATTTTGGGCAACTCCTCGTCTGGACTGGTTGTGAGAACCAGTTTGCTGAAAATTGCGATGGCACCTTTTTACATTATTCACATTATTCAGCTTATTACTGTGTTTGTCATTAGAGCATCCCTCTTTAACAAATTTAGGTGGTAAATATTTGTTTGATTCTGAATTTTTAATTTTATTTGAAACCACATTTTCATAATTCAAAATATTAGCCGAATCAATCACACAAAAATCCTTGCTCTTTGAAACAGAGCCCACACAAACAGTCGGAATAACAGAATATAAAACACGTTAGAATCGTTCACTCTTGAAGTGGACGCACTTGCATTCACGGAATTAGCTTCATCATTTGTATCTAATTGGCCGTACTGCAAGCCTTTTACCTTTTCTTCCTGTTCTTTGGTAACAGGAGTACTAACATAATTGTGATGATAAGGTGGTGGAACATTACAATAACCTATGCCTTCACTTTTGTTTTCTTTCCACCACAATTGATTTTCAATCATTGAGTCAACTATTCTACTGGAACCCTCGAATTTTTTAAAATGTAGTTCAGCTCTTTCAAATTTACTAGTTAGATCCAAAAGTTCCAATTTAGAGGCTTCCAGCTTAGCAGTTAATTCAACAATTTCCTGTTTGGCATCTAGGTAGTAACAGCATTTTAGACTAAATTCAGACTTCAGCTTAGAAAAATCCTTTTTATTTGCTTCTTTTTATCTAGAAAACCTTTTTCGTTTTTCTTGAGTTTAAAGTTTTCAGATTTAACTCTTTCCATGTATCTAATTAAGTTATCATTGTGGAGCCTAAATAATTCTATCTTATCAACACAATCTTGAGAACATGGTTGAAAACTTACCTCAGATGAGTCGGGAGAAGTAAACGCCATATATGCTAACTGAAGTTCCTTGATTTGCTCCTCAGCAACATTTTCCTCTTCAATGTCTTCAACATTTGCAAAATTTGCGGTCTGATTTCCAATGTTGAGAGCAGCCATCTGATCCCCCCAAGAAAACGGTTGAGCAACCAATCCCCTTTCACCATTTCCTGAACTATCACCAACATTTCCCCTAGCATTACCCACTGGAACCAGCGCCCTTTCTGTGTTTCCTTCCTTCGCTGGGTTAGTACATTCACGAGCAAAATGATCTGGCTCGTGACAGTTATAGCATCTCAGAGTGTTTTGTTAAACCCCACCTTCTGATTATTAGGCATGTTCCAATTATTTCTACCATTCCTCTTAGTGAATTTCTTGGCACGAAATATTGCCATGGCGATTTGCCAAGAGATGTCTATTTCTTCAACATCATCAGGATGAATCTGATCGAGTTCAGCAGTCACAACAGGTTGAACCAAATCTCCAGCTAGGAAAGCATTATAGCAGTTCATGAATCCTGCCATTAGAGCTATGTTCTCCTGAGTCTCTTTCGGAATGGAGGGAATCTGACTTGAGTTCTGACCTTGAGCAGCACCAGCAGATGAAGGTTGAGCTGATGAAGATTTAGCAGACTTAGTGCAGAAAACTGAAGCTGGTGAGGTGGAATAGAGGATGAATGGCCTTGAGCGGGACTTAAACATCTGAAAGTTTCCTTGGGTTGGAGGTTGCTGAGTGGCCTTGAACATAGAGAAACTATCTTGAGAAATAAGAGCATTGTTGGAAGCAACGTTGTAAACCAGCTGCACTGTAAGAATTCGCATGGTTTATTTCACATTGCTTGTCGTCCATATCACATGCCTTGATAGTAGCCATCATCTCAGAGATAGACATTCTGTTGAGATCTTTAGTCTTCTTGATAACAACAACATTCATATCCCAACTCTTTGGCAATGAGTTTACCAGTTTGTTGTTTATCTCTGAAGTTGCTAGATAAATACTCGCAGATCTCATTTCGGTCACTAAAGATATGAACCTTTGGAGTTGAGTTTCCAACGACTCCCCCAGAACATGGTTAAACATGTTGAACTTTTGTCGCAGCAAGTCTTGGCGACTCCTTTTTATGTCTTCGTTTCCCTCATACACCTCGATTAATGCCTCCCATAGTTCCTTAGCAGATTGAAGTTCTCTAAAGCCAAGGGAAATCTTAGGTGAAAGTGCCATGGTTAGAGTTGAAAGTGCCTTTTCATCTTCCTCAATTTTATCAAAATCATCATCATCATACAAGGCAATAGGCTTCACAAGAATTTCAGTCGAGTTTTCACGTTGATAGGTAATTCTTTGAGGCCCCCTAAGAATACTTCTCCAAACTTTGGGATCCTTCATCTTAACGTACTTTTCAAAATTAAAATTTCCATTCACTAAACCCCTCATGAGACAAGAGACGGGGTATACGAGTGGTGGTCCCCATTGTAGAGTCGAGTTCTTGATGAAGTGAACTGCTGGTTGAAACATTGATGTTTGTTAACTAATCCATTAGTTTGAGATTAATTCAAGTCCAGAAAGTTTAAAAGTCTAAGAACCAGGCCCAAATCAAACTAATCAGGCCCAAACAGAGCCTACAGCTTACCGAGACAAGAACCAAAGGTTGACCGAGAACCCAAAGCAACCGAGAACTGCCTTAGCCGATAACTAGGTGTGACCGAGAACTGATTGTGGCCGAAAACTAGTTGTAGCCGAGAACTGATTTTGGCCGAAAACTAGTTGTAGCCGAGAACTGTTGTGACCGAAAACTAGTTGTAGCCGAGAACACAGATTTGGCCGAGAACCAACAAATTTCACCGAGAACGACCAAATGATGGCCGAAAAAAAATGAAAATTGTCCGAGAACTTCTAGGAAACTCACAAATGCTTTGACCAGATAATTTTGGTAACAAATTAAATCCCGAAATCTCTGGGATTTGAATTTTAACCAAGATTAGGTCAATCTTCAACCAAAAAAAAATATTTCCTTCTCCGACGAGAGTATCACCGAAAATCAAACACAACCACCAAAGATCAAAATCTTGAATCCTTGATACCACAATAACGAGCCTGAATAGGTCTAAGGCTCTGATACCAATTGTAAGTCCCGAATCGGGATCACTACAAATATGATATCAACGATCTAGGTGTTGGAGCGGAAATCCAACACTAGATGATTCAAAAACACTAACAAACACAAACACGTAAAACACACAAATGTCTTCAAAACACACGTAAATATTAACGTCGGGTGCTTAAGCACTAACAGTACAATACTCGTCTATGATAACCCTTAGACGGCCAAAATCACGTGAATGAACAACCCCTAATCCTATACAATGCATTCTATATATAGGGAACTAACCACTCAAGCCCAATACTAACCAAAAGCCCACCGAGATCCAAATGTATTTGGATCTCGGTTTACATACACGGCCCAAACAAAACAAACATACTAAGTACACACCAAATAACTAGGCCCAACAGAGAGTCTTTGGGATAGTTTCAAGATCCCTGAGGAAGTGATTTCTGATGAGACTGTGACAATGTTATACCAACATTTATTAGAAGATCCCGTTTCAACACCAGAAGTTGTAAGGCCCCGAACCCCGGGAGCCCCACAGTTGGTATTCATACAAAATATAGATTAATGTAATTAAACTTGAAAACAGTTTCTTCCATTAAAACAAACATTTCAGAGTGTAAATTCAGCGGAAAACATAAATAGTGAAGTAAGTTCCCTAAAACCCGGGAATTTTGCCCAAAACCAACTTTAAAACATAATTCATGAAACTATTTAAAATAAAATTGTTCAAAGTACATTCTTCCATCCACGTATGCCCTTCACCGTCCAAGTAGCTTCCTGCACGTCCAAGCGATAAGGCGTCCTCTTCCTAACCTGAAACTCACACTAACATGCACACAAAGTCAGCTTGAGCTGAGTGAGTTCAAGTTTTAAGTAAATAATATCAGTAATAACAAATATGGTAGACATACCAAAAGTTTTTAAAGTAAAAGGAGTGCATCCATTAAGTCATCGTTACCGAAGACTAAACATTCTCATACATATATATACCAAAGATATATATATATAAACATCCTTTCAAGTACATCCCTATATATATAACAATATATTTATATATAACATCCACGTATAACATTCAGGGTCGAGCAAACGTACAACCCAAACACGTAACATTCACGCATGCAAACACAAAGTAGGCATACGCAACATCCGTAGTCGAAACGACTACAACTCCGCCAAATATAGGCCAAACAATAATGTGTATATATATATATATATATATATATTTATCATCCCAAGGCCTACCATATACTAGCAAGCCTATATAAAATCGTTTAAAACATTTTATCAAGTAAGAAAAATACTTAGGTGTGCATGCTAGCCCAAAATTTAAATGGAGTTAAAAGAGCATCATGAACTCACCTGACACAAGACGCGGATTCACCACGAGCTAGAGAATCCCAAAGAAATCCCAAAACTCAAACACCTGTCGGTTTACATTCAATCAATACTAATGACATCAAGATGACTCGTTTATCCTACGAGACGTTCTAACATGGTTCGAGTTACCTAAACCATCGACCTCATCAAAATTACTCACAACAGCCCCCCGAGGTCTCACATTCACCAAATCAACCCTTAGGTACTCCCGGGAATACAGAATTCCCAAATTACCCCCGAAAGCACTAGGTGATACCGATACGCGCGTTTAAGAGTTGTTTAGGCCATTAACATTCAACTCAGACCCGTGTGGACCCAACATGATAAAATCACAGCCAACAAGTCCACACGACCCTACACGAGTCAAATGGGTCGGTAACTCGCAAGCACGACGCACCAACTACTCAATAAACGAAATTGCGCGTTATACCTAACCGTTGGAGTAACCGACAACCAATTCAGCCTCATAACCAATAAAAATGAATTTTGAACAGCCCGTACAATAAACTGAGTGTCCCCGAGCTGAAGTGGTCGTTTATCACTTCAACCCTCGCGTTAAACGCGCCAAACTACAATTCTAGTCAACCAAACCTAACAATCAAACTACAACTAGTTGATCAACTTAACGAACACCTATGAACATGATCTTTAAGTATGATATCTGGGACATACCTAGGAAGATTGTGGTGCAAAAACTCACTTCAAAAAGCCCCGACAAGAACACAATTGAACATCCACCGGTTAAGCCTAAAATGAACTTATCGATCAAAACGAGTAAAACGTGTAGATTTTAGCATGCGAAGATGCATTTAATTACATAGGATAACCTTTGAAATAAATTATTAAATGTTTACTAGACTTTAATAAATGTCTTAGGTTTATAAAAATATTTTTAGTATATTTTTCTGTTGGACAAAAAAATTATAAAAATTCCTCCAACACAGAAAGGTACGTGCAGCTATTTCAGTGCGCAACAAATTATTTTATTTTTATAAAATTCATTACCAAACCAAATTAAATGATTCCAATTGGGTTTGATTCTTAATTCAAAATATTAAGTTCCAGAAGTGGAAACAACTATTTTGGACTTGTTGAAAAAGAGTTATGATGTCAGGAAGACAGACCAGAATCCATCATCCCGCATCAGCTTTGACACTCGATCTTATAAATTCATAAAAACCATTCAAATCTCGTCCAAAAATTACATATTATACCTTTCTGGAAACTAGACTCAAAGTAGAACATCATGGAATCAAGAATCGATAAAAAAACAATGGATTATCATCGCGTTACAGACCCTACAATAAACGTATACGAATCTGCCAGCAAACTGTTATCATCAAAACTCAACCCTAACGACCAATAAGCGCGTTAATATTATCAATTAAGGTGTATAGGACTGGGGAATCATAGTACTAACCATTAATTGGTGTTTAACGCTCACACCTTGGCTGGAAAAGAAAAATCGCAGGGGGGAGGTGTCTTGGAAGCTGCCGATCGCAGGTTTAGAGTGGGTTAGGGTTAGGTTGTTTATGTTATAAACAATTTTCACATCTAGTCCCTCCAATTATAAAGAATTAACATTTTGGTTGAAAGGTTAAAGGTGATAACGTACCGGGATGACGAGAAGGATTCCGAGAAGTTTCGGTTAAGTCCCGAGAATTATACATACTTTACAACTTTAAATCTTTAAACCGTAAATTAACGAGCGTTACAAGTCCACCCCCTTTACAGTGAGATTCGTCCCCGAATCCCGATACGACAGGAACAACTAAGGGTAGAGTTTCTTCATCTCATCTTCGGACTCCCAAGTAGCCTCGGAACCCCTACGGTGCCTCCACTGCACCTTCACTTGCCTAACCACTTTATTTCTCAGACGCCTTTCCTGACGGTTAAGTATAGCAATAGGTTCCTCAACGTAGTTCAGCTTACTATCAAGCTCAATATCATCAAGAGGCACATAGGCCTCTTCATCCGCTAAACACTTCCTCAAATGGGACACATGAAAATTAAGATGAATCCCCGCGAGCTCCTCGGGCAATTCCAACCTATATGCTACCTCATCAACACGGGACAATATACGGAACGCACCAATAAACATCGAACTAAGCTTCCCCTTCTTACGAAAACGAATAATACCCTTCCAAGGAGAAACTTTCAATATAACCCGATCCCCAGCCTCAAAAACAATAGGCCTTCGCCTTTTATCCGCATAAGACTTTTGACGATCCTGAGCGGCCTTCTTAAAAGCCTTAATCTTATCGAGTTTCTCATTCGTGGCCTCAACCACCTCCAAACTACCCAACTGTTTCTGACCAATGGAACCCCAACAAACTGGAGTCCTACACCTCCTGCCATACGACATCTCAAACGGTGGCATCCCAATCGTGGCGTGATAACTGTTATTATACAAGAACTCTACCAACGGTAAGTGGCGATCCCAACTATCACCAAAATCGATAACACAAGCCTGCAACATGTCCTCAAGAGTCTAAATGGTCCTCTTGGACTGACCATCCGTCTGCGGGTGATAAGTAGTACTGATGAGGAGTTTGGTACCCATCTCCTCGTAAAACTTCTTCCAAAACCTAGAGGTAAAACGCGTATCCCTATCCAAAACAATTGATACCGGCACCCCGTGCCTAGAAACGATCTCACGAATAAACACATCGGCCAGCTGCTCAGAATTAAAAGTCTCTCGAATCGGCAAGAAATGAGCGCTCTTGGTCAGTCTATCAACGATTACCCAAATGGTGTCATAATTACCACTAGGAGTACGAGGTAGTTTAGTCATAAAATCCATCGTAAGATGCTCCCCTTTTCACTCAGGTATTTCCAATGATTGAAGTTTCCCGAACGGCTTCTGGTGCTTGGCCTTAACTTGTAGACACGTCAAACACTTACTCACATACTGAGCCACCTCAAACTTCATCACAGGCCACCCATAATTCTTTTTCAGGTCTTGGTACATCTTGGTCGCGCCCGGATGAATGGAAGAGCGACTTGTGTGCTTCATCCAAAATTTACCTCTGAATCCCCCATACTTCGGTACCCATAAACGCCCTTCCTTATACTTTACTCCATCACCGTCACCTTCCCACAACTTTTCCTGACACCAAATGTGTTCTGACATAATCCATTCCACCTGCAAGGCTTCATTCTGGACGTTGGCTATTTGTTTCAAAATATCGGGTTTAAGAATATACCAGAATGTCGTCGATGAACACAATAACCGAACGATCGAGCATCGGCCTACACACCCGGTTCATAAGATCCATGAACGCAGCCGGTGCATTGGTCAAACCGAAAGACATCACGAGGAATTCATAATGCCCATAACGAGTGCGGAAGGCAGTCTTAAGGATATCTTCCTCCCGAATCTTCAACTGATGATACCCGGACCTAAGGTCGATCTTCGAGAACCAACTAGCTTCTTGGAGCTGATCAAATAAATCGTCGATCCTTGGAAGAGGGTACCGATTTTTAATAGTGAGCTTATTCAATTCACGGTAGTCAATGCACATCCGCATGCTACCGTCCTTCTTCTTCACAAATAGGACCGAGGCACCCCAAGAGGACTTGCTCGATAAATGCTTCATTCGACCGAGCATCTCCCCTAACTGAGCCATAAGTTCTTTTATTTCATTCGGTGCTAGACGGTAAGGGGCTCGAGCAATGGGTTTTGCGCCCTGCACAAGGTCTATCTGGAACTCGACCTCGCGGTCCGGCGGCACATCTGACAAATCATCTGGGAATACATCCGGGAAATCCCGAACAATAGGAACATTACCGGCGGTAGCCACCTCGGTTTTCATATTTATAGCATACGCCAGATACGCCCCGCAACCCCGCTACATCAACCTTCCCACCTTAAGCATAGATATGATATGTGGCGTCGCACCATTCCGGTCACCGAAGACCGTAATTTGGGTCCCATCCGGGGCCCTCAAACGAACAAGTTTATGACCACCAATTATTTGAGCATAAACACTTTCGAGCCAATCCATCCCGAGCACCACATCGAAACAACCAAGTGGCATCAAATACATCCGCACCGGAAATCTACACCCAGACAACTCGACGGAACAACCCTGAATAGCCCTAGACACGGACGCGAATTTTCCTACGGCGACCTCAACTTCAAACACATCGACAATGCGCTCGGGTGATTTATTCAACTAGGAACAGAAAGCGGTAGACACAAAACTTCTACTGGCGCCCCAATCAAATAAGACTGACGCCTGTAATTCATCAAGTAAAAAGGTACATGGGATAATATTACACTCCTACTTAGCTAAATAGTTGCACATACATCCTTGAAGGAGCGAGGAATTTAAGCGGTCAAGTACTATGGAACCCAGAGTGACATCATGCTACACCTCAGCTAAACAATTACGCGCAAAGCGTTCAAGAGGATGGGAAATGAACAGGAGAATTTAGTGAATGAGGTGAACTTTAACGCTAACGGCACGAGAGTTAGCCATATCCTATCCCTACAAAGACGGAACCCTAACATAGTCAGACACAAGTAGTATTGAGAACATGGAAGGTAAGGGTAAACTGCCAATAACGTTGATCAAGTGTTATTAGTCGTTTACTTCACCGGCCCGTCCTAAGCACCCCCTGCACCTAACCACATTAGCATTCTATCTAACACTTAAACAGTTAATCATATACTGGAACTTTAAAATTCAAGGGAATGACTAACAATTAGAGTTACCTCTTGGCGGTGTGCAGCTACTCGCGGTGGGCATACTAGTCTTTTCCTTTACAATTGGAGTCCAAGCATTCGGGGATGCTCGAATCCCTCGAACCATGGGTCTGATACCAACTTGTAAGGCCCCGAACCCCGGGAGCCCCACAGTTGGTATTCATACAAAATATAGATTAAAGTAATTAAACTTGAAAACGGTTACTTCCATTAAAACAAACATCTCAGAGTATAAATTCAGCGGAAAACATAAATAGTGAAGTAAGTTCCCTAAAACCCAGGAATTTTGCCCAAAACCAACTTTGAAACATAATTCATGAAACTATTTAAATTCAAATTGTTCAAAGTACATTCTTCCATCCACGTATGCCCTTCACCGTCCAATTAGCTTCGTGCACGTCCAAGCGATATGGCGTCCTCTTCCTAACCTGAAACTCACACTAACATGCACACAAAGTCAGCTTGAGCTGAGTGAGTTCAAGTTTTAAGTAAATAATATCAGTAATAACAAATATGGTAGACATACCAAAAGTTTTTAAAGTAAAAAGAGTGCATCCATTAAGTCATCGTTACCAAAGACTAAACATTCTCATACATATATATACCAAAGATATATATATAAACATCCTTTCAAGTACATCCCTATATATAACAATATATATATATATATAACACCCACGTATAACATTCAGGGTCGAGCAAACGTACAACCCAAACACGTAACATTCACGCATGCAAACACAAAGTAGGCATACGCAACATCCGTAGTCGAAACGACTACAACTCCGCCAAATATAGGCCAAACAATAATGTGTATATATATATATATATATTTAACATCCCAAGGCCTACCATATACTAGCAAGCCTATATAAAATAGTTTAAAACATTTTATCAAGTAAGAAAAATACTTAGGTGTGCATGCTAGCCCAAAATTTAAATGGAGTTAAAAGAGCATCATGAACTCACCTGACACAAGACGCGGATTCACCACGAGCTAGAGAATCCCAAAGAAATCCCAAAACTCAAACACCTGTCAGTTTACATTCAATCAATACTAATGACATCAAGATGACTCGTTTATCCTACGAGACGTTCTAACATGGTTCGAGTTACCTAAACCATCGACCTCATCAAAATTACTCACAACAGCCCCCCCGAGGTCTCACATTCACCAAATCGACCCTTAGGTACTCCCGGGAATACAGAATTCCCAAATTACCCCCGGAAGCACTAGGTGATACCGATACGCGCGTTTTAGAGTCGTTTAGGCCATTAACATTCAACTCAGACCCGTGTGGACCCAACATGATAAAATCACAGCCAACTAGTCCACACGACCCTACACGAGTCAAATGGGTCGGTAAATGCAAGTACGATGCACCAACTACTCAATAAACGAAATTGCGCGTTGTACGTACCCATTGGAGTAACCGACAACCAATTCAGCCTCATAACCTATAAAAATGAATTTTGAACAGCCCGTACAATAAACTGAGTGTCCCCGAGCTGAAGTGGTCGTTTATCACTTCAACCCTCGCGTTAAACGCGCCAAACTACAATTCTAGTCAACCGAACCTAACAATCAAACTACAACTAGTTGATCAACTTAACGAACACCTATCAACATGATCTTTAAGTATGATATCCGGGACATACCTAGGAAGATTGTGGTGCAAAAACTCACTTCAAACAGCCCCGACAAGAACACAATTGAACATCCACCGGTTAAGCCTAAAACGAACTTATCGATCAAAACGAGTAAAACGTGTAGATTTTAGCATGTGAAGATGCATTTAATTACATAGGATAACCTTTGAAATAAATTATTAAATTTTTACCACACTTTAATAAATGAATTAGGTTTATAAAAATATTTAAGTATATTTTTCTATTGGACAAAAAATTTATAAAAATTCCTCCAACACAGAAAGGTACGTGCAGCTATTTCAGTGCGCAACAAAATGATTTTATTTTTATAAAATTCATTACCAAACCAAATTAATTGATTCCAATTGGGTTTGATTCTTAACTCAAAATAAAAAGTTCCAGAAGTGGAACCAACTAATTCGGACTTGTTGAAAAAGAGTTATGATGTCGGGAAGACAGACCAGAATCCATCATCCCGTATCAGCTTTGACACTCGATCTTATATATTCATAAAACTATTCAAATCTCGTCCAAAAATTACATATTATACCTTTCTGGAAACTAGACTCAAATTAGAACATCATTGAATCAAGAATTGATCAAAAAAATTGGATTATAATCGCGTTACATACCCTACAATAAAGATATACGAATCTGCCAGCAAACTGTTATTATCAAAACTCAACCCTAACGACCAATAAGCGCGTTAATATGATCAATTAAGGTGTATAGGACTTGGGGAATCATAGTACTAACCTTTAATTGGTGTTTAACGCTCACACCTTGGCTGGAAAAAGAAAAATCGCAGGGGGGAGGGGTCTTGGAAGCTGCCGAATGCAGGTTTAGAGTGGGTTAGGGTTAGGTTGTTTATGTTATAAACAATTTTCACATCTAGTCCCTCCAATTATAAAGAATTAACATTTTGGTTGAAAGGTTAAAGGTTATAACGTACCGGGATGATGAGAAGGATTTCGATAAGAGTCGGTTAAGTCCCGAGAATTATACATACTTTACAACTTTAAATCTTTAAACCGTAAATTTACGGGCGTTACAGAAGTTCCTGTTATTATTGTTCCTCAAGATGTCCCAGATCCTATTCTACCTGATGACGTACTAGAGTCTTCACCCGTTTTTGATGACAATGGTGAAACAAACGAGGAGATAATCGAGGCTGTTTCTTCATCCTCTGTTGCTGATGAAGAGAATGTCACCAATCTCCAAAATGAAGTGTCAATTTCTACTGAAATTGTGCCAAGAACTGTTTCTTATCATCCAGAAGAGAACATCATTGGAGGTTTAAATGTTGTGGTCAAGACAAGAAGTCAAATAGATCATGGCCTACAATGTTTTTATACAAAGGTATCTCCATTACATAATCAATTCTCATTCAAATGTTTTATTTCTCAGGTGCAACCGAAGACATATAAAGAAGTTTTAACAGGAGAGAACTGGTTTAATGCCATGCAAGAAGAACTAATGCAGTTTGAAAAGCTCGGTGTCTGAAAGCTCGCCGACTTGCCTGAAAACAAGAAGCAAATAAACACGAAATGGTTGTTTAATTTCAAGCGGGACGAGAATGGGATTATAGTCAGAAATATAGCAAGGCTGGTTGTTCTAGGTTTTAAACAATGAGGTTTATGCACCGGTAGCAAGGCTAGAAGCGATTCAGATCTTTCTGGCTTTCGCTTCCTGGAAAGGGTTCAAAGTTTATTAGTTAGATGTCAAGTCCGCATTTCTGAATAAGAAAATCAATGAAGTAGTCTACGTGGGGTTGTCGATCCGATCCACAAGGACAAAGTGTACCTCCTTGATAAAGCCCTTTATGGATCAGGCCCTGGGAGCCAGTTATGAGACATTGTCCCAACATCTTTTGGACAATGGGTTTATCAGAGGAGCCGTTGATTGTACACTTTTCACTAAATTGGTTGACAGACATCTACTGATCATGCAAATCTATGTTGATGATATCATATTTGGGTCGACAAATGATGATCTGTGCAAGTTCAAGGAAGTGATGAAACAGGAGTTTGAAATGAGTGCAATGAAGGAGATGAAATTTTTCCTTGGACTTCAAGTTGAACAGTTATCTGATGGTATCTTTATCCACCAGACAAAGTATGTCAACGACGTCCTGGCAAAGTTCAACATGTCTGATGCATCGGCAATTAGTACTTTTCTACCATTGAGTCATGGTATCGGTCCTGCTCCCAACGGGGAGAAGGTTGATCAAACATTATACCGATCCATGATTGGCTCATTGACGTACCTCACTACATCCCGACCAGACATCATGTATGCCACATGTTTGTGCGCCCAATATCAATCGAATCCGAAGGTTTCACATCTCATGATCGTCAAAAGAATTCTACGTTATCTCAAGGGATGTCTAGGGGTCGGTCTATGGTATCCAAAAGACAATGAGTTTGTGCTGAGGGCATACTCAAATTCGGACTACGAAAGCTGTAAGCTGAATGCCAAATCTACAACGGCAGAGTGTCAGTTCTTCAGCAAGCGTCTTGTCACCTGGCAGTGCAAGAAACACACCACGGTTTCGCTATCTACCTGTGAAGTTGAGTATGTAGCTGCCTCTAGTTGCTGTTCTCAGGTTTTATGGATTCAGCGGGACTGCGGTTTGAATTTTCTTACTACCCCTATCTTCATAGATAATATTGCAGCTATTTCGATAACAAAGAATCTGGTAAACCACTCTAAAAAACATATTGAAATACGGTATCACTTTATTCGTGATTGCTACGAAAAGAAGTTGATCGCCGTAGACAAAATTCACACTGATGAACAAAAAGCAGACCTTTTCACCAAAGCTTTTGATAAGTCATGTTTTCAATACTTATTAAAACTAAATGGTTTAAAAGTTTTGGGCGGTGTTGATAAAAGGGTTACCGAGATAATGGGTGGTTTGAATACCTTGTGACCCTAAACATCAGAGTCACTTTATGTTTCCGTAAATATTTTTCATATGGTTTTTGATTTTAGGGGGAGAAAATTTCTGAAAAACCAAAAACATTGAAAATTTTATAAAAGCCAAAAACATTATAAAATTCAAAAATGACAAAAAAGACATTTAAAAATATTGCTCCTCAGAAAATGAGTTTTGAAGAAACAAGGGAAGATGATAGTACATGATCATCTGGTCCCAAATCCAGTAAAAAGTAAGCATAAAAGGCTTTGTGCTTAATTGTATCAGTGCACTGGTAGACCTTTAAAACAAACAGGTAAGGAAAATTAAGTGATATAAACATAAAATACTTCCAAATCTAGTGGGAAACATCTTGAAGCTTAGTTAATATCTGCTTTAAGAAACAAGAAAAAGTTTAAAGATTGTTGTGAGTGCATGTGCAAAGAAATTCAGCTTATTTTTCTTTTTATTTTGCAAAGAAAATCAATTTGATTTTTTCTTTATTTTTATTCAAATCTTGGATCTTCTCCTATGCGATAAGATTATCTAACCTAAAGGTTAAGATTTGGATATTCCGCTTTATTTTCTTGGTGTTACGTAAAAAGCTTCGGACTTTCTCCATGCGATAATGTGGTATTACCCGACCTGATTGTAAAAGCCTTATACAAATTTAAATTATTTTATCTTTTTATTTTTATTAAAACAGAACCTTATCTGCGTGTAGTAATACCGATCTTAAGAGAAAATTTTAACGTTTTTAGTTGTTTTGTTTTGTTATTTTTGCATGAGTCACAGCTAATCGATTTTGAGTAAATAGTAAAAAAAATATACATGAGAAAATCTCACTGTATAAAGATATACAAATTATGTTTGATAGGTGGGGTCCACATAAGATTCGTACTTAATTGAACCAATTAAATGTATCACAGAAATTCCTAAATTATTTGTTTGGAAGGTTTACGTGGACAACAATACCAATGACTGACTTAACACCAATTATATAAAAGCTGAAAATAAAACTGTGATGGAAGGGCATTTTGGTCAATATGATTCCCTGCTCAAACTCACAAAAATATATGTGATTTCTGTTTTGTTATATTTCTACTTTCGTTTGTTATTTTTTCTATTTGAAAAACCAAAAAGATTTTATTTCTGATTTAGTTTTCGACTCTTGATGTGCGGGCGAGCTGTCTCTCTGAGGTTTTTCTAGAACAATGAAACTTGTTGATTTTCTCAATTTCAAATCAAAAGAAATCAAAACGTTTGTCTGTTTTACTCAAGGTCATTAATTTAGAATTGGTAAACAATGAATTTTTAAAAATGAGCTTAATTAAGTTATTATTTTAATGTACAAGGACATTAAATTGTACTTGCGACATTACATTGGTGTGAATTGGAAAAAATGTCAGATTTATTCTGGGCATACTTATGCAACGCATAAGTTTTAGAACTTATATGGCACATAAGTTATGTGCCGCATAAGTTTTTTAACTTATGCGCCGCATAAGTAAGATGATATATAAAGGATGTATCCGGCGCATAAGTCCAGTACATATGCTCCTAACCCTCTGTTTCTCTCTGCCTTGATACACTCTTTTAACAAATCTTTGCCGAATCCTTTTTCATTATTCTTTGTATTGGTGATTCACACACCAATCCAAAATAGAAAGGTGAGGATGGTGTTTGTTTGTTAGATCTTGTAATGAATAGTAGTTCACATCCCGTATATGTTCAGATTGATGAACTAGACCAACGTTTGTTATGATAAAACATCATAGTATGCTCGGAATGATATAACGAGTTTGATGGTCACATTTAATTAAGAAAATTTGATGTTAATTGGGTCAGATCTGATAAAATTGACATATCTGTTTAAGTGACCTTTCATTTGTCTTTTCAAAAATTGTTTAATCATAAAATTTACAATGAATTTGATTTAATTGGATTTTAATGAATGATGCGTGATGTTTGTCTTGATCATCTGTTGATTAGATTGTGGTCTTTGATGTTTGGTCATAATCTTGACATATACTCCGCATATGTTAAGACATATGCGGGGTATATGTTATCAGTTGACCATGGTCAATAATAAACATATACGTTGATTTTTTTCTTCATATATACAGAGTCATACATATATGTAATATAGACATATATGTTGTATTAGACATATGCGCTGATGTTCATATCCGTTGATTAATACATATACGTTTGTATATACATGTGCGCTTGTCTATACATGTACGTTGTTATTTAGACACATACGCTATGATACATATACACTAAAGCTAGACTTATATGTTGCAAAGGACATATCCGTCGAGTTAAATCTGAAACTAACTTGTATATTTGTTTGTGTTTTTCAGATGGATAAAAAGGTGAAAGTTATGGATGCTAAGCATAACATCTGTGCTTACTTGAACGAAGAAGATCCCAAAGCGAAGAAATTTGCTGTGGATATACCATTCTTGAAGAGGTCCAGAATCTTCAAAGCCATTACACATACTGTAAATCCTTATGAGAGTATAGTGTCTGAATTCTGGAAGAATGCCAAGGTGTTTGGGAAAGATATTCACTCGGCAATACAAGGTCAAAAGATTGTAGTAGATGAAGCTTTGATCAGGAAGGTTTTAGAGTTCGGAGACGAATCGTCAGATCCACTAGAGCTTGATGAACAGTTGGTGAAAGGTTGCATGCTTCATTTGGGTTATAGAGATTCTTTGAATAGACTAGCTTTGAAGAAAACCGGATTATCCCGACCGTACAATTATCTGGTGCATGTGGTGGTTCACTGTCTTGGTCATCGAAAGGGAGGTTATGAGGATATCCTTGATTATCAGATTAGTACAATGGTTGCACTGCGTTTGAATCTGAAGTACAACTTCTCCCGTATGATTTTGGATAATATGAAGATGAACTTTGGAGATGAGTAGTGGTGGTAGTATCCTCGATTCATACAGATGTTTGTTGAGGATGTATTTCCTCAAGTCAAGAAGGAAGGACCAAAGATTTTTCTAGATCATGTGACTGGTGATAATCTCGAAAAGTTAGCCTCTTGCAAGAAAGTGAAAGAAGAAGATATTCCTAAGTTCAGAGGTTTGTTTGGTCACTTAAAGTATCCTGATTATGTTGCACCTACTCAGAAAAAGTGGAGAAATGAAGGAAGTGATTCGGATGGGGAAGAGGAGATTAGACAGATGTTGGATTATATACCAGTGGGTAAAAGGTTTATTATGATTGAGTCTGAATCTGAAGAAGAATCTATGGCACCAAAGAAAAAGAAATAGAAGATTATTAAGAAAGAGGTTGTTACACCGATAACATAAGAGGAGGTGTATTCTGCTACGTCGGATAAGGATCCTAAAGAGACTGAATCAGATTCTAAGGGTAGACGCATGAGATTAGCAAATCCATGTGCTCGATTTGATAAAAGGCTGAGAGCTCCAGAAAAAGAAAGTCTGGAGATGAACAGGATGAATCTTATGTACCTAAAGTGGTGATTGAGAAACAGGTTAAACCAATGGCGGTTCAAATCAAGAAAAAGGCAAAGAGAGCTGCATCACCGAAGTTGAAACTTATTGATGAGCCAGATGTTGAAGAACCTAAGGTTATTGTGACTCCAATGAATCCGGAGTTTATAGTTGAAGAACCTGTCGTGGATTTCGGTAGGGATGACAATGCGTTGAAGACACCAGTTGCAGAACCATCTCCACAAGTCCAAGAACCACATGTATCACCTAAAATAAATGAACAAGTTCCTGGTTTTAGTTTACCTTCACTCGATGCTAGTTATTTTGGTGACTTTCCAACTTTCAAATATTTTAATTCGTTAGAATCTATTGTAACAGAAAAAGGAATTAAGATTGAGAGTCTGGTGGCTGAGAATGAAAGGTTACGCAAAGAGAATGCTAATCAAAGGAAACTCATTGAGGATGGTGAGTTTAGGCGAAAGCAGCAAGCTGAGTTATTACATCTCCACATGAAATATTTTCAAGTGTTGGAAGATAAGTTGGTAATTAATTTCAGAGGAGAAGTGGAGAAATCAGATGATAAAGTTTTCACAAACGTTTATGGTGGTGAAGCATTTGCTGAAGAGATCGATTTTAGAATGCAATATGATCAAGACAAAATTGATGCCAAGTGAAAAGAAAAGGCGGATGAACCAATTGTAACATCCTACTTTTGTTAATAATAAACAAAAGGTATTATGTTAGTTTAATTGTGTGTTAATGTTTGGATTAAGATTTGGTTATGGGCTATGGGTCCCATGAAATCCCTATATATATACCTCATTTCCCAAACACTCCTCCTTTTGCCATTTCATTCTTTCATAACACACACACACTCTAGAATACACACTTCCTCTCTCAAGCACCTGGATCCAAATCTGAGCAAAAAGAAAGGTGAATCTCGTGTTCAACATCATCAAACAACAAGAAACACAATTGGATCCACGAGTTGGCCCAGATCCGAACCAAACCCGTCACCAAAAAGGTGAGTTTTGGCCAACAAGGTTAAGTTTTATGGTTGTTTTCGACATACAAACTGATATGCTAGTAGATCGGGTCGTAAGAAGTTAGAAAATGTAAACTTGGTAGCCCGTAGCCCAACGGGTGCGATATGGGACAAAAGGTGATGCTTGGACTATGAAAAACACGGATATACAATGTTGGTACAGCCCAAAACCCATAAAAAGGGTAGAATTGGTCCTAAGGAAGAGTTATGGAGTAAAATGGTTTTAAAATGGTAAAAATGAATAAAAGGTATTTTGTTCGCATGAAGCAGAATTCGCATTGCACAGCCTTGCGAAGCGAATGGTTTTGCATGCGAACTCCACAAATCGCATCGCATAGCCATGCGAAGCGAACTCCCGCGCGAAGCAAACTCCCATGCGAAGCGAACTTCCATGCGAATTCCTTCAAAATATTGTAAAGCGAACTCCCAGGTCAGCTCGACCCCAGCCAGGGGATCTGCCCCTTGGACCCTGCTAGGTGCTGCCGCCCCTAGACCTCGCTACCAGGGGCGCTGCCCCCAGACCCCCGTTAGTTGAGGGTTTCATTAACATAGATGTATGAAGTAGTAGTAATAGATAATTAACACTCGTAATGTGTTACAGAGTTAGCCGTGCACAGCTAAGGAAGGGTATTACCATTAACTTGGAGAGAAACCGACTTGAGGTGAGTTCTAGCCCCTTTATCTGTTATGTTTTCGGGGCTGTGTGCATACTCCTATGTGATAGTTAATACATTTACTTAATTGGTAAGTGTATGATACATGTACGACTACGTATTTAATGTTATTACTATATGATGATTATATGAATGAGCATGTATAGATATATTATATACATAAGACAGGTAAAGTATGCACATATGATAAAATATATGGATGATTGACGAGACAGGTATGGTTATACGGTTATTCGAGGCTGAAGGGACTAGACCCTTATAATATTTGTGATGTTAGCGACCAGACCCTAATAATATCTGTGATGTTAGGGACTAGACCCTTTTAATATCTGTGATGTTAGGGACCAGACCCTTATAATATATGTGATGTTAGGGACCAGACCCTTAAAATATCTGTGATGTTTAGGATAGAATAGCTTGTGGTATACCATAGGGTTTTATGAAAGAAAGTATGTAAGTACGTATGCATGTATGTATGTAAAGTATGTATGAACGAAGTAATAGTAAGTAAGGGTTAAATACGTATCTTTCGACGCCTATGAATAAGAATATGAATGTAATGTATGTCAATTAATTAACTAGAACACAATCAGCGTAGCTGACTTTTAGTATGCACGCAGGTAAATAGATCGAAGGAGCTGGCTTGAGGATGGCACGTGGTAGTGAATGGAAAACTGGGATCTTGGGAAGAAATGTTATGAATTTAATATGATATGTTATAAGACAAGTTAACTTTTGTTAAGAAAATATTCGATGTTTTGTAATGTAATGCATGAAGTTTTAATTATTCCGTGAAAGTTTTAATCAACTCTGATTTTAGAACTGTGTTTAGGAGAAAATCCAACACCAAAGTAAGGCTACCGGGATCGGGGCCTTACAAGTTGGTATCAGAGCATAAGTTTGAGAGCATAAGCATCCTTCATGCTTAGACTTGAATAGAGAATGGGACTTTAGGAAAGAAAAGAAAGAATATGACAGTCCGAGAACGCCATGTGTCACTCAAGCAAGCTTAGTAAGTTGATCATCTTGTTTATGTTGATTTTGTGTATATAAAAGAATTAGTAAGAAAGTTAGCTTACTTGCTAGAAGTAGAATCAATTGATTAAATGTGATGATGTGAACTGTACAATGGTCTAACTATTATGAGTAGAAACTAGAACAAGTAGACCCACAAAGGGAAGTGTATAGGACATGGAGAGTAACGTGATCAGCTAATCACAACCGGCCACTGTTATTACCTGTTAGCCTTACTATCGTTGTACTAAATAGTTCCTGAAGTGACGACGTTTGTGTTTTCCTATAGAATACGAATGGTTGGTGCTAAGAAGACTGCTAGACAAGGAAGTCGCACGAGTCGTCGTGGTAACCACGTGTTACCCAATTACCCCCGGAGGAACCAATCATCGAGTCCGAGGAAGAGAGAAGCATGACTGTGCGAGATGAGGGGTATCAGTTCAACCCTGGTATCCAAGCTGCCATCACTCAGGCAGTAGCTGCAGTGTAGAATCTCCAACAAGAAAAGCCAACTGATAGCCATGTAAGAACTGTTGAAAAGACTAGGGAGGGTAGTCAGAAAGATGAAGAGACTAAGAAGGAGGCATCGAGTGGAGATCAGTCTGTGAAGGTTGATAAGAGAAAGAAGAACCGAGGTGGGTGCAATTACAAGTCGCTCAAGGGCTATGACCCACCAAAGCTGACTGGTGTTGGAGACGCAATCGCTACTCTCCAATGGATAACCGCAATGGACAAGGTTATCCGAATTAGCGAATTCCATCCCGACCAAGCCATGGTTACGCTACTCAGTCATTTGGGGAAGAAGCGATGTTCTGGTGGGAAACTGTGGAGCAACGAAAGACCCCTGATGAGATCAAGCCTATGAAGTGGGAAGATTTGAAGGAGATGGTCATGAAGAAGTTCTGTGCGGATGCTGAAGTTGAGAGGGCAGAGATGAAGTTCCTGAATTTGAGGGCGGGGAAAATGACACACCGCGAGTACACCACTGAATTTAACTGTATGTCAAGACTCGTTCCCGAAATGGTGAACGTTGAAGCAAAGAGGATCAAGTGCTACTTGAGGGGACTACCACAAAATGTCTGCAGCTTTGTCCAGGCTAGTAAACCTGCTACTTTTGAATTTGCTATCGAACTTGAATAAATGGTTTATGATGACCTGGCTGTGGATGATGTGGTGGTGGAAGAACAGAAAAAGAAGAAGTGGGTTGCTCTTGCAAAGCGACCTGGTACTCAAATGTGGAACCCTAGAGATAAGAAACAGAAGGTGTGGGAGAAAAAGCCGTGCAAGACATGTGGGAAAATGCATGGTAGGGAGTGCAAGTGGGGTAAGAGTAGCGATGTGTGCAACAAGTGTGGGAAGGCCCATGGTGGGGAATGCAGGCAAAGGTCGAATACCTGTTATAAATGTGGAAAAGTGGGGCATTATGCTAATGAATGTAACGCAAAACCCGCCTGTTACAAATGTGGAAAGACGGGCCATATGGCAAGGGAGTGCACTGAAGGTGAAGCTGGGGGAAGCGGTAAGAAGAATGTTGAATAGGCTAGGCCAAGGACCGAGCCTACATGTTGACACAAGAGCAAGCCAATCAAATCCAAGGTGTTATGACAGGTACATTTCTAGTAAACGGTATTTCCGATTCCATATTGTTTGACTCAGGTGCGACTAGGAGTTTTGTAGCTACCTCATTTTGTAAGAAAGAGAAGACGAAATGTTGTCGTGTGACTGAAACTTTTAAGATAGAGATCGCTAGTGAGACCTCGGTTAAAATTATGAGAATAGTTAAGAGTTGTAAGATAGAGTTAGAAGGACACGAATTCCCTGTTACCCTATACGTGATGACATTAGGAGGATTCGATGTAGTATTGGGGATGGATTGGCTATCTGAATTCAAAGCCCAGATAGTATGTAAGAGTAGATTGATAAAACTAAAGTCTTTGGATGGCGATATAGTAACGGTTTATGGTGATAGAGAAAGTTCAGGGCTTAACGTCATTTCGATGATAAAATCCAAATCTTTGTTAAGGCGAGGGTGCAGTGCCTACCTGGCGTATATTGCCAAAGCTACGGCTGAGACGAAAGAAGTGAAAGATGTTCCTGTGGTGTGTGACTATCCCGAAGTGTTCCCTGAGGACCTTCTGGGGTTACCGCCTGAACGTGAGGTAGAGTTTCAGATAGAGTTAATACCAGGAGCACAGTCTATCGCGAAAGCACCTTATCGCCTGGCACCGTCCGAGATGAAGGAATTGATGTCCCAACTGCAAGAACGCCTCGAAAAAGGTTTCGTAAGGCCTAGTGTTTCCCCGTGGGGCGCACCAGTGTTATTTGTTAAGAAGAAAGATGGGAGCATGAGAATGTGTATTGACTACAGGGAGTTGAATAAGCTTACGGTGAAGAATAGATATCCGTTGCCACGGAAAGATGATCTGTTTGATCAGTTACAAGGTGCTAGTTGGTTCTCACGAATAGACCTCAGATCGGGCTATCATCAGTTGAAGGTAAAAGACACAGACATCAATAAAACAGCGTTTCGGACGCGGTACAGACATTACGAGTTCCTTGTGATGTTGTTTGGTCTAACTAATGCTCCCGCAGCATTTATGGATATGATGAATAGGGTGTGCCGGCCAATGTTGGATAAGTCGGTTATAGTTTTTATTGACGATATATTGATTTATTCAAAGAGCGAGTTTGACCATGTTGAGCATCTGAGAGAAGTCTTAGAAGTTTTGAAGAAGGAGAAATTGTACGCTAAGTTCTCGAAGTACGCGTTTGGGTTACGAGAGGTGCAGTTCCTAGGTCACATAATGAATCCCGAGGAGATTACTGTGGACCCAGTTAAGATTGAAGCGATAAAGAATTGGAAGACTCCATGAAATCCAACTGAGATACGCAGTTTCCTAGGGTTAGCTAGCTATTATAGGAGATTCATTCCAGGCTTCTCCAACATAGCGCACCGTTGACCGGTATGACCCGAAAGGCTATAGTGTTTAGTTGGGGTAAGTTTCCGGAAGAAGCGTTTGAGGAGTTGAAGAAAAGACTCACACATACTCCAATCCTTTCTCTACCTGATAGTGATGAGGACTTGGTAGTCTGTACTGATGCTTCGCATCAAGGGTTAGGTTGTGTGTTGATGCAACGAGGGAAGGTCATAGCCTATGCGTCTAGACAGCTAAAAGTTCACGAAAGTACATACCCGACGCATGATCTAGAATTAGAATCTGTAGTGCATGCTCTCAAGATTTGGAGACATTACTTGTACGGTACTAAGTGTACCATCTATACAGATCATAAGAGTTTGAAATACTTCTTCGAGCAGAAAAAGCTGAATATGAGGCAAAGGAGGTGGTTAGAACTGATAAAGGATTATGACTGTGACATCAAGTATTATCCTGGAAAGGCTAATGTAGTTGCTAACACCTTAAGCCGAAAGAACGTAGAAGTTATCGCGACGATCAAGTCAAGTTGATCATCAATTCAGATTTCTTCGAAGAGATCAGCAAGGTGCAGTCAGAGGTGCTTGTTTGTAGATGAAGGGTTAATGAAGAAGGATATGATTTTTGGGCAGCAAAACGAGTTGTTAGAGAATACTCATAGTGTAAAGACCAGGTTTGACCAGATGTGGATTCCACGTCATGGGAATCTTAGAGCTCGAGTCCTAGATGAGGCCCATAAGTCTCGATACTCGATCCATCCAGGATCTACTAAGATGTACCAAGACCTGAAGAAGGACTACTGGTGGCCGTGCATGAAGAACGAAGTGGTAGATTATGTCAGTTAGTGCTTGACTTGCTTGCAGGTTAAAGCCGAGCACCCGAAACCTTATGGGAATATGCAGCCACTGGAGATACCGGAATGGAAATGGGAACACATCACCATGGATTTGATAACTAAGCTACCGTGTACAGCTAGAAATCATGATACCATATGGGTGATTGTGGACCGTTTGACTAAGAGTGCTCACTTTCTGCCTATACGAGAGGCTATCTCGTCATAAACGTTAGCAAATATGTTCGTTAAGGAAGTGGTGACAAAGCATGGGGTGTCGTTGTCGATCGTGTCCGATAGAGATACCCGCTTTACTTCAAGATTTTGGAAGAATTTCTATGAAGCCATGGGAACAAGACTGAACATCAGCACGGCGTATCATCCTCAAACAGATGGGCAGTCCGAGCGGACTATCCAAACCCTTGAGGATATGCTATGTGCGTGTGTGTTATACTTTGGAGGAAGCTGGGATGATCATTTGCACTTGGTGGAATTCTCTTACAACAATAGCTACCATTCGAGTATTGTTATGCCGCCTTTCGAGATGTTATATGGTAGACGTTGTAGAACTCCTGTTTGTTGGGGAGAAATCGGTCAGAAAGAGATTGGCAGTTTAGAAGTCGTGCAACAGACCTCTTCGAGGTTTGATCAAATCAAGGCAAGGATGAAAGCTGCTCAAGATCGTCAGAAGTCATATGCCGATAAGCGAAGATGGCCGAGTGAGTTTAATGTTGGAGACCATGTGATGCTCAAGGTCTCGCATTGGAAGGGAATCATACGTTTTAGAAAGAGGGGAAAGTTGAGTCCAAGGTACATTGGACCGTTCAAAATCTTAGCCCGAGAGAGCGAAGTGGCTTACAAGCTAGACCTACTCGAAGAGCTAGAAGGAATTCACCCTACCTTTCATGTATCTCACTTGAGAAAATGTCTAGCTGATGACACGTCCCATGTGCCACTACTGGACATCGAGGTGGACGAACAATTGAACTATGTCGAGCAGCCTGTTGAGATAGTCAACCGCAAGGAAAAGCAGCTTCATCGGAAGGTTATTCCACTGGTAAAAGTGATATGGAAGCATCGTAAGGGATCGGATGCTACATGGGAAGTTGAAGAGGAGATGCGCAAGTTTTACCCGCATTTGTTTAGTTGTAATGGTGAGGTTTCGGGGACGAAACCTCTTTTAAGGAGGGTAGACTTGTAACATCCTACTTTCATTAATAATAAATAAAAGGTGTTATGTTAGTTTAATTGTGTGTTAATGTTTGGATTAAGATTGGTTATGGGCTATGGGTCCCATGAAACCACTATATATATACCCCATTTCCCAAACACTCCTTCTTTCTCCATTTCATTCTTTCATGACACACACACTCTAGAACACACACTTCCTCTCTCAAGCACCCGGATCCAAATCTGAGCAAAAAGAAGGGTGAATCTCATCTTCAACATCATCAAACAACAAGAAACACGTTTGGATCCACGAGTTGGCCCAGATCTGAATCCAAACCCGTGACCAAAAAGGTGAGTTTTGGCCAACAAGGTTAAGTTTTATGGTTGTTTTCGACATGCAAACTGATATACTAGTAGATCGGGCCGTGAGAAGTTAGAAAATGTAAACTTGGTAGCCCGTAGCCCAACGGGTGCAATATGGGACAAAAGGTGATGCTAGTATGAAAAACACGGATATACAAAGTTGGTACAACCAAAAACCTATAAAAAGGGTAGAATCGGGTCCTAAGGAAGAGTCATGGAGTAAAATGGCTTTAAAATGGTAAAAATGAAGAAAAGGCATTTTGTTCACATAAAGCAGAATTCGCATCGCATAGCCATGCGAAGCAAATGGTTTTGCATGCGAACTCCACAAATCGCATCGGATAGCCATGCGAAGCGAACTTCCATGCAGAGCGAACTCCCATGCGAAACGAACTTCCATGCGAAGCGAATTCCCATGCGAAGCGAACTTTCATGCGAATTCCTTCAATGTTGAAAAGCGAACTCCCAGGTCAGCTCGAACCCAGCCAGGGGCTCTGCCCCTTGGACCCTGCTAGGGGCTGCCAACCCTAGACCTCACTACCAGGGGCGTTGCCCCCGGACCCCTGTTAGTTGAGGGTTTCATTAACATAGATGTATGAAGTAGTAGTAATAGATAATTAACACTCGTAATGTGTTACACAGTTAGCCGTGCACAGCTAAGGAAAGGTGTGACCATTAACTCGGAGAGAAACCGACTCGAGGTGAGTTCTAGCCCCTTTATCAGTTATGTTTTCGGGGCTGTGTGCATACTCCTATGTGATAGTTAGTACATTTACTTAATTGGTAAGTGTATGATACATGTATGACTACGTATTTAATGTTATTACTGTATGATGATTATATAAATGAGCGTGTGTATATATATGATATACTTAAGACAGGTAAAGTATGCACGTATGATAAAATATATGGATGATTGACGAGACAGGTACGGTTATATGGTTATTCAAGGCAGAAGAGACCGAACCCTTATAATATCTGTGATGTTAGGGACCAGACCTTAATAATATCTGTGATGTTAGGGACCAGACCCTTATAATATCTGTGATGTTAAGTATCAGACCCTTATAATATCTGTGATGTTAGGGACCAGACCCTTATAATATCTGTGATGTTTAGGATAGAATAGCTTATGGTATACCATAGGGTTTTATGAAAGAAAGTATGTAAGTGCATATGCATGTATATATGTAAAGTATGTATGAACGAAGTAATAGTAAGTAAAGTATAAATACGTATCTTTGGACGCTTATGAGTAAGAATATGAATGTAATGTATGTCAATTAATTAACTAGAACTCACTCAGCGTAGCTGACTTTTAGTATGCACGCAGGTAAATAGATTGAAGGAGCTGGCTTTAGGATGGCACGTGGTAGTGAATGGAAGACTAGCATCTTGGGAAGAAATGTTATGAATTTAATATGATATGTTATAAGACAAGTAAACTTTTGTTAAAACAAGATTCGATGTTTTGTAATGTAATGCATGAAGTTTTAATTATTCCGCGAAAGTTTTAATTAACTCTAATTTTAGAACTGTGTTCATGAGAAAATCCAAACACCAAAGTAAGACTACCGGGAACGGGGCCTAACACCAATTGTACAAGTTGAGGTTACAAATGTTGGTGGTTCATCGTCAAGTTTTGTGCTGGTAGTTGAAACTGAAAAAATAGTTGAACCTGTCATTGTTGAATCTGTGATTGTACCGAAGGAACCAACGGAACCAGTTATTGATCAAGCTGTTGACGAAGATCAAGATGATGATGAAGAATTGTTAGATTATGGTGATTCTCCATAACATGATGATTTTGATGATGATAATGATAAAGATGATCCAAGTTCGGGTGGTGGACTTAGAGTGTTGATTGGTTCGAGTATAAGTGCAGTTGTTGAATCAATTAATGAACCAGTGGTCGAAAGTGAGCCTATTCACGAACAAACTCAGGCGGGAGGGAATGTAGATGAGCTTGAAGTGCTAGATGTTGATCTGATTGCTTATAAGCCTCCTGTTAGATTTTCATCTACTGGAGAGGAGTTAGAAGAGGGAGAAATTGAGGTGACTAGAGCTGATCTAGCCAGGATGCTGAATGTGACTGAAGAGGAATTTTTATTCGATTTTGAGAAAGATTTAGGGTCGATTGATAAAGAAAATGTTGTTTTGGTGAATGAACCTAATCAAGAGGAGGAATTAGACAAAGAGCCGGTGACTTATGTCAATGCAAATTAAGTATTTTCTAAATTTGATGAAGAGATTGAGATGTTAAGTTAAGAATTGGATAGTCAAGGTAATCCGATACCGTCTGACATGAGCAAGTCTAATGAGGAAGCAGAGGTTAATAGTCAGGAACATGAAGAATGGTTTGAAAGACGAAAGATCGAGCCTAAACGTATATACTTGAATCCTGTCAAGTATTATAAGAAGGAAAAAAGAAGTAAAGCTCAGGAAAGTGGTGAGTATTGCTTATCTTCCTAAGATAAGAAAAATTGAAGTCAGGAGAACATACGGAGTGCAATATTTTGAAAGTCTTTGTGAGTTGAAATCGTTACCGTGGATGGACGTTGCGGACATTGTTGAGAAAGAATTGTTATACTGCCCAAAGCGAGGACCAGTGAAGGAAATCTGGGATTTCATTAAAAGGCAAGCAAAGTGTAGATTCAGGAGATGGACTCCACAGACACCATTCCTTCATGCGTCTGGTGTGAAGAAGGATCCTGAAACTGATGATTTTGTAAAGACATGGAGGTACAAGCAGCCACAAACCTTGAAGGTTATTCCTATGTAACCAATGGAACAGGACTTTCACGTATACTTCAGGTGGTGGTACTATGATGAGAATCGAGGAGAAGCTCAGATTGTGCTGAATAGAGATAGAGTGTGGGATGTGATAGATGTGATGGACCCGATGTGGTTGGTAAATTTCTCAGATAAAGACATAGAGACGTTGTATAAATGTAAGTTACAAGTTTCTCGTGATAAACATCATGCGTCGACTATGCAATACCAGAAAGTGGTGAAGATATGTCATAGATACAAGATTCATTCTGGTGAAGTTTGGAAGACAAATGGTTCAAAATTGGTGAAGAGGAAGAGCAGAAGGAGAAGGAGCGTGAATAGGAGATCAAGGAAAAAGTTAGAATTGCTTCGTTGAAGAAATACCAGTACAAAGGTGTTGGAATATCAATTCCCACTAATCAGAAGCCCTCAACCAAACGTTCATGGGAAGACATGAGGAGGGAGTACAAAAAAAAGGTTTTTGGGATGAAAGAATGAAGATTGAAGATCAAGACCTAGCAACATACAAGGAGGAGTTTGTTAGAGAATAATGTCTATTGCTAGGGTCTTAGTTTTGATTGTATAGGGCTTTAAATGTAATTTGTATTTGTTAGGGCATATGTTAGTAGCGCATAAGTCCTTGGGACCGCATATATTATGCGGCGCATAACATATACGCCGTATAAGATATACGCCCCAAGTGACCTATCATGTGTTTCCTATAAATAAGGGACTTATGCGTGATTAACTAGACTTTTGTCATTCATGTCATATGCTAGAGAGAGAGAGAGACTAGAGAGAGAAAGTTCCTAAAGTTTCATATCTTGTAAACTTTTGATATTATCAATGAAGTATGTGCTTAACGTTACTCGTAATGTTCATTCTCATTATATTCCGCACCTTGAGACATAAGTTATAACTACATCAGATCCTAATTAGTGTCTACAACAGTATTCATCCCCTCTTTCATTACAAAACAAAAATACCAAGTAACGAGTGTTACACCTAGGCCCTGAGTCAGGGTGTGACATATGGGGTTGTGAATACTCGGTCTAGGTGGGTGTACTAAAGAGTACTTGGACATGTTATTTTATAAAGAAATTAATATTTGGAGATTATATATATGTTTATTATCAAAAGTTTACTAAATATTCTTCAAAATACAAATGAAAAATACAAAAACCAATCAATAATACTTACATATTAGTTCGAGCATGTCTCAGTTGATGAAAAATGTATTTCAATCGAACTTGAATAGGAGGTTTGCGAGTTTAGAACTTTTAATCGGATGATTACAATGGTGGTTGTGAGTTCAAAACTGAATTTAGGTTGCGCCTTATCATGAAAAGGAAAAATAAAAGGCAATATGGGCCCTTTGAGAAATTAGGTTTTTAATAACAGTCAAAATTTTGTTAACACCGAGTTGGATCGCCTAGGCCGAGTAGAGTCGTCTAGGTCCGAGTTGGACCGCCTAGGACCGATTCCGAGGTTTTTGATATTGGAAATGAAAAGAAGTTCAGTGAAAACCAGATCCTTTTTAATGTTAGTTCAATCTATTTTTGTATTTCTTTTATTCTAATTTGATTGAAACTTTGATATATAATTATGACTATTTCTAATTTTTATTAATTCACATTCCTTTCTTGTGGTGGAATCGTTTTGTCCAAAACATACCAAAGTTTGAAAGTAAACTACAGAGGGAGAGGTGAATGTGGGTGACACGATTATAAGCGTATGTTAATTTTTAGTGTATATTGTGTAATCTTTCTAATCCGTGTTTTTGTTATGTAATATGTGAATTTTATGTAGCTTGTGTAGTATATGCAATTGCTAATCTATGTAATTTTGTGATAATTAATGTAGTTTGGATAATTAATGTAGTTAGTGTAGATGCAATTAGGGTAATTTGTGTAATTGGCATAGATATAATTTGGGTAATATATGTCATTTGCATATTGTGTAGTAATTTTGGGTAAGTTGTGTACTTAAAGTAATTTTTGTAATTTGTGCAGTTTTGTAATTAAAGTAATTTATGTAATTTGGAATAGATTATGAGTTTTATTATTTAAAATTCTGTTTAAAATATAAATAAAAAAATGATGATAGATAGTATGTCATTTTGTTGTGGGTGTTTTTACCCTTATACCCTTTTATCATTAAATATTATTTTATTATCTCTCATCTCTTAATATTAAATTTTAAATTAATCACAATTACAAAAACCTAATCATTAATTAAATGGGTGTGGCTACAATTGATTTCTTAAAGTTTTTAAAACTAAAAAGTTCTTTAAATATCACTCCCATATATATAGGGGAGAGATAATTTGATAATCTTTTTGAGTTTTAAGAAATTCATTCTTGACCACACATTTAATTAAATAGATTAAATTATGTGGTTGAGATTAAATATGATTAAAAAATTAAAGTATGAGAGAGAATAAAGATGTACAGTGATTAAACTAATTTAAGCGTCTGTTACATCTATTTAATAAGTCTACTCAATGCGTAAAAAATTCTACAATTTTTTTAGGTACATGTAACCTACATATATTACATATATGTAAAAAAAATTCAAAAAAAAAATTGTTACGTTCAGTTCTGTCGAGTTCTTAAAACTCAAAGTGGTTCTCAAAAGAAATCTCTCCTGTATATATATATATATATATATATATATATATATATATATATATATATATATATATGGGAAGGTTAACGTACAAATGAAATTAACATGCTAATTATGAGAATCGAGTATAGTAATTATGTAATTACATTGTAGAGTAATTACTACTCTACGTGATTCTCACAATTAGCACGCTAATTTCATTTATATCTGATCCAAACCCTGTGTGTGTGTGTATAGGTTTAGGTTACAATAAAAACTCACTTGAGTTGTGAAAACTCGAGGAACCCATTCTCAATCACATGTTTTTAATTAAAGTTTAAACCTTGTAGTCCACAATTAAAGTTAATAAAAAATGTAAATACATATATAACTTTTTCTCTCTTCTGAAAACATATATAAAAATTTGTAAAAAATGTTAAAAAATAGCAAAACATTTTTTTTTCGATTTTTCGAGGTTTTGTATTAAGTGTTACAACATATATTACGTGTGCAAAAAAAACGATGTTACATACGGTTTTCACGGGTCTTCACAACTCAAATGGGTTTTCATTTTATACTTCCTACATATATATATATATACATATATATATTAAAATTACAAGACATGGATAAAAACAAACACAAAAAAAGTAAAAACAGGTAAACATGCATTTATTTTTAATAAAATAAATCAAAATGGGTAATTTACATATTTTTGGGTTAGTTAGAGAGGAAGAAATGTGCAAATTGAATTTATAGCGTAGTTAAATTTGCAATTAAAAAGTTAAAGATGGAGAAATATGTAATAAACGAATTAATAAGTTGGGTAAATATGCAATAAAAAGGTTAGAGAAGAAGAAATATGAAATTTAATTTATGGAATAGATAAATATAGGTAAATATGCATTTTAAAACTAGAGAGAGAAGAAAATATGCAATTTTCCTTTTTATTATATACTATAGATATTGTTTCTAACTTTCAGAAGCCATTTGTTTTGCGCTAGCCAATTTTTCTCTCCTTTAGGTATACCTTGAAGTTTTTGTTATTTTTCATTTTGCTTCTAAGCCGATATTCTACATGTATATTAATCTAACATTACGGGTAATTACATGAAGTGTTATTCCAAGAACAAAACACATTTTATTAATTAGTGCAACATAGAAATACAAGTGGAAAATTAAAAGCAAGACATATGTGTTGTACTATTACAAATCTCCCTTAGAAATTACCAAATGCTCAGAGAGTCATAGGATGCTCGAACAAAGATGTGATAACGTCTTTGAGGTCTTCTCCCACTTCAGAGAAATTATCATTATATTTGTACAAATAAAACATTGTTCGTACATAGTTGACAACCACCATTATTAGAGGCCTTGGAATATGTTTAGTCACGAGGGACTCTCGGTTTATATCTTTCCATGCGTTTTCTATGTCCATGTATACCAAGTCAATGGCATATTCTTCAGTGACATCATATTGCTGCTTGTAACATTGGACAACAGAGGGGAAATGTTCTCTTTCTTGCTCCTTCTGCATTTATCTCAACAAGAATGGTTAGCTATGTTTTAGAAACCGAACATGATGGGCCATCTCGCAAGGTCACATCAGTTTTTTGAAAAAATAATTGTATGGTTTGTTAATCGATTCTTTTAACTTGTTTTATTCTTTCCTAATTATTAATGTTATTCGTATTTTAGAATTAGTAACTAGAACAACTAGTTGCTCGTGTGGCTTGGTTTTCAAAACATTTTAATCTAATGGCATGTGAATTGGGAAGTTAATCTCATTGCATAACAACAAAAAAACACTTTTTTTAGTGAATAATAGTCATCACAAGATGATGTACCTTGTAGCCAGCAACATCATTTAAGAGTCTACCAATCATAGATGAAGCTTTGAAAAGAGGAGGTTCACTGATAGCCCAGTTGAGCGACTCATCTGTGAATACATCACCCATGCCAAGATAACATGATGATATAAACACCCCGCCACTAGCGGTCACATAAGCAACTGAGGCATGCTCATCTATTGTTGGTATGTGGCCCTCCTTTACCCATTTTTGTTCTAGCAAGTAGGCTTTAATAAACTTTATAATCTGTACATCAAAATATGTATAGTCGTCAAATGTCTTCTAAGTATCATAAGTTTTAACTGTTTTTAAGAGTAGAAGGTAACTTACAAACTCTTTTGAACGATTAAAAAGAGGTGTTACTTCCTTAATTTTGCCGACTTCTTCCATCTCATGGTACAAATCTAGAAAAACCTTGTACGCAAGTTTCATATATTTTGGAAGCACATGTAAGCATGTAATGGACCACCTATGATTCATTCACGAGTTATTTAGTTAGTTTGATCAGTAGATTTTGATATTAAAGGCCAAAATGTCTTCATTCTACTGTGGTTAGAGATACCTTTCAACCGCTTTCGTAAAGATTTCAAGTTCTTCATAAGTACCGTAAGCATCATAAGTGTCATCAAGAACGGTTGCCATTTGAACTACTTTAGCAAAGAAAACTCTAGCAAGGGAATATTTTGGCTCGGAGTATGCACCTAATGCCCAAAAGTAGCTTTCAACAATTCTATCTCTTACATAAGGTAGATTGTTGGGGCTATCAATATCTTTCCACCACCTACAATAAACGAATATGGTAAATAGAAAGCTAGAATAAACGTATTTTGATCATATATATTGACAAACGAATACTTGGAAACTTGGCTGAGTTCACTCTTGTGTAGTGACTGGAGCAAATTGAACCCTAACTTCGCCAGTTTAAGCAAACACTCATCATGAGAAGGTTGTTTTTCATAAAAACGAATGTAGCTTAAAGCTTCTAGTCTCGGTATCCTTTTATGCAAAGGGGTCACTAATGCCTCCTGTATATGAGCTGAGAAAGTAGGGTTGGAGAGAACAGGATCCTTTGCAATGCCATCAAGACGAGTTCTTGTAAAATCTAGTGCTTTGTCTAGTACATATTCGCCTTGCACCCTCAAGCACGCTTCCTCATATAACTCAAGCATTTCTTCAACGTTACTCACTAAGGATTCCTTAAAAGCTCCATGTTGGTCTATGTACTTGTTAAAATTACCTGTTGCAATGATACATAAAGCACAGTTTTAGGATATAATATTGGAACTTTTAGTCTATTAATATATGCATATCTTACCATAGTTATAATGATATATGTATGAATATATAGTGTATGCATACTAACCACATGAAACATAAAACCCTTGCTGTCGTAGGAGCCTAAACCAAATGGAAGGGCTACTGGCGCCATTCCAATTATCACCATATGTTTCATAAACATGTTGCAAAGCATTTGCAATCTCTTCTTCAAAATAATATGATATGCCGAGGCGTTGGATTGCATCAATTAGCTTTAACAAATTACCATGTTCCTTTGCATTGCCTAAAGCGACCACTATATCATTCCGCACTCGTTCTTTCGAGTCTTCAACTATTTGTTCTACCTCACCAAGGTCTGCGTTCTTCATTCACCAATTAAGCATGATCAAATTTTAACCCACTGGAATTTATACTAATAATCGTAGCTTTATGAGTTCTAATACTTTATATTTACCTTATCATAGTTGAGAAACTTATCTCCCCAAACACTTGGAGAAATGCTACGAAAGGGGCGGAAAGCTTCTTGATTGAAAGACATGCTTAATGATATGCATAATCAAATAATTGAGTTGCTATAAGCATCATAGAAGATACATGACTGAGTATTTATAGAGAGAAAATTCCCAAAATAGCCCTTTCTTGAGAGAGAATTTCCAAAATAGCTCAAAAATCTTGATTATTCTTAAAGAATTTGAACTGAGTAGATGCATTAGGAGAAGATCTTTATTATGAGGGAGCATGCCAAACTCTTAAAAATATTGAGGGGCAGACCAAATTTGAGAATAATGTTGATGGAGAAAGCCAAATTTTTGAAAACATTGAGTGAGCAGACCATATTTCTTTCTTAACTTTTATTCTCAAAAGATAATCTCTCGAGACGGTTTTATTATGTTTCCTACCCGGGCCGTACAAATTTTCAAATTTTGGGAAAATATGTCTTTTTAATTTCGTCTTGGAAGACGCATTTAAGAGAAATTTGTTCCAAAGAGACGAGATTTTTATTTTCTTCAAAATCATCATCTTCTCCATTCTTCATGTTATATATATATATAGGGGAGATTTCAATTAAGAACCCCTTTGAGTTTTAAGAACTCGAAAGAATTCAGTGTAACGATTTTTTTTTAGAATTTTTTTTTCACATGCGTAATATATGTAAGTTACATACACGTAAAAAAATTACATAATTTTTTACGCACCGAGTCGACTTTTTATACATGTGTAACGGACGTAAAAGTTAGTGTAACCAATTACATATTTATTCTCTCTCCTTCTTTGACTTTTTTGCCAGATTTAATCTCAACCACATATTCCAATCCATTTAATTAAATGTGTGACCTAGAATTGAGTTCTTAAAACTCAACATAATTCTCAAAATATCCCTCCCCTATATATATATATATATATATATATAGGGATGGGTTCTAGTGAAAACTCGGAGAAAACTTAAAAACTCCTAAAAACTTCTTAAAAACTATTTTTAACTTTTAAAAAAAAAAATTTTGAAGTTTCTTTTTTTTCCATTATTCTTATAAGTTGTTATTGGCTCAAAAAAAACAAAAAAACAAAAAAAACTTATCAGTAACCTCGTCAGTATAGTGCGCATGTATAATAGTGTGCATTTCATATATGCAAAAGTGTTTGTATTGCATAGAATACAACACTCTTGCACATATTTGATACACACCATTTTATATATACAATATAAGACTAATACACACATCGAATACACATTAGTACGTATGTGTAATACAACATTAACGCACATGTGCACCACATCGACTTTTATTTTATTATATTTTTTTTCCATATAATACAACACTACTACACATATACAATACACAAATATTGAATATATGCAATAAAACACTATTAAACTCACAAATACATAGTAATACACATGTGTAATACAATGGTATCGCACAGTAATACGTATGTGCATTACAGCGGTTTTTTTATTTTTTTTTATATTTTTCGAGTGAAATATAAGAAAATATAAGAATAATGGCTAAAACAGAATTTTGAAAATATTTTTTTATTTTTAATTAAAAATAATTCTTTAAGAGTTTTTAAGTTTTTCTCTTTAAATGTGAGTTTTCTCTTGATCCTCTTCCTATATATATATATATATATATATATATATATATATATATATCCGTCCAAGTCTTCCTTAAAGTCCAAATGAACAGATGTATTAAATCAAAATATTGCCGGAGTTGACGGATTATACTAAAATCTTGTTGGGGTGGACGGAATTTATATATATATATATATATATATATAGAATGGAGAATAAGAAGATGATGATTCTGAAGAAAACAAAAATCTCGTCTCGTTAGAACAAACGTCTCTAAAATGCGTTTTTCAAGACGAAATTAAAAAAGCACATTTTCCTATAATTTAAAAATGTGTACAGCCCAGGTAAAAATATAATAAAACCGTTAGTGGAAACTATCTTTTGAGAAGAAAAGTTGATAAATAAATATGGTGTGGTCCCTCAATCTTTTCAAAAATTTGACATTTTCCATCAACATTATTCCTATATTTGGTATGCTCCCTCCATATTTTTAAGAGTTTGGTCTGCTCCCTCATAATTAAGATCTTCTCACAATGTATCTCCTCAATACAAATTCTTTGGGAATAATCAACACTTTTAGGCTATTTTGAGGATTCTCTCTCTACAATGGGCTATTTTGGGAATTTTCCCACTTATAAATGGTTAAATGATAAGTACACTATCATTTTCCGATTAAAATATTCTGCTACTGAAAGACTTTTTGAATATAAACCAAAATATGTGTGTGTATATACACACACACACACAAATATATATATATATATATATATATATATATATATATATATATATATATATGTATGGGAGATTTCTTTTGAGGACCACTTTGAGTTTAAGAACTCGAAACAACTCAATGTAACAATTTTTTTGAATTTTTTTTAAATATATATAATATACTAGGGTTGCGTATACGTAGAAAAATTACAACATTTTTTACGCACCGAATCAACTTTTTACATAGGTGTAACGGACGTTTAAATTAGTGCAATCACTGTATATATTTATTCTCTCTCCTACTTAATTTTTTCATTAGATTTAATCTCAGCCATATAATCTAACGCATTTAATTAAATGTGTGGTTAAGAATGATGTTCTTAAAGGATTTAAAACTCAACAAGGTTCTCAAATTATTCCTCCCTTATATATACATATATATATACACACATATATATATATATGTGTATACATATATATATGTGTATATATATACACATATATTTATACACACATATATATATATATATATATATATGTTAATATATATATAGGGTAAGGTTAAAATAAAAACCCACTTGAGTTGTGAAAACCCGCAAAAACCCTATGAAACATCGTTTTTTTTTGTTACATGTAATATATGTTGTAACATTTAATACAAAACATTGAAACATAAAAAAAAATGTTTTGCTATTTTTTAACATTTTTTTACTAATTTTTATATATGTTTTCAGGAGAGAGAAAAAGTTATATTTATATTTACATTTTTTATTCACTTTAATTGTGGACCACAAGATTTAAACATTAATTAAAAACATGTGGTTGAGAATGTGTTTCCAGAGTTTTCACAACTCAAGTGGGTTTTCATTTTATACTTAGCATATATATATAGGGGAAGAATATTTTGAGAACCATGTTGAGTTGTAAGAACTTAAGAACTCCCATTCTAGGCCACACGTTTAATTAAATGAATTGGAATATGTGGTTGAGATTAAATCTAGCAAAAAAGTCAAAGTATGAGAGAGAATAAATATGTAACTGATTACACTAACTTTTACGTCTGTTACACATGTGTAAAATGTCGACTCGGTGTGTAAAAAATTATATAATTTTTTTACGTGTATGTAACCTACATATATTACGCATGTGTAAAAAAAATTCGAAAAAAAAATCCATTACACTGAGTTCTTAAAACTCAAAGGGGTTCTCATTTGAAATCTCCCATATATATATATATATAGGGGAAGGATATTTTCAGAACCATGTTGAGTTGTAAAAACTTAAGAACTCCCATTCTAGACCACACATTTAATCAAATGAATTGGAATATGTGGTTGAGATTAAATCTGGCAAAAAAGTCAAAGTAGGAGAGAGAATAAATATGTAACTGATTACACTAACTTTTATGTCCGTTACACATGTGTAAAATGTCGACTCGGTGCGTAAAAAATTCTGTAATTTTTTTACGTGTATGTAACCTACATATATTACGCATGTGTAATAAAAAATTCGAAAAAAAAATCGTTACACTGAGTTCTTTCGAGTTCTTAAAACTCAAAGGGGTTCTCATTTGAAATTTCCCCTATATATATATATATATATATAGTTTCAGGATCAAATAAAGGTTCATGTATATTTTAATCTTAATATGAGAATATAGGAAATAATGTCAATTTATAAAAGAATGAGAATGTAAGAAACAATACCAACTACAAGATTAATCTACACAAACAATGATATATAATAACAAAGAAAAAAACCTAATAATTACAACAAAAGAATCAAAATCAAGAACAAATAATAACAGCAAATACTAGGAAATACTTATAATAGCAAAAGAAAAAATCTAATTATAACAACAAAATATAAATTAGCAAATATTTATAATGTCTCATTATAAAAAATTAGCAAATACGAACAAAATATAACAGCAAACTCCTATAAAAATAAACCTAATGATAACAGCAAATTGGTTCTCACTTGTTTCATTTTAAGAATAAAATGTATTTGATCATGTTTCTAATATATATATATATATATATATATATGTATGTATATAGGGAGACGATCAAGAGAAAACTCATCCTTAGAAAGAAAACTTAAAAACTCCTAAAGAATTATTTTTAATTAAAAATATAAAAATATTTTCAAATTTCCGTTTTGTCATTATTCTTATATTATGTTACCCCTCACTCGAAAAAAATAAAAAAATAAAAAAATAAAAAAATAAAAAAACGCTTTAATGCACATACGTATTACGGTGCGATACTGTTGTATTACACATGTGCATTGCTATGTATTTTCATGTTCAATAGTTTTTAATTGCATATATTCAATATTTGTGTATTGAATATATGCAGTACTGTTGTATTATATGCAAAAAATTAAAAAAACAAAATAAAATAAAAGTTGATGTACTGCACATGTGCGTTAATGTTGTATTACACATACGTACTAATATGTATTCGATGTACGCATTAGTCTTATATTGCATATATATATAATATTGTGTATCAAATATGTGCAATAGTGTTGTATTTTATGCAATACAATACTTTTGCATATATGCAATGTGCACTATTACTAGGGATGACAATGAAACCAGAAACCCGACATAAATGGGATGGGTAATACCCGACCTGTTAGGGTTTGGGACAGGTTTGGGAATAGTTTTGAAATTTTTTCGCGGGTTTGGGATGGGTTTGGGATTTCTAATACACCCGATTACCCGATAACATAGACCCATTTACCCGATATAGCTTATTATATTATACATATACTATATTCCAAATATATTATTTGTCGAAACTTGCTTATGCCAATTATTTGAGATATTTTACCTTTATGGTAACCATCTTTGTAGTCAATTAGTTATATTTTGTTAAAACCTCGGTAGAAACCCGACAGGTTTTGAGCCGGGTATACCCGACAAGTATTTTGTCAAAACACGATAAGAAACCCGAAACCCGATGGAAAAACCCGAAACCCGACAGGTTTTGGACGGGTTTGGGATGGACTTTTATAACTAGGTATGGGTTTGGGAATACCTAATCCAGACCCATTGCCATCCCTAACTATTAAACATATGCACTAGACCAACGCGATTACTGTTTTTTTTTTTTTGCAAACAAAAACTACATATAAGAATAATGAAAAAAAAAGAAACTACAAATTTTTTTTTAAAAAGAGTTAAAAATAATTTTTTAGGAGTTTTTAAGTTTTCTCTTTAAGAGGAGTTTTCATATACATATATATTATATATATAGGGGCGGGATCAAATGAAAAGTACTCCTCTTAAAGAGAAAACTTAAAAACTCCTAAAGAATTATTTTTAACTCTTTTTAAAAAAAATTTTGTTGTTTCTTTTTTTTCCCATTATTCTTATATGTTGATATTATTCAAAAAAAAAAGAACCTCGTCGCTGAAGTGAACATGTGTAATAGTGTGCATTGCATATATGCAAGAGTGTTGTACAACACTATTGCACATATTTGATTCACACTATTGCATATATGAAATATAAGACTAATACGCACGTCGAATACACATAGTACATATGTGTAATACAACATTAATGCACATGTTCGCTACATCGACTTTATTTTATTTTATTTTAGTTTTTTTTGCATATAATACATTCTTACTGAACATATACAATACACATATTGAATATATGCAATTAAAAACTATTGAACATAAGAATACATAGTAATACATATGTGTAATATAAAAGTATTGCCCAGTAATATGTATGTGTATTACAACGTTTTTTTTTGTTTTTTTTTCGACTGTAGGGTAACAAAATAAAAAAAAATAATGGCAAAAACAGAAATTTTAAAATATATTTTTATTTTTAATTAAAAGTTATTTTTAGGAGTTTTTAAGTTTTTTCTTTAAGGATGATTTTTCTCTTGATCCTCTCTCTATATATGTGTGTGTGTGCGTGTGTGTGTGCGCGCGCGTGTGTGTGTGTGTGGGTGGGTGGGTGTTTGTGTGCATGTGTGTGTGTCTGCTTGGCTAGTTTAGTATGTGCTAATTCATAGATCTTTGGGCTTTGATTACCAAGGAATAGATACGTTACAAATAAAACCCAAGGATTGGCATTCCATTACTATCATTTTATATGTATATGGTTATAATTATCTCCGTTCCCAATACACCTATGATAAAATACAAGATTCTCATTGAATGATAAAAAACAAATCTTCACTTCTACAATTATATAGATTCAAGGTTCTATTGAAGATTAAACAAAGTAATTAAAGTCTCGTTTGTTTTATGGTTGGTATTTTTAATATGTATTGAATAAAAAAAATACAATAAAATTATGGATTCATTGGGATTCTTAAATTTGGAAAAGACTTAAAACAATATGCATTCATACCAATGAATTAGTAAAGTAGAGACTCGTACAAATTAATCATGCGTCAGGAACCAGATTTGAACTGGTGACACGAGGATATATATCCTATATAGGTGTAAGACCCCGAATCCCGGGAATCCTACAGTTGGTAATCATATCCAAAAATTCTCAAAAATTTAAAGTCAAACAAATTCATCTTATTAAAAATCGTTTCAGAGTAATAAACAGCAGAAAATCACAAGTACTAAAACCAAGTTCCCAAAACTCGGGAATTATGCCCAAAACCAAACTTCAATGTATTTAATAAAACTTTAAAAGAAAAGTGTTTATTATTATTAAAACTTCCGACTAAGCATGCCCTCCACCGTCCAGGTAGCTTCGTGCACGTCAAAGCGGTAATGCATCCATCCCCTAACCTGAAACTTACACTAACATGCACACAAAGTCAGCTTGAGCTGAGTGAGTTCAAGTTTTAATAAATAACATCTATAATAAAAATCATAATAGTCATTCCAAGAGTTTTAAAAAAATAAAATGGGTTACAACGGTTAGGCTATCATCAATAGTAGGTAATCATCATTATATATATATAAACATCCTTATAATTATATCCCTACATATATATCATCCGAGTAATAACATCAGGGTCGAGCACACGTACAACCCAAACACGTAATATCCAAGTAATAACATCAGGGTCGAGCATACGTACAACCCAAACACGTAACATCCGATGATGATCATGTCACACGAGCCTCCCCCCTCACGGGCTTGTCAGGGCCCGCCACATGATTTAAGAACCTGAGTAGTATAGTTTGGCCCGGCCAAGATCACCATCCATCCGTATGCAAACACGAAGTAGGCGTACGCAACATCCTTAGTCGAAAACGACTAATTAACATCACCAATTACTTGCCATACAATAACGCGTGCATAAACACGCGTATATATTATATATATATATATATATACACACTTATACATATATAACATTCCAAACATACCATCATGAATGTAAGCCTAGGGTCATAAAGTAACACCCGCATACACATTCATAAATATCATCTCATGACATAATACAATACGAGTACGCCTACATCCTTGAGTCTAGACCATAAGTAATGTCTATAACATTATAAAATATATAACCATCAACGAGCCTCGAATATTCTAAGGCACCGAGTATAATTCACCTATACTTTCATGAATCCCACGAACCCAAGTAAAACCATATAAAACCATCCGATTAGTTTAAACGAGTATAGTCAGATAAAATTGTTAACATGGTGTGCATGCTAGTCCAAAACTTGAAAAGAGTAAAAGGGGGCATCGTGAATTCACCTGACACAAGGCATGAATTCACCATGAGCTAAATAGTCCCTAAGTAATCCCAAAACTCAAACACCTGTCGGTTTACATTCAAACATTACTAACGACATCGAAAGAACTCGTTTATCCCACGAGACGTTCTAACATGGTTCGAGTTACTTAAACCATCGACCTCATCAAACTAAATCACAACAGCCCCTGAGGCCTCACATTCACCAAAATGACCCATAGGTATTCCCGAGAATAAAGAATTCCCAAATTGCCCCAGAAGCACTAAGTGGCACTAACACGCGCATTTAAGAGTCGCTTAGGCCGTTAACATCCAACTCAGCATCGTGTGGACCCATTATGATAAAATCACAGCCAACAAGTCCACACGACGCTACACGAGTCAAATGGGTCGGTAACCCGCAAGTACAACGCACCAACTATACAAAGAACGCAATTGTGCGTTGTACCGACCCGTTGGAGTAACCGACAACCAATTCAGCCCCATAACTTATAAAAATGATTTTTCAACAGCCCGTACATCAAACCAAGTGCCCCCGAGCTGAATTGGTCGTTAATCACTTCATCACTCGCGTTAAACGCATCAAACTACATTTCTAGTCAACCGAACATTAACAATCAAGTTACAACTAGTTGACCAACCTAACGAACACCAATGAACATGCTTTTTAAGTATGATATACTAGACATACCTAGGAAGATTTTGGTGCAAAAACCTCACTCAAAATAGTCCCCGAAGTGCTCAATTGGACAGCCACCCGGTGAGCCTAAAAACAACTGTTTTTCGATGAATAAACACGTCATAAGGATGAATTAAGGTGAAAAAGAGTTGTATACATTTAATACCGACCTTGAATTGAACATTGGATGGCTGGACGGTGGCTGATTGCACGCAAAACCAGGAGGGAAGGGGGTGGGGGTGCGCCGATCGGACAAGGGGGGTGGGTTACGGTTTATTATTATTTTTTTGTATAATTTAATAACAATAATACATTGTAGTCCCTCTACTTTAACGATGGGTAAACTTGTAAGAAAATTTAAGTATGACAAACTTACGAGGGTGGCAAGGGGCTCCCGGGAGAATGCCGGGTCAAGCCCGAAAGGTGCTCGCAGCACTACAAGGTTAAACATTTTAACAAAAATTAACGGACGTTACAAGGGTGGGATCTAGTGAAAACACCTGTTAAAGAGAAAACTTAAAAACACCTAAAAAACTATTTTTAACTTTTTTTTAAAAATTTTTTGAAGTTTCTTTTTTTTCCATTATTCTTATATGTTGTTATTGGTTCCTAAAAAAAAAACCTTGTCGGTAACGTCGTCGGTGTAGTGTACATGTGTAATAGTGTGCATTGCATATATGCAAAAGTGTTTGTATTGCATAGAATACAACACTCTTGCACATATTTGATACACACCATTTTATATATGCAATATAAGACTAATACACACATCGAATACACATTAGTACATATGTGTAATACAACATTAACGCACATCTGCACTACATCGACTTTTATTTTATTATTATTCTTTTGCCATATAATACAACACTACTACACATATACAATACACAAATATCGAATATATGCAATTAAACACTATTAAACTTAAAAATACATATTAATACACATGTGTAATACAATGGTATCGCTAGTAATACGTATGTGCATTACAGCGGGGTTTTTTTTTATTTTTTTCGAGCAAAGGGTAAGAAAATATAAGAATAATGGCAAAAACAGAAATTTGAAAGTATTTTTTTATTTTTAATTAAAAATAATTGTTTAGGAGTTTTTAAGTTTTCTCTCTAAAAATGAGTTTTCTCTTGATCTTCTCCCTATATATATATATTTATATATATATATATATATACTAGTTTGAGGCCCATATATTACACGGGTAATAGATGAAAATTTCAAAATTGAGCCAGTAAGTGAAATACAGTCAATAACACAATTATCATATATTATTAAAACAATGACAATTTACATTAAAATTACATGAATTACAAAACAATAATTTTTCACAAATATGCTACAAATTAGTAAAAATTTCTTTGTAGTTTACATTTGTGGTTGTATTGATTAATACCTTGTTTATAAAGAATCAGTATCTTTTGTCCATGTATGCTTGAAGCTTTTGATAAGGCAATTCATAAATCATAATAAAACTCTCGCATTAGTCAATATACCTTCTTTATATGAATGCAATTGCCAGGATAAATGAAAAAGACATACTAATGTTAAAGGTCAGCTAATGGGAAACATAATGTTAAAATTCTGTAAATAACTAACGGAAAGTTGGACTGCATTTTGACTTATAGTTTGACGAATATAGATGTGAATTTTAAAAAAGCATATCATAATCAAATTTTGATACTTACCATCATAAGTTCATAAGCATAGCATCAATTGATGATAGAATTTTAAACCCATCATGTAAAAATAAAACAAAGTACATTACTAGGGGTTGTGAATTAAAACCATACTAAAGATATGATTTGTACTAATTGTATTATTTTAAAATTTTGTGTATAGGTTTCATTTTTTGAATATAAATCATACTAAACACCTTAATAATGTATTAATAAACAGGTAATGCTATTATCATAATAAATAAAAAGGTAGATAAATAGATAGGTGGTTGTCCTAAGTATCTACCTGATAGAGAATAAAGTCCAGTAAGACGTCTGTTCTTGTGCCAAAATATCAACGAAGATAACACTAACACAACTCCAATTCCTTGTGCAGATCGTAATCCTTGTATTCATTTAAAATAAAGATATAAATTAAACAGCTGAATAAAAAAAGAAGTTAAAATTATGAAACTATACTCAACTCCCAAAAGAATAAGAACCACAGAACCAACAAATTTGTATATTGAAGTTTTCTTTATTACTATTGACAATGCCTTCATTGATTCCATCATTGTCTATTCGGCTACACACATAACAAAATCAATAAAATATTAATCTAAAACTGACATTTTATAGAAATAGTTTGAAAAACATAGAAATAAGATTAAATCAAGTGATTAAATTAAAAGTAACCCATTGGGGCCAAGGAACTGTATGCCTTTCTTTATGCTTTTGACATTGAGAGTTCTTTTTCCCATAAATTGTATAACTTTTAAAAAAATAATAATAATAAATCCAATTAATTATACATCTTTTTATGTAATCACTAAATATTAAATCAAAATCTTGGCTAATAGTTTACAATGAACTCAAAATTATGCATTAAAATTGACGAAATATACCAAAAAATCAAGATTGAGGGTTTACATAACATAGGCCAATAAGAACCTTTTAAGCGAAATGACAAAAACATCCTCACATGGATCCAATGCAACCACATCAATCACTGAAGGAAGCAACAAACAAATATATTTAGGGTTTTACGTTTCTTGAAAGAAAGACAAAATCAAATCAATTTACTACCTACCATTGAAGTAAAAAAACATAACGTACTAAATCGATATGTTACGTAAATCAAAACGAACCATTCAAAAACTCTAATATTTTGAAAGTTATGGTTCGTTCATACTAAAATTTTTGTAAATCAAGCGAATCGCCAAACAAAAACAATCGAAAGTATGTTATTCATGAGTTTTTCCTTTGAAATTAACAGAGCTTCCGACTGTAGAGGCGTAGCTAGGGTGGTTTGCATCTGGCTGAGTTAAATCGATCTTCAGATTTTCCATATTCTTGGAGGACAACCACCTCGGGTTTTGGTTCTAAGACTGCCACCAGATCCCCTATTAATCAACATAAACTTAAATTAATAAAAAAAAATACCCAAAATCGTATCAATGGAAGTAAAAGGTTAATATTCAACATCCAAGTACTACATGTTTATTCAATGCAAAGCATAAGTAGATAACTAGTGACACCTTCTTAAATAAGCAATACTTATAAAGTGAAGCTATTAAAACATATCATTCATGCTATATATACCATTTTAAAGAACAATAATTCTATAACTATTTGAGCATATAATCCAAAAACATAAGATTAGGAACTCCATCAAATCGGCAAATAGAGTAAAATGTGTTTATCCCTGCACGTGATCCAGCAACATAATAGAGTAAAATGGATTAACCCTATATTGTTTATTCTAACAAACTTATAACCAAAACAGTGGAACTCCATCAGTGAATTAGACTAATAAAAAATGAAATCAGATACTAAATATTCTAAACAACTATCGATCACCGAATTTCATAAAAGTATATACCAAAAATCTTAACAAATCCAGTGTTGAGGAACCCATCTCAAGCCCTAAATTCTTGTAGCGAGATACGAAGAACACACTTGAGGGCCTAACTTCATATAGCATTGACTTATGTAAGAAGCCCTAACTTTATCAGATGAAGGACCCTTAAACAAATTTTTACGTCGAGATTCTTTATGTTTAATTAGTATGTAAGAAACCCTAAAATTTATCATACAAAGAAGACATTTTGGAAAGAGAGGCAGACCTAGGGTTTCTAATCGGGGAGGGTTGCGATTGTGTTGAATAAAAACAAATAAGGTTATAACAATATATAGATCCAGAAATGAATAGTTGCGTCGGGTAAGACCCACGCGGGATCCGAAAATGAAACCATATATTGAAAATAGGTTTAAAATTGTGAGGAGGAATGAGAGAGTGACAAGTGGCACAAAGTGGTATTCTTTTATTAGTATATATATATGTATATAAATATATATATATAGAGAGAGAGAGGGAGAGAGAGAGAGAGACACAGAGGGTAGGGTTAAAATAAAAACCCACTTCAATTGTGAAAACCGTTGAAACCTTATTATAGCTCTTGATTTAAATGATCTTAAGGTTGAGATTTATTGAAAGAAAAGTAACTTCCCTTCAGATTTTTAATCATTTTAAAGTACTAAAATGGCAATATAGTAATTTAAGTTGTATATAAATTGGATGTGGCTCAATGGTAGAGCACTCATTTTACTAGTGAGAGGTAGGGGGTTCAAACCTCACTTTCACCAATTTATATGGGAGATCTGAGGGATGACCCTGGCTTACCAGGGTTCGAGTCCTGATCTCACCCGGTTTTACCGGGCGTGTGGGTCAAGTTTTATCCGGGGAATCCCTCAATAGGTGGACCGCTAGGGTCTCCGTCCGTCCGGACTCGTGGCTGGCTCGGGCTACTTTTAGCCAATGGAGGCCGCGTACGAAGTACCCGGCATTACTTAGTTGGTCGTTCCAAAAAAAAAAGGTAATTTAAGTTGTCCATACTTTATGTCACCTGATGCACTAAAAGTGATATAAAAATAATGTTATTAATCAATCTAGCACAACGAGTAATAAAAACCAAGAATACCCTAAACCAAACCACTAGCAACAGGCAAGTGAACCTATCGGTTGTAGTATAGCTATGGGAAGTCCGGGAATATCGAACCCTAGAGAAACTTATTAAATTAACGAAACTATATTGTAAAAGCTAATTAAATTAATAATTAAGAAAAGATTATTTTAGGATTTTTATTTATTTTTTTAAAAAAACTAATATTAACTAGACTAATTAATTAAACTAATAAATTAAATTTAAAACTCTAAGACTTAGACGAAAACAATAATGAGAAAGGCGTTACCTAGGCTTGAAATCCTATTTGTGGATCTTGGATGATTATCGGCTATGGAAACTATGATGGGACCGGAATCTAAAGATACGACACCCTAGACATCCTAGCGGATCCCTGATCATTCTCTGGGTGTGACCTCTAAAGGACGTATGACGCAAACCGATTGGATGGATTATCGCTCAGTCTTTCAAACTATATTAAAGTACTCTAATGACTATATCACCTCTCAGTATCACTAATCACAATACATCCGGGAGTGTAAGGGACGTAAGGAGTAACTTAAAGGTGCTAAAAAAAACTTAGGATAGCAAAAACCCAAAGACAATAAGGGCGAAATCCACTCTCGTGCAATCTATACCCACACCACCTAATGACCAAGATAATTCCAATCATCTATTACCTCTCAGTCTCTAGATAGATAGAACACTTAATTTCCCTAAACCCTCAAACAATAGTTCCTATGGATTATGTTGACTAAAAACCATAAACTAGTTACGAACACACAGTAGGTAACTTAATATGCATCTACACATGAAACACATTGTAACATCCTGCCCCTCGCACCACCAATATTGTCCGCTTTGTCCACGAAGAGCGCACAGATTTGTTTTTGGTTGCCCAGGTGGAGACTTCCCAGGAGGTCACTCATCCTGCTACTATTCCCACCTGAGCACGCTTAACTGTGGAGCTCTCCTCTCGTCCACTACCATTAAGCTCAAAACGTGTTAGTGATTTAAAAGGCATGACATTTACTTATGAACCAAGGATCTCTTATGTCCACGGCCGATGTGGGATTTGCCTAGGGTGTTACAGACATTCACAAGACACCTATGGAACTATTAAATAAAAGTAGATAAAAAGAAAAAAAAAATAAGCATGCATATTCATCTTTTTAAACATCAAAAAGTTTATTACTATAATATTAGTCCAACACCAATCACCAAGAAACCGACAAAAAATCCAAACTCAACGAATATTCATTCAAAGCCTAGGCAACTAGTAGGGTTTTAGCCAACAATCATGCTCAAAATAAAAATAAAATAAATTGGTTCAACACCCAAGTTCATAATATAAGTAATAAAATTAAAAGCAAGAGAACCGTACTTGAATGAATAGGTATCAACCAAATGCTTAAATCGAATAAGAAATATGCTTCCTTAATAAAATATGATGTCGTGACCCCTTTATGATGCATCTAACTTGTGGCGGCCTTCAAACCAAAAAGAATAATATGTGCAGCTCTCGAAATAAAAATAATCTTCGGGCGAGCGAGGTTTGGTGGTTTAGAACTTCTCCTGGGAGGATCATATGGCAGCTCTGAGTTTGGGTAATGAAGTTGCCAATTTTGTTAAGATGGATGCTGATGAAGAGGAGAATGAAGTTGAGGAGCAGGTGATGGATCTTCAGCATGCTTTCATGGCTTTCACCTCCACCAAACAAACTGAGGTAAGTTCTGTACTCTGTTCTCAATCATGCATTGATAAATTAGGATTGTATAAATTGCATAACAGTAACTTGATGAGGGAAATGGAGGGTGTAAAATGTGAAAACTCAACTCTTAAGAAACTAGAAAAGGCTTTAAATGATAAACTAGAGGCACAAAAACAAGATTTCTCTAAACTCCAATCAGATTTAAGCATAAAGTGCTGTCACCATTTAGATGCCAAAAATAAAATAGCTGAATTAACTGCCGAGTTAGAAGCATCTAGACTGGAGATAGTTAAACTAATGAATAAGTTCGAAAATGCTGAATTTAATTTTAAAAAATTTGATGTCTCTAGTGCTGTTGTTGAATCAATGATAGAAAATCAATTGAAATGGAAAGAAAATAAGGGTGTGGGTATTGGATATAACATGGTCCCCCCTCCATACAATAATAATTATACTAGTCTTCCTATTACCAAGGATGAGGTAGAAAAGGATAAACACATGCAGTATGGTAAGTTAACTGCAACTGGCAAGAGTATGGTTGATATAGACTCGACATCTGAATCAACCTCAGGGGTGAAAAAATCTAACTTGTCTAGCTCATGCGCAGATGAAGTAACAATTGAGGACTGGACTGAGGAAGATGATGAATCACCTATTGACTCCTCTGTCTCTTTGAATTTGCCTGTTTTGTCTGTTTTAAACAATAATACTGCTGATGTGTGTGTGGGCTCTGTTTTTAAGAGCAAAGACAATCGTTTGGTTTCTTTTTCTAAAACTCCAGAAGGCAGTGATCTGAACTCTAATAAAATTGATGAACTTAAAAACCAACTTAAACATTCGTCAATTAAGTTTGTGAAAGAAAAAGGATCTTGTAATGTTAAATGTGAAGTTCTTAACGATAAGTCCAGAAATGGAAAAACAAGCTCACACAATAGAGAGAGACCGGGAATCGGCCACAATGATTTTTTGTAAAGAAACAAACTTGTTTCAACTGTGGCATTCCCGGTCACATTGCTAGAAATTGCTCTCTTCTCCCATATGTTTCTTATTATAAACACCATCAGAGGACCATGTCTCATGATGCCTACAAAAACTTTCATTCAAATAATTGAAGGCATCATGACACAAGGCGCTCTGAAGGCAATTGGAGAAGAGTCAAGGCTGACAGGTCAAGCTTTCATAAGACCAAGCCCATTGTAACATCAAGGCGAAATGATAACTCGATTTCGGTCTTGAGACCGAAGTGGGTCTCTGAACCGAAAACATCTAAAAGAACAAAGCCAACCGAGTTTTCTGTCCGCCAACCAGAGACTAAGACAACCATGTGTGTAAATCACAAAGTTTTCAAACCGAAATACAAATGGTTGCCCAAGTCTCCGGTAGCAAAGTCCTCAACGTCTCCTAATTCGATTTTTAATAATAAATATGTCATGGCAACCTGTTACATGGTTAACCAATTCAGGTTTACCCAGAACTACTATGGACTAGGTACCCAAAACTAACTAATCTCGCATAATGTGCAGGAACAACTGTGGAAGAATATTATCAGACCATGGTTTGTTGATAGTGGCTGATACAGGCACATGACGGGAGACATATCTCAGCTGAGTGACATTCAAATCTTTAACGACGGATATGTTTCTTTTGTGGTAAGAGAGAAAGGGAAAATTACTCAAAAGGGTACCGTGAGTAATGGGGTTCTAAAGTTCAAAAACGTTAACTATGTTCCAGAGTTAAAGCACAGTCTGCTCAGTGTGTCTCAGATCTGTGATAAGGGATTTTCTACTCATTTAACCAACAAGGAATGCTTAATTCTAAAGCCTGGTATTGTCATACCAGAAGAATGGGTACTGGTCAGATCTCAGAGGAAAGATAATGCCTATTTGATTGATATAAACAAGAACGTTCCTGACGAAATTACTTGCTTATTATCTAAAGTATCAGAACATAATGCCATGTTGTGGCATCGTTGTCTCGGCCATGCAAATGCGAAAAATCTGAACCGTCTTGCGAAGAACAATATTGTGCGAGGGTTACCTGTTAAAGACTTCGTGACTATAGAGAAGTGTGTGGCTCGCGCGTTAGGCAAGCATCATCAGAAACCACATAAACCAAAATCGATAAACACCATTTCCAGTGTCTTTCAGTTGCTTCACATGGATCTATTCGGTCCCGTTCATGTCTTGAGTCTATCCCATAGTAATCACTGTCTGGTCATCACCGACGACTACTCCCGTTTCACTTGGGTGTTCTTCTTATCAATAAAGGTGAGACGAGCGACTTGATCAAGAAGTTCATAGTGCTTATGGAAAATCAACTGAACTTGAAGCTCAAGGGAATTCATTATGACAATGGCATGGAATTCAAGAATTCCACACTGAACTATTTCTGTGCCGAAAGGGGAATTCTTCGTCAGTACAGTTCTGCTCGTACTCCTCAGCAAATGGTGTAGCTGAAAGACGAAATCGCACCTTGATCGAAGCAGCTAGAACAATGTTATGTGACTCAAAGTTACCACTTTTCTTCTGGGCTGAAGTGATCAACACCGCTTTCTACGTGCAAAATCGGGTGTTGATTAACAAATCTCAAATGAAAACTCCATATGAAATAGTTTATGGTCACAAGCCCACCGTCGCACACTTTCAACCCTTTGGGTGTCCGTGTACTTTATTGAATCTTGAATCAACTCCCAAGTTCGAAGCCAAAGCTGATGATTGTTAATTTGTTGGGTATGCCGGTCGGACCGCCTATAGAGTTTATAACAAGGCATCAAAACAAATTGTCGAGTCGTATGATGTGCATTGGTTAGAAGAGAATGAAAAAGATGCCCGCGTGAGGCCTGATTGGTTATTTGACTACGACAAACTCTTCAAACCATTCAATTTGTTTCCAGTGACTGACTTAAATGACTCAAGAGAAGGAAATGCTACTGTGTTCGATGATGAAGAATATTCTTTCTATGATTTTCAAGAGTCTCCTATGTTGAGTGTGGAACCATCTGAACCCTCAAAAACCACTCAGCCATCATTAGAAAACTTGGAAGAAAACGTGATTGACACTGTGTCGCCACAGGAACCCTCTAATGAAGAGACTTTACCGGTTGAGGGGGAGAGTGCCATTCGACAAATTTTTGGTAGCACTCTATTCCCCGATGTTATTTCAAACGAGTACATCGCCAGTACTTCGTACTCACACAGCACCGCTGCATCGGGATGGAGAAACCCTCTCACTAAGGTTCTCGAAGAACCAACTAATCTGCCAGCAAACTGCTCTATTCCTGATCATTCTGTTCCTTCAAGAATTCAATAGGATCACCCAATTGGCAGTATCATTGGTCCCCTTGAAGCTGGCATTTCAACCATAAGTCAGACTGGAACGATCAACAATTGTCTGTATTCTTGCTTCATTTCACAAATTGAGCCCAAGTCTATTGACATGGCTCTGGAAGAACTAAGCTGGGTTAACGCTATGCATGAGGAACTAAATCAGTTTGAAAAACTCAAGGTCTGGAGGTTGGTGGAGTTACCCGCTGGGAAGAAGTCGTTAGATACAAGATGGGTTTTTTCGCAACAAGTAGGATGATACTAGGGTCATTGTTCGAAACAAGGCAAGGCTTGTGGTTCGTGGTTTTCGTCAGGTGGAAGGCCTAGATTGCATTGAGGTATACGCTCCAGTGGCTCATCTTGATGCCATTAGGTTCTTCTTGGCTTATGCATCGTACATGGGTTTCATGGTATATCAGATGGATGTTAAGACAACGTTTTTGTATGGTGAGGTGAAAGAAGAAATTTATGTGGATCAGCCACCGGGTTTTGTGGACTCCAAGCATCCGTAGTATGTCTATAAGTTGGATAAGGCTCTCTACGACCTTCATCAGGATCCTCGAGCATGGTATGCGATGTTGACTACTCATCTGTGAGAGCACGGGTATAAGCGTGGAACCATTGATCAGATACTGTTTATAAAGACTGTTGGAAAGGATCTGATCTTAGTTCAGATTTACGTGGATGACATCATTTTCGGTTCTACCAGCACTTCTCTTTGTTCTGAATTTGAGGAAGTGATGAAGAAAATATTTGAAATGAGTACATTGGGCGAAATGACAATGTTTCTGGGTTTGCAGGTCCATCAAAGCTCGACAGGCATTCTGCTACATCAAGGGAAGTACGTCGAGGATATGTTGGCAAAGTTTGAGTTTTAGGACTCCAAAAGTGCGGCAAATCCTATGGCCGAAAGATCTCTTCTTTCCTCAGATCCTGACGGGAAACCTATAGATCAAACATGCTATCGATCGATGATCGGGTCCTTAATTTATCTGACTGCCAGTCGCCCTGACATTATGTTCGCAGTGTGTTAGTGTGCTCGTTTCCAGGTTAATCCTAAACTTTCTCATTTAATTGCTGTTAAACGGATTTTTAGATATCTGAAGGGGCAACCTAAGCTTGGTCTTTGGTATCCCAAAAATTTAGAATTTGATCTTTATGCTTTTTCTGACAGCAATTATGGAGGTGATGACATTGACACGAAATCAACGTCTGCGGGGTGTCAATTTTTGGGGGATCGGCTCATTTTGTGGCAATGCAAGAAACAACAAACAGTGTCCACAAGTACTGCTGAAGCTGAATATGTTGCTGCCTATGCTTGATGTTCTCAGGTCATATGGATGCAACATCAATTGCTGGACTACGGTTTGGATTTTCTTGATACTCCCATTTTTTGTGATAATGATGATGCGATTGCCATTGTTAAAAACCCGGTACAACATTCTAAAACCAAGCACATCGATATTAAAATTTATTTTATCCGTGACTGTTACGACCGGAAGCTAATTCATCTTGAAAAGGTCCACACTGATAATAATGTGGCGGACTTATTTACGAAACCGGTCGGAACAACCAGATTCAATGTGCTTGTAGGGTTTCTTAAGATGCTACGTTTTGAGGACTGAGTATTTTTGAGGTTTAAATTGTGTACATAAATATGTTTTCTTGTCATAAAAAATTTAGGGGGAGAAAAAGAAAAATACAAAGAAAAATACAAAAAGAGTGTATGTGTGTGTGCTTAATAAACTATAAAAACAAAAAAAAAATCAAAACTGTTTTGCTCTGTTGCTTAAAATCTGCTGGTTGCTCATGTTCAATTGACATATTTCATATGTTTGGTCCCGTCATCAATTCTTGACTCACGGGATAGCCATTAACCTAAGGACTGAAAGTGACCGGGGCGAATGAACATTCATAAAAAAAAAAATAAAAAAAAACAATTTTTTTGGTTTAACTATCGTTTTAAGTTCTCTCACTGAAAATTATGTCGGCCGCCTAAAGTTTTAGGAACACATTTTATGTGTTTGGTCCTATCGTCTACCTGTAGACTCATAGGATAGCCGTTCACCTGAAAACTGAAGGTAACTGGGGTGATTGGATTTAAAATTGTCTTCGGGATTATCATTTGGGAAGTGATATTAATATTAAGCTAAAGCTTAGTAGAAGCTAAATTTTTTTCAAATGAAAATTGATCAAACCTTTGAAAAAATGATAGATAAATTGATCATAGTCACACTGAGTGACGGGTCCCACACAAGGACCGAGGATGTCGAGTTCCTCGTCCTACCCGCGAGTTCAAAACACAACATAATTTTAGGGCGGGAAGTAATCGGTGACTTCAACGCCAACCCTTCCACAGCACACGGTGCAGTAGGTGTCCCTACGCGAACAGGTATTGCTATTATCCTGGTCAATAAGCACTGTTATACGACCGAAGGATCAAGACCCGTGAAAGTTCCAAAGCAGGTGACACGCTCGGAACCAGAGAAGTATGTTGTCAACCAAACCGTTATGATTGGGGAAACCATTTCGGAAACGGTAAGGGTTTTCTTGAAACAGCTATTGGCCAAGAATGTCGGCATCTTCGCGTGGAAGCCATCAGACATGACAGGCGTTCCACGACAGATATCTGAACATCGCTTGAGGGTCAACCCGGCTTACACGCCGATTGTCCAAAAGAAAAGGAAGATGGGACCTGAACAGACAAAGGCCATGAACGAACAAGTGCAAGATTTACTACGTGCCTGGATCATCCGTGAAATTCAATACCAAACATGGGTCGCAAACCCAGTGATGGTCCCAAAGAGTAACGGTTAGTGGCAGATGTGTATCGACTTCGAAGATCTGAATAAAGCATATCCAAAGGATTGTTATCCACTCCCAGAGATTGACCTCAAAGTAGATGCGGTAGCAGCTTTCAAGTTTAAATGTTTCCTCGACGCGTACAAGGGATACCACCAGATACAGATGGCGGCCCGTGATGAAGAAAAAACTGCTTTTCATACTGACCAAGGCACGTTTTGTTACAAAATGATGCCATTTGGTCTAAAAAATGCGGGCGCTACATATCAGCGTCTGATGGACAACACATTCCGTAATCAAATTGGGAAGAACCTTGAAGTTTACATGGATGATTTGGTAATCAAAAGCATCGAAGAAGATCAAATGCTAAGAGACATTGAAGATGTTTTTTCCACTTTGCGACAGATCAACATGAAGTTGAATCCCTCAAAGTGTTCGTTCGGGATGGAAGAAGGGAAGTTCCTGGGCGTTATCGTAACAGGGGATGGATTCAAGGCAAACCCGGACAAGGTCCAAGCAATCACCCGAATGCCCTCTCCATCCTCATTAAAAGAAGTGCAGACATTGAACGGCAGGTTGGTTGCCTTGAATAGGTTCCTCTCGAACCATGCAGCCAAATCGTACCCTTTCATATCCACACTGCGAAATTGCCTGAAAAGGCACATTTCTGATGGACACCAGAAGCAGAACAAGCCTTCCTCGAGGTAAAAAAGTGTCTGATGGAGCTTCCAACATTAACGCCTTGTTCTTTAGTTTTTTAACCAACGAAAGGAAAGGAGATGGAAGGATAAGAAAGAGAAGGGAAGGGGAGGAAATTTTTTTAATTAGGTGTGTTCTTGAGTTGGAAGGAAATTAGAGGAAAGGAAAGGATAACTATGTTGATAGCAGTGATTTTGAAGGCAGCGATTTTGATAGAATCAAAGGTGTTAGAGAAAGAAGCAGAAAATGGGTTGAAGTAATGAACAAGATGAAAAGATTAGTTGGTAATATTGTAATTTGACTTTTATCCTTAGTTATCCGCCCATTTGTGAGAGGATAAGTTATTGGGAAAAAACATCAATTTAATCCCTCCTAACTCCTCCTACTCCTTTCCTTTCCATCCTAAAAAAAACTCAAGAACACCCATTTTTTAACAATCCTTAGTTTTCCTTTCCTTTCCCTCCTTTAAAAAAACTCAAGAACAGGGCCTAACTGCCCGCAAGACAGGGAACCTCTCACGTTATACCTATCCACATCCGATGTTGCGATAGGAGCAGTTCTCTTAACAGACAGTAAGACAGTACAGACGCCGATATACTATGTCAGACGCCGAAACCAGGTACTCGGTGCTGGAAAAACTGGTTCTCGCGTTAGTATATGCGGCAAGAAGACTAAAGCGTTACTTCTAAGGTCACCCTGTCGTCGTGCTAACAGACTGCAGTTTAAAAAGCGTGTTGGCAAAACCCGAATTATCTGGGAGATTGGCCAAGTGGGCAATCGAATTGGGGGAACACTCCGTAGAGTACAAACCCAGGCCCGCGATAAAGGGGCAAGTCTTAGCAGATTTTCTAACAGAGATACCAGACGACAAAGTCCAAGAGTGCCTGTACGAGCAACAACCCCCAACCCCAACAGACGAAAGTCAGAAATGGATCTTATTTATGGATGGGGCATCCAGTGGGGAAGGTTCAGGCGCAGGCTTAAAATTAATTAATCCGGACGGCCAGGAGTTGACTTATGCCATCAAGCTGAACTTTTAAAGCACCAACAATGAGGCAGAGTACGAAGCTTTCCTAGCCGGTTTGCGGATTGCGAAGAAGTTGGGTGTCAAATTCTTGGAAGCCCGGGTCGATCCGATGCTTATAGCGGGTCAAGTCTCAGGGACTTATGAGGCAAAAAGCGACACAATGGCTTCATACTTATCTCAAGAAAAAGCCCTAATGCAACAGTTCACTTCTTTCAAAGTTGTGCACATAAAGAGAAGTGAGAATCGACCCGCGAACACATTGAGCAAACTAGCATCCACAAGTTTCGAACACATGGAGAGAGACGTTAGAATCGAAGTTCTAGATGCTCCATCCGTCCATCAACACCAAGTTCTGGTCATCCAGACCAAAACAAGTTCCTGGATGGAACCCATCGTAAGCTACCTGTCTTCTGGCACTCTCCCGGAAGATAAGGCAGAAGCACGGAAGATCCGTCACAAAGCGCTATGGTATCAAGTGCATGATTGGGTCCTATTCCGAAAGTCATTCCTTGGCCCGTTGCTCAAATGCGTAGACGCGGAAGAATCCAACTACGTGATATGAGAAATCCATGAAGGCATCTTCGGTCTACATGCGGGTCCAAGGATGGTAGTGGCAAAGTTAATGAACGTTGGATATTACTGGCCAGGAATTCACTTAGATGCGGTCAAGGAAATCCGAAAGTGCGATGCTTGTTAGAGGCACGCGCCCCAAACCTTGAGACCGCAAAACAATCTGGTGCCCGTAACTTCCGCATGGCCTTTCCAGAAGTGGGCCATTGATATCTTGGGACCATTCTTAGAGGCACCCGAGCGAGTCAAATTCCTTCTTGTAGCAATCGATTACATCACAAAATGGGTAGAAGCCAAACCACTGGCCCACATCACAGCAGCAAACATCAAAAAATTCCTATGGGAATACATAATCTGTCGTTTGGTCTTCCCCAGACAATAGTCAGCGACAATGGAACTCAGTTTGCTGATAAAAACCTTCAAGAATGGTTGTCGGAGCTGCACATTATGTAACACCCCGACCAATGGCGGATTATACATCGGGGCGCCACGTATTTGTTTCATTACTCGTGACACTATTTGGGTGTCCATTTTTAATAAATACATTATCATTGCGCACGCGCAGAACACGAAATCGTAAAGTAACATAAATCATAACATAACTTAAAATATTCAAATAACATAATTTGTCTTGTTACATTTTAATCTAGGTCCAAACAAAAAGAAAACATCCTACGTGTCCTTGAGATTCCCAAAGCAGCTACAACAAACCTGAACATGTGTTAAAATAAAACGTCAACACTTGCGTGTCGGTGAGAAATCAAGTTTAATAGATATAAATAGATAATACAAACACTGCGCGCAACATGTGCTTAACTGGGGTTTAACATAGGGTGTAATCAGATTGTGATCAAGCCTTAGATCATAGCTCATAGTTCAATCCGTGCTCCCAATTGAGCACAAAAACAAGAAATCATACGTGCATGTGTAAACAGAACAAGAAAACCGTAAACGATAGGTCTCCCGTGTTCATCTAATGGATCCATGAAAACTTCGGAATAGGCCGTCAAAGCGGTTAATGAGTCACACATACAAATAAACAGCCAAGTAAACGTCCATAACACATGGGGTTTTGCGCACATAAAGTTCATAAACAAGTTTAAGACTCAAGTTGTACGAACGCATGAACATCCCAAAACGTTAAAAATAAAAGGGGATTAGGTACGAGATTACTCACTTGTTAGAGGTGTGTTGAAAGATAATGCAAGAACCAACTTTTAAACAAGCACAAGTTAACCTATAAATAAGAGGTTATTGGTTTAACGATTGGTTTTTATGTCTTGAATATATGCAGTTACTTAAACAAAATATATATATTTACCGAGATCTGAGCAGAACAGAAGAGAAGACGGAGGCAAAGAGAGGAGCTGAGGATCTTCGGCAGAGAGCAAAGGGAGAAAGATTGGGGAGAGTTTAAGTGTAGTGTGTGTAGTGTTAATAAACAAGAAAATAGGTTTATTTATAGGCAAACCCTAGGGAACACAATCCCTTGAAAAGAGGAAAAGATCTTATCAAATCAAGCAACAGATATTAAAAAGCACAAGAAAACAAAAGCAAAAGATATGGAAAGATATGCCGGCAGCTGCAGGGGATGGGGAAAAGCTGACAGGTTACAGGTCAAAGCATGGGAGGTGTCAGGTAAAACACTGTTCAAGGCATGCAAAAGAAGATTTCAAAAGATTATGTCAGTCACTTTTTCTGTCAACCAATAGGATTGGTGCGCATGCTGCGCCGAAAGTGGCTTTTCGGACAGATGTCAGAACTGACCTAAAGTGCTCAGACAAAAGACAAGATATTTCAAAAGCATACAGGCTGACCTAAACTGAAGAAAAGACTTAAGGTCTAGCGCGAGAAGATTTGAGCGCACGCGCGAGGGCAAAGGCAGACAGAACAAACCTTAGCGCGCCGCGGGAAGAACTACAATCCTTAGTGCGCCGCGGGAAGAACTACCAATCTTAGCGCGCTGCGAGAAGAACTACCATTTTTAGGGGCTGCGAGAAGAACTACAATTCTTAGCGCGCTGCGAGAAGAACTACAATTCTTAGCGCGCTGCGAGAAGAACTACAATTCTTAGCGCGCTGCGAGAAGAACTACAATTCTTAGCGCGCTGCGAGAAGAGTTCGTCTCGCGTATCGCAGGGACAGCCGGTCTTCACGCAGGCTTCCTTGTAAAGAGTCTGGCGCGTGGAGCTGCGCAGACATCCTTAGGCGGGAAGAACCAAAGGACAAGCAAAGAGTTAAGAGAAAAAGGGGTTCAAGGCTCAAGGGTTAAGCAAAGGGGCGGGATGGCGACAAGAGAGAAAAAGAGGCGGGACGGCGACAAGAGAGAAGAAGAGGCGGGAAGGAAATTATTATTATTAGTAAGTAATATGAAAATATATATATATATATGATTTATTTAATGTTAAATTTACAAAGATTAATAATCAATTTTAAATCATAAAAAGAATCGGATTCGAAAACGGGTACCTGGGTCGGGTCGGATTTGGGCAGTTGTCACAGTCTCCCCTACTTTAAGAAATTTCGTCCCGAAATTTATCTGGAAGTAGGTTGCGCAGAGAAAAGGTGCGGGTACTTGATCTTCATTTGATCTTCCCTTTCCCATGTGAACTCAGCTCCGCGCTTGGACTGCCAACGAACTTTAACAATAGGGATGCGACTGCGCTTGGTTTTCTTCACCTCGCGATCCATAATCTCAACAGGCTTCTCAACGAAGTGCATAGACTCATCAACTTGAACTTCATCAAGTGGTATGTGAAGGTTCTCGTCAGCTAAACATTTCTTGAGATTGGATACATGGAAAGTTGGATGCACATTGCTGAGCGCGGGCGGCAGGTCCAGTTTGTAAGCAACTTTTCCCACTCTCGCGAGAATCTTGAATGGACCAACATAACGAGGCGCAAGCTTACCTTTCTTCCCAAAGTGGACAACACCCTTCCAGGGCGACACTTTGAGGAGAACAAGATCACCAACTAGAAATTCGAGAGGCTTCCGCCTGCGATCTGCGTAACTCTTCTGTCGGCTTCTGGCAGTCAGCAGATGATCACGGATCTTGGCGATTTTATCGGTTGTCTCTTGAACTAGTTCGGGTCCTGTGATTTGAACTTCACCCACTTCGTTCCAACAAATCGGTGAACGGCACTTTCGACCGTAAAGTGCTTCAAATGGGGCCATACCGATGCTGGAATGATAGCTGTTATTATAAAAGAACTCGACCAGAGGTAGGTGTGAATCCCAATTACCTCCAAAATCAAGAACACAAGATCGAAGCATATCCTCAAGGGTTTGAATGGTTCGCTCAGACTGTCCGTCAGTCTGAGGATGATATGCAGTACTCATGTCCAAACGAGTTCCTAACGCAGATTGGAGAGATTTCCAAAAGCGAGATATAAAACGGCCATCGCGATCGGATATGATGCTCAAGGGAGTACCATGACGGCAGACAATTTCCTTGACATAAAGATGCGCAAGTTGTTCGACACGGTAGGTTTCACGAATGGGCAGAAAGTGGGCAGACTTGGTCAATCGATCCACTATTACCCAAATGCTATCATGTTTGCTTGCGGTCAAGGGTAACTTGGTGATAAAATCCATTGCTATACATTCCCATTTCCACGTAGGAATTTCAGGTTGTTCGAGCAAACCAGATGGGCGTTGATGTTCAGCTTTTACCTTAGAACAAGTTAGGCATTTAGATACGAACACAGCAATATCCTTTTTCATACCAGGCCACCAAAAAGAAAGGCGCAAATCTTTGTACATTTTGTCAGCGCCAGGATGAACGGAATAACGAGTTTTGTGCGCTTCACTCAGTATGACAGAGCGAAGATTCTCATCATTGGGAATCCAGATGCGATTGAGATAACAAAGAATTCCATTCAGGTTAGGGACTAGATGCGCTTCTGCACCACACGCTAACTCGGCGCGTAGGTTTCCTTCGCTGATCGATGCGCGCTGCGCGTTGCGAATGCGCGATTCAAGATCGCTTTGGATCGGCGCGAAGTGAAGCTGCGTGTGCGGCAAAATACAGTTAAGTTGGCTGGGTTTTCGGCTGAGCGCATCGGCTACCACATTAGCCTTTCCAGAGTGATATCGGATCTCACAATCGTAATCGCTGATGAGTTCGTTCCATCGGCGTTGTCTCATGTTAAGTTCCTTTTGATCAAAAATGTGCTGAAGGCTTTTATGGTCTGTGTAAATGATGCACTTGGTACCATAGAGGTAGTGTCTCCAGATTTTTAAGGCAAATACAACTGCACCAAGTTCGAGGTCGTGAGTCGTATAATTCTTTTCATGAATTTTGAGTTGCCTAGACGCGTAAGCGATAACCTTGCCTCGTTGCATAAGTACACAACCGAGACCTTGGTTGGAGGCATCGCAATAAACGACAAAGTCGTCGGTACCCTCAGGTAACGCTAGAACAGGAGCTTCGCACAACAATTGCTTGAGCGTTTGAAAGGCTTCTTCTTGCTTCGAGCCCCAAATATACGGTTTGCCTTTGCACGTTAATGCTGTTAAGGGCAAGGCGATTTTTGAGAAGTTCGAAATGAATCGCCGGTAGTAACCAGCTAAGCCCAAAAAGGAACGGATTTCGGTAGGAGTGGACGGTGCAATCCAGTTCTTGATTGCTTCAATTTTGGATGGGTCGACATGAATACCCATCTTGTTTACAACATGACCAAGAAACTGTACTTCATCCGACCAAAACTCACACTTGGAGAGTTTGGCATAGAGTTGTTCGGTTCGAAGCTTTTGCAACACCAACAGAAGATGTTGTTCATGCTCGGCCTTGGTTTTGGAATACACCAGAACGTCATCGATAAACACGATCACGAATCGGTCCAAGAAAGATCTACACACCCGGTTCATTAGATCCATGAAAACAGCGGGTGCGTTGGTTAAACCGAAGGGCATGACCAAGAATTCAAAATGACCGTAGCGGGTTCGAAAAGCAGTCTTGGGAATATCTTCATCACGGATACGCAACTGGTGATAGCCCGAACGGAGATCGATTTTGGAGAAACAAGAGGCACCTTGGAGTTGGTCAAAGAGGTCGTCAATACGCGGTAAGGGATACCGGTTCTTAATGGTGAGCTTGTTCAGCTCGCGGTAATCGATACACATGCGAAACGAACCGTCTTTCTTTTTGACGAACAACACCGGAGCACCCCATGGCGAAGAGCTAGGGCGAATGAATCCTTTATCGGTCAACTCTTGAAGTTGACTTGCTAATTCTTGCATTTCAGCGGGTGCAAGACGATAAGGAGATTTGGCTACGGGGGATGCACCAGGGACAAGATCAACACGAAACTCGACTTCCCGAGCGGGAGGTAAACCAGAAAGATCATCAGGAAAGACTTCAGGAAAGTCACGCACGATGGGGATTTCAGAAAGTTTATTCTTTCCTTCATCGGGTTTGACCACATTAGCTAAGAATGCGACACAATTCTTCCGCAAAAGTCTTCGGGCTTCAGTGCATGACATAAGTTTAAGACCGTTAGATGGTTTCTCGCCATAGATATGAAGATTTTCACCATTTTCCCGAGGAATGCGAATAAATTTCTTGGCGCAGATTACTTCGGCGCGATTTTGCGAGAGCCAGTCCATTCCAATAATCACATCAAAACTTCCAAGAGGCATGGGAATGAGGTCGATTAGAAAATCATGTTCATTAAGGTTAAGCGTGCAATCTTTGATCACGGAGTTTATTAAAATAGTTTTACCATTAGCCAATTCAACTGAAAAGTTTTCGTTTAAGTTTACTCGCGGTCGCGCAAGTTTTTGTTCAAATGCGCGAGAAATAAAACTTCTATCGGCGCCAGTATCAAAAAGTATAGATGCATATTGTCCGTTAAGTAAAAATGTACCATTAACCACGTCATTATTCGCTTGCGCTTGGTGCGCGGTTATATTAAAAGCTCGGCCGCGCATCACTTGGTTTGAAATTTGGTTAACCGGATTAGCTTGCGTAATTTGTACTTGCAGTCTCGGGCACGCGTTCCGGAAATGACTGGGGTCACCGCAGTTATAGCACGACCTGGGTCGTGGATTAGGGTATGTTGGTTGTGGGTTTAGCGGATAAGTTGGTGGTGTTTGCGCTATTGGGTTGGCGGAAAGGATTCTACAGTTCTCAGCAGTGTGACCAGTACGACCACATCGGTTACATTGTCGGCACGGGACTTGAGTTGGATGGTGAAGTCTACAAGTTGGGCAAAAGGGTTGGTTTCCTGTGTAAGGTTTCTTAGTTGACGGGGCAGGGAGTGCGGGATTGGTTAAGGCATAGTTATGGACTACAGGGGGTGTTGGGTAGATTGACAGTGGGTTAGGAGCGTATACTGGAGGTTGGTAGGCGGGTTGCTGGACAATGAGCGGGTTGGTAAGCGCGTAGGTTTGATGATTGGGTCTGCGCTTACGATTGAGGTTGTTACGGTTTGAGGGTTCTGGCTTGGTTTCTGTTGGTTCTGGGACAGTCTTGGTGGGTTTGGTCTTCTCGGTTCCCCGCAGGAACAGAGTTCCTGCCCTGACATGGTTGTCGCTGAGCACAGCGGCCAACTCGATGGCGTCAGAGAGGGTTACTGGGTTTCTGGCCCATACAGAATCTTGAATTTCCATGGGGAGACCCCCAAGAAACTTCTCGATGGCTCGGCGGGAAGGGGTAACTAGGTGCGGGACAAGCAAACTTAGTTCGTGGAAGCGCGTAGCGTACTCGCGCGCTTCGCCACTGTACTGCTTCAAGTTCCAAAATTCCTCCTCAAGGCGCTTTACTTCGTTGGGAGGGCAGAATTCTCTAGTCAAAAGTTCCTTGAATTCCTCCCAGAGCATGCTAAAAGCAGCCTCTGCGCCACGCGCGTGAGCTACTCTGTTCCACCAAGTAAGCGCCCTTGATTCTAGGACACTTGAGGCGTATAAGGTTCATCGATCTGGAGGGGATTGGGTATGGAGGAAGGTGTTCTCAATTTTCTCGAGCCATTGGAGCATTACGGTGGCTCCTTCAAGTCCTGTGAATTTCGGAGGGTTACCCGCATTAAAGGATTTAATATTGTATCCGGAGGGGTTGGGATTATTTCGGTTTAAGGCTTGGGCTATTGCGGCGGCCATTTCCTGGGAACGTTGCTGCCTACGTCTGCGCGAGGCTTCTCTCCTCTGATGACGGCGAGATAGCGGAGGCATTCTATAAAAGTTTTAGTTTTTGTTAATATCTTGGTATGGGAAATTGTTTTAGCGCAAAGTATATCATTGTAAAGCTTGTTTCGCGGAGTTAAATGCTATCAAACTTTGAAGTAAAATATGAATTTAAATGCAAACTTAATACAGGTAATGAATTCGAATTGAAAATCGACAATTCATGTATCACCATGACTTTTCAAATCTTCAATTTAAAATATACGAGTAAACAAGCATTGAAGGTTGACAATTCATGTATCACCATGACTTTTCAAGTCTTCAATTTAAAATATCGAGCAAATGAATATTGGAGATTGACAATTCATGTATCACCATGACTTTTCAAATCTTCAATTTAAAACATAAAGTTAATGGTAATTGAAAATCAACTATTCATGTACCACCATGACTTCTCGGATTTTCAATCCCCACAACAAACGAATATGTAAGTAAAGAAATAGATTGAAATTTAACAATAAAAATCGAAAGATCGCGAATAAAACATGAAATCGTGTGCTGCATATGCGCAAGCATATTTTATAAATATCGAGTAATTAACAATCAGCGCGCAAACATGAGATATTTCTTATGCGCGAGAAGGGACTCTTAGGTATTCTAGGTCGTTACGTCTAACCACCTATCCTAAAGTCACGGAGCTCTGATACCAATCTGTAACACCCCGACCAATGGCGGATTATACATCGGGGCGCCACGTATTTGTTTCATTACTCGTGACACTATTTGGGTGTCCATTTTTAATAAATACATTATCATTGCGCACGCGCAGAACACGAAATCGTAAAGTAACATAAATCATAACATAACTTAAAATATTCAAATAACATAATTTGTCTTGTTACATTTTAATCTAGGTCCAAACAAAAAGAAAACATCCTACGTGTCCTTGAGATTCCCAAAGCAGCTACAGCAAACCTGAACATGTGTTAAAATAAAACGTCAACACTTGCGTGTCGGTGAGAAATCAAGTTTAATAGATATAAATAGATAATACAAACACTGCGCGCAACATGTGCTTAACTGGGGTTTAACATAGGGTGTAATCAGATTGTGATCAAGCCTTAGATCATAGCTCATAGTTCAATCCGTGCTCCCAATTTAGCACAAAAACAAGAAATCATACGTGCATGTGTAAACAAAACAAGAAAACCGTAAACGATAGGTCTCCCATGTTCATCTAATGGATCCATGAAAACTTCGGAATAGGCCGTCAAAGCGGTTAATGAGTCACACATACAAATAAACAGCCAAGTAAACGTGCATAACACATGGGGTTTTGCGCACATAAAGTTCATAAACAAGTTTAAGACTCAAGTTGTACGAACGCATGAACATCCCAAAACATTAAAAATAAAAGGGGATTAGGTACGAGATTACTCACTTGTTAGAGGTGTGTTGAAAGATAATGCAAGAACCAACTTTTAAACAAGCACAAGTTAACCTATAAATAAGAGGTTATTGGTTTAACGATTGGTTTTTATGTCTTGAATATATGCAGTTACTTAAACAAAATATATATATTTACCGAGATCTGGGCAGAACAGAAGAGAAGACGGAGGCAAAGAGAGGAGCTGAGGATCTTCGGCAGAGAGCAAAGGGAGAAAGATTGGGGAGAGTTTAAGTGTAGTGTGTGTAGTGTTAATAAACAAGAAAATAGGTTTATTTATAGGCAAACCCTAGGGAACACAATCCCTTGAAAAGAGGAAAAGATCTTATCAAATCAAGCAACAGATATTAAAAAGCACAAGAAAACAAAAGCAAAAGATATGGAAAGATATGCCGGCAGCTGCAGGGGATGGGGAAAAGCTGACAGGTTACAGGTCAAAGCATGGGAGGTGTCAGGTAAAACACTGTTCAAGGCATGCAAAAGAAGATTTCAAAAGATTATGTCAGTCACTTTTTCTGTCAACCAATAGGATTGGTGCGCATGCTGCGCCGAAAGTGGCTTTTCGGACAGATGTCAGAACTGACCTAAAGTGCTCAGACAAAAGACAAGATATTTCAAAAGCATACAGGCTGACCTAAACTGAAGAAAAGACTTAAGGTCTAGCGCGAGAAGATTTGAGCGCACGCGCGAGGGCAAAGGCAGACAGAACAAACCTTAGCGCGCCGCGGGAAGAACTACAATCCTTAGTGCGCCGCGGGAAGAACTACCATTCTTAGCGCGCTGCGAGAAGAACTACAATTCTTAGCGCGCTGCGAGAAGAACTACAATTCTTAGCGCGCTGCGAGAAGAACTACATTTCTTAGCGCGCTGCGAGAAGAGTTCGTCTCGCGTATCGCAGGGACAGCCGGTCTTCACGCAGGCTTCCTTGTAAAGAGTCTGGCGCGTGGAGCTGCGCAGACATCCTTAGGCGGGAAGAACCAAAGGACAAGCAAAGAGTTAAGAGAAAAAGGGGTTCAAGGCTCAAGGGTTAAGCAAAGGGGCGGGATGGCGACAAGAGAGAAAAAGAGGCGGGACGGCGACAAGAGAGAAGAAGAGGCGGGAAGGAAATTATTATTATTAGTAAGTAATATGAAAAAATATATATATATATATATATATATATGATTTATTTAATGTTAAATTTACAAAGATTAATAATCAAGTTTAAATCATAAAAAGAATCGGATTCGAAAACGGGTACCTGGGTCGGGTCGGATCTGGGCAGTTGTCACACATTATGCAGGTGTTCACATCGGTAGCTCAGCCGCAAGCCAATGGGCAAGTGGAACGAGCAAATAGCAGCATCAAAGAAGGTATCAAAGCACGACTGGGAATCAAAAGAACGGGATGGGTAGATGAATTGCCCCATGTCTTATGGGCACATCGAATCAGCAAGAAAATTAGTAACTCAGAAACCCCGTTCAGTCTAACATATGGTACCGAAGCAATGATTCCGGCCGAAGTTGGTGTCCCATCCGCACGAATGCTTTTGATGGCTGACAATGAAAAAGAACTCCGGCTAAACCTAGACCTCTTGGAGGAAAGAAGAGAGTTGACCGCTATACGCGAGAGCAAATATAAGCGTCAACTCCAAAAATACTACGACGCACGAGTCAAACTATGCGAATATTGCCAAGGCGATTACGTATTCCGAAGTAACGAAGCATCAAATGCCGAATCGCCAGGAAAGTTAGCACCTACTTGGGAAGGCCCTTACGAAATTGATGAAGTACTGGGAAAGGGTGAATACAAACTGAAAAAATTGGACGGCACTCCTATCCCCAGGACTTGGAACGTTGCACAGCTATGAAGGTGCTACATCTAAAATAATGTAAGTTTCTTTCAGGCCTACGCCTCTTTGCTGGCCTGCGTACTTGTTATTTTGGTATGCGTACCAGATTCCATTTATCTTGAATTGACGTTAATACGGATATAGTTAACGCATAATTATCCATTTTAAAATTTTTAGAATGTTAGTTCCCATACGGATAGGCCTGCGTGCCATTATCTATCCTAATCCAATATTTTGGATACATGATGGATTTAGCTTACACACATTTATATTGTAATCACACAAGAGAAAATGTAAATCCATTTTATATATACAATCAAAAAAGGGATTATAGGAACAGGAAGTCAAATATACAACAAAATTATTCTTCACGGAGAAAGTTTCGGAGCTGATGAACGCCATCCGCTGTCTCAGCAAAACCCTAGATAGCGTCCTGGATGGGAAAATGCAGTTGGTCAAACGCGTCCATTTGCGCGTCGTACTTCCCATCCACATCCACTCCGTGAAGGTCAAAATCTTCCAAGGAGCGGCCTTCCCGAGCAAAGGCTATCCCTTCCTGGAAACCCGCCTTGTGACCCGAGTCACTAGACGCACAAAGAAGATCGGCAAGGCAGTCTCCTAGTTCATCTCCTTTATGAATACGGGAGATAACCTACAAAAATGATTCAAGAATCAGCAAAACGAATTTACAAGTTATGATTAAGATGTGGGAACCCATACCTTGGGAAAACCTTCCTGCATCAACCAAGCACAGTCAGAGGAAGCTCCCTCAGCACTTAACTTCAGAGCGCCTTGCTCACCAATATACTTGGTGTTTTCCTTGATCAAGTCCTCAATCAGTTGATCCCTTTCAGCAGCGGCAGCACGAAGGGTACTGGTAGTTTCTTCTTGAGCTGCAAGGCGAGCTTCAACGTCATGCTTAGCTTCTTCTGCCTTAGCAAGCTCAGCCTCACGGGCACGGGTTAGAGCGCGCGCGGTCTAAAGTGCAGCATTTTGTCGCCTACACGCCTCCTCCCAATCTTTGGCAGCAGCGGCTTGGCGTTGCCTCTCCTTTCCCATAGCCCGTTCAGAATCTCTCAGCTCCCACATCATGGTGTTAGCCTCGATCCGGTACTTCTCCTTTTCGGCTCGGAGCTCTTACAATAGGTTATCCTGCAACCCCAAGTTCTCACCCATAAATCTCCAAGTTGGCCAAGTGGTATATGTACGAGTTCCCAAGAGATATCCGAGGTCGGTTGCATTGATACTCACGTTCCACATGAGGCACGCCCTTATGAAGGAAATCGAAACACGCCCCCGTCAGAGAATCGCGAGGAAGGAGTTAGATTCCGTTCAGGGACGTGCCGAGCAATCCCACCTCGTAGAGTATGACCCCTCTCCTCCCTCTCTGATTGATGGGGAGGCGGAGGAGGTACCGACACCCGCTCGGAAGGTTCTTCAGGGCCTTGAGCAGGTGGCGAAAGTGGTGATTCGGGTACTGTCAACTTCCCAGCATCAGCAGAAGTTGACCCTTCCTTGGATTTCCCCTTATCAGGAGTAAACCTGCCGGGATCATTCTTGGAAGGAGGGGAATCCAAGAGGATAACAGGGGCTGCACAAAAAACAAACCACCAAGTAAGCAGCTAAACAGTAAACACACAAATACATAGGAGAGTATATACGACACCTTTTATGCGGACTGCAACACGATCGCAAAGACGAGTTCTCTTTGCTGCTGGAGGAGATGGAGGAGGAGACGGATCCATACCTTGTCTTCCACCGGCAACCACTAGAGGGGCGTTGTTGGAAGAAGTCTCCTTCCTCTTCCGGCCAAAGGCTGCAGAAAGATCACATATTAACTGTTGGGTCCAGGATTCTTGATCCTTCTGGATAAGCTATTCTTGGCGACTGTTTCCAGGAATAAAGATCCTTTATAGATCAAGGATTCTCAACAGTTAAAGACTTGGTCAAAGCATTGAAGATTATAGACGTTGGAAGGAGTTACAACTCGTCTATAACAATGAGTAACCGTTCCAAGATTCTCTCCAGGACAATTAATGCTCTTTGTGGCTACTTATTATTCAATTATCCTTCTTGTAACTATATATATTGAATTGTAGCTGATCACAACACACAACACTCAAGCACACTTAGAATTTTTAGCAAAAATACTCTATAATCACTACCAACTATTGTTCCACCATTTGTAATCTTTTTAGTTCAATATAATTGGTAGTGATAGTTTTCACTACCCGAGGTTTTTATGCCGGCGAGATACTAGTTACCAAGGGCTTTTCCTCGTATAAATCTTCGTGTTCATTGCCTATAATCGTTACTTTGGTTATTCCGTTCATTTTTGCATCAATCCTCACATATGAATTTGGTTCATTGATCCTTAGCCTGATTTTTAACCAAAACAATTTGGTACCCACCGTGGGGCTATTGGTGCTTTAATCCCAGAAATTCTTACCTTTTTTCAATCCCTACACTCAAAGTTATAACTCAATGGCCTCTCAAGGAAAAGTCGTTTCTACAACCGCTGCATCAAGTGTTTCGGCTCAAGTGTCTTTACCACCACTACCTGTCTCTATGAAGCCACAAAAACCTATAACTGTTGCTCAGAAGAAGGAGACTACAGTTTTCTCCAGATCAAAATCCACTACCATCTCCAAACGGTAACTGCTACCAATGATGTTTCTATTTTATGTTCGCAGATGAAGAGCTATATGGAGCAGCAGAATAAGACCAACCAGAGGATCTCCATGAGATCGAGGAAATTAGAAGAGCTAAAAAGGCTGCTGAAGACGCAAGCCCCATCATGCCAAAAATGCTTAACTTTTGCACTCCGGAATTCCCGGGACAGAGATATCCAGCATCCTTTTACCTTTCGCAAGGATCCTCGGCCTTCCAATCCGGACCCTCTGGATTTTATCAAGGATCCTCCACCCATCAACTCCATGGATCCTCAACCTTTCAACTAGGATCCTTGGGCTTCCAAAAAGAATCTATCATCCATCATCATCCAGAATCCTACTATCCTTTTGGAAAGGAGCCTCTGAAAGAACCCCAATCCAGGCCATCGGAAATCCATGAAGGCGACTTCATACCCATGCAGACTACTGCTCCTACCGGACCAAGTGTTGATGCTGAAATGATGTACCCCGGGCGCAGCTATGGAGCTAGATTTGTCGATCACACAAAAGGTAACATTTATGATAACCTATCTTTTGGCACTAATCATGGTGGTATGCAGGATACTGGAATCAATCAAACCATAGCCCGCGAGATACAAAAGCTCAAGGATATGATATCGAGTGTACCATGAGTTATCAAACCCATTCCCGAAGTACCAACAGGAAGCCATAACATATCCAGGTTTGCTCCACCAATTTGCGATGCTGAGATACCAAAGCACTTTACTGCCCCTAGTATGAAGTTATATGATGGGTCCACGGATCCTGAGGAACATGTAGCCTTATATCGCGAAAGAATGGAAATCAACCTAATCCCAGATAGGTTGAAGGAAGCCTGCTTGTGTAAGGGATTTGGCTCAACCCTCACTGGATCCGCCCTTAAATGGCTGCTAAGTCTTCCTCCTTACTCTATTACTTCCTTTTCTCATTTAATCAATTTATTTAATAGTCAATTTTCATGCAATAGATCCTTCGAAAAATTAACTAGTGATTTGTATATAGTTGTATATAGTCAATTTTCTCATTTACTCTATTACTTCCTCGTGGGGAACCCCTTAGGCAGTTCCTTACAAGGTTTGGAAGAGAGGCCTTGGAAATTCCAAACTTGGATGTCTCGACAGCTGTTGAGGCATTCAAAATGGGGTTACAAAAGGACTTTCCATTTTATCAAGATCTTGTGATGACCCCTTGCAGGAGTTTGGATGAAGTCCGAAACAGAGCATTAAGATTCATCAGGTTGGAAGAGGATTAAAGAATACAAGACCAACTGAGCACTCCGGCGAAAAATGACTATCAAGACAAGAAACAAGGATCCTATTTTAGAAACAGCAACTCTAAACTGCACAACAAGCCAGGTGGCCAAAAGATCAACGTTGTAGGAGGGGTAGGAAGACGATGAAGACTGCCCGAGAATATCCGATTATTGCTTCTCCGTAGATTTAAGAGGAGTGATGCTTTCTGTTAGGAACTTGGGTGACAAAGCAAGATGGCCGAGAAAAAATGAGAAGGCACCTCTCCCCAAAGACAAATCGAAGTGGTGTGCCTTTCACGAGGTCTTCGGCCATATGACAGATGATTGCATAGCCTTGAGAAAGGAGATAAGCTACCTCCTCAGCAAGGGCCTCCTTAAGGAGCTATTAGGAAGAAAAAAGCCCAGGAACCAGGATCCTGAACCGGTTCCAGAAAAGGCTGCTCCACCTCCCCCAGACGCTCAAGTTATCAACATGATCTTTGGAGGATCCAACATATGCGGAACCTCTTACTAGGCTGCAAAGAAGTACGCCAAAGAAAGCAAATTGGAGAATGGTGAAAGGCCGATCAGGACTTCTACAACGGTCGAGCAAAAAGTCATCTCTTTTGATGAGGATGATCGGGTCACCGTCCAGGATCCTCATCATGACGGTTTAGTCATTACTTTATTTATTTCTAACCATTATGTACGCAGGATACTCATTGATGGAGGAAGCTCAGTTAACATTATCCAATTAGAAGTACTTCAAAGGATGAATATCCCAGAGTCGGAAATTGTCCCACGATCCTCAGTTCTTGTAGGGTTCAGTGGGGAAACGAAGAATACATTGGGGGACATCAAACTACCCATATATATAGAGGGAGTAAATTCTATTAAAAAATTTTGTGTTATCGATTCCTTGTCTTGTTGCAATGTTATTCTTGGCAGGCCATGGATACACGAAATGAAGGCAGTTCCCTCCAACTACCATCAATGTGTGAAGCTACCTACCCCATGGGGAATAGCGAAGATCGAAAGTGATCAGCAAGATGCTAAGGATTGCTACACTTCCTTAATGAAGTCTACAAAAAAGTTGAGGGAAGCATAGAAATCACAGAAAACAAGGAGAAATGTCATGGAAACTGGGGAACAAGACTCCAAAGAAGTGGTCTTGTATCCTGAGGATCCTAACGGCAAAGTCCTGATAGGCATTGAAATACAAGAATCTATTGAGAAGGATCTAGTACCCTTCCTAAAATGAAGAAAGTCAACCTTTGCGTGGAAGCACAAAGACATGACAGGTATTTCTAAAGATGTTATAACCCATAAACTTGGCATTGATCCTTCTTTCAGGCCCATTCATCAAAAAAGAAGGAAATTTGCACAAGAGAGAAATGCGATCATTCAAGAAGAGGTACAGAAACTACTAAAGGCAGGTATGATTAGAGAAGTAAAATATCCAAAATGGTTAGCCAATGTGGTTGTAGTTCAAAAGAAAAACGGAAAGTGGAGGGTATGTGTCGATTTTACTGACTTGAATAAGGCATGTCCCAAGGATCCTTTCCCTCTTTCCCACATTGACTCCATGGTGGATGCTACCACAGGGCATGAAATGTTGACCTTTATGGACGCTTCCTCAGGATTTCAACAAATCCAGATGGAACCATCTGATCAAGAGGATACAACATTTATAACCCCTACGGGCATATATTATTATATTGCTATGCCGTTTGGTCTTAGAAATGCAGGTGCTACACATCAAAGACTAGTCAATATGATGTTCAAGGAACAATTGGGAGATACCATGGAAGTCTACATCGATGACATAGTGGTGAAATCAAAGAAGGAAGAGGATCACCTCAAGGATCTGGAAGTAGCATTTGACATCCTCGACAAATACAACATGAAGCTAAACCCTGCTAAATGTGTATTTGGTGTCAAAGCCGGTAAATTCCTAGGTTATTTGGTAACCAAAAGAGGGATAGAGGCGAGTCCAGAGCAAATCCAAGCCATCTTAAATCTCAAATCTCCAACAAACGTCAAAGAAGTACAAATATTAACAGGAAGGGTGGCAGCACTTAACAGGTTCATATCGAAATCCTTGAAAAGATGTAAAGATTTTTATGACATCTTGAGGAAAAACAAGAAATTCGAGTGGTCGAAGAAACATGAAGCTGCTCTAACCGCTCTGAAGGATTATTTATCCTCAGTACCAGCTTTGATGAAACCTTTAGATGGAGAACCATTAATCCTCTTTCTAGCCGTTTCCCTCACCTCCTTGAGTGCAGTCTTGGTAAAAGATCACGAAGGTAATCAACATCCCATTTATTATGTAAGTAAAAGTCTCCTCGATGCCGAGTCCAGGTACTCTCATCTAGAAAAACTTATTCTTGCTTTGATTGTGGCCTCAACTAAGTTAAGACATTACTTTGAAACACATAGTATTATTGTTAAAACCAATTATCCCATAAAAAATGTCATTAGAAAACCAGAAATGTCGGGTAGAATGGCCAAGTGGGCTGTAAAATTAAGTGCATATGATATTCAATATGAGCCTAGAAATGCAATTAAGTCACAGGCACTAGCAGACTTTGTGGCTGATTTTAGTAGTGACATAGAAGAACAAGCCAATCTTGAAGTTCAACAGCTTGAAGAGGCCGAGGATCCTTGGACACTCTTCACTGATGGAGCCTCAAATGTTAAAGGAACAGGATTGGGAATACTATTAAAATCGCCACAGGGGGACATAATACCCATTCCATAGCTTCTGAATTCCAGGCCACTAACAATGAAGCAGAATATGAAGCACTGATTGCAGGTATACAACTAGCTAAAGGTATGAGAGTCAGATATCTTCAAATTTTTGTAGACTCTTTATTAATTGCTAATCACTTTAATGGCTCATATGTAGTCAAAGGTGAGAAATTAATTAAATATTTAGGTATAGTAAAGGATCTTGCAGGATCCTTCGATTATTGTACAATTACGCAGGTACCAAGAGAAGAAAATGCTGGGGTCAACGCCTTAGCAAACCTGGCTTCGGTTTGAAGCTCCCAGAGAACATAAAAATTCCTATCATCCACGTCCTATCCCCTGCAATTGAGGAATACCAAGCAATGGAGATAGACGGTAGCCTACACACGGATCCTAAGGATCATTTTCTTGATCCTTCATCCTGGATCCTTCCGATAATGAAGTATATTCAACATGGAGAAATCCCGAAAGAAGAGAACTCCAAAGCTTTTAGGGCCAAGGTATCACAATATACTATTATACATAATATGCTATATAAGAAATCCCTTGCAGATCCATATTTAAGATGCATCGAAGTATTCGAGATCCAAGAAGTACTGAAGGATTTCCATGAAGGAGATTGCGGCAACCATACAGGGGGCAGAGCATTATTCTCAAGGAATCTAAGAACCGGGTACTTCTGGCCTACAATGAAGAAGGATGCTATGGAATATTCTAGGAAGTGCGATACTTGTCAGAGGCATGGCAACATTCTACATCAACCGGCAGAACACTTATACCCTATTGTCTCTTCGTGGCCATTCATGAAATGGGGAATGGACATAGTGGGTAAACTCCCTACAGCTCCAGGAGGAAAAGTCTTCATGTTAGCAATGACAGACTATTTCTCTAAATGGATCGAAGCCGAGGCTTTCCCTCAAGTTAGGGAAAATGAAGTTATATCATTTATCAAACGTAACATTATAACTAGATTTGGAATTCCTTCCGAAATTATTTGTGATAATGGTTCTCAATTTATTGGGAAAAGAACTACTAACTTTTGTGACAGCTGGGGAATCAAAATGATCACTTCAACGCCAGTCCATCCACAAGCAAACAGCCAAGCAGAATCAAGCAACAAAGTCATCATCAACAACCTAAAGAAAAATCTTGGAGCAAAGAAAGGCAAATGGGCTGAAGAACTACCCTATATGCTCAGGGTAGATAGGACAACTCCGAAGAATGCCACGGGATAGACGCCATTATCATTAGTCTTTGGAGCTGAGGCAGTGATCCCCACTGAAATGGTGTACCCAACAGCCAGAACAAGCATCCGTGATCCTCAAAGAAATGACGAGAATCTTATCCAAGATCTAGATACTGTGGAAGAACTTAGAGATCAAGCAAGATTCAGGATGGCGGCCTACCAACAAAAGATGGCTGGTACTTAGAACAAGAATATCAGAATTAGAAGATTTAAGGTTGGAGAGTTAGTCCTTTGAAAGGCGTTCCAAAACACAACTAATCCATCTGACGGGAAGCTGGCACCCAAATGGGAGGGTCCCTATCTAATTGAAGCCGAAGCAAGAAAGGGGGCATATCGTTTGATGAATATGGAAGGTGACATGCTCCCAAGGGCTTGAAATGCAATTCATCTAAAGAAGTATTTTTATTTATCAGGATCTTGGATCCTAATAAATTGCTTCAATCCGATACTTGGTAAAATTTTACTTTATATTGATTTTCACATTATATTCTTGTATTGTCAAATGTGTCAAGTTGCAGAAATACCGAGCAAAAGGGCCCTCAAGTGGAAAAAACAGGTTGGCCAACTCTCTCCTAAGTTTAATAGGCCTTGTCGCCAGGTTTCTAAGGTCTTCACCTTATCTCCCGAAATAGGGTTTCTGCACCCTCGCCTGGAGCGCACGATTATCCGGGTATAATTGGAGGCTGTGGGACCAGTGCACTATACGTGGCTGACAATTTCATGGCTGAAAATTATATCTTGGATCCTACGAATTAAATGGTAGACGTACCATATACACAAGTTAAGGTCAACGCCGGTGTAGGCTCGTCACCGCGTATAACTTGGCCAACGCCAAGGATCGGCTCGTCGCTCGTATTTATTGGGCTTGTCCCCACGTTTATTGGGCTTGTCCCCACGTTTAATGGGCTTACCCCCACGTTTAATTGGGCTTGTCCCCATGTTTTATTGGGCTTGTCCCCATGTTTCGCTGGGCTTGTCCCCAAGATAGTTGGGTTTAAATCCAACTCTTCTAACTATTATATTATTTTGCTGATTTGTTCAAACAGGTAAACGTCATGAAGAAAAAATTCTAAGGATTGAGAATCCTCTATCCTAGTGACACAAGTTGTAAAGCAGAAACCAAAGGAGTTATATTATCATAAGCGAGATAAAAAGTGATCCGGGCTTCACCAGCAAAAGTGGACCATCCACCCGGATAGGATTACGTCAAAGTCATCATATGTCCATGCAGGAAATTAAAGAGACAAGGGCAGTAAAGGCTTCATCCTCTAATAGCTGAGGATCCCTCCACCTTAAACTACCCTTGACAATTGTCTTAAGGATCATTGATCCTGGGAATTACAGCTACCATTGTTCACATAAAAACATCAACAAAAACCATTTAAACTTCATAAAAACGGGCTCCGGCCTTGTCTATGATATCCTTCATCGCCCATTGTCGCCACCTACTCCTTCGCCTTGACTACTTCACCATCACCAGCAGCCTTGAGTTCCAGTGCATCCTCCTTGGTCCCACTAGTCCCAGCATCCTCATCTCCCTTATCGCCTCCAGCATCCTCACCTTCGTCACCAAACCCGGCCAAAGTCTTCTTCCTTAAAGCTACGTTCCACTTGGACCCGTCAAAAGCGACATCTTCGGCCTCTTCAGCAATCTTGATCCTAGTCGTTAACACCGCCTTACCGGCCCAAACCTTGGCCTGTTCAGTGGCCTCCATAACCTGTTCATGAGCACGGATCTCAGCAAGGGCAAGCTTATCTTCTAGAGTATCGTTTTGAGCTTGAAGCTCTGCGATCAGGGTATCCTTCAGAACGATGCCAGTGCAATGCTTGGCCAGCTCTGTCTCCAAGGTGGCAATACTCTCTTCGTAAAACGCCTTGACGCTGGCCACACCCTATGAAGATATGAAAACTTTAAGATATAATTAAAACTCTATAACGGTATATCAAGAATCTTTACCTCAGAAATCAAGTCAAACGAATGCTGGGCACCATGAACTTCAGCTTTAGATTCTCTCTTCCTTTTCCCTCATGCTTTGGAACGAGTCATTACAGTCTTTGAAGAAATGAGGCTGGAACTTTTAATAGGTTTCTTCTCGACGGAACGGGAGGAAATCAGACTGTCTATATCCTTCAGATGAAATTGAGCCATGAGATTCTTTGAAGATTTGCTCCCTGCCTTTTGAACACCTACATTAACAGAAAGAAAAAAGATAAGTTCTCCTGAATCGATCTTTTTATTTATAATCATTCTACCTTTCTTGACTGGATTTTCAGGATTAACTTACTTGACATTGTTTAAGAAGAATTTGCAGTTTCGTCACTTGAGTCAGCTGATGAATCTCTACCGACAATCTTGAAGGAACGGTTGAAAGGGTCTAGCGACAGAAGCACCTTAGCTTTCTTCACACCTTCTGTATCAGCAGCAAGATCCGAGAAGTTGGACACTGCACAACAACAAACCTGCAATTAGCCAATCAATAATATCAGGATCCTCTATCCTCAGGATCCACTATCCTACCCTTAAGGATCCATCTGCTTGGTAGTTGATTCCCATTTGGGATAGAGTCTCTCAGAACAAAGAAGAACTGGTTTTTCCAACTCTGGTCGTTATGTGTGGTTTTGGTGATCGGAAGAGGTTGAAAGGGTTTACTCTTAAACACAAATCTACTGGAGCCATGGGTGACTAAGGTATACAAACATGACAGGGCTGAGATATTAAAGTCAAGGTCCCTTTCTTCAATCAATCTCTCGATGGTGTGCAGAGTTCTCCATATCATCAGCATGGCCTGGATATAGCTCATGCCGGTGAAGGAAAAGAAGGTAGTTGTAAGGTCGGGAAATGGGTATGAAAAGCCGAGAAGGAACGGAAGTGCTGGAAAACAAACCCAATCAGAAGAAACACAGTCGCTCCTCAGTCGAGAGTCATACGCTCTAAATACCATTCCTTTAGGGAAACGCTTGGAAATCCTCTGGATTTCTTCGTTGGTAAATTTACAAACCTCGGGAACTGGATCTTTGAGAAGATATTGACTCTGATGTTCAGGAACAATGTCCTTAGGGCTCAAACAATAGGTGGCTTTCAAGTTTTTCTTCGGCATAATTGAAGCTATTGGAGAAAGGAAAAATAATAAAAGAAAAACTTGAGAGAAGAATGAGGAATACCTGAGGATTATTATCGCCGAAATAGGAGGTGAGATATGATAAGAGAGAAGTTATAAGGCTTGAAACCCTATTTATTAGGGATAATGATGCGTTTGCAGGCAATGGTCACATATTTTCTCTCCAACGGTTGCGATTCGAATTCTCGGGATAAACATGACAGCTGTTATCCATTCACACCTATCATGTTTGGGGGCAATTGTTGGGGTCAGGATTCTTGATCCTTGTGGATAAGCTATTCTTGATGACTGTTTCCAGGAATAAAGATCCTTTATGGATCAACGATCCTCAACAGTTAAAAACTTGGTCAAAGCATTGAAGATTATAGACATTGGAAGGAGTTACAACTCGTCTATAACAATGAGTAACCGTTCCAAGATTCTCTCCAGGACAATTAATGCTCTTTATGGCTATTTATTATTCAATTATCCTTCTTCTAACTATATATATTGAATTGTAGCTGATCACAACACATAACACTCAAGCACACTTAGAATTTTTAGCAAAAATACTCTGTAATCACGACCAGCTATTGTTCCACCATTTTTAATCTTTTTAGTTCAATATAATTGGTAGTGACAGTTATCACTACCCGAGGTTTTATACCGGCAGGATACTATTTACCAAGGGCTTTTCCTCGTATAAATCTTCGTGTTCATTGCCTATAATCGTTACTTTGGTTATTCCGTTCATTTTTGCACCAATTCTCACATACGAATTTGGTTCATTGATCCTTAGTCCGATTTTTAACCAAAACATTAATTGTCTGATCAAAATGGTGAAAGTGCAGAACAAATTACCTGTCGCGAACAAGCCCTTAGAAACCACGGATTCTTGGCGGATGTGTTGAGGAAACAAGAAACTATCCTTGGTCTTGTCAAGGATGGGAAGGTCCTTCTTGTCACGGGCAGCAATGTGCATAATCCCAGGCACACCCGCAACAAGAACAGACAGCAGAAGACCTTCAGCTGCGCGACAAATAAAAGTTAGGAACAACGATTAACCTGGAAAACGCTTTCATATATACTAACATCCATCTGGTTTCCGGAAGAAGGGCACATCGTCCGGATAGGGGCACAAACGGCTCATCCCGGCCCTCACCAGAGCGGACTCAGGAATGGGGCGCATAGGGGTAGCAGTATGGGTTAACTGTTGATACCACCCATGCCTTTCGGGACGATCAACATAACGAAGCGCAAGCATCGGTTGATCGGGCGATCGCTAGTACATAGATAGAGGGATCACGTCTTCCTAAATCCAAAAGAATTTCTTGGCCCAATCCGGATCCAGGGGAGGCGCATTGGAAGCAATCGCCTTCCGGTCAGTAGGCATGCAAGTATACCATCCGCCCCTAATATGCAAATGATAAAAAACAGCAAATCAATTGTGGGCACGATGCCATGCGCCCGGAAGCAGAATTCAAAATGGCGCATACGCACCATGGCCGACGCATGAAGGTGGGAGAGATGAACCATACTCCCAGTTATCAATTTACCAAGAAATCGGGTAACCGGAAATCGGAGATTTCCATAACTGAAAAATTCGTCATACACCGCCATCTTTCCTACCGGAGGTCGGTTCGCCGTTGCACTGGAGGCAGGGAGTTCCGGCTCCCATTCTGGGGCAATGCCGTAGGCATTAACGATGGCCTGAAACTCCTTCAGATCCCAGTCGATAGCAACACGATCAACAGTCTGATTATTGGACCTTGAAGACATCATGTATTCAGCCAAGAATCGATTGCAACGAGCTATGATTGATGGAGAAGAAAACGAGAATGGTTTTCTGGATTGAAGACGATGAATAACTCAAAAATTCCAGCGAGATTATCTCAGTTCTTCGAATACAAAGTAAGACAGAAGAAGTGAGATTGACGGATATATATAGTAGCGGCATTTAATGTATGGAATAGGAAAAGGCAACTATCTACCAATAAAAACGCGGCACGTCAGGCGTGAAACCGGAATTTTGAAATTCAAAATCCCGAGGTAGCTGTCCACAGCCTAACTACCTGTCACATCCTACCCTGACGAAAAAGCAGACCTAACGTGTCAGTCACGCCTCCGAAATAATCGGCGAACTGTTAGTTCCACAGTAACGAGACGAACCAAATGTTTTGACTGAAGTCAGACATGGCCAGTTTGCGAGTCATGAAGAAGAACATGAAAAAGACAAGTCATAAAGACAGGCGGGAAGGTCACAAACAATCAGACCATCCGCGATCAAAGATAGCCCTGCTGATTAACACAAAATACAAGTGCAACAAATTCAACACAATAAGTGAAAAAGTTAGCTTTATTTCATTCATATACAAGATTACAAAACAAGAAAAGAGAATACAGTGATATATCCACACTATCATTCTATTCGTTGTGGGGGACCTCCTTGCCTTCAGCCTTCGCAAGCAGTCGGTTCACATGAAGGCGCAGCTCATCGACAGTAGTAGGCTCGTGACGGTTCGCTTCTACATACTTCAGGATGTCGAAAGAAAGATTGTCAAAGGCATCCATTCGCGCGTCGTATTCCTTCTGATAATCCTGGCCTTGAAGCTCAAAATCCGTAGACGAGCGTCCTTCGCGAGCCATGGTATATCCTTCTTGGAAACCAGCTTGGCGACCCACCCGCGACGAGCTGACCAACAGGTCAGCAAGGCAATTCCCAAGCTCAGGACCTTCCTTGATAAGCCTGAAAATCTGGAACAAATTGAAAGTTAGTATGATAGTCCATGGATGCAGAAGTTAAAAATATTTACCTTGGGGATGCCAAACTTGAGGAGCCATTTCCTCTCATCCGAGGCGTTGGTGAAGGCCTCCTCCAGATCTTCCTTCTCTTTAGAGACGGAAGCAAGGCGGTCGTCTTTCCCCTTCACCTCAGACATAAGCCTCTGGACCTCCTCATCCCAGGCGGCAATGAACTCGACCTGAGCGGCTATCCTGAGATAAAGGATTAGAGGATTCCCCCTTTTCACCCGTGGAAACCGAGGGGGCCTCAGTTGTATTTTTCGAAGGCACCTCCTCAGTCCCCACCACTACCTCGGGTGGTGGCATAACATCCTTGGGAGGCAAATCCTCGCCGACCTTCACCTGTAGAACCTCTGGCAGTGGAGAAGGCGGAGGAACAATAGTAGCAGCTATTAATCCAGAAACAAAAGTTAAAAAATAAAAAAAATCCATACGAACTCATGAATACACATTCAGTTACCTGTGGGTTGTCGGATAGTGGTCATATCCTTGACCTGATCCTGAAGCCGGGTCAATCTAATCTTCTTAAGGGGGGACCCTCCCCCCAGCTTCGGTGACCTCCCCATTGGCGAGGTCACCGGCACCTTTGGTTGCCGCATCACCAGCGGGTCCCTCGGTACCGAAGGTCACCCCTCTACCAGTGGGGTCAGAAGTCTGGGTCACCTCCCCACTAGCGGGATCCTCGGTGCCCAAAGTAGCCTCACCTCCAGCGGGTTCATCGGTGTCGGAATCCTTGTTTAGACCGGATACACCAACAATATCCGCCCTCTTCCTGCGGCGGATAATATCTGCAATAGCACGCAACATGCTAACATGAAAACTCTCCGGAGTACCGGGTGGGGAACCCTCACTAGTTGAATCCTCATTAGAAGATTCATCACTAGAAGATAGGACTATCGTCCCGTCCGGATGCATAACGGTAAGAGGTTCAGGGTTAAAAATGTACACACCTTGAGCCATCGCGGATTTGGTGACTATTGGCTCTGTGCGACCACGGATGGGAAAAAGCAAATTACCCTTGAAGTAATCAAGAACGGGCTCTTGATACATCTCCAGGGGCATCCTGAACATATCTCCCATGACGGTGGGAACAAGAACTTCAAACAACGAACAATTCCCTGTAAAGAAGAAGAGAGCAAGCATGCATAAGGCATAAAAAACACCAACAGATACAGTAGAGGAAAAACTTACGTCCGTCGTCCCGGGAGAAATATGGCTGCTCCGCAGGATATGGCCAAAGGCGGCTCATCCCCACCTGGACCAACGCGGACTCGGGGATCATACCCATCGGAGTAGGAGTCCGCGTCAACTTCTGGAACCATTCCTGACCCTCCGTGTCGGCAGTAGGAAGGAAAATTTTGGTAGTTAGCGAGCGGCGGGTCATGGCTATCGGAATAACGTCCGAATTGACCCACAAAAACTTGTTCTTCCATTTGTGAGCACTCCTTGGAGGCTCAGTCCCGATCGACTTCCCCTGGACGGCGAAACTAAACCAGCTGCCGCGGGTTTGAATCTTGTAGATCGCGAGGAAGCGATCCACCGTAGGCTCCATCTCAAGGGCCTTGCAACAAAACTCAAAATGATGAAGCCTCATAATCCGAAACTGATGCAACTGGAAAATATGGATCTCGGAGGCAACCAAGAAATCACCAAAAAACTTGGAGATCGGCAACCAGAAATTGCCTGTGGTGAAAGACTCACCATATAAAGCAATTTTTCCGGCCAGCGGCTGATCAGCCATAGAACCAGGAGAAGGAAGCTTCGGTTCCCACTTCGGCGTCAACCCATAGAGGTTGACGATGTCCTGGAAATCGGAAAGTTTCCAGTTGATGCAGATGTTCTCTACCAACCCCTTCAATGTATCCCTCTTACTTTCTTTAGCACGACCGCCCTTCTTACCACCGGTCATGGTTGATCGGAGTAACGATAAGATCAGAAGAAGGTGAAGAGGGAGAGAATACGAAGAAAATTTTTGCAAAGTAAATCAGAAAGTGGAACGTCCTTCCCTATATATACACATCGCAATTAATGCGAAGAGAGAGGGATCCAGCTAACACGTTGATACCGTCCACCCAGAAGGTTACACGTTAGGCGGGAACTGACAGAACAAAATAATTTTGAATCAGCCGCCTAAAATCTCGTGCACCAACCTCGAGCACCACTCTTGACACGATTCAGACAGGAGACGTCACATCTCAGAATGGCTAAACAGTACCCCTATCCAAACAACAGGAATCCTAAGGGTCAATAGTTGCAACCCGCGATAAAAGACAGAAGTCTATAATTCCACCCGCGACATCGATTCACGGAAGCAACAATGAACTGGGGGGCACTTATAGAGGGAAGGTAGCAAAGCCACCCACGAATCCCTTATCCGATCCGCGGATCGGCAAAAGACATCTGCCACCCACGGATCCATTACCCAACCCGCGGATCACCAAAAGACATCCGCGCAAGGAACAAGTGGAGTGGTAAAGCCATCCACAATACAAGACACTGTGTGGAGTTCCATCATAACCCGCGGACGGTCATGCAAGCATCCGGGGAAGGAATTCACAAACAACTCAAGGGACTCATCACACGTATGATCCCCACGTGATATAGAAGAGTAGTTGTAACTGACTACTTCTAGAGGATTCCCTCAAAACCTCCTGATAGCGACATCAGCCAATGGAAAGAGGACACCTGGACAAGTAATGGCCATCCCATGACGTGCACAGATAATGGCTACTCCATAAACGGGTCCAGGCTGTCACACCCAATAAGGGCCGGACACGTGTCCATTTAGGCAGAGAGGGAATAACTTGATAGTGACAACTCCACCAATCACCTTCCCTCCACCTTCGGCTATAAATACGAAGATCATCTCTTCAAGGTATTCATTCACACTCTCATGCCTTACGCAATATACATGTACTCGTATTATTTTCGATTAAGATACAGTATTGATTCTCACGCCGGAGGGTGGTTACGGGAAAACCCCCCACTTTGTCCTTCCTGTAACGAGACTCATCGGTGTTCTCTTTTGCAGGCACTAGCTTGGATCTGCTCTCATAACACTTCAGAATACTCACGTCTGGGGAAATACCCGATAGGACTATCCAGTTTGATTTAGTGTTTCTTCAATATTATTTTATTTAAGGTTGGTTTGCATTACATCTTGAAAAGGGCCAGATTATGCTTCATAAAGTGAGTGTGAAAATTTGGATCTTAGTATTTAGAGAAGACCGATGTATTGAAAGAAGCCAAAGTATGCTTTAAAGTTTGTAGATATATTTTTGTTTTGCATTTTACGACAATAATCATAATCTGTAGAACACTCAAATGTGGCAAGATAGGTGGGTCAAACAGATTGAGTAATGGCTTAAAACAAATTTGAGTTAAGATGAGTCACACTCATTTATTTTGATTCAAAAGGATTGATATGCAAACAACTTTTTGTTCATTTTCTAGGTTTTTTATGTAAATAATTGATCCAATAAACAAAATGATTACAAAAGCAATGTAATGTAGAGTATTTAATATATTTACATTTAATTATAATCATCATTAACTATTATACAAAACGACTAAAGGTGAAAAGACAAGCGAGTCAAATGGGTTTTGGTTTGAAACAGGTCAGTTTTAGTTTGGATGATTTGGTAAGGTGTGCGTTGTTTGTTGGATTATTTTCTTTTCTTCTTTTACTCTACTGATATTATTCGTTGGATCTTGAGGGGAAAAATTTTAAGGTTCTGTGCGTGCAGTCAGCCGTGAAGTTTGGTACTAATTTCATGAGTTTGCTGAGGTGTTAATCCTCAATTGATGGCACTCTTCTTGCTAAATAAATAATTCAATTTAGTTTGTTAAATCATATTATTTCAATACTCCATAGGAGATGTCAATATGCGGGGTTGAGCAGGCTGGGTAATGTGTCAAAAATGGGTCATTTTTACTGCGGGCCAGAACATGCCAGTAAAGGGAGTTGCAAACACTTATTTGTACATTTTTTTTATTTCTTTATAAATATTAATGTGCTACTTATGATTAGGAATATTTTTACAATTATGAGTTCGAATCTTGAAGTAAAAACAATCTCGTAGGTTTTAATGTTGTATGCATCAAGCTTTTAATAACTACTTTCAACCTGATTGACTGTTCGCAATTTTAGTTAACACTTGTGTTGTGGAGGCTAAATTTGATCTTAGTGACAGGTCTTGCAAGGTTCTTATACACTGATTTTTTTTCTACAAGAGTTGTGTATGTTAAACAATAAAAGTTAGAAATCAAGAGCAAATGCTGGTTTACATCGGAAATGAGGAAAGATTTGAAAGTTAGTCATGAAGATAAGAAATTAAGAATCATAGGACAGTGGTTATCAATGCAGATTATGAAATGGCTATAATAAATAGTTAAATACAACTTTGTTGTTTTAGTTGGATGGAAGCTACAAACATATACATTGACTTGGGTTCTTAGTAATTTTTCATGATGTATATGGGTTACACTAGATTTTATAATCATGGCATTGAGGGTATTGTTGGAAATTACAACTGGGTAGTGCATGAACCCAATATTTTTTCTAAGTTTATAAATTCTCTTTGGGGTTTTGTCCTCTTTATAATATAAAAAAATAAAATAAAAAATATTGAATTTTAATTATTTGAAGTATCCCGTGCATTACACCTGTTATAAAGCTAGTATATATATATATATATAACTTCTGCTGATGTGAGAAAACTAATTTATAACAACATTAAAGTGAGAAATAAGATATTCTAAAAACTGCAGCCAAAAGAAACATACTAGTTTACAACAATAGCCAAATAGCATCCTATTTTGAAATATGTTGAAAAACTAATTAAAATCCAACATATAGATGGACAATAAAGAAATAATCAGCATATAGATGGACAATAGAGAAATAATCAACCAAAACATCGGTCCGTCCTTCCGGGTCGGTCCGACCTTTGACCCGGTAAAGCGCCCGGGTCGACGTACGGGATTCCTTTCATTTTCTCTTGCTCTTCCTATGAGCTTGGACATTGAGATGCACTCAATATCGTTCCTCTTTGAATATGTACCAAACCTCTTTTAGAGTTCTCCATCTTGAATCTCTTCAAGATTTTTTCAATGTATGTACTTTTGTTTAAACCTATCAACCGCATTGATCTATCCATGTAAATCTTTATTCCCAAAATATAGGCGGCTTCACCAAGATCTTTGATGGAAAAACAACTCCCAAGCCAGGCTTTTACACCTTCCATGGTTGGAATGTCATTTCCAAATAGTAGTATGTCATCAGCATACAATACTAAGAAAGTGATGATGCTCCCACTAACTTTCTTGTACACACAAGCTTCATCAGCGTTCTTGATGAATCCAAATTTCTTAACTTCTTCATCAAAACGGTGATTCCAACTTCTAGATGCTTGTGTCAATCCATAGATTGATTTCTTTAACTTGCATACTTTATTAGGATGTTGTGGATCAACAAAACCTTCGGGCTGAACCATATAGACATCTTCTTCAAGATGCCTATTTACAAAAGCGGTTTTGATATCCATTTGTCAATTCTCATAGTCATAATATGCAGCTATGGCAAATAATATCCTAATCGACTTTAGCATTGTTACGGGAGAGAAGGTCTCATCATAATCAACCCCTTAAGTTTGAGTAAAACCTTTTGCTATAAGTCTTGCTTTATAAGTATCAAAGTTTCCATGCATATCGGTTTTCTTCTTGAAAACCCACTTACTTCCTACTGGTTTGGAATTAAGAGGTGGTACAACCAAATCCCATACTTGGTTGTTATGCATGGATTGCATCTCAACGTTCATGCTTCAAGCCATTTGTCACAATCGGATTGTGACATTGCATCATGGTATGTGGTGGGTTCATCAGAATCTACCACATAGCACCCATCCATGAAAAATCCATTTCTTTTGGGTGGATGATTAATTCTACCAGATTTGCGAACGTTTTATGTGTCTTGATCAACCATTTAATCATTCTCAACAACCTCTTGTTGATTGCTAGTACCAACCAAACGTGTATCGGCTTTTGGTTCTCGATCCTCCTCGATTTCCACCGTTCTACTAGTTCCATCCATAAGGAACTTAGTTTCCAAGAACTCGGCCTTTCGAGCAATGAACACCTTTTGCTCAGTTGGGTTGTAGAAATAATAACCCATAGAGTCTTTGGGATATCCTACAAAGATACACTTAGTGGATCGGCTTTCAAGTTTGTTTTGGGTGTTGTTCTTGGCATAAGCTTCACAACCCCATACCTTTAAATATGATAATGATGGAACCCTTCCATTCCATATTTCAAAAGGTGATTTGTCTAGTTTCTTGGTTGGGGCCATATTTAGAATACGGGTCGCGAAGAGCAATGCGAAACCTCAAAATGATAGAGGCAATGTGCTTCTAGCCATCATAGATCGAATCATATCCAATAGAGTTCGATTCCTCCTTTCAGACACGCCATTATGTTGTGGTGTTCTGGGTGAAGTAAGTTGTGAGACGATCCCACAACTTCTAAGATGATCTTGAAAAGCATCACTAAGGTATTCACCTCCTCTATCCGAACGAAGTACTTTGATGGTTTTATTGAGTTGATTTTGTACTTCATTTTGGAAGACTTTGAACATTATAAAAGCTTCATCTTTGTGTCTTAACAAATACACATACTCATAAAGACTATAATCGTCAATAAAAGTAATGAAGTATCTTTCACCATTCCTTGTTATGGCCTTAAAAGGACCACATACATCCGAATGTATGATACCTAATAAGTCTTTTGCCATTTCGTTTGTTCCACTAAAGGGTTCCTCGGTCATCTTTCCTTTTAAACAAGATTCACACTTATCAAATGAATCATCTTCATTCGATTCCAAAAGACCATTCGTTTGAAGTGTATGTATGATGTGCTAAAAGTAGTTATTAATTTATTAACTAAATAAACGCTAATCTAGACACTAACTAATAATTCTAAACTCCTAATTTAACTAAAACTACTAACCAGCAAGTGAACCGGTCGACTCTAGTACAGCTAAGTAAGTCCGGATATCGAACCCATAGGACTCTTTAAATTACGTTAACAAGCTAAATTTAACTTAACTACAGACACGACTATTAATTTATATTATTGGGGAGTTTTACAAAAAACTAATATTAAACTAATATTTAATTAATCACTAAAACTTAAAGACGACTTAAACCTAGACTTAATTCAAATGATGACAAACAACCACCTAGGCTAGAATCCCTAATGCATCAATTATCAAATTGTAGGAAAATGCTAAGTTATGGAACTGGGATCTTAAATTATTCACTTAAAGAAACCCAAACAGGACCCCTGACCCTTCTCAAGAAGACACCTATGGATTTCTATTAAGTTCTTAAAAACATCATTTTAATTAGACTCGCTTAGGGTCGCTTATTATTTTATGACAAATACCTCTATAAGAAATCTTACCTTACAGCGCGGAAATCAAAGGTAGTTTAAAGTATTCACTTGACTAGATAAACAAGGCTGAAAAATCAAACCTAGACGGACTCCTTACGAAGAACTAAATCTAGCAATCTTAAACAGCCAAGAGTTATTATATAATCTATCACCTTACAACTATTTAGATTAGCAGCACACTTAGGTCTATTTGATTTATTAATATTGTTCCTATGGCTTTATTGCAAATCAACTATAAACTAGTAAAAAACACACAGTAGATGACCTAACAGAATCCTATAATATGGCAGACAATCACCAAGGAAACTGTGAAACAATAAAACTCGTCAAACAATCCTAAGCACACATATGCATCGAATAAATAACAAGAAACCTCTTATTTAATCATAAACCATAAACAAAAGCAAAATCCAATATCAACAAAAGTTCATCATCAATCTAGGTGGTTTAGGGGTTTAGTCAACAACCATACTCAAGAACAAAAGAAAATAAATAAGTTCAAATAATGAATTCATGATGAAAACAATAAATTCAAACCAAATAATAAGAATGTTTGGATGAGTAGGTGTTAAACCTTAACGCTCTCTGCTCGGACCAAAGGCTTCCTTTCTTTCTTTTTTTTCTCTTCTTCCTTGCGTCCATAGGGTTCTTTCTCTTCTATTTTTCTCCTTGCCTTTTGTCGAAACCCTTCTTTGGCCTCTGCCTTCGACGTCCACCACACCCTTAATAATTGTCACAAATCTTCTTTTATATTGCCTTCTATAATTCCAAGTGTAGGTTTAATTAATCAAAAGTCGCTCCTTGATCCAGCCCACGTAATTCATGTAAGGGCCCCTTAACCAAAAGTTTAAAATAATTCAACTCAACTCCCGTGGACTTGCATGCACCATTAACTTGTTTACCTAAATAATAAAATAAGACCTCAAGATTTAAAATCAGCATCCAAATTAAAACTCTTTTGGTATTTTACTTTTTTTCGGTTAAATATATTAACAAGTAGATTTGAAACAATAAAATTCAATCTTTATATAAGATTAGTTTTAAAGAGAGTAAATAATAATCAAATATGTTTAATGTTTCACTCGTCGGTCTCAAGTTTAGTAAAATAAAACTTCATTTTAGCTCATTGTCTATGAACCCTTAAAAACCCACATATGAACCAATTAAGAATAATATTCAATAAAAGTAAGGCTCAAAATATTTAAATGTGAGGGAAATATTTATATAATAATATATATTTTTTAGACCATATCAAATATCCCCATATCAAATATCGGAAAATATGGTCTTAAAAACATATAGGTTATTTTAAAGCTCAGATAAACGTAAAACTGTGATTGCCGATATTGTTGTCCACTTAAACCTAGCTATCAGCCTATCAAGCCACCAAGCACATTTAGCAATTATGTTTAAGTAATATCAAAAACCTATGGGTCTCACACCTTTTGAGTCAAGATTCACCTACCCTATCTCAAGCATAGTAAAGACAATTAAAAATTGAGTTGAAGCAAACTGGTTCAACATATCACCATAAGATAAGAACCCTTTAATGGTAAGAAAAAAATACACCTAGATGGAATTATGGATGATAGGTCAAGTGAGGTCGTACGGGCATGTCTAGGTTGTTACGTCTAACCACCTATCCTATAGTCAATGGCTCTGATACCAATCTGTCACACCCCGACCAATGAAGGCGGAAACGTCGAGGCACGACATGATTGCTCATTGCACAATGACACTATAAAGTTACAATATTTAAACAACTCAATTAAATCCATATCATCATAAATAACACAACAATTGTTCATACAAAATGCCAAATAGATAGATAAACAAATAATTTGTTCTTTTATTTTCTAATATCCTAAAGCCAAGATAATAAGTTTCTTCAAGTAATCCAATCAAGCTAACATCAAACCTGTAACATTGCATAAAATAGAGTTTGTCAACACGAAGGTTGGTGAGCGATTTTCATAGTTTTGGACAATAAGTATATAGTATGAAATCCACAACTAGTATATGAAACAATAAATAATAGCAACAATTTAGATAATAAAACCGTCAATAAAAATACATTGACGACAATAATGAAATCGTCAAGAAGAATACATTGACGACACCTTTCTATATGGGGATACCATATATACTCGGAATTAACGTATGATCATACTTTGATGAGGCTATCCGCCTTAGCATTCAAGAGGCTACCCGCCTTAGCATTCAAGAATTTGCACATAATCATGTAAAGCATATAACACCAAATCGAGCATTTATTTAAGTAAACATATACAATACGTGTTGTGGTTTAAGACTCAAGTATAAATCATTTGAATTTGAATAAGTAAGCAATGCCACCCCCAAAATGAAAGATGGAAAACGGGGGATGAAAAAGTACTCACATTAACAAGTAACTTGAAAGATAGTGTCGTGAATAATCGGAGAGATCGGTTTAACGAGCAAGACCTATATTAAACGGGTCTTGTGTTAGTAGGTAGTCTTGGAAGGGTTTAAAATAAAATACATGACAAATAAAGTAAATAAATAAAGTTTAGGATTTAAAATGTAAATATTTGAGAAACTAAAGAAACGAGTTTTGTAAAATAAGTTTACTCGAAACCGGGTCTCGGTATTCTATTCATTAGTTTTTCTCTCTTTTTTTACTCAACCTATGTTAAGTAATAATGTGGGTTAAAATGCGATATTGCAAAACCCTTGGTTATAAGAATACCAAAACGAGGTTTAAACGAGTGTTCGGGTTTGTCTGTTCGAGACTTGATAATTGACCAAGCTCACAGTTAACTTCCCAAAATAATAAATGTTATAAGATAACTCAATAAAATCAAAATAGACTTAACCAAGTATGTAGTTCTATTGTGAAGAACCTTAACGTTCGTTAAGCGAGTATACGACCTTATCGGTTCGAACTTGTTATAAGATCAAGTTGGTTACCGACATGCCAAGTATGTTTAGAAGTTAACTAAAATTGATTTAAAATATAATCTTGAAGAAAAATATGAGTTTTGGTGGCTAAAAACACACTTGTGTGTCTTAAGCGAGTGAACTCGGTTTAGTTCGGTTTTTGGTTAGGTCCTTGACTCGGAATAAGACCGAGGATGGTTACCACATACCCAATTACCATGAAACTTGTAAAATAACTTATAAATAATAATACTCAAGTTTTACATTCAAAAACTTAACAATAAAGCTTTTAAACAAAAGTTCGGTTTTTGGTTCGGTCCTTGACTCGGAATAAGACCAAGGATGGTTACCACATACCCAATTACCATGGAACTTGTAAAATAACTTATAAATAATAATACTCAAGTTTTACATTCAAAAAGTTAACAATAATGCTTTTAAACAAAAGTTCGGTTTTTGGTTCGGTTCTCAACTCGGGATGAAACCGAGGCTAGTCACCACATACCCAATACCATGGAACTTGACAAATATGAACAATAAACTGAAATATGTAGAAGCTAAGCAAGTATAACAAGTTATATGGTTAGATTTGTTAAATATATAAACAAGGACTACAAAGTCCTCCATGTAACCTTGCCTTACTAGCCCGACATTTCAACCGGCCGAGACCGGAGAAATGAAAGACCGAAGGTAAACAAGGAGTGTATATTATATATATGTTGTAACATCAAGCTTTAAGTATTGAGAAGTTAGTTAAAATGAAAGATTATCTTATGAAGAACAACCTTAGAATTCAAGAATTTGAGAGAGAAATGAAGAAATGAGCAAGCACAAATAAAGAAGATGGGTGTGTATATATAGGGTAAGTTGAATGGGTCTTTCATAAAGGGTGTTTCATGAAAATGGGTTGGTTATAGACCCAGGAAAGCACAAACTACAAATGGGTCCTTCAAGTCTCCATTTTGGTAGTTTTAGTCCCTGGAGTTCGTTTTGAGCGTTTTCGGGGAATTTTAAGAACCGAAAAGGGTGTGTTTTTTTTATCCAACAACTATAAAACAAATATTTAACATACAATTGATTATTTTGATAATATCGAAAGGTTCGGGATACAAAACGGGTCGGTTTTACATTAAGAATACAAGTATAAAATAACCTGAAATTGACAAATGTCACAATTCACTTGACTAGATAAACAAGGCTGAAAAATCAAACCTAGACGGACTCCTTACGAAGAACTAAATCTAGCAATCTTAAACAGCCAAGAGTTATCTATAATCTATCACCTTACAACTATTTAGATTAGCAGCACACTTAGTTCTATTTGATTTATTAATATTGTTCCTATGGCTTTATTGCAAATCAACCATAAACTAGTAAAAAACACACAGTAAATGAGCTAACAGAATCCTATAATATGGCAGACAATCACCAAGGAAACTGTGAAACAATAAAACTCGTCAAACAATCCTAAGCACATATATGCATCGAATAAATAACAAAAAACCTCTTACGTAATCATAAACAATAAACAAAAGCAAAATCCAAACTAAAATCCGATATCAACAAAAGTTCATCATAAACCTAGGTGGTTTAGGGGTTTAGCCAACAACCATACTCAAGAACAAAAAAAAATAAATAAGTTCAAATAATGAATTCATGACGAAAACAATAAATTCAAACCGAATAATAAGAATGTTTAGATGAGTATGTGTTGAACCTTAACACTCTCTGCTCTGACCAAAGGCTTCCTTTCTTTCTTTTTTTCTCTTCTTCCTTGCGTCCATAGGGTTCTTTCTCTTCTCTTCTTCTCCTTTCCTTTTGTATCATTCGTTACTTTTCAAACCCGAAAACCCGACCCATCTCGAATTTTCGGTTTTGTTTATTGATTATTTTAAATATATATATATATATATATATATATATATATATGTATATATATGTATATTAATTTCGTTCATGATATTCTGGATGGTTCACGGTTATCAATCATTCATTTTTAATAAGCTTTGTTCAACTATCGAAGCATCGGGATTCAAAGCTTCTATTTAAACGATCCTCAAATTAAACGGGTATAATATGAAAATTATCCAAGTGTGTAAACTTTTGTTACACTTTTTAATGCATTTCTAATGTTCAGGGTGCAGTTTGTAAGTATATTTAAAATCTGTTTTAAAAGAAATCTAAAACTTGGAGGGCTAGTTGTGTAAATATGTTTAAGTAATAAATAATATTATAATTACATAACAAAATTGTCAGGACCGTGAATCGGGTGAAACCTTGAAAGGTTGACAAGAACACACCGACTCTGTTTACCCAAAGGCCTGTTGAATATCCCGGCGGAATCAGGATATCCAACAAGTGGGAACGAAGGAGTGAAAGAATAAACAATAAACACAAAACGTAAATGAATAATCAGTAAGAACGAATTCAAGACAAAGATTCACTGTATTTAATAAATCATTAATGGAACAGTGTAAGGAATGTCTAGGGTTTTGTGTGATGGCGCAGGTGGCGGCGGCTATACAAGGAAACAAATAGAATATTCCTTTAGAATGTTTTCCGTACAGAGCGCCGTGTGAAAAACCGTGCCCTAAATGGAAACCTAGGACCCTATTTATAAACCCTGACATTCCTTCTATAAGTTCCTAACCATTACATAATGAAATACAAAATAATACAAGTGTTGAGTCCTCGAGCAAGGTAATAATATTGCTCGAGCAAACTCACTATGCTAGGTATGCTCGATGTATGTCCTCGAGCATACTTTACTTAGAATGTCTTCAGTGAAGATATTCCCTTCCAGCAGACTTCATCCTTCTTGACTGGTCCATGCTTTGCTCGAACTAGTCCATCGAGCAAGCTCATTCTTCTTGATGTCTTCAGTTTTACTTATTCAGCAATCTTTAGCATGCTCGGATGTAAATCTTGCTCGGGAACTGAACTGTGCTCGAAGTCCTTGCTTTGATCACTTGACATCTTCTTATTGCATCCATGCTTGTCCCCATGTGCTCGATCATCCTGTACTCGTAACACTTGGTTAAAACTTGTATGATCAAGTTGTTTTCTCGATTGGCAATCCATGCTCGATAGAAGAATACTCTTGCTTGTTGAAGTGTAGCTTGCTCGAAGCCTAAACACTTAGAAGAATCAACCATTTATGGTTCTAAAGACCTTGCTTGAAGTAGTAAAACCATGCTCGATCGTCTAGGCTTGCTCGAAGTCCATACTTAGCCGTTTTCTGAGGATGTTGAGAAGATTCCAATCTTCCTTATCATAAATCCGACCCAACAATCTCCCCCTAGATTGCAACAAGCTCAGATGCACCAAAACATACCTGCATAGAGTTACACATGTATCAGACATAGAACATATATCATTCAAGAACATGTCATTTCATTACATAATTAGGAATTCTGCCTCTTGGGTATTACAAATTAAAGTTTTCATACATCAAACACAAAATAAAACTTTACAAAAATAAACAGAAATAAAAACAATCATCAATTAGCTCCATTCTGTTATCTTCTTCCTCTGGTCCTTGTATCAGATCTTTCCTTCCACTGCTTCACATAGGCTGCTCTTTGTTTGATCATGTCTAATTCCACAGCATCTGTAGAGTCATTTGAAAATTTGGCATCTATTAAGTCTTGTAAGTCTTGAGGGTTCATGAATTTCAGATCTTCATCATGTGAATCATAGCAATGGGAATTCTAGACTCGTTTCTCAAGGTGATTGAATCATTATGCTGATTGTACGTTATGTATGTGATTCTCCCAAATTGTTGTACCATTGAGTTTGGTTCCTGCATCACTTCCCTCATCGCCAAGCACTCTTTCAAGGTCTTTATTTTATGGTGTGAGCTGCTTGCTTCAGACTTTTGTCTCCTGGAATCAAAGAGGGAGAGTTCTGAGATGTGTACTTCACTGATCCTCTTGTTCCTCTTCTCCCTCTCGGTCTGACTTCTGATCTCTCTTCTCCTTTGTTGCAAGAATGGGAACCCCCTTTCTGCTTGCTCTTTGATGAATCTTGAGAGATCATTTCTTAGCTGACCAGATGGTTGACTTCTGATTTGATTGTCATACAAAGTAAATTAAGCCATCCTGGTCAATTGTTCTTTTGTGAAATTTCTCAAATCATCCCTAAAGATGATGAGATGTTCTACCTTATCTTCAGTAATGACTCTCAAGGTATTTGATCTTCTGTCAAAGAAGAGATGTGTGGGACGATTCAAATTTCTTGGTTGTATAGGCCTCACATTCTCAGACCTTGGGGTCCTACTCGAGCTCCATTGCTGAGTTTTCTTCATTTTGTCTAGTCCCTCTTCTTCATACCATCTTTTTATTGTTTCATCAGTCTGTACCACTAACCTTGACATTTTTACCCCTTTCTTGTGAAGAGCACCCATCATTTCAGCTCTTACTTCCTCTTCTGCTCTCCTCATATCATCTTGTCGTTTTCTCTGGGTCTTCATATATAGCCTTTGCTCTCTGTTGTATATGTCGATTAGTTGGTTATGAGGCATGTTTTCAAATTGTTCTTCAGTCATTCCCTTTCCCATCACAATTTCCTTCAAAGTTTGTACCCTGTTGGGGTCTTCAAACCATTTCTTCACTTCTTGATTTTTCTTTTCAGCCTCATCTCTTTCCCTCTATAACCTCATCTTTAACTCCTGTTCTCTCTCAAATCTTTCTCGACTTGCCTGATCTTTGTGAGAGTCCTTTATCTGTTGAATTTTTCTTTTCAATTCTTCAGGAGAAAGATTTATCAAATAATTATAACTGTAGCCATACAGTTGAAGAAGTTTGATATCTTTATGTTTAGATTTCAACATTTCATACTTTGCTTCGTCAGTTGCTTTCTTTTCAATTCTCGTTTTACTGCTATCAGACTCCTTCAACTCCTTTTCTTCCCTCTTCCCTCTTCCTCTTCTTTCACACCTTTTCCACGTAGTTAGAAATGTCATCCACCAGATTCCTTCTGTAGAGTCTGTCTATTTCTTCAAAGGATTGCAAATTAAGAAATTCAGACTTGTGACAGGCTTTAATCAAGGTTTCTCTTTTAGACTTCCTTAGTTTCCACCCTTCGGCTTCTTTTGCCATTTGTTCTTTTGATAGTCTCTGAAGGTGCCTCAAGTCATATCCCAAACTGATCAGATATTCTTTGTCTTCATTCTCAATTTCAACATTTCTAGATCCCTCTTCATCTTCTTTCACTTCTTCCAACTCAACTGTTTCTTCAAGATCATGGAGAGCCTCAATCATTGGTTCTTCAATATTTGCAGATTAACCCCTCCTTCTTTCTTCCAGTTTTTCTAATCTTAATTTGTACACCATTTTATTTATAGATTTCTGTCTTTTAGGTTTTGGTGTCTCAACTTCAGATGTAGCTTTTCTAGTGAATATGTCAGGTTGTTTTACTTCAGTTTCTGGTTCTTCAATTATGATTTCCTCATCTACTGACTCAGATTTTTCAATAACAGGTTCATCTATGTGAGTCTCTTCAGATTCTTCAGTAACTTCTTGAATAATATGCTCATTTGGTTCAACATGCTCTTCAACTCTTTGTTCTCTGCTTCTTTACTCAAATTAATGAAGTCTTGTTGAGCCTTTCTTGCTGCTATCACTATCTCTGGATGATGTCTCTCTGGGTTATTCAGAATGAGTGTAAGTGTCACACCCCGTTAAGCGATTTGCGGAAGCGTAAAACGGTAATGTAACAGACACAACTGGTATCAAATACATTGTTCATAAAGAAACATTATTAACTAATTCTACAAAATATTACGTTGTTCTAACATCTTTTACAAACTAGGTGATAAAATCAAAACTAGTTCGTTAACTACTTCAGTTCATACTTGTATCGGTTTACACGGCCTCGATCACAATCCAAACACGTAGCACATAATTCTACTTCACTTTTCTGAATACCTGAAAAGCATGTTAAAACAGGTCAACTACGAATAGTTGGTGAGTTTCATAAGTTTTAACGAAATCAGTTCCGCGTACCACACAGTCACAGTTTGTATGTACGCGTGTATGTACAAATATATTTATGTTTATATATATGTACATATGTATGTTTGAATGTATATATGTATGTGTGTAAGTTTAAGATATAAGTTTGAAAACTACGATAAAATCGTGACTTTTTACTCGTACTCCGTGCTTCCATTTTTCCATGTAAAATAAACCACTGTGGCCCCCCTTCCGCCCACAACGGTTCCACGTACAATCAACCACTGTGGCCCCATTTCTGTCCACAAAGGTTCCACATAAAATCAATCGTTACACAGAGTATCCATATATATATAGTATTTCCTAAGCCTAACCACATAGTATATATATATATATATGTACACATATATTCATGTATAGCATTCCCACGTATCATCAATTACTGTGGCCCTCCTTCCACCCACAATATATACAATCACATTATTTTCTTGGCATTCATGCCATAATCAAATTAGTTTGTTTAGTTGCAGCGGAACTTGGCTCATAGGCCATACTCAACTTTGTTTATTAAGTTGCAGCAGAACTTGGCTCGTAGGCCATACTCAACTTTAGTTTAGTAAGTTGCAGCAGAACTTGGCTCATAGGCCATACTCAACTTTGTTTATTAAGTTGCAGCAAAACTTGGCTCATAGGCCATACTCAACTTTAGTTTAGTAAGTTGTAGGAGAACTTGGCTCATAGGCCATACTCAACTTTAGTTTAGTAAGTTGCAGCAGAACTTGGCTCATAGGCCATACTCAACTTTAGTTTGTTACTATTGTGGCCCCCCTTCCGCCCACAATAGCCCCATAATCATCACAGACCACGTTATCCCCATGGCCATTACAGACCACGTTGTCTCCCAAATTGGTTATGTTTAACATTACATAACGTGTTTGTATAAACATGCTATCACGTGTAATTTCATTATGTTTTGCAATTCGTATTATCTCCACTCAATATATCAATCAACGATAATAATCATCTTTCATCAGCACATAGTCAATCATTATGTTTGTAGGGACTTTTCATATATAAATGTTCAGATATTTTATATCCTGAACCGTTTTCTGATAGATAACGTGTATAAACATGCTTTCCACAACAAAAGTTCGTAAAATAGTTTAAAGAGTGGGGTCATGAAACTCACAGTTTGTAGGCACTCAGTGCGAGGTCAGCTCGGGGTTCGTTTCCCTTGCTATCACTTAGTCCCTATAGTCCATATTATAATAATATTAATCTTTTAATATTATTATAATCTTAGTACTAAACTGGGCTGTATAACTAATCTGGGTATAGCTGGAACGCCCAGAAAGTGGCAATAGGCTTAGGTTGTGATGTCGTTAAATGTTTAATACTTAAAACCAAACTTGGCTCATATTCTCGTTTTCCCAGCTGGGCCAAGTTGTTTGTTTACGCGTTCAAAAAACAGTTCTGGGAAATAAGCTTGGGTAAATGTATTGGTTAATAAAATGATTAAGTTATAAAGAAGGATCACATACTAGGGTCCCGGAATAGCCACGGGGCCCATTTCCGTTTATTTAGTTTGATTTAAGAAGAAACGCGCACAATCTATCCGGATTGTCCAGGTTTCTCATAAAAAAGTTCATTTTTACTTAATTAATCCAAAAATATGATTTTTGATCACTCTTGGTGTTTTGATATTCCCGCAGGCTCGTTAGTCACGAACTTGCCGGTTTTTATAAAAACTGAATTCGTTTAATCATCAAATTAGCATAATTAATTAACCGTTAATCATTAAATTATGAAAATTTAGCCACTTATCAATTAAAATATGTAGATTTTTATAAAAATATTTTTGGAATTATTTACTGATTTATTAATTTTTAAAAATTCATTTTATCAGCTATATTTTGCATGAAAATCGTCCGTTTATCCCAAACAATTTCCAAAAATTACACAAAAATTCCTGAATACTCAAATCATGTCCCAAAACAACCTGTATCAATTCTAGAGTGTAAAAAGCTTGTGCAATATTCTTTTCGGCCCAAATTCGGCTTTAAAATTCACGCGAACGCATATACACAAAACACCTTTAGACTTCTCCAAATGATCCCAAAATTAATATGTGACCAAAATACATTAAATATGAGTTCCCAGAAAAATTTCATAATTTTTGGAGCATTTTAACTATTTTTCCCCATTAAACGTCCCAATTCGGTAATAAATTCGCCAAATATTCTCGGATGGTCGAAAAATTACCAAATTTGAACAGGGACTCAATGACATGGTCCCCGATGTCCCTGAAAAATTTCAAATCCTAATAATATGCATATAACAACCTTAACATAAACAGCCCGTAAGCGAGTGTTTCGGCATTACCTTAGCGGTTTTTGTTCGTTTCCGCCTTTCTAATCAACTTTTCAAGATCTTGTGCTCCTATGTATGCTAGATACAAGTCATATATCACAAAACAAGCAAGTTTCATCATTATAACAGCCCTTTAACTTAAGGTTTCGGCTAGTGCACAAAAACGAATTTTTGAACCGTAAAAACGCCGTTTCAACCCTTTAATCCGTGTTTAATGCAAAAAAAAACTATCAAACCAGGTTCTTCACCATGTGTATGATCAAAACATGTTTATGGACCATTTTTAAAATTTTTACACGGTTAGGAATGATTTTTGGCAATCAAGCTATGTTTATATGGTATTAATCGAGTTTAAACGAGTTAAAACTTAGCCGAAAGTGAAGCTTTTTACCTTGTTCTTTCTGAATTTTGAGAGGACTAGGCTGTTCTACAGATTTTTCCACAAGAAAATATCTTCAAAAATATCTTGGACTTGTTTATATTTAAAGGAAAACCAAGGGGGGAAAAGTCTTCTTTGGCGGGCTGGGCTCGTTGGGTCCCCTTTTGGGCCCATTTGGCCCACTTTTCTTGATTTACGTGTCCGAACGTGAAATTCCAAGTCCAAATTTATTTCGGGTTCGGTTTTTGGTACGAAAAATATATCGGGTACGACAAACAGTGCGAAAACGAGTGTTTTTCGGCTATTTTTGTGTAAATTTATAAAAACATACTATACGTTTGTATAAATCAAAAATATTTTCACGGATCGCTTAAAACATTTCAATTAAGTATTTGGTAAGTCTTTTTTGGCTTAACGGATGATACAATGCTTGGTTTGTAACTATCTTTCGCGTTTAAATCTATAGCGGGTAGTTAAACGAGCATGTTTTCGTTTAACTAGTTTGCTATCATACTAAGGCCTTAATATCAGTATGTTGGCTTATAATAGACATATATCTCGTATAGATGGCCCCTCGGGATATCTGGGTCATTATCAGACCCATTCAGTTAATCGTTCGTTCGTTACGCAATAAGCGTTTAATCGCTTATTCGATATATGAATACTAAGGTGTACTCGGTTTTGCCACGAATGTCACAGTAAGATCCTTCATTATAACCAATATTACCATAGTACTTGTTGAGACTTCAATGGTTTCATCTTCTTCATGGATAACTGGTCTCAAGCCAAGTTCTTGTTCCTTTTCAGGATTTTCAGATTCAGTCACTGATTGTTCTGGTTCATTGGTTATTGGCTCTTCAGGCTCGGTGATAACTGGCTCTTCAATCTGGGTAGTCTCTTGTTCAACTTCATTTTCTATTTTAACCTCGACAGATTCAGATTCAGGCTTTTCAGGTTCATTTGTTGCAGGCTCTTCCTGTTCGGCTGACACAGGTTCTTCAGTTTTGTCCTGTTCTTGTTCTTGTTTATCAATATTCATATTATCTCTCAAGGCATCAAGTGTAGCCTTGATTGCCTCATCAGCCTCTTTCAGTTTCCTTTCATATGCCTCTTCTTTCTCTTTCAAGTTAATAAGTGCTTCAATCACTTCCTGAGGAATTTCCTCATCCTCTTCTTGATCCAAAGACTCTAACTCTTCATTTATCAATCTCATAGCAGTCTTCACAAATTCAACTTCTGCTATGTCTGGATCAATTATATTTTCTCTGTGCGGTATGTCATCAGATTGAACATTGTGTTGGGGCAGGGGATGTAGATCATCATCAGTAACTGCAATCCCCTTTCCCTTTGCTTTTATTTTCAAAATTTCTTCTTCTGTTTCTTCTTTTTCCTCATTCTCCTCCTCATCCTCCGAATTTCCCTCATCATATGCTTGATTGATCATGTTTAAGGCATTTGATGGTTCAATCTCCATATCCTCCTCTTCTGAACTTTCATATAATTCACCAATTAAACTCAAGCCTTCTGCACCTTCAGTTTTCTCCCCCTGTTTTGGTGCATCTGAGGTCTTCTCAACCTTAGACTGCCTCTCAAGGGTTCGAATCTTCAGTAAAGCTTCATTAGTGCAGCTTCCAATGCCGAGTTCCTTGCAGCCAAAATGGCATTCTGTTCCTTTAACTTTATGTTTTCAAACTCAAGTCTGGCATTCTCACAAACAACATCATATAGGTTAGGGCTTGATGGTGGGGTTTCTTGAATTGGCTCTGGAGCGGGTTCAGAGGATGGGATTGGTTGAGTTGGTGGGGTAGGTTCAGAAGCAGGTTGATCTTGAATGGGTTGGGTTGACTGAGGTGGTGAAGGAATGTTATCTGTTGGCTCATTGTTAGAGAAAACAGGTTCAGTGGTGGTTGGTGAAGAGATAACATTGTCATTTTCATCATTTACCTCAATGGAATCTGTGCCATCATGATAGACTGTAGGTGGTGGTGAGGCTGGTGGATTTATCTTGTTGACTGTTTCTGCAACATCTGTTACATCTTGAGTTACAAAAGTATCATCATTCATTTGCTCAGCAGCTCCGTTAACTACACTCTCACTTTGTGCAACTGCCTCCTCCTGCACCTCAACTTCCGCATTACCTGCCTCATATGCAGCCTGCTCAATCAAAGGCACATTTACCTCAATTGCCTCCTGTGCAGCATCATCATTACCAATCATCATTTCATTTCCACCTTCTGCACCATTATCACCATCATTACTATTACCATCATCATTTGCACCATCACTATCTTCATTATCACTATTCCTTGGAGTCCTTGGTACATCAATAGCTTCTAATGCTGGTACGAGCAACCATGGTAGTAAATCCCATTCATCATCATCAACAAACTTGCTTTTAGCATCTTTCAATCCCTTGCAAACGTTTGGATTCTACAATCCCAACACTTCACCAGTCCGTTAAAGATCAGGCAAAACCCTGTCTACCAATATCTGTAGAAACCTCGGATACATGAGGAATCTTTGTCCTTCTGCCTTCTCTGCATTGGAAACCAACCCTTGAAAGATAAGTCTTGAAACATTAAAAGGTTGCCTCTAGAATATTGCCACAGTGGGAGTCGCAAGCTCTCTGCTTAATAAAGTCCAAGTCCCTCTCCTAGGAGATAAGGACTGGATCACATGGTGAATTAAGAACCGGTATATCAACGGAAAACTCCCCTTTTGAAACTACCCCTCCTTCACTCCTCCCTAGTAGCCCATCATCTCTTGAAAGACTCTCAATAGCCTTGGGACAGAGTAAGACAGCCGAGCCCCAAAGTTGTCATTTAGGTCTAGTGCAGCTCTGATTGAGGCTTCTGTTATCTCAATGTCGTGATTCAGAACCGACGCCTCAATTCTCTCTCCATTGACGTCATTGACATAAGTTGCAGAAGCCTAAAAATCCGAAATATGATTCCTGTAGATTGTGGGATTTTTAGTCAATGCCACCCGCAGATTAGAGTTGCTAAAGAAATTTATCATCGGCTCCAATTCGCGGTTTTCATCATCTATCTCCAACTGAGCGCACATATTATGCCGTTTTTCGAATTTAAACGCCATCAGTTCTGCAAAAATAAAAGAATGTCAGTACACAAAGTCGCAAAACTAATATATGAGGATAGATAGATGATTAATGGCGTCTTCAATTAACCTGTTCCATAGTAATATGCGTACCTGTCAGAACAAGTAAATAGTTAGTCAAAAGTTCAATTAGAAACCCTAATTTCGAAATCGGTGTGACGAATATCGAATAACGATATCTTACCGAAGTCGAAACAGAGCTAATGGCTGTAATCTAAGTAAAATTAATCAGGTATTGAAGCAGCGAGCAAGAGGGAGATAGCACAAGCAAGAGGGTTTTTGCGATTAGGTTTAAAAGAGGAAGAGATATGTGAAAAAGTTTCTAAGTCCCCCATTTTATACCTAACGTTTGGATGGTATAGTACCTTGGTTTGTCATCTAGCACACGACAGTTGTCATTTAATTTCAAATTTAATTGTACCTCCCTTGCTCGAGTATACAGCTAAAGTAAAAGATGGCCCCCTCTGTACACGAGTACATGGTACAACCATTGCTCGATGTACTTGGAATATTCTCTGTCCTTGCTCGAGTACATGGTACGACCAGTATACGAGACAGAGCAGTATTCTTCTAGACTTGTGCTCGATTGCCTTCCTAAAAGTTTTAACTTACTGAAGTATCGAGTCATACTCGAGGTGTAGTGTGCTCGAGTGTACTTGTCAATTTATTCAATATAAAGTCCTGAGTCATACAAGTAATCTGACCTTACTCGACTATGCATCATGCTCGAGATACTTAGAAATATATCATCACTACTCTATGCTCGAGATGTATTCCAGTGTTAGAAACTTTGCTCTAGACTTCTATAGCTCTATGTGCTCGACGTACTCCTATGCTCAAAAGCCTTAGCAGATTAAATCTTTCCTATTCCTGTACTCGAACTCACAGCCTAAGTGTCTAGCTCTCAAGTTTGATCGAACTATTTCACAAAATGTTCTATCAAGTTCCTTAGCTTGAATTCTTATACCTAAGTATCTAGCACACAATGATGCTCGAAACACATAAATGTCTCCTATCATCCAGGTCTTTGTGCTCAAAAACTTAGATCTTAACTACTTACCATGCAATCATGCTCGAAACACATAACATCAATTTTCATAACATAGCAGGTGCTCGAAGATAAGATTCATGCTCAAAACACATAACAGCAAATTTTCATGTCATACTCGAAACAGATAGTCAATTCACACGTCACTTAGTATACTCGAAGCAGCAATACATGAGCAAGCACAGTCTCTATGCTCGAAACACTTAACTGAATATGCATGTCAGGTTGAGAATCACAATTGTTAAGCCACTAACCCAAGACATGATTAATCATGTCTTGTGCTCAAAATTTCAATTTTTCTCAAGGAATAATCATTGCTGAACAGTAAGTTAAATTGAGCAATTTGTTTAAGGTGACTTAAGAGATCAAAATCCAGTTCAAAATAAAATTCATTTTAAATCATTTGGAAAGATCTCAACATGGGATCAGACTATTTAAAACAACGATCACACCACTTCATGGTCAGCGTTATTATGACTCAAGTTAGGTTGACAGTATGTATACTTAGCATAATGGTCATTGCTTTCTGTGATACATTTAAGATTCAATTAGAGCATAATATAAGAATGGTTATCATTATGGCTTCAGATTGCCTCTAATCTCTTCTCAAAGCGTATTTAGCTTTCTCCAAGTCACCTCGAATTGACTCCGACCCCCTGATGCCCTGGTCAAAAATTGATTTTTGTATAATAGAGCAGTTACTTATTTATATTTTTCTCTTTGATAACAGACTGTAAGGTTGAACGTTGGACTTACATGCCATCCGGACTTACATGGCTTACATTCAGGGTGTTTAGGACTTACTTGTATGCCCCACCCCTGTAGTTCCCTTAGTGCCCCTTAAGTCATGAAATCAGATAACTTTTATATATATATATATATATATATATTATACTTTTGATCTTTTTATACTTTACAATCTCTTTCTTTCTCTTTTCTTTTGAGAGGTTTTCCATATATCAATAATTTATTTCTGCTCAAATACTTAATAGATATTTTTATAGACCAGAAACACCAACGGGCTCGTGTATAATTGGATAATGACCTTTCTGCCTATCATTCGGAGAGATATGCTAGAGAACATACCTTATGTTCCAATGTTTCACCACATCATACTTAGCAAATTTAAGTGTATATCACATATTGCAACTACAGACTATGGAAAGCTACCATACTTTGCCAATGACTGTACTCAAAGCCTTTTGAACTTATAATCCCTGGGTTAGTTATCTTAAACAATTTTCTATCATTTCCCATTTTAGGTTGGATTCAATTTCCTAGAAAAACAGTTTCTTGCTTCCTTGACGCTAGGAACTTGGATAATATTATCATTTCTCTTATTCAATATCACCGAAAACAGTTTTGTTAGTCAAAAACTTTTACCAATTAAAAAAAAAACATTTACTTTTGAGAGCTCAATTTAAGAACAGTGATTTTTAAAGATGGTGTTGTCATTTAAGCATTTATAACAAGCACATACTTTCACAGGATCAAAACATAAACATTTGGATAGCATAGAACCAGCAAATCATCACTTAAGTCTGTCGAGCATGCTCAGAACTTCATCGAGCATGCCCGAAAGTCTATCGAACAACCTTAGAAGTATATCATTTCAATTATTGTGCTTGAAAAACTTTAACTTTGTGATCGAGCGGTAATTTGCAAGGAATAAGCACGGTATCCTGAACACATGTACATGCTAGACCACTGATAACAACACTCATGCTCGAGTTACTTGAGAAAACCCCCAAGTTCGGATTGATTGTGCTCGAAGAGGATTAACCACCCATCTACCACAGAAGCATGCTCGAAACACTTGCACAAGTTTTCAAGACAGCATTCTATGCTCGAGCTGTTGAGCAATGACATCTGTGCTCGAATGACTTGGAATAGTCTTACAGGAGCCTATGCTTGTGCTCGAATAGCAATAAGCACATCATCAAGCACAGATTCATGCTCGAAGTACTTAGAATCATAAAAATTCATCATACAGGCACAGATCAAAGTACTAAAAGCTGTAATTGACACAGTTAACAGAAATTCCACACAAGAACAGTCACAAACATGATTCATGCAATTTGAGTAATCATTTAAGCATAGCAATTTTATCATGCAAACATTCAAAGTGAGTAACATAGATCATCAGTAAGTACCTCATCAGCATTTATCATTCCTAGGCATTTTAATAGAAAATGAAACCTGGTCTTATCTAAAGTTTTGGTGAACATATCAGCCAAATTATCATATGTGTCTACCCTTTTCATTTCTATTAGCCCTTTTTTCCTGACATCCCTAATGAAATGATGTCTAATTTCAATGTGCTTAGTCTTAGAATGTTGGACTGGATTCTTAACAATAAACATAGCAGCAGTATTATCAATTAAGATAGGAATAAGTAAGAAATTCAGACCGTAGTCCAGCAGTTGATTTTGAATCCACAAAACCTGTGCACAACAAGCAGAGGCAGCAATATACTCAGCTTCAGCAATGGAGATTGACACTGTAGTTTGCTTCTTGCATTACCAAGACACCAGCCTGTTCCCTAGAAACTGGCATCCTCCAGATGTTGATTTTCTACTCATGTTGCAACCATCATAGTCACTGTATGTGTAGGCCATCAAGTCAAAGGAATGGTTCTTTGGATACCAAATCCCCAAATCTGGTTTTCCCTTTAAATATCTAAAAATCCTCTTAACTGCTAGCATATGTGAAACCTTGGGGTTAGCTTAAAATCTTGCACAGACACACACAGCAAACATAATATCTAGCCTAGATGTTGTGAGATACATCAATGATCCTATCTTGGCCATCTATTCATGCTGGTCCACTGGCTCCCCCTTTTCATCAGGTACCATTTTCTCATGTGTATCCATTGGTGTGGACACTATCTTGAAGTCTTGGCACTTGAATTTGTTAAGAATCTCTTGTACATATTTGGATTGATTTATGAAGATGCCATCAGCTTTCTGTTGCACTTAAAGTCCAAGGAAGAAATTCATTTCTCCCATTGAGCTCATTTTGTTCTTGGATTTCATTACTTGCTCAAACTCTTTGCACATCTGTTCATTTGTAGAGCCAAAGATAATGTCATCCACATACATTGCAGCAGCAGATCTTTGTTCCTTCTTTTGTAGAAAAAAGTCTTGTCAATTGACCCTCTGTACAAACCATTTTCCAACAAATGATTTAACAGCTCATCATACCAAGCTCTTGGTGCTTGATGTAATCCATACAGTGCCTTGCTGAGCTTGTAAACCTTGTTGGGATGCATTGGATCTTCAAATCCAGGAGGTTGAGTGACATAGACTTCTTCATCAATTTTTTCATTCAAAAATGCAGAATTTACATCCAATTGATAGACCTTTATATTCATGGATGCTGCATATGCCAGAAAGATTCTGATTGCTTCTAGTCTTGCAACTGGAGCAAAAACTTCTTCAAAGTCCACTCCTTCCTCTTGTAAGCATCCTAGAGCTACCAGTCTTGCTTTGTTCTTAATTACAATTCCTCTTTCATCCTTTTTGTTTCTGAAGACCCATTTTGTACAAATAGCATACTTGCCTCTGGGCTTGTCAACCAAATCCCATACATGTAAGTCTCTGAATTGGGCTAATTCCTCCTGCATAGCTTCTACCCAGCTGCTGTCTTTCAAAGCTTGATTAATGTTCTTTGGTTCAACTTGGGATAAGAAGCAGGCATACAGGCAGATGTTTGCCTTTTCAGAAGAACTTCTTGTCACTCTTTCATGCAAGTCTCCTATTATGTTTTCTGCAAGATGGTTTCTTTCAACAGAGGTGGTCTGCACAACTTGTTGTGCAAAAACCTCTGTCTCTAGATTTGTCATGTTTAACTCAGTAGATTCATCTTCAATTCTCACTTAGGATTCTTCATTTGCTTGAACTTGATTTATCTCTGATGAAGATGCTTCATTTGACTCAAATTGTAGAGAGTCTGTCACACCCCGACTAGCACAATGCGGAAGCATAAAACGGGAATGTAACAGACACCTCTGGTATCAACACATTGTTTATAAAGAAACATTACAAACTAATTTACATTATATTACATTACTTCGTTCTATCATTGTTTTACAATCTAGGTGGTACAAACAAAACTAGTTCGTTAACTAAACGTTCTTACTACTAACGTCTTTGCTTCTATTCACATAGCATCAACCACACACTTCAGGCAAGTGATAGATCACCCAATCATTCCGATTTAGGTACACCTGAAAAGCAGTTTAAAACGGGTCAACTACTAGAGTTGGTGAGTTTCACGAGTTTCAAGAAAACAGTAATGAGTATTCACAAGTCAACACTTGTAATCATGAAATAAGTATGTATGTATGTAAATGATGTATGTGATGTAATTATGCTAAGCTACAGTGAAGCCTGGACTGTTCGTGCTGCGTGCCTCCATTTCCCACGCTCAATCAACCATTGTGGCTCCCCTTTCGCCCACAGCATGCCCCGGTAGCTATGTCTAACACTACATAGCCTGTTTGTATAAATATGGTCATGTGCAAACGGCGCTATGTGACACGGCAACCAGGCCGATTCCGTTTGGGTTTGTCAAACCAATAGTACTATTCACAAGCCACCGGCTCGAAGTTAATCACTGTGATTGTGGGGACTTTCGTGTGTTAGCACTTAGATAATTCACATCAGTACATGTTTCAGGTATGTATATGTAATCAAACATGCTTTTCACCCCAAAAGTTCGTAAAACAGTTTAAAAGTGGGGTCATGAAACTCACCGTTTAGTAGATAATTAAAACTGTATCGGCTCGTGGTTTGTTCGGTCCGCTATCAGTAGTTCCTATAATCAATATTATAATAATATTAATATTTTAATATTATTATAATCTCAATACTAAACTGGGCTGTATAACTAATCTGGGTGTAGCTGGAACGCCCAGAGAGTGGCAGTAGGCTTAGGTTGTGATGTCGTTCAATGTCTAATACTTAAAACTCAACTTGGCTCAGATTCCCGTTTTCCCAGCTGGGCCAAGTTGCTCGTTTACGCGTTCAGAAAGCAGTTATGGGAAAATAAGCTTGGGTAAATGTATTGGTTAATAAAATGATTAAGTTATAAAGAAGGATCACATACTGGGGTCCCGGATTAGCCACGGGGCCCGTTTCCGTTTATACAGTTTGATTTGAGAAGAAACGCGCACAATCCACCCGGATTGTCTAGGTTTCTCATAGAAAAGTTCATTTTTACTTAATTAGTCCAAAAATATGATTTTTGATCACTCTTGGTGTTTTGATATTCCCGCAGATTCACTAGTCCCGAACTTGCCGGTTTTTATAAAAACTGAATTTGTTTAGTATTCAGATTAGCATAATTAATTAACCGTTAATCATTAAATTATGAAAATTTAACCACTTGTCAATTAAAATATGTAGATTTTTATAAAAATATTTCTGGAATTTATTTACTGATTTATTTAATTTATAAAAATTCATTTTATCAGCTATATTTCGCCTGAAAATCGTCCGTTTACCCCAAACAATTTCCAAAAATTCACCAAAAATTCCTGAATACTTAAATCATTCCCCAAAACAACCTGTATCAATTCCAGAATGTAAAAAGCTCGTGCGATATTCTTTTCGGCCCAAATTCGGCTGTAAAAATTCACACGAACACAAATAAACAAAACACCTTTAAACTTCTCCATACGATCCCAAAATTCATATGTCATTAAAATACATCAAATCAGAGTTCCCAGAAAAATTTCATAATTTTTGAAGTATTTTAAATATTTTTCCCAAATAAACGTCCCAATTCGGTAATAAATTCGCCAAATATTCTCGGATGGTCGAAATATTACCAAATTTAATCAGGGACTTATTGACATGGTCCCTGATGTCCCTGAAAAATTTTAAGTCCTAAAAATATGCACATCACAACCTTAACCTAAATAGCCCGTAAGCGAGTGTTTCGGCACTACCTTAGCGGGTTTGGCTCGTTTCCGACCTTTTAATCAAGTTTTCAGGTTCTTAGGCTTCTAAGAAAGCTAGGTACAAGTCCTATATCACAAACCAAGCAATATTTCATCAACATAACAGCCCTTAAGTTAGGGTTTCGGCTAGTGCACAAAAACGAACTTTTGAACCGTAAAAACGTCGTTTCAACCCTTTAATCCGTGTTTATGGCCAAAAAACTATCAAAACAGGTTCCTTACCATGTGTATGATCAAAACATGTTTATGGACCATTTTTAGGATTTTTACACGGTTAGGAATGATTTTTAGTAACCAAGACATGTTTTTATGGTATTAAACAAGTTTAAACAAGTAAAAAAGCTACTTATTTAAGCCCCATACCTTAGGGTTTGAAGGTTTTTGGCTGGAACAGAGTTTATGTCCAGAATTTTCATGAGTTGGTGTTGGAAATGGCTTGAATCTAGTTTAAATGTGAAAGAAAAACAAGGGGTACTCCCTTTGGGCCCATGATGGGCTGTTTTGGCCCATTAATCTGGTTTCTCCAGACCAAATACGAAAAGCTCGGTCCAAATTTAGTTCGGGTTCGGTTTTTGGCGCGAAAAACTTATCGGTTGCGTTAAACAGTTCGAAAACGAGTGTTTTTCGGCTTGTTTTGTGTAAAATTATAAAAACATACTATATGTTTGTAAAAATCAAAAATTTTTCCACGGATCGCTTAAAACATTTCAAATAAGTGTTTGGTAAGTCTTTTTCGGCTTAACGGATGATACAATGCTTGGTTTGTAACTATCTTTTGCGTTTAAATCTATAGCGGGTAGTTAAACGAGCATGTTTTCGTTTAACTTGTTTGCTATCAAACTAAGACCATATTTCTAATATTTTAGCTTGTATAGATCATATATCACTTATAAATGGCCCCCCGAGATATCTGGGTCATAACCCGACCCGTTCGGTTAATCATTCGTTTGTTACGCAAAAGGCGTTTATTTGCTTAATCGGTAAATACGTACTGAGGTGTACCTTGTTTTGGCTCAAATGTCACATTCTCCCCCCGTTAGAAAATTTCGTCCCCGAAATTCGATTATTCAACTTTGTCTTTGTTTGGAAACAGGTGCGGGTATTTCTTTTTGAATTCAGATTTCCGCTCCCACGTGAATTCAGGTCCCCTTTGTGAATTCCACCGAACTTTTACTAGAGAGATTTTGTTGTGTCTTAATTGTTTTATTTTGTTGTGAATTCAGATTTTGTTGTGTCTTAATTGTTTTATTTTTCCGAATCGAATGACGCCTTTCCACGGGGATACTTTAAGAAAAACTTTGTCGCCTATTTCAAAGGATAACGGCTTTCTACGAACATCAGTGTAGCTTTTCTGTCGATCTCGGGCGATTTTCAATTTGCTTGTGATCTTACGGATTTTGTCAGTGGTTTCTTGAATCAAGTCAGATCAAGTAATTTGAGTATCTCCAATCTCAGTCCAACGCAAGGGTGATCTACATTTTCGTCCGTACAGTGCTTCATACGGTGCCGCTTGAATGCTACTGTGATAGCTATTGTTGTACGAAAATTCGACCAGTGGAAGATATTGATCCCAGTTTCCACCAAAATCTAGTACAAAAGCGCGAAGCAAATCTTCTAAGGTTTGAATGGTTCGCTCAGATTGACCGTCGGTTTGGGGATGGTAGGCGGTACTTAGGTCAATTCGAGTTCCCAAAGCTTCTTGTACGGCTTGCCAGAAACGAGAGGTGAAATGGCTATCGCGATCAGAAATAATTAAAACGGGTACGCCGTGTCGGGATACGATTTCATTGATGTAGATGTGAGCAAGTTTTTCGGTTGTGAACGTGGTTCGGATTGGAAGGAAGTGTGCGGACTTGGTTAATCGGTCAACTATCACCCATATTGCATCGTTTCCTCGGGAGGTTTTTGGGAGATGTGTTACAAAATCCATGGTAATTTGTTCCCATTTCCATTGTGGTATTTCTGGTTGGTGCAACATTCCCGAAGGTTTTTGATATTCAGCCTTAACTCTCGCACACGTTAAACATTTACTGACGTACGTGGCTATATCCTTCTTCATACCGGGCCACCAATAATACTCCTTCAAGTCCTTGTACATCTTATCCGTTCCAGGATGAATGGAGTATTTGGACTTATGGGCTTCGTCCATGATCAAGTCACGCAGATTACTGAAAGTGGGAATCCAAACTCGGTTTTTGTAGTATAGAATTTCGTCAGTTCTTTCTTCAAAGTTCTGTTCGGTTCCATGCAAGTTTTCATTTTCCAAGTGATCTCCTTTCAGAGCTTCGTTTTGAGCAATACGAATTAGCTCGGTGAGGCTGGTTTGGACGATCATTCCAAGTGCTCGGACCCGTAGTGGTTTGATCCTGTCTTTTCTACTCAAAGCATCTGCCACTATATTAGCCTTGCCTGGGTGGTATCGAATCTCACAGTCATAATCGTTTAACAGTTCTACCCATCTTCTTTGTCTCATGTTTAACTCTTTCTGGTCAAAAATATGTTGTAGGCTTTTGTGGTCGGTGTATACTGTACACTTGGTGCATACAAATAGTGCCTCCAGATCTTGAGTGCAAAAATAACCGCGCCCAGTTCCAAGTCATGGGTGGTATAATTCTTCTCGTGCACCTTTAATTGTCGAGAAGCGTATGCTATGACTTTGTTTCTTTGCATAAGTACGCACCCTAAACCTTTCCGGGACGCATCACAATAAACTACCAGATCATCAGTTCCCTCTGGAAGACTCAGTATCGGGGCTTGGCATAGTTTCTGTTTCAGCAATTGAAAAGCCGCTTCTTGTTCTTCTCCCCACACGTAAGCGCGATCTTTTTGAGTCAAAAGGGTTAGAGGTTGGGCTATGCTTGAAAAGTTGGCAATAAAACGCCAATAATACCTAGCTAAACCCAAAAATTGGCGGATCTCTTCCGGTGACTTTGGTGCCTGCCAATTTTTGATGGCTTCAATCTTACTCGGGTCTACATGGATACCTTGTCGATTAACAACGTGTCCTAGAAATTGTACTTCTTGTAGCCAAAATTCATATTTTGACAGCTTGGCATACAACTTTTTCTGCTTCAACAGCTCCAAGATAGTTCGTAAATGCTGCTCGTGTTCCTCCTTGGTTTTCGAATATATCAAAATGTCATCAATAAACACGATAACGAATTTGTCGAGGTACGGTTTACAAACTCGATTCATAAGGTCCATGAAAACTGCGGGAGCATTAGTCAGTCCGAACGGCATAACTAAGAATTCGTAGTGGCCATAACGAGTTCGGAACGCCGTTTTAGACACGTCTTCCTCTTGAATCTTAACTTGATGGTAACCGGATCGAAGGTCAATTTTTGAGAAATAGTTTGCCCCTTGGAGTTGGTCAAACAAGTCATCTATTCGTGGAAGAGGGTATCGGTTCTTGATGGTAACTTTGTTTAATTCCCGGTAATCGATGCACATTCTAAAACTTCCATCTTTCTTCTTTACGAATAATACCGGTGCTCCCCAAGGAGAATAACTGGGACAAATGAAACCCTTATCTAACAACTCCTGCAACTGGTTGGATAATTCTTGCATTTCAGAAGGTGCCAACTGGTAAGGTGCCTTAGCAATGGGGGCTGATCCTGGGATTAAGTCAATACGGAATTCAACCTGTCGGTTCGGTGGTAATTCGGGTAAATCGTTAGGAAAGACATCGGGGTATTCACGTACAACGGGAATCTCTTCTATGCGTTTCTCATCAGGGTTCTTTATAGTCACGTTTGCCAAAAATGCCATACAACCTTGGCGTAAACATTTCAACACTTTGAGATGAGACACGAGAGGTAATATCAAACCGGACTTCTCTCCTTGTACTACAATCAGCTCACCATTCGAAAAGGGAATTTTAACTATCTTGTCGTTACACACAATCTCCGCCTTATACTTGGTTAACCAGTCCATGCCGACAATAACATCAAAACTTCCTAACTCTACCGGGAGTAGGTCAATAAGGAATGGGTAGTCATTAAGAATAATGGAACAGTTTTGGACTATTTGGCTGACAGCTATAGAGTTACCGTTAGCGAGCTCTATAGTATAGGGATTTGTTAGTTCACTAACTGGCATGTTACCCAAGGATACAAAACTAGTGGAAACAAAGCTTCTATCGGCACCAGTATCAAATAATACAGAAGCATATTGATTAGAAACAGCAAATGTACCTATTACTACGTTCGGGTCTTGTCGTGCTTCTCCAGACCCGATAACGAATGCGCGTCCCCGAGACGCACTTGAAGTCGATGCTTGGTTTGGCCTAGTAACTGCTCTTGGATTCAACTTGGGGCAGTTTCTTCTAATATGATCTGTACTGCCACATTCATAACAGGCACGGTAGGTAGCTGCGGTTGAAGTTTGTTGGATCGGTTGTTGGCGGATTGGCTGAGGTCTCGGTGGCGGTGGACGACGAGGTTGAGTTGTTTGAGTTGGTCGGCTCACAATTTCTACACCTGCTCTGCAATTAGGGGCATAATGCCCAGTTCGACCACATTTCTGGCATACCGGCAATCTGCACTCTCCCACATGATGGTAATTACATCTGTCACACTTTGGCAAGGGTCCCTTATACCTGTCTTGCTTCGTATCGGAACCAGTTATAGCATAATTTCTGACTGTCAGACGTGCACGTTTGCTTGATTGTCCTCCTTGTGCTCTCGTCCCATAGTCAGTTCGTTTCATACCTGATGATTCCCCGGCCATTCTCAACACTCCGCTTCTTACCAAGTCGAAAGTTACGATGCCGGCCTGAGTCACGGCATTCTCGAACGAAGTGTGACCCACAGAGTTCACCAAACTCCTCACTTCCGGGGCTAAACCCCAAATATAACGTTCAACTCGTTTATCCTCAGGAGTTACTAACCATGGTACTAAGCGGGCCAATTCATTGAAGCGGTTCGTGTATCCCAAATGATCCGCTCCTTTCATCTCCAAACTCCAGAGTTCATGTTCTAATCTCTGAATTTCGTTCCTTGGGCAGAAATGTTCCAACATCAGTGTTTTGAGTTCAGCCCATGTCATGCGATTCACAGTATCTTGACCTTTTATCTGTACCGTAGTGTTCCACCACATTAATGCGTGATCAGTGAAAGTAGAAGCAACATACTTGACTATGTTTTCCGGTGGACAATTACTAATATTGAGAATAGATTCAGTTTTCTCAATCCACTTGATTAATCCGTTTGGCCCTTCAGTGCCCTTGAAATCAATCGGTTTACAGGCCATAAATTTTTTGATCGAATATTCCCTTCGAGGGGGATTAAGGTTGTTATTGTTATTGTTTGGGTTCGGTGGGGGATTGTTTACATTGGTAGGGGCATTTGTATTAGGTGGGGGATTGTTATTTGTAACTGTTTCATTGTTGGTTGGGGGAGCATTATTGTTTTGTTGTTGGTTTGTTTGCATATTTGCGTTTACACCGGCAGTTACTTGTGTTACAATAAGCGGAATTACTGCCTGCATTTGCCGAGTAATCATCTCGGCTATTTCTGCCTCAGTCATAGGGTTTGCTTTCTTTGGGGCCATTCTACAATGATAAACAAGTATAAGCCAATTAGTACTAATTCCAGTCTACGGCACTGTGTAATAATAATCACAATAAATGTTGTACAGGTAAACCAAATAACATACTGACATTTCACAAATTGTTCTGTACATTGATAGTAAAAGGTACATAGACTTAGCCTGATGAAGGCCAGTGCTTGCATGTATATATCAAAATCTGTCACTAAGTGACTGTTAGACTTAACCCTATAAGGGTCAGTGCTTGTAATAATGTACAAAATTGTGCTCCACGTTAACATAACATATTGCTATATACATACATGGAGTATCAAAAGATCATGTACACATAATTGTAATATTCCGCATCTATCCATACAGACGATAGGCTAGCCACAAACATAAAAATAACAACACCATAATCACCCAGTAACAGTTCCACAGCCGAACTGTCACCCTATCCAAACACCAGTGTTGGTAGGCATCTGACTGCTGCAAGTTCAGTACTATCTGATGTAACGTCGATAAGTACTCAGTCACGTCCCTCCTCTCCTGGTTAATGTTAACTATGGCTATCGAGTGGTCTATCACACGGTCAGTCAGGACAGCCATCCAAGAGTTGTTTCCTGCGTTTGGGAGGTCAGGGCGAGGGGTAGGTATACTCAATGAACGGGAAGATGAAGTATCTACCCTAGGGCGTGAAGGTCCTCCCCGGTCATGGGTAGATCTGAATGGAATCGAGGTAGGGTCAATCGGGGTTACCCGAATACGAGCAGTCTGCCGGACTCGCGCAGTAGCTGAAGTCGTCGGCGACAGGTGTATAGGTGGAGTGGGTAATCTGGCTACTCTAGCAGGTGAACGATGCTGACTGTTAACTTCGTCTTGATCCCTGCGTGGTGACCTGGGTGGATAACTATCGCATCTGTAACCAGATAGATCAGGCACATTCCTGGGTAGCTCTCTACAGATAATTTCTTCTTCCACCTCTTCCTCTTCCTCCTCCGGTTCCTCTTCTGGGTCCTCCTCTTCTGGATCCTCCTCTAATTCTTCCTCGGGATCCTCCTCTACAAATATTACCGGTTCTTCTTCCGGTACGTTGTCGTTGTTCCTTGACATGACTCTGCACAAAGGTTAGTTATAAGAATAATATCTCTTGTTATCGCTAACTATTGTCGAGGAGATTAATTAATTAAACCAAATTTAATATTAATTATATTAGAATATAATATTAGTTTTATTAAGGTTTTAATTATTATTATTATTTAAATCAATACTGAATATAAATGAATATAATATTCATAGTAAAATGTACCGTCATCAACAGTATCGTACGTACACGTATTCAAACACCTTGTTCCACATAACCACGTATGAGTGTTACATATATATATACTTTCCCATTACCTTTTATACACATATGTTGCCACTTTTACCTAACCACACGTTCCGCGATTTCTCCCCGAATTCCCTCGTACAAGCAAGTCTGCTATTATGTTCCGGACCACACAAAGCTGAATACTCAAATTTGCTTTTCCCTTATTAGTTGACCTTTTGTTCTTCTCAGCTTTGTGTGGCTCTTTCTCACTTACTTTGATTTTTAGAATGGTCTTGAGTTTTCTTTCAATAATCTCCTTTTGTTTCACACAACCAGATGGTTTTCTATTTCCACTCAAGTAATTCTGATACGTCTCTTTGTAACTTTTCATATCAAATCCACTCACCACATTAGGAATTTCAAATGTGTCCTCAAGAATCCAGCAAGAATCAGTGTGATGACCATATGCATCACACTTCTTGCACCAGACCTTGGCATAGCTTCCCATATCTTCAAGAAATTGTTTGTCTTTGATTTTGTCACTGGGTTTGGGAAAGTCAAAGCCTAAAGAGGTCTTTGGACACAAAGTGTTGGAGAAATCCATCTTGATTGGCTCACTGATGTCAATTGTCTGTGGATACTTTTCTTTGACAAACACTATTTTCTTCAGCTTGGAGGGAGTTCTTAATGAGCTTCCTTCTTCTTCTCTTAAGTATCTTCTTATTGGCACATAATCAACATCCCCAATATCAAATAACTCATGGTTAGAGAAAACTGGGTAAATTGGTGGATGTGATGATCATAAGTAGATTTCACAGTTTCTTCTATTCTTTTCTTGATCTCAGTTTGTGGTCTAGCATAGATGTCAAATACCACATGTTCTCTTCTCATTTTCTCATAATGCCTTTTCATCTTTGGAGTCATCTTTGGAAGAAGAGGAATCTTTTCACTCTTCTTTTTGCTTGATCCTTTCTTCATTTTGCCCTTGGATGACTTAGAGCTTCCAAAACTGCAATTACTGTCTTCACTGGAGTACTCACTCCATTTCTTATTTTCACCTACCAATTTGTCATTCTTCTCGTGTTCTGGCTGCTCACCCTTCTTCACTGCAAATTCTCCATTCTTGTCCACATACACATCAGTATACTGCTTCACAAACTCATTCTTGTCATCAAAAACATTTTTGAATTGCTCAAGGTATTCACTTCTACTCTCCTTGTCTACTTTCAGTGGGTAGCTGTCACAAAAAGGTGGTGGCACTTTTTTATACTTCTCTTCATCAGTCATTTTATCAACATAACCCACGATATTGCCAGTAGAAACGAGGTTCTTCAAGAAATCCATTTGAATTAGCAATTCAGCATTCTTCATTTTCTCTTCTGCATACATCTTCTTCAACCCTTCAATTTCAATTATCATTCTTGATTGGGTCTGGTATGCCATCATACAGTCATCTTCAAGTCCTTTGATTTGACTCTCATATATTGCTTCACTTGTTTCATAAATATTCAAGAATGCTTCCTTCCTCCCACACTCAGTTTTCCATTTTACAATCTCCTGATTAAGTTGATCAATAATAATAAGAAGATCAGAAATTGAGACATCAGATTGTACCTGAGTATTTGAAGATTTAGCCTGGTCATGCACTTTTGCCATAAATGCAACATTTGCCCTCTCCATTTCAGCAGCATGATTGCTCCAATCAAATTCCCCATCTTGTGCTACCCTGGTAACAGTAACATTTCCTTGGTCTCTCTGCTGGTTCACATTGTTCTGATTTGTTTTGTTCTGGTTTGTGTGAGCCTGCATTTGGTTGTTTCTTTGAGGTTGAAATGTTTGCTGTTGGGGTATGTTTGGATTTTGGTAGGGGTTCTGGTTGGTAATCTGATTCCTTTGCTGCTGGAAATTTTGATTCTGGTTCTGGTAGAATTGATTTTGATTCAATTGATTTCCAGCTTGCCTTGGCATGTTACATTCTCTGGCAAAGTGTCCAGGTTGTTGACAGTTATAACAGATGGCCTTCGATTTGTCAAACAATTCTTTCAGTTGGACCATTGAAGCTTGTTCTACCTGTCCTGTTATACAATCTCTTGCTCCTTACTGCTAGCATAGCTGCTTGCCATTTAATGTCCATATCTTCTAAATCATCAGCATCTATTTGTTCTAGATCTTCTTGCACAATGCTTGTATTTATCATATTCTTGGCCACAAAGGCATGGTATGACTCAGTGAACATGGAGAATAAGGCCTGGTAGTCTGTTCCTTGAGTTGGCTTGTGCTGCATGAATGTAGTCTGCCCATTTGCTGGAGATGGTGTGTCATCTTCAATCAGCTGAACATTGAATCTTGATTGGCTACTGCAAGATGAGCTTGTTTCTGATGGTTCCTCAATAATAGGCTGTTGATTCTTGATTGAGAGGTTGCCCATTGGTGCTACAAGAGCATTGTTTATTTGAAAACTTGGCTTGTCCTCTAGAATCATATGGTTCTCAATCATCTCATGTTCTGCAGCCTTGAGAAAGGCAATCACATCATCTAATTTAAAGTTTGGAAAACTGGCCTTTTCTTTGATGAACTTGCTGGCGGTGTACCACTCACCAGACAGAGATGATAAAAGTTTCTTGTTCAGATCAAAATCAGATATCTGAAGGTCTGTTGTTCTAATTTCATTCACAATCATCATGAACCTTTGTAGAACTGACTTTAGTCTTTCTCCTTCCTTAAACTTGAATCTGTCAAGCTGCTGTTTCAATCTGTCTTTCTTGATGTCTCTTAATTCAGTATTCCCTTCAAACATGTCAATAACTGCATCATACATACCCTTTTCGGTCTTATGATGATTCACAGTTGTCAGGATTTCCCAAGAAAGCCCTAATTTCAGCAAAGACAAAACTTTATCATCTCTCTTCTTCATCTTCAGTTCAACGGTTGCATTGTTGTTTGGAGCTGTTGAAGGAACGTAGTTTCCTTCAGTGATGGAAGTCCAGATCTCTGGGTCATTGTAGTTCACAGCTGCTTCAAAGAGCACCTTCCATTTTATGAAGTTTTCTGGTCCAAGCAACCTTGGAATCTTGTTTGTGGATACTTCTTGGTCTTCCATTTCAGTAGATCTGGAGTTTACAGTAGTGAAAGCAGAGTAAAGCTTCAATCTTTTTCACAACCTTCTGTCCTGTGGCCTTCAGCGAGCTTACTCAAGCTCTGATACCACTTGTCAGGACCGTGAATCGGGTGAAACCTCGAAAGGTTGACAAGAACACACCGACTCTGTTTACCCAAAGGCCTGTTGAATATCCCGGCGGAATCAGGATATCCAACAAGTGGGAACGAAGGAGTGAAAGAATAAACTACAAACACGAAACGTAAATGAATAATCAGTAAGAACGAATTCAAGACAAAGGTTCACTGTATTTAATAAATCATTAATGGAACAGTGTAAGGAATGTCTAGGGTTCCGTGTGACGGCGCAGGTGGCAGCGGCTATACAAGGAAACAAATAGAATATTCCTTTAGAATGTTTTCCGTACAGAGCGCCGTGTGAAAAACCATGCCCTAAATGGAAACCTAGGACCCTATTTATAGACCTTGACATTCCTTCTAGAAGTTCCTAACCATTACATAATGAAATATAAAATAATACAAGTGTTGAGTCCTCGAGCAAGGTAATAATATTGCTCGAGCAAACTCACTATGCTAGGTATGCTCGATGTATGTCCTCGAGCATACTTTACTTAGAATGTCTTCAGTGAAGATATTCCCTTCCAGCAGACTTCATCCTTCTTGACTGGTCCATGCTTTGCTCGAACTAGTCCATCGAGCAAGCTCATTCTTCTTGATGTCTTCAGTTTTACTTATTCAGCAATCTTTAGCATGCTCGGATGTAAATCTTGCTCGGGAACTGAACTGTGCTCGAAGTCCTTGCTTTGATCACTTGACATCTTCTTATTGCATCCATGCTTGTCCCCATGTGCTCGATCATCCTGTGCTCGTAACACTTGGTTAAAACTTGTATGATCAAGTTGTTTTCTCGATTGGCAATCCATGCTCGATAGAAGAATACTCTTGCTTGTTGAAGTGTAGCTTGCTCGAAGCCCTAACACTTAGGATAATCAACCATTTAAGGTTCTGAAGACCTTGCTTGAAGTAGTAAAACCATGTTCGATTGTCTAGGCTTGCTCGAAGTCCATACTTAGCCGTTTTCTGAGGAGGTTGAGAAGATTCCAATCTTCCTTATCGTAAATCCGACCCAACAAAAATCCCAACCCCCCACCAAGGTACCCGTATTTCCGTCAGCCTCGATTCCGGCGAAGCGCCGACGACCCAAAGAAGTCCGGAGACCCTCAAATCAAGTCGTAACCCTCACGCTTGACCCGTTAATCTAGCATAATGATTTTTTATGACAATAACAATCGCAAATCAACATACTAATTATATTATAACCGTCTAATTAATCCCGTAACCCCGTAAAACTCGCCGGAAAATGGCTAATCTACAATAAACACCAATTAACACTTGTACGTTGCAATTTCTAGTATAAATAGGACGCCAACCAACATCTAAACTCGTTCATACCAGGTAAAATTTATATGCATTTGAATAGTTTTGAGCCAACAAACAAAACACCCCCAATTCAATTTTGTCGATCATCGAACGGATTAACCTAATAGAATATAGGGTATTATTAGGAAGAAGATGAACTAAACTGTTTATATATATTTAATAATTTCCATTTATAAAATGAATTGTTAGCTAGAGCAGCTGGCTAAGGCTTGTTATTGTGAACTCAAGGACCCGGGTTCGAAACCCGGGTCAGGCTATTAGTTGTTATATTTTTTTTAAAAACCGATTTTATTAAAAGTAATAATTAAATAAATTCTTTAAAAATCATAATAAATCAATAAAATTATTCTAGTTAAATAAAATTAATTATAAATTATCTTTTACCATTTTCGCCTAAAAAACTAACTTTTTGTTTTTCCATTTCGCAACAAACCGCTAATATTATAATATTATATTCACCATTTTCGCTAACCTTTTAATACACTAAAACAATAACTTTACCGTTAAAATCCGCGTTCAACAAAGAATATAATTCGCATGTTAGCTAAATAATATTTAAATAATATATATTTCATTAAACCGTTAATATTAGTTTCGTTTAATTTTAATCCCTTAGCTTTAAAATTCATTAGCTTGTAATTCGTAAACCTTAATTCAATAACATAAAATCCATGCCTCGTAAATTATCGTAACGTTCATATTAGTGTTAAAAGTTATAATATTAAAATAATATCAAACCGTTAAAATTATCGTTAAAGCCTAAAAATAATATTAAATTATCCTTGCTTCAAAATAATAAAAGCTAATCAAATATTATATAATCCCAAAAGGTAAATTATTTAAACGTTTATAATCCCGTTAGTTAGTTTTTTTTAAATGTTCGTATTTATTTTAATAGTTCGAGGAGTTCAATCATTTCGGGTTCTTTAACGCATTTTCGGTTGCTTCGGTTTCGTTATTGTGCTTTCGGTTTTCATTACAATGTTGATCTTCAATTTCGATGTGAGTTTTTCACAACCCTTTTTTAAACGTTTTCATATTTTGGAGTAGCATATGTATCTTATTACATATTCAATGTATTACGATTTCGCTTACAAACTACAATTCACTATATGGACTTGTGTGTTACTTGATTACTTGCACGTGGTGGTAGCCTCATTAAGTATGATCAAACGCTCCCCTTTGCACTCCGGTCCATTTGTACTGAGTGGAAAAGGGCCTCATTATCCAAGTACGTTGGTTGTTACCAACTGAAAAGGGGCGCGAATACCCTAGTACGTTGGTTGATACCAACTGGAAAGGACTTTACTTGCTCGTTTATCACTTGTCCATAATTGTATGATTTTTATGTATGTATATAAAACTGTGGGAACTCACCACCTATGTTCATAGATGACTTTATTTTATACATATGTTGCAGGTGTAAATATACGAGGATGAAAGTTAGAAGATACATGGCATGCCTATAGGATATTCAAAGAACAACTTATAATTTGTTTATTTATTTGTTACAACTTGTATTATTTGATAAACTTGTGTTACATGAAGATTTAAATGAAATAATGTTATTATGGTCACCTAAGAGTGTCACGTGTATTTGAGCAATCTGTACGTCACACTCAGGCGTTTCTGTTTTAGCCGGGGTGTTACACCTTTTGTCGAAACCCTTCTTTGGCCTCTGCCTTCGACGTCCACCACACCCTCAATAATTGTCACAAATCTTCTTCTTATATTGCCTTCTATAATTCCAAGTGTAGGTTTAATTAATCAAAAGTCGCTCCTTGATTCAGCCCACGTAATTCATGTAAGGGCCTCTTAACCAAAAGTATAAAATAATTCTAAGTCGACTCCCGTGGACTTGCATGCACCGTTAATTTGTTTACCTAAATAATAAAATAAGACCTCAAGATTTAAAATCAGCATCCAAATTAAAACTCTTTTGGTATTTTACTTTTTTTTCGGTTAAATATATTAACGAGTAGATTTGAAACAATAAAATTCAATCTTTATATAAGATTAGTTTTAAAGAGAGTGAATAATAATCAAATATGTTTAATGTTTCACTAGTCGGTCTCAAGTTTAGTAAAATAACTTCATTTCAGCTCATTGTCTATGAACCCTTAAAAACCCACATATGAACCAATTAAGAATAATATTCAATAAAAGTATGACTCAAAGTATTTAAAAGTGAGGGAAATATTTATATAATAATATATATATATTAGACCATATCAATGTATGCGATTTTTGTTTATGTGACCAAGACGACAATGCCAAAGATAGGTCTTACTCAAATCCACTTTGAGTTTCTTGGTTCTTGAGTGGTACAACGTGTTATCAAAAGATGTGTTATCATGAACTAATTCATAAATGCCATTATATGGCATTGCTTTAAAATAAAAGACATCATTCATAAAAACACAAATACAATTGTCTACAAACTTTAAATCATAACCACATTGTCTTAAAAGAGAAACGGAGATAATATTCCTAGTTAAACTAGGAGCAAACAAAGTTTTTTTCAAAACAACTTCCAAACCATTTGGAAGCATCAAAATGTAGTCTCCTCGGGCTTCGACATCAACCTTTACTCCGTTGCCCATGAAGAGACTTATGTCTCCTTTCTTGAAATGATCATTTCCTTTGAACTCCTGCAACTAATTGCAGATATGAGTTCCACATCCGGTATCCAATATCTATGTGTTAAAAGAAATAATATTAAGATCAATGTGAATCATGAAAGTTGTACCTGAGGTTTTCCCCACATCCCTCTTTGCTTTCAACTCTTTGAGATAGGTTGGACAATTCCTCATCCAATGTCCTATCTCACCACAACCAAAACACGAGTCCTCCGTCCTAACCTTTAGCTTCTTTTCCTTTGGTTTGGGTGGTTCTGCTTTAGCCTTCCCTTAGAACTTACCCTTTACGTGTCCCTTACCTTTGGCAGCCTTTGCTTTAGGTGTCGGGTGATGCCTCTTCCTATATCCACCTTTGTTGATCGTGAGAACCGGTAAAACCTTTATACCCATTCCACTTCAGCCGTTTTGAGCATTGCGTGAAGCTCACCAATGCTCTTGTCCCATCCATTCATGTTATAATTCATTACAAAGGTCTCAAATTTCTTGGTTATGTCATTTAGGATCAAATACGTGGCTAACTCTTTTGAGACGGGACAATTTAGCCGTTCAAGTCGATCAATGTGGCTTTTCATCTTAAGTACATAAGATGAAATCGATTGGGTTTCTTCCATACGACATGCATGAAGTGCTGGAACCGTTTCGAAGCGTTCCACCTTAGCTTGTGTAAGGAACATTTCCTTTAGTTGGGTGATCATGTCGTATGCCCCATGATGTTCAAAATCCTTTTGAATCTCGGGAATCATAGTTCCCAACATGAGGCAAGAAACTTGCACCGAATCCTCGGTGTATTTTACCCAATCGTTATAGGCTTAAACATCATCAATGTTAGGTTCATCGGGAATGGGATCGTCTAATATGTAGGATTTCTTTTCTTGCTTGAGAACGATTCTCAAGTTTCGATACCAATCCATGAAATTGTTATAGTTGAGACGATACTTATCGAGTATGGCTCTTAGTGATAGGTTATGAACGGGTGGGATAATTGCGTTAGGTGGATTGTTGATTGTGGCCATCTACATAATTTAACAAAGCTCAATTTTAGTATTTTCGATATCATTAATCAATTTTAGTCGTTAATACCCTTTATGGCTCCAAGAAAATTAATGATTAAAATCTAGAACCCAACGTTACATTCAAATAGTAGTTAGGTGACATTTATCCTACTATTTAAATTAACAAGGTAGTCAACGTTTGACGATTGCAACCCTTTGCAACTTCTAGTTTTATGGGATCAGTTAAACATCTTATGTTTAGTTGGCATGTTTAATTCCATCAACACCATTGTACCCCATGCTTCGGTGACCCTATTCACATGGTTTCCAAATTAAGTCGTCCAACTTACACACACGTGTGAGTTTACACATATAAGTGGTTATGTGACCTTTATCCCACAAATATGATAAACCCACATCAAACTCACAAGTTTCCTCCAATGTGGTTAGGTGACCTTCATCCCACATCGAGTTCCCAAGTGATTCGAGTGTTGTATAAAAGGATGGTGTTTGACTTATTTTATAAAAAAAGGATTTTCGTTTTCTAAATTCTAGATTGGAAAATAATTTATGTACCTTGCATTTGCATGCACTCAAATGTATGGTACTTAGTTGAAAACCTATTTTCAAAGTTCCTTTTGATAAAACCCATTTTATTATGAAATCATTGCCTTTAATAAAACCAATTTTATTACCTAACGATTTCTAAGGAACCGATTTTATGCAAGTTATTGATGTTAAGTTGTTAACTATCCATATTGCAAATAAGATAAAACAAAATGTAAATCAACCAAGCAAGCATAAAATAAACAACCACAAGTTCATAACCATAGCCACCTAATCTTGGCAACACTTGTTGACCGAAACAAGTGTGCCAAAAAGTCTCTCCTAAGGGACAAAAATGACACAAGGCTCGTGTCGGTGAACTCCCATTTGATCCCGCATCCAAATGCCTGAAGTGTCCATTTTTGTGTTGTGACTCCTCTTTATTTGGGCTTCCTTTCTTGCATCTTCTTTTACAAAAAATATATCCTAATACATTTTTCTATAGTAAAAGAAATACAACTAATCTACTTATTATTACAAACCAATATGAAATAAATAAATAGATTATAAACCCAAATAAAATAATATTGCAACCATATTGAATAATCAAACAACCACAACACAAACATTCATCCAAATACAAGGCCATGGCTAGGTTCTGAACATCCAATACACATCTAAATATGCAAGTATTACAAGTCTAAAATGGTTCCCCTTTTTCTTTTCAAATTTTCGACCAAGGCTTAACAAACTGAAAGTTTCGGGTTTTATCCAAACAAAACAACCAATCATCCAAATGACATAATTCTTCAAGATTACCACATGCATGTAAAGTATAATCTTGAAAAACCAAGGGGTAACCAAAACCCAAAAAAAATTTTGGCCATATGGTGAACCACACCATAAAACCCGAAAATTTTTAGTCTATTGAAACATGCATTCGTATAAGCGGCTCTGATACCATTGTTGGGTTTTAATAAGATTATCAAAGTCATATAACCTCTTTTATATGAAAAACGCAGCAGATAAAATAGTTTTAAATCTTGTTATTTAAATGAATATAAAACCATTTTTATATGTAAAACCCAAAAAACCGGATCCATATACGAACTACATGTTTACCAACACAAACAACCATAAGATATACATGCATATCAACCTTTCAAGGAGTTAAGAAGGTTGAAGAAGATGATGGTTGAATGACGAGTCTTCAAGAAAGAAAACCTCAAGGTTGTATACCCTAAGCTTTTAACAAACACCTTGTATGCTAGGATTTTCACTTCAAAATCTCCTTCTTCTTCCTTTCTTTTGGCCAAAATTGGAGAGAAACGAGAGAGTTCTTGGTTTGTTCTTATGTGTGTGAGAGAGAAAGATGAATGCAACCAAAAGAACCACGCACTTCACCAATATGAGTTCTTGCATGTTGTAGAAGTATAAAGACAAAAAAAAAGGGGGGGAGCAAAGTGGGTCCCACCCAATTCAAATCCAAAATCTTCTTTTTATTTTTATTTTTATTTTTATTTTTATGTTACATAACATAAATAACATGCAAGAGTAAATAGAAACCCTTTTCCAAATATCATAAGTGTTTAATATTTATTTACTATGATCATATCATCTATAAACAAATATTATTGGTGTTTGTCTAGCTTGTTGTTGGGTATGACCCAACTTTGATCATAACGTACTAGCCACATCAATTATAATATGTGTCTTGGGCAGACCGAGTCCAACAATAGTAGCATATTAGTTAAAAATAAAACTAACGACTTTATATCAAATAAATATATATAATGAAACCTGGTTCAAATTTGGTAAGCCCGGTAAGCTAGGGTGACCGTAAAACTGTTCAGGCTGAATATAATAACCGATATGCTCCTAACAAAATGTAATGTAGCATGTGCTAGTTAAAAAAACAACTAACGACTTCATTCTAAATAAATATATATAACAAAACCTGGCTCAAATTTGGTAAGCCCAACGAGCTAGGCTGACCGTAAGATTGTTCAGGCTAAATATCATAGCCGACATACTCCTAACAAAACGTAATGTAACGTGTCTTAGTTAAAAAAAACAACTAACAACTTCATACTAAATAAATATAAAACGAAACCTGGTTCAAGTCCGGTAACCACGACGCGCTAGGCTGATTGTTAACGGCATAACCCGGCTCCTCCTCGTTTGAGTCTGGAAATAAATTGTTGAACAACGACATTGTGTGTATATGTTATCAAAAATTGTGTTGTGTGTTTGATGATTTTTGAACGATCGAATGTATGTATATATAATAATATAGAGAAAGGAGAGAGAGGGAGGGGGAGCTGGACTCCAATTATTCAATAGGGCCTAATACGTCCCGTATAGCGCTATACGGGACGTATATGATATGATTTGACAACCTAGTACTGCTTTTTAAAGCCCTAGGTTGTACAACCATAATACACTCTGCATATATCTATATACACATATCAGGAGGTGTTTGGGATGTTCCCCGCATATCCCTTATAAAATCCTCTCCCTGGTTATTATTTTCAAATTCGGGAATGATATGATGCTTTTGAACATTAAAATTGAATGAATATTAATAAAAGAAAAGCCCATGACCCCCACGCATGAAAATAACATAAAGGTCACCCTCACATGACATCTTCTTAAGCTCAATCTCAATCTCAATCTCAATCTCAATCTCAATCAATCATCCCAGTAATCATCATCAATACTTTCCAGTAATCACCCACATCATATTGTCTTTCACCAGAGGTACCACATCCCTATTTCCTATTTCAGAGGTACATTTTTCTAATCTTATTAAGTATTTTAACATCTGTTTATTTGTTGTTTATCTCCGGATGTTTTCTTTTCGATTGTACTTCAGTGTATGTATGGATCGTCTGAATTTAGGGTTTTTTCTTTTTTTTTTATAATATAAGACTAAAGTTATTGGTTTTGTCATCAAATTTGGGGCTCACATTGGCATTCTTCATATTATTTGAATTGATTTTATATTATTATATATTGGGTCGGGTTGATTTCAGAACAAAAAGAAGAAAATTAAATCGTTTCATTTTCGTCTTTTTTAATATTGTTTGCAAAATGAATAATTCATTTGCTGCATCTGTTGTCGCAAAAAACCGTGTTCCCTACTTATGTGTGTGTTACCTTAAGCATTGCATTTTTCTTAATTGTTTTAGTTAATTAAATAAAAAATAATAATAATCTGTAGTTGCAATCTTTATCACCATGTCAATCTTTCGGCGTCGTGGATCCTCTCACCAACCGCAAGAGCCAGATCAACCTGAGCTGCAATCAGAAGCCAAGGTAAACTTTAAATTCTTTGCCAATTAATTTGTTATTAATTGCATCACTGCAATGAATATTTTGAATTTTCTAAAACTTTTTTCTTTCTAAGTGAGGTTATGTCTTGTAAGCCTGTGAACGAACCAAATGTCTAGTGAACCTTTCGGTGGGAATTTCGTTTATTTAATAAGCAAAAGAACATGAACAAGAACATTGTTCATTTATTTTGTTAAAGTAAGCGGGAACACGTGTCTCGTTCGTTCATTTATGTTCGTGAGCGTTTGTTTATGTTCATTCATTTCCGTTGTTAATATATTCATTTAAATTTTTAGACTTATGACAATTTAGTCTAGTTCGTAACTTTACATTGCTGTTCACATGTAATATTAACTGTTTTAGCTCAATTATGCCCATTACTTTATGGTCATTTTTTTGCGTGCGTGGACAGTTCATTTATGCTGTTGAGGAACAAACATAAACGAACATGTACAAGTTATTTTCGTATCAAACTAAACAAGAAAAACCCATTCTTCTAATTGTTCGTGTTTAATCGTTTGTTCGATTAAAGTTAAACGAACAAACACGAATTCTTAACAAAGGAACACAAACTAGTTATTTTTGTTTACAAGCCTAATGTCTTGTGGTCAATGCAGGTTAATGAGCTAAAAACTGCTCTCGGGCCGCTTTCTGGTCATCGCTTGCTTTACTGCACGGACGCGTGTTTGAGAAGATATTTGGAGGCCCGAAACTGGAATGTGGAAAAAGCTAAAAAGATGTTGGAAGAAACACTTGCATGGAGATCTACTTATAAGCCTGAAGAGATTCGTTGGGTTAGTTATATGTAATTATTAACTGGCTGAGTACCCGCACGATGTAGCAGGGTATGCGTGCAAACACGACATCGGACGCGTAACCAATGTTAGTACGCTCCTGACATCACATCGGCATGTGCGTAACCCAACGATAGTGTGCTTGTAATGTGGCATCGGACGTGTAACCGGTGTTGGTAAACACGTCACTCAATGGTTGTACGTGCACAATTCGGTGTCGGTACGCGCGCAACCGGTCTTAACCAGACCTGGACCAAATTAACCTTTTTTGTAGACCAAATTAACCTTTTTTGTATCGCGTGTTTTGACCGTAACCATTTCTGACCCATGACCCGAGCCCACCCGACCCGGCCCGTTTGTAGGTCTTAACTGGTAATCATGTAACACGTTAAGTTTTTAAAATTAAAAAGATATAGCAATACCATACTCAAATTAAAGAGAATAAAATGCTTGTTTTTATGGTGTAGCTTTTTTTGAAAAAATATTAACATGTGAAAAAGTTATGGCCGTTTAAAAGTCAAGGGTAGTTAATTTAGAATAAGGTGATAAATGTGATTGAAGTTAAAGGACTATATTTGTAAATATTTTTGAATAAAATATTGTTAACTGTAGAAGAGATGATAAAAGACCACATTACCCCTATAATCTTATAAATTTATGCATTGTGTGTTGTATCTTGTGTGTGGTCTTGTGTACCTCTTAAAATTTAAGAGGTCCCTAACTCATGCTTTATATATAGTTAGATATGGATATAGATATAGATTAATTCATTACTTAATATTGTACAGAACAAATGCAATTGACTTTAAATTTGACTTTTCTTTGTAGCATGAAGTAGCGGTTGAAGGTGAAACGGGGAAACTGTTTAGAGCAAATTTTCGTGACCGGTTTGGAAGAACGGTCCTAATATTGAAACCAGGATTGCAGGTATACGGGTTGACTCAGGTTATCCTGATACACGTTTGTTAAAAAAGATCAACCCTTAAGTGGAAATCATGAAAATAATCATTTTCTTTGGTGTATTGTATCTATATAAACATGTAAGAACAAATCGCTCATTTAGTCATGAGATGCGCGATTGAGATGCATGTCTACTTTTACTCGCGTGTGACTTTTTTTCATCAACAATGACTTAAGCTAATGTGATATGCGACACCATATAACATATAGATTCGTGTATCTATTGTTTTACATGTGTAATATGAAAATATTCAATATTTACGCGAGTAAAAGTAAATATGCGATTAAAAGTATATACAATATGACCATAGAGGTGTCACGCGATCTAGGAAAATGGATACTTTTGTGACTTCCATTTTTTCTAAATAATGTATCAGATATGATTACAATCGCTTTTTTATAAAATAAAATGATTTACAAGGTTTTTATGCTACAAAAGTATCACTTTGGGCACTTTTTAAGCTTTTTTTTCTTCATTTTACGCGATTTGTAAGTAAACAGTTAAAATTTTCACCTTAGTCTGAACTGTTGGATCTAAATTTACTTTTTTTTTTTCATAAACTATGGTTTTAGTCCCTGTGGTTTGGTCAAAATAACCATTTTTGTCCAATAGTTCTAATTTAACGTTTTCAGTTCAATTTCTGCTCAATCAACTCCGTCCCACTAAATCCAAATTTTTCGTTAACTTTTTTGTGAAAAGACCAAACTACCCTGGCTGTTTACTTTTCTTTTTGTTGATACATTTTGTGCAGAACACAACGTCAATGGAAAACCAGATAAAACATCTTGTGTATCTAATGGAAAACGCGATGCTTAACCTTCCGGAAGGTCAAGAAGAAATGGCTTGGTTGATTGACTTTACCGGGTGGTCATTTAGCACAACCGTACCAATTAGAACCGCTAAAGATACCATTAAAGTTCTGCAAGATCATTATCCTCAAAGACTTGCAGTCGCGTTTTTATACACCCCACCGAGAATTTTTGAAGCTTTTTGGAAGGTTTGTAGAAATTTCACGTTTTTATTGCAGCTTTTATTGGGCCGTCTAGTCGTTCAGTTGTGAACGGGTCGGTTTTGGTTGTGGTTTGGTCAAATTAGTTGTGAGAATACTGTTTTTGGCAGCAATTGTTCATAAAAAGTTGAAAATAGAAAAAATATTTTTGGGCCACACAATCCAACTCAACCTGTTTGGTTTGGGCTGTGTTTTATTCTGAATTGGTCAAATTAGTTGTCTTAATACTGTTTTTGGCATTTATTGTATATAAAAAGTAAAAATAGGAAAAAATTTTCGGGGGTCAACACAATCTAACCCCACCTGTTTACGCATTCACTTATTAATGGGGTGGTTTGCATTGTGCTTTACTTCAAACGGGTCATAGCGGTTGTGATAGTATTGTTTTTGGCATTTATTATTCACTAAAAAACTAGCAGGAGATCAAATATTTTGGGTCAAACCGGCTCGTTTTCAGTTGTGAACAAATTGGTTTGGGTTGTGTTTTATTTCAAATTGGTCAAATCATTGTGATAATACTGTTTTGGCATTAAATTTTCATAAAAAAAAAATAGACAAGTATTTCCGGGTCAACATGATCCAACCTGGCCCGTTGGACCCAAACTAGAAAGTGACCTGTTTAAATCTGTTTTGACCCATTACTAGACTGATCCATCTTGTCGTATTTACATTTTTTCATCAAAGTTTAACTATAGTCTACATTTCTATTTTCTATATACGTGAATGGTTCGGTTTGGGTTGTGATTTATTTCAAAAGGGTCAAACCAAGAAGGTCAACTATGTGGAAACAAATCAAACTAGTTAAAAATTTTGCTGTGATAATCATGTTTTTGGCATAAATAGTTCTTAATTAGTTAAAAACAAGGAAAAATATTTGTGGGTCAACACTCAACATGATCCCACCCAGCCCGTTTCGACCCAAACTAAAAACTGACCCGTTTAAGCTCATTTTTACACATTATTTCTATACATGAGTACATGACTGCTAAATGTCTCTACAGATTGTTAAATTTTTCATTGATCCAAAGACATCCCAAAAAGTGAAATTTGTGTACCCAAAGAACAAAGAGAGTGTAGAACTCATGAGATCATATTTTGATGTGGATAACCTGCCAACTGAATTTGGCGGGAAAGCAACGATGAAGTATGACCATGAAGATTTCTCAAGGTTAATGGCTCAGGATGATGTTAAAGCTGCCAAGTTCTGGGGGTTTAACCAGAAGACCCCGGCTGCAACCGCTGGTTATGCTGCTGTAGCCGCAGTGGCTCCAGAGCCCGTTGGGTAAACCAGCCGAGTGCTAGATATTTTAGGGAGCTAGGGTTTGTTATTGTAGGAAGTGAGTGGTTTGATTGATTAACCATGGTATGCTTTATCAACATCTAGTCTAGATGGTTAAAGTGATATAGTCATTGGATCAGTGAGGGATTGAAGTATTTTAGTCTTCTAATTTGGGTTTGTGATGTTTGAATTGTTATTATTGTGTGTTTTGATGTTTATTTGTGACCTTTGATAATTCTTACTTTTGTTTATCATTACTTAATTCGTATCAAACCATTCGTATTCCAGGCACAACCATGATTTCTGTAACACAATTATCTAAATGAGGTCTAACGAATTGTTTTGATGGTCATAGACTCATAGGGATTGTATGGTATATCAAAAAAAATTACATGTCATATAAGGGATATGATATAGCAACGGGCTGTATGATTCTGACAGCCAGAAATAATTTATGTGACAACTAACAAAAGTAATACGGGCTATATACCGCCAACAAAGGTCATAAGGGCTATATGATCTTTTTCGTTAGAGCACACGAGTATGAGATCATTCGCCTCGTATCACATGGCAAAAAAGGTCATCAACCCGTAAATTACGATAGATAAAAGTTGATGTACAATCTTATAGGTGATGTGATAGATAAAAGTTGATGTACAATCTTAGAGGTGATGTACGATAACACAAGATACTTGTAAATTACAAGTTGTAATGAAGTTGTAAAATTGTATGGAGTAATTACAAAGAATCTACTTTCATATTTTTTTTAAATAGGCCACCTCTTCACAGGTTAACCATGTCGATCTAAACACAAGTAGCTTAATTAAACATGTTAAACAAGTCAACCAAAACACGACATTCTGCTAGAAAATGCAAGCCAAAACTTTTATTATTTCAACACGTACACAAAATCTTTTTACTCTATAACGTTATTAAAATCAACAAAACCTATATACACAACAATTACAAACTAAACAACTAAAAACACTAATAAAATGTATTCATATCGATGTTGCTCAACTCAATCAGCTATAACATTATATCAAACCGCAAATAACTAAACAAACAAACTTAAACAAAAGATTACAAAAGCCGTCTTCTGAAATTTCGAGTGGTAGATTGATAAGTACGAACAAGAAGACCGACTCCAATTCCGACCCCAAGACAAATTCCAAGGCCTAAACCAACACCAACCCTAACACCGGCATTGAACCAAGTGAGTTCACCATCTTCACCATCCATGTACTCATTCTGATTCCAATGCTGCACGCCATTGTTGTAATCGTATTCGTTTTCTGGCTTGTAAGGTCCGTATTCTGCTTCCTGCAGACAGTCCCTAAACTTGTTTAAAATGCAGGTACTTTAGAAAGAAAAAAAAATGATGACTTGTTAACTCTTAAAATTGGTTAAAATTTTCAAAATGTACATTTAGACAAGTTTATGAACTTGTTTAGCGGCTTTTTCGTGAATTTTCCACAAGTTGAGTGACTTTGTATGAAAAATATGAAAATATATTGGTTTAGCATTATATTAACACTAAAAGAAAATATCAAAATTTGAACCTTTTTGTTTTTTGAAAAAGAACTAGGTAATATACAAATGTTCAAGTAAAAACATGTTAAAAGATACAACACAATGAAAATGCATATTGTACAAAAGTTCAAATAACATATATTTTCTATCAAAATACTGCATTCATTCATAGTTGTCAATAGCGAATAGCGATAAATAGCGACAAGCTACCTATATGCTACGTAGCGAATAGCGGTAAATAGCGCCCGTTATTTCATTTTTAGCAAGAAAGCAAACACGAAAACATGCCTAAATATATGCATGTTCTTATCAGCATTAGCATTATGTTAATATTCAAGTATTCAACATTATGGCATTATGCTAATAACATAGTAGCAAAAGTTCAAAAATAATACCATTTAAAACATACCTGAGTACCAAAATTAAATATTATGAGAATTAAAAAATAATTAATAAAAAGCACAGAATATTAAAACCTCAAAATGAACTTACAAATATTTGGAATTGAAATTTCCAATTATTTAGGCCCACTAATTCTGCAGTTAAGATTAAATTGTAAAGTGAATACCCTTTAATAAGGATGACAGTTGAAATCCAATTAAAAATTAAGTTACGGCCTAATCAGATGCAAATCAGCCTGAGATTATGAGATAGATGCAGCCGCTGCTGAATAGCTAATTGGATTTTAGAAGATTTAAAGAACTGAACACGATTATTCTTGATAGCACAGTAGTTTCTACACTTCTAATCCCCAGGTCAGACCAGAACTCAAAATTGAAAAAAAAAAAAAAAAAAAAAAACAGAATAGTCGCTATATTCACGCTATTTGTTCGCTAAATATAATATAGCGGGAAAGTGCCGCTTCGCTATGTAGCGCGCTATAGCGCCCGCTATAGCCGCTATTGACAACTATGCATTCATTAATATGTTTTCTAATTAAATTAGTTCAGATTTTAATGCATCCAGAATACACTGTGCATACCTTTCGACCCGTTTGATCAAGATCTCCTTTTTAGCTAAGCATTTGTCTACCGTTATTAAAAAAATCACAACCCGAATCCACCCATTCATAACTAAACGGGTTCAGATGCAAAAACCATCACATCTAGCAAACATAATTATACCGATATAATTCCAATAAATATTATAAACTTCAAGAAATACCTGAAGATCAAGTCCAGACTGAACATCTTTCCGCGATCCCGTAGTCTCACCCTCAGGAATGGTATCCAACACCCCTTTTCGGTTTTGCTTCTTTCGAACACTAATTTGCAAAGTCTTGGTCAAAATAACCGGCGAACCCGAAAACGATCCCGCAACATAAACCTCAATCATCGGCACCATCGAATCAAAACCCATAACTTGTTTCCCCTTCAAAACCCTAGAATTTGCCCCAATCATCGATTCACAACTCATACTCCATCTTTCCACGTCATTATTCTTCGATTTCACAAACCCATTGTTGTTGTTGTTGTTATTATCGATTGCCAAAACACCCGAAAGGAACAAATCTTCACCGTCAAAAACCTCGAATTTAACACTTCCTGATAATCTAATACTGTTGGTGCTCACAAATGTCGCTTCTTCAAACTTTTTGTCGATTCGGTTCCGTTTTAACCGGCATAATATTCCTTGCGAGTCAAGGGTGCATCGTTTGTTGTTGACTTCAAGAATGGTGTCGGGGGATAATGGGATTTGGGCGAGGGTGAGATATTCCGGACTGTAGCCATCCACCATAAAGTTGCTGAGACGAACATAGAATACGCGTATGTCGAACCAAGGTAATAAGGGCTTGATGTACGGTTGGTAATTAGGGTATTTGATGATTTGAAGGTTGTTTGGTGTTCCGTTCATGTTTTTGATGTTTTCGGGAGGTTAATTCTCAGGAAGAACTAAAAAGAATCAATCAACCCTGTTTTGAAAAGCAAACATTTTTTTTGTAAAATTATCAGAGATTTAGATGATTAACCACATTTTATGTGAAAATAGCTTGATTATAGAAATTGAAAGAACTGTAATTTAAAGAAATCGACGATTCGGATATGCTTAACCAGTTTTAATAAGCAATTCCAAACACCCCCTAATTTGAAGTCAATACAAACAACTTATAATTTGACTTTAGATAATCAAAAATCAAAGTTGTTTTATGCCAAGCAGATATCAAAACCTAAGCAGTTAATGCGGAAAAATATCCGATATCGGTCAAGGACCGATATTTGAGATACCGGTTATCGCAGTGAGATATCAGTGGGATATTGGTAATTTTGATATCATGTAAAATTCATATATGTAGCAATTTAACACTAATAATTAGTATTCTCCTATAATTAACAAATTAAACTTTTGCAAATTGCAAAACACTAAGAATGGTAGCAAGTAAGAATTGATTAAAACTTAAAGCAATAGCATCGAACACTAAAAGTTGATAATTAAGACTTAAAACATTGATATTGGGAACATCGGTATATATCGGTCAAATATTAGTCCAATATCGGTCAATGTCGCTGATATTATCATCGGTCAATATCGCTGATATTATCAGTACCGATATTATGAACTATTCTGACTTATATATGGACCGATAACCGATATATATATATATATATATATATATATATATATATATATATATCGACTGCATAGATCAAAACGAAAGAAATCAGGGTAGTGATTATATAAACTGAAAACACTATAATAATAATAATAATAATAATAATAATAATAATAATAATAATAATAATAATAATAAAACCAAAATACTTAAGATGAAGAAACACAAACCAGAAATCAAGCATCCAAACCCAATTGTTAGATTCCAATCATCAATTCACTAATCAGACTGTCTGTTTATATGCTTTTTATTAATTTTATAATGTGAAAGAGATAGAGATTGGAATCTAAAAAATAGTGGGCAAATTGTAATACTGACATACACAAAATTAATTAATTGATTAACAACAACTTACCGTCCACAAAGTCTGAATCTGAAAACCCACTTTCCAAATATTAAAATCGAATACCAGCCGCACGTATTGGATTTTAGATCTCGGAAACCCTAAAAAGGTTGAAGCTTTCTGGCTTCGGAAACATCGAATTGAATAGGTTTTGATGGCGATTGGCAAAGGAAAGAAAGTTCGTTCCTTATCCAAAAGGGGGAGTCAGGAATAATATTATTATATTGTTATTATTAGCATGAAGATTGATAATATAAATGTCTTATTTATTATTGTTGTTTTCATGGGTTTTAATTTAATGACGTGACTAACCTTTGACAAATTGATAATATAAAAAAAAAATCCCCAAAATAGTCTCTTTTAGAGTTTTAGAGAGAAGTCTCTGTTTTGGCCCTTTTTTCTTTAAAATTTTTTATAATTTAGACTTGCAAGACGTTTTGAGAAAAGATAAAAATAAAGAGGGAGCAGACCAAATTTCGAAAAAAAGTCAGGCAAGAGACGAGATTTGGGAATATAATGCCGTGCAAGTCCAAATTATTTTGTAATTTTAGAGCAAAAGTCCATATTTTTCCAAGTCTTTTTTATTCAAAAAACCGTCTTGAGACTGTTTTTTTATGTTTCCTACATTTCCCGTCCATGTTTTCAAATTCTTAGAAAAATATATTTTTTTATAATTATACCCCTTAACAACCACCACCACCTTGAACCACCACCATCATGTCGGCCCCAGCCCATCACCACCACCGCCACCCCCACCCCATCACCTCCTCTCCACCGCCTCCCGTCATTATTCGTGGGTCGCGGTTGCGGTGAAGAGGAGGTGATGGGGATACGACGGGTTGCAGCTTTAAGTTTACAATCCACACTACCCCTCCTGGTCGCCTGAAACATATCTCAATCATTCAACAGCGCTTACAGTATATGTTATTCCCTTGCTTTTAATTACAACTAAAACTACAATGTTTGATTTTTAATAGAAAGAAATACATGTAAACGTTAAATAATAGAAAGATCATCACATCCAAAAGCAAAACTAGTAGTGATGCCAAAGTGTAATGTTGAAACGGGAAGTCCGGATCAACGATAATAACTACTACTTATGGATGGTTTCGGTGGAGTTTCTATAAACAAGAAGAAGAAGAATGGAAGGAGGGTGTGGGTTAATGAGTGGCGGGGATACGACGGGAGGCAGTGGAGAGGAGGTGATGGGGTGGGGGTGGTGGTGGTTCGGTGGTGGATGGGGTGGGGCCGACGTGTTGGTGGTTGTTCAAGGTGGTGGTGGTGGTTCAAGGTGGTGGTGGTGGTGGTTAAAGGGTATAATTGTAAAAAATATATTTTTCTAAGAATTTGAAAATATGGACGGGAAAGATAGGAAACAAAAAAAACAGTCTTTCAAGACGGTTTTTTGAATAAAAAATATTTGAAAAAGTATGGACTTTTGCTCCAAGATTACAAAATAATTTGGACTTGTACGCCATTATTTCTCCAAATCTCGTCTTTTACCTGACTTTTTTTTGAAATTTGGCCTGCTCCCTCTTTATTTTTATCTTTTCTCATAGCGTCTTGCAAGTCCAAATTATAAAAATTTTTATGAAAAAAATGGCTAAAATGTGACTTCTCTCTAAAAGGGGCTAGTTTGAGAATTTTCCTAATATAAATGTCTTATTTATTATTGTTATTTCCAAAATGCCACTTTGTGATATGTAGAATTATTATGCAATTAAATTAAAAAAGATATAACTGAGAAAAACATTTTGAGAAAAACATTTTGATAGTAAGATTGCTAGTGTAACCTTTATAAACATAACATTTTATGACATGAGAATATGCATGATAAATATTTGAATTTGTTGATGATTAAATTAATGCTGATAATTTAATTAATGACATCTATAACTTTTACTTCTGCTATCAATTATTATATATAATAATTTGGAACTTTTGTACCACAAAGTTCTTATTGGACCACTTTACTATCAAGTATTATTTTTTTTTGTTTTGTTTTAGTTCAAGTCCGTAACATGTGTAACGAAAATCGATCGAAAACCAATTTGTTTATGTTTTGTTTTGGTTATGGTATCATAATAAAATGGTGGAAACCGACCGGATTCCCGTAAACTTATCGCGTTTTGTTTTAGTTCTAGTTATAATATGACTAATAACTAATGTCGTGTGTCACTAATAATTAATTAAATGATTTTATTTCAATCAGAATATTGTAAATTGTTCTGAAACAACATAAACGTTGAAATGAGATTATTTTTACCAATAAAATGAAAGTTGGTAAGTTACACCGCAAATATGAGTTATTATTGACAAATATGAGTTATTATTAACCAATAGGTCATAATTTAGATTATTCAAACACCTAATTTTGAATGTCAAAAGTATGTCACACCCATTTCAGTGAAAAGATAAATTTTATGTTTTTTTGATAACAAATAAAAGTTCTATTTTAAAAAACTCATGAAAAATGTACATTAATAGTATATTTTCTAGCCGAAAAGAGTAAATTGCAAATTACGTCATTTATGCTTGTGCTAAATTCCGAATTATGTCCTTTAACTTCAATAACTGCAGTGAACGTCCTTGAACTTCAATATTTGTTGCAATTCTCATCCTTTCCACTAGTAAGCGTTAAAAAGTCTGTTAAGTTGGGATAAAATGACTTTTATACCCTTGATATTAAATATAAAAATAAATAAACACTTTAAATATAAAAATCATTTTCACTCAAAATCTCAAACATATTCTATTATTCCACCATCTCCCCCCCCACCAAAATCAGATCGCCGCTACAAATCACCTTTTTCTTCCTTTGATGCGAACAACTTGTTCAAATTCCGGTTTTCCATTTAAATCACCATCTGGTCCTCGATCACCTGTGCACTATTACCATATCAACTGGTATCATTAGTCAAATATCGACAACTCATTTTTTGTTAAACATGGGCATGATCTATTTTGACCAAAATCGGTTTATGTAAAACTAGATAAAATTAGAACTAATAAGAAACCCTAAAAATCAAGACCTACAACACGCAAACAATGTAAAACACGTAAAAAAAAGGTAAGATGAAACGAATTCCCCAATGGACTTTCTTTCCATGGCCACATCGCACGAGCAAACATTCGTTTCACCTCCAGCGTCTCCGTTGTTTATTCAATGTAACATCCGACTTATATTTTAAACGATAATAAATTAAGATTTTATTATTTTTCCATGAATTTAATTATTAGAGGAGACTAGAATAATTATTAGTTATAATGTGTTTGAGCCTAGTCATGAGTCCTAGGCAAGTTACATTAACATGGACTTAAGGATGTATGATGGACTTAGAGCCCATGGGCATGGGTCTAAAACGATTCTTAAGCCTCCCTAAACCCCTAGATTTCACATACCTTCCATATTTACCTACATCTTAGAAAATGCACACAAACCCATATCCTTTTTCCTTCTTTATTTTCGGATCCAAAGACAATGAATTCAAGGCTCGTTTTAGTGCTCCTCATTAGTAAGATAGCAAGAAATCATCAACGTCGTTTTAACTCGGTTCAAGATCTAAGCTCCAAACCGGTTTTCATAAGTTAGTCGTGCTCAGTTAATGAAATGAATTACTATTAACTCAAAAGGCTTCAAGATCCAGATGAGTTTCTAGCTTCTTTCCTTTTAAACATTTTGAGGTTGTGCGCATACTATTAGGTAAGAAAGTTAATATACTTGCTTTAATTAGCATATGTGAGGACTATGGTGGCACACCCTTATAATATCTGTGAAGGTTAGGATAGCAAACCCTTAAGTAGCGTTTGATATGCAAGAATGAATGAATGATCCATTGCGAGGGAATGAAGAAAAGTGTGTTTGGTTTATCAAATGAATGGAATGACCCACTACCTAGTTCATTTCATTCCCTCTAAAACACCCCAATTTCATTACATCCATACCCCGTGTTTTTTTTCATTCCATTCCCTCTTTCACCCTACATCACCTCCACCACCCTCCTCCACCACCACCCACCACCATTAACACCCACCACCACCATTGCCGCCCACCGCCTTCGTTACCGCCATCACCATCGCCATAAGTGCCAGCCACCCACCCGCCGCCACCATCAACCATCACCTCTGGCCCTCACCACCACCACCACCCGCCGCCCATCATCACTGCTGCCCACCATCGCCACTTCCACCACCGCTTGCCACCTCCACCACCCACCCCCAACCACCATTATCTCCCGTCGTCCACCACCACCGCCACCATCATCCACCATCACCGACCACCAATGCCACGACCTCCTACCACCACCACTCACTACACATTTTAATTTTATTTTTTCTTTTTTTCCTACCTATTAAACAACACAAAATAATCATTCGCTTCATTCTCATATGATAACCAAACAACTCATTGGAATGGTAATAACTCATTCCATTCATTTGTCCATTCAATTACCACGTTCATTCAATTCCATAATCTATTTCATTATCTCATACCAAACAGACTCTTATAATATCTTTAAAGGTTAGGGTGACAGACCTTTATAATATCTGTGAATGAATATGAACTAAGTATAGTAAGTAAGATAAGGAAGTGTGCATGTAAGAAATGTATGTATGTGTGTATGAATGGAAGAGTAATAGGTTAAGGTAACACTCCAAACTTTAAACAACCAATACTTACGACAACCATGGAAGCGTAATATATATATATATTTTTATTCTAAATAAATTCGACGTGACGTTCCTAAAAGTGTCACTTTTTCCTTACGGAATATCTGTTTTGAATCGACATAATACTACCTAAATATAACAATTCAAGTTTGTAAATAAATGTAAAACCACAAAGACATTATCGACACAATTGATGAAAACGTTATATAGAACAATAGCGACTCAAAACATAAAATTTTTATTACTATAAGCGTACTTTAAACAAAAGCTTTTCCCAACTGAATGATATGTGTTCAAGACAATCTCCAGGGCTTGATAGTCAACTCCTAAGTCTCAATCCAAAAGTTTACCTGTTATAAAACAACACTACTAATTAGTATAACAAGAACATAAGCCAAAGAACAACATAGCAACATAACCCAACATTTAACATGAAAATTCCATGCTTTTGCCAAGCTAGTGTAGCCTGCCCCGGGGTCGGGGGAGCCTACTTTGATCCAGCATACCATCCAGTGTACACAACGTAACCTACACTGGTTGCGTGTCTGTACTCCAAGTTTCCATTTCACCTTCTTAAATCCACCCGTTTGATCCGGGCTTTCCGTACCTGCTTTTAGTCAACATTGCCACAAAAAATAAAGTTGAACTAATAATTTAAAGCATCATCTCAACTTAATTGCAATAAATCAATTTAACTACAATCACTTTAACCTATGATATGCACTGCTAAATAAAAGCATTATCAATGAAGAGTTTGTTGAAAAAGACATTTCCACGTGACCAAGTTGAAGTGCATGTTTGCTTGGGCATAAAGTTGATTTCCTATTTATTTTTGTGTATTTTATTTTCCAGTAAAGTAGGATGAATAAGTCACATGGTAGTGGGTTAATAGGTTAGTGGTTTCCTATTTTTATTCCTTTTCTTTAGGCCAAAGTATTGTGCACGTTGGGGTAGTCCATGCTTTTGTTTTTCCCTATTTATGTATCTGTAGTTTCAGTTCAATATTATCCAGAAAAACTCTAAGAATTTTGAGCACAATTTGTTCCTCTCATACATTACATTCACTCTTCTTTGTTTGCTATGTTTTGCCTTGATTACCACTGTTTCCAATTTAACAAGTGGTATTAGAGTCAGGTTCTTAATGGCAGATCTTCAAGTAGTTGGTGGCATAAAGAAACTCAATAACCATAATTACAACTCTTGGTCAACATGCATCAGTTTGTACTTTCAAGGCCAAGATCTTTGGGAAGTTGTAAACGGGGAGACAATACAACCATCAAATGAAGACGTCAACGGGACTATGAGAAAATGGAAAATCAAGGCGGGTAAGGCCATGTTCGTTCTAAAAACCACGGTGGAAGATGAGTTGTTGGATCATATAAGCGATTTCAAAACTCCAAAAGAAGCATGGGATACTTTGGCTGCTATGTTCTCGAAAAAGAATGATGCCAAACTCCAACTTTTGGAAAATGAGTTGTTGAGTTGAATCAAAAGGAAATGGCAATTTCTCAATACTTTCATAAGGTGAATTCTCTGTGTAGAGAAATCGGAGAACTTGACCCGAAAGCAAAAATTGGTGAACCGCGGATGAAACGGACATCATTCATGGGTTGAAGGCGGAGTTTAGAATCTTTGTGGTTGCGGTTCAAGGTTGGCTAACGCAACCATCACTCGATGAGTTCAAGAATCTGTTGGCTAGCCAAGAAGCTCTAGCTAGACAAATGGCCGGGTAGTTTGTCTACCGGGCCAGCATCAAAATCTGAGGCCAAAGCCTTGTATGTAGGTAAAGGAAAAAGACAGTTTTAATCCAGTCAAGGCCAATGTACAAGTCGGTCACATGACCGGAACAGATTTCAGAATCAAAATGATAGAAAGAATTGGGATTCTGAAAAGAAGGAAAATAGCAATTATCGGAACCCACGATCGTTTAAGAAGAAGTTCTCGTTTAAATGCTATAAACGTGGAATGCGTGTCCACATGGAAAAGACTTGTGACTCTGAACCTGTTGAGGAAGGTAATGTAGATACAACACAAAATTAAGAAGGCTAGGACGCCGAGGCGTATGTCGCTCAAACAGAAGAAGTGTTCGCGTTCACAGCAGCCTCTATCGAACGACGAGATAATCGTTTAGACGATTGGATCGTTGGCTCAGGTTTTTCTAATCATATGACCGGACAGAAAGAAAAATTGACCAATCCGAGCAAATACGGTGGCAGCCAGGCTGTCGTTCTAACAGATAACTCCAAGCATTCAATCGATCACATAAGCGATGTGTCGGTTTCCGTAGGAGATCGAAGACAAGGGCTAACACTAGAGAATGTGTATCGTGTAGCGGGAATGAAGAAGAACCTGCTCTCCGTTCCTCAACTCACAGAATCCGATCATTATGTGGTGTTTGGGCCCAAGGATGTGAAGATTTACAAGGAATTCGAAACCTCTTCAATACCGATTCTACAAGGTCGCAAGAATGATACAATATATGTGCTGACTGCTGAGTCGGCATATGTTGAACGAGCAAAAGGAAATAACAATATCGATATATGGCACCAAAGATTGCGGCATGTGGGTTATGATAAATTGGGCCTAATAATTGATAAGGGGTTAGTAAATGGGCTGCCTAAAGTACCAGTTAACAAAGAAATCGTGTGCCTAGGCTGTCAATTCGGTAAAGCAAAGGAACAAGAGTTCTCAAAGAAGTCAATTTTTCAAATGAAAGAAGTGCTCGAATTGGTGCACTCCGATGTGTTCGGACATGTAAAAAAACCATCAATTCAAGGTATGAGATACATGGTGACTTTTTTCGATGATTTTTCTCGATATGTTTGGGTTTATTTCTTGAAGGAGAAGTCGGAGGTGTTTTCAAAATTTAAGGAGTTTGAGGCCGATGCTGAGCTTTTAACAGGTAAGACAGTTCGTTGATAACAGGGGTGAATACCCATTGATTTTAATAATTATCTGAAAGAGAAGCGAATCCTACGACAATTGACGTGCTCAAATACTCCTCAACAAAATGGAGTATCCGAGCGTAAAAATAGACACTTGGGTGAAGTATCAAGAAGCTTGTTACACGGTAAAAATGTGTCGGGAAGATTTTGGGCGGGGGCTATGCGAACAACAGCCTATATCATCAATTGTGTACCAACTCAAGGTATGAATTACATCTCACCATTTGAAAAATTAACGGGAATAAAACCCAATGTTAGTTATTTCAAAGTGATTGGGAGTGCTTGCTATGTTTTCATACCGAGCCATTTACGCCACAAAATGGAGAAACGGGCTGCTCGGTGTATATTTATGGGTTATGATGGTGAAAGAAATGGGTGGCGGTGTTGTGAGCCCAACACTAGGAAAATATATGTGTCAAGAAACATAATATTTGATGAAAATTCCTCGTGGTGGTCGACCAGTAGAGAAGTGCTTTCTGATTCCAATCAACTCAAAGAAGACCTTGAATTGTCAAAGTTTGGGTTGAGCTTTGATGTTACTGATGATACGAGAACTGGTCAAGATAATGAAAATAACCAGCAAACTGAAGCCCCGAATGCTAAACAAAACAGCCTACAAGAACCAGTTCCAAGAAGATCTCAATGAGTAAGAAAACCTAACCCTCTATACGTGCATACTAATGTTGCAATTGTTGAAGACAGGTTACTTGGGCACGAAATGTTTGAAGAAGCTCATAGAAAGGCATATTGGTATTTGGCTATGAAAGAAGAGATGTTGGCTCTTCTAAAGAATCAAATGTGGGAATTAGTACCACGACCCGCTGATGTAAATCCGGTTTCGTGCAAATGGGTATACAAGTTGAAGAGACGAACGGACGGGTCGGTAAAAAGATTTAAGGCTCAGTTAGTTGCGCGAGGTTTTTCCCATCAATACGTCTTGTATTATGAAGATACGTTCAGCCCCGTGGCAAAATTAACTACTATCCGAGTATTACTAGCAGTTTCAACGAGTAAGAGGTGGCGATTGTGGCAAATGGACGTGAGCAATGCGTTCTTATAGGGAGATCTTGATCACGCTATTTATATGACTCAACCATTGGGTTTTGAAAGCAAGGATCATCCGGAATACGTGTGGAAATTAAAGTAAGCTATTTATGGTCTAAAGCAATCACCACGTGCTTGGTTCGGTAAAATCGGCGAGTTTCTTGAGCAGAATGGTTTTAAGTTAACTAATTCGGATGCAGGTTTATTTGTCAAGCAGGTTGCTGAGATGGTTGTAGTTGTCCTCGTTTATGTTGATGTCTTGGTTATAACCGGAGATGTCTAAGAGGAGATCGAATAGCTTAAGGGAAATCTAAGTGTTCGGTTCAACATGAAAGATCTTGGCCGTTTGAATCATTTCTTAGGGTTAGAGCTAAAGTATGAAAGTAATAGCATAATTCAGCATCAAACCAAGTGTGCTATTGAACTATTGTACAGGTTTGAAATGGTTGATTGTAAGCCAACAAGACACCAATGGATCCCAATGTTAAGATACGGGCTGATGAAGGGAAAGAGTTAACAGATCCTTTGGTGTACAGGAAACTTGTGGGAAGTTTAATCTACCTCACATTAACCCGACCGGACATCTCGTGCGGTTGGTGTGATGAGCAGATACATGCAAAATCCTAGAAAACCACACCTTGTAGCTCTGAGAAGAATACTAAAGTATATTAAGGGTACAGTGAAAGTGAATGTTGGGCTCACATTCAAAAGGGAGACAGGGCCTAAATTAATCGGGTATTATGACGCGGATTATGCAGGTGATCTTAATATGAGAAGGTCAACAACCGGTTACTTATTGAAGAAACACTAATCGACCCCGGGCAGATTACGGATAATCTGGGGGTTAAATAGTTGTTTCCCACGAGGGGTTAGATCCGGCAAAGATGGTTCTTCTGATGACCTGCAAAATAGACACCGTGAGCTCGTCACTGAGAAGGGGGGGGGGGGTACCTCCTTGTGACCACCCTCCGGCGTGAGAATCAGACTAGATTGCTCTTGAATATAAGTGTATATTAAGAGAATGACTAGAGCAGATATCAGGTAATATATCAAGATATGAGATATGAGATAAGATATAAGATAATACCATTCCAAGATGTTGGAGTATTTATAGCCGAAGGTAGGTTTCCAAGCAGGTACAGCCGGCTGAATAGTGTTCCTGTTCTGCCAACTGTGGGCTACGCACATGCCATGCTGGTGGTTGGTGGGTAGGCAGCGGCTGATAGTGACCAGGCCGGCTGTGTACTATTCCTGTTCCACCAACTGCAGGCTATGCACGTCTTCCGCCAGGTTGGTGAGTAGGCAGCGGCTAATAGTGACATACAGTACAAGAGCGTGCTGCTCGTCATACTGTTGTCAGTGAGCTGTCGTATCTTTGGTCAGATCTTTTGTCCATACCTCGTCAGGTACAGTACAAAAGATCCTCCAGTATCGTACGGACTGGCTCATTTGGGCGGGAGTTTTCCCGGCTTTGTGCGGGAGTATTCCCGGCTTTGCTCATTCCTTCTTCAGGTGACATTACTGAATTATTTTGAGAGTTTAGTGCCTTGTGCGTGTAGCCTTGCTGCGCGGGTAGCCTTCCCTGATGGCTAGTATCCGCTACTGCGGGAACAGGCGGAGTACGTCGACCATTGGGAGGCGTTTCCTGCGGGGACAGCTTGTCTACTGCGCGTAAGGACGTCACGTCTCTGAGCATGGTGGGTCCTGCGGATCCAGTTGGTCTCTGCGCAGACGTCCCTTTAAGTTAAGTCTTGCGGGTTCAACCGCGCAGACGTCCGTTAAGGAGTCTTGCGGGTTCAACTGCGCAGACGTCCATTTTCAAGGTGAGTCTTGCGGGTCCAACTGGGCTCTACTGGGACCTACCTCTTCAAGTCCCCCCAGTCCAATGTTCTTCTCATGAATTGTTAATAAGTGAGGTGAACTTTTGGACTTTAAGCAAGGGGTTTTGAAAAGGGTTTAGTTTTAAGGTTTTCCATGGGGATTCTTCCCGCGGAAGTCCTAATGTCACGTGCAGAATTTCCCACTGTTCTGCTTGATCTTTGGGTATGATGCGGGTAGGTCTGTAACCTCCTCGCAAGTCAGGAGCGTTGAGTACCTCTTGTGTAGATTCTCCATGAGGTTTTGGTAGTTTTGAACATAGTGATCAATTATGTTTAAACAACCAATTCCATCTTGGAGCTTCAAACAATCTAGTTCTCGACGTTCCCGCTATGCGGAGATGTCATTCCCGTTTCCGCAAGCATGGCCCAGAAGATCCTTCTTGGTTTCAATTCCCTGCGGAGTGCTAGGTATGTGAAGGGTTTTGCCTTGACACTGTACCCGCACTCGTCTTATAGTTACTTTACTTCCAAGGTATTCCTGGCTTCAATTCCCTGCGGGTGCTAAGTATGTGAAGGGTTTTGCCTTGACACTGTACCCGCACCCGTCTTATAGTTACTTGGTTGCCGAGGTATTCTTGGCTTCAATTCCCTGCAGGTGCTAAGTATGTGAAGGGTTTTGCCTTAACACTGTACTCGCACCTGTCTTATAGTTACTTAGAAGCCAAGGTAAGGGGTATAATCCCGCTTACTTTTGAATCTTTTTGAATTTTTTTTTTTTTTTGAATTTCGTTTTTGAAATTCGAAGAGTTGGTGAAAGGATAAGAACAGTCTGACCTGTTGAAGGGACGTCAGCGTGGTCTGACGGTTTCTTCTGACAGCTCCACAACGTGCAAGAAGTTATGGCGACGTGACAGTATATGGTCATTCCAGACGTTTTTTCGGGCGCGTGGGCGCGAGTTTTCGGGCGCGTGGCCGCGAAATTTATGGCACGCGTCCTTTCAACAGTTGTTGCCAGCTTGCTCTTTGCCACGTGTCATAGTTTCATTGCACCTGCGATTTCTCTCTCTTCCGCATTAAATTCATCGCATTAATTGCGATGAGTATATAAAGGGGGAGAGGGTGCATCTTAATCCACACCTTCACTCTTCTTCTTCTAAGCGATTTCCGGCGAATACTCAAACTTTCTGTCGAGCATTCTCCTGAAATCACTTCTTTAGATCCAAAACATGTCTTCTACTCATGATTTTGAAGCTGCCGCCGAGGAATCTGACGTGCACGTCGAGATCCCGACGTCTACGTCTGATAAAGACGATAAGAGCACTGCTGGCGAATGCCAGTGTGCTCTTCCCACCGAGATTTTTCAGTACATCGTCCGGAAGTTCATGCTCGAGCCGTTCGAGCCTGAGTATCCGGAGACACACCAGACGGTGTACGATGCCCCCAAGGGCAAAATAGGGGTGTATGCTGCATTCTTCGTTTATGGGAATCTCAGGTTCCTATTGACGAAGTTTGTATACCGTGTCTTGGAGAGGCACGGTGTGCATCTGACGGAGGTACACCCGATGGCGATCGCCAAGATCCGCCACTTTGAGTGGGTGTGCCTCATTCTGGGTGTGGAGCCCCACGTTGATCGGTTGATGACCTTCTACTCCTGGAGGTGCATCCAGGGGTGGTACACCTTGGTCAACCGGATCAAGGGCTTGAAGATCTGCGCTACCGAGCGCAGTCTTCGGTCGTGGAAGCGGGAGTTTTTCTATATCTCCGCTCGCGTCGTCCCCCTTGCGATGACGTTTAAGAATGGGAGAGCACTCCCCGCCCTTCACGCCCCCAACTACCAGGAGGCGGAATGGTTTGCCAAGATCTCCCGGATCCAGACTCCGGTGTACCGCTTTGCGGAGTCCGGGATGGTGATGCTCGGGATGAGCCGGGTGTGGAAGGAGGCGTCACAGATTCCCATCGTCCTTGAATACGGTATGAACTCTGTCCCTTACGGTATGCTTCATATTATCCGTTAATTTAGGGTTTTTGTTCTAACCGCTTTTTCTTTTTGTTTACAGAGGGAAACGACTTGTAGTCTCTCCTACAGCCGCGGGAGAGTGATGGTCCCGCTCGGATGGGTACTCGTGCTCTAGATGAGAACGAGTTGCCCATCCTTGAAAAAACGGCGGATCGGTTCGTGGAGGTCTACCCGCCAGGCCACGAGATCCTGAGCGCCAGGCGGCCAGGTAAAGAACTTTTTGACCCTCGCCCTCTCAATGCTCAAACCTCTGCGGGAATTCCTCTAATTTTGTCTTCTGATGAGGAATCCGCAGATGGTCCTTTCTTGGCGAGGAAGAAGAAGGCTGCCGGCGGGAAGGGGAAGGCGAAGGTTGCCTCCACTGCCGATCCGGTGAATCGGTCTGACTCAGAGACCGAAAGCGAGGAGGTGGCGGGGAACCATGGTGGTGATGAGACCATTGCTCCGGAGGTTGAGACGGCTGTCACCTCCGGTCAGACCAGTACAGCGACGGTGACCGGCGTAAAGAGGCCGGTTCCATCGGGTTCGTCCCCGCATGTTCGTACCTTCAAGCTCAAGAGGACTCGTAAGTACAAACTTCCTTTACTTTTAACTTCATATCTTTCCGCCATTATACTAATATATCTTGTCTTCGTGCAGGCGTGGATGCTACGGCATTCCAGAGTGGAGCGGGAGGGAGCAGCTCTGGACCCATGAAGGTAGGTTTGGTCAACCTACCTGAGGCGATGACCCAGGCGACTGCGCCTGCTTCAGTTGTTGGTTCAGTTGCTCACCCGGTTGAGCCAACTGTTCCGACTGTGACGACATCTCCGCCGGCTGTCAGTGCCATATTCACTGATTCCTTCACTGAGCTGGCGGTGAGTGTTTCTGTGGATTCTTCCGCAGCCGCGCCACGGTTGTGAGTTCACCTCTGGTGAGTTCACCTCCGTTGGTTTCCACCGCAGCGGCTTCGACCGTGCCTCCCGCGCCGGCAACTACCTCGCCCCCGGCCGGTTCAGCAGGTATGTTTGGGGCTTCAAGCCAGTTTGTGCCTCCTTCCCATCTGCCTGACCTCTTGGATGGATATCCGTTAGGTTCAGGTGATGGGTTCGGCGGCTACCGGCCTATTGTCGACCCTACAGGTGCGTAGAGTGAATTTGGCCTCATGTTTTTTTTATATATCTTTTCCTAACTGCTTTTTGTTTTTGCAGTGTCGGATTCCAATGAAGTGTATGTTCCACGATGGAACATCCGCCGAGGAACAACCCTTCGGACGCCTGTGGAATGCGTCGAGTGGGCGCGCCACGCCGCCCCCGCTGGTGCGCTGGGGGAAGCCATGTCCAGCTACCAGGAGGGTAGGCTGTCGAATGAACTGCGGATTCTCCTTGCCCGGATGCAGCCGCGCGTCGAGTTACTTTGTCGTGAAAACGACAAGTTAAAGACGGCGCGTAGCCTGGAAGTGGCTCAGGCGCGGGCCATCCGGGAGGAGAACAAGAGGCTTGCCGCAGTGGCTGCGGAAAAGGAGAAGGCCTTCAAGGCCCTCGAGGTTGAAGTTCAGGCCCGGCTCGAGGCCCGTTCCAAGGCTGCCCAAGCTGTTAACGAACAGCTTCGGCTGGCTAAGGAAACTGCACGGAACGCAACTGAGAGGGCCACCAAGGCTGAAGCTGTTGCTGAGCCTCTACGCATTTAGAATGAGGAGCTTAAAGCCAAGCTAGAGAGGCTCCAGCAGGCTCATGATGCCTTGGCTATGGAAGACGCCAAGAAGCTCCAGGAGATCTTGGACCAGAGGGGCGTGCTTGACCACACTGAGCGGAAGCTAAAGGGCGTTGAAGAGGCTGCTGCTAAGGAAGTGTTGCTCGCCAACCTTAACAAAAGTGAAGCCGAACGCGCCCGTTACCAAGCTCAAGCTGCCCTCCAGGAGTCTCTGGTTGCCAAGGAATGGCTTCTTCGAGAAGCGTTGTCTCAGGTATGCGCAATTTCATAATATCTTTACGCTTTTCTTTGTACATAGAAAATGTTGATACTTGTATTTTTTCTTGTAGGTTGTGCATCGAGTCTTCACGGACACATCATATGACGATGCCATGAGCGTAGCCCTCAACGCTTCTCATGAGGATGGGGAAAAGGCCGGCTTCCTGCTTGGTCTAGGGTTCGTTGAGAAGGGCATCCCGCCTTCCAACTTCCCTTTATATGATGTGGATACTGAAGCTGTATATGACCAAGCAGTGAACCAATATGCCGTCTTCCCGCATCCGGTGGTGGAGAAGGTGAACGAAGTTGCTGCTGCTGATGATGGGCTAACCATTCTTAAGACCTTCTTTGAACCGCCACAGCCAACTGATGGTGCGGGTACAAGTGGGTTTGGAGGGAGTGGTCCTGAAGCTTGAACCTTTAGATCCCTTCCCACTGTTAGGATAGGTTTACATTGTATAATTTATATTCTTGTAGGCAGGTAGTTACCCGGCCAATCTTGTAATACTTGAATTATTATGGAATACAAATATTTGTGCGGGTAGGACCGCTACTTTCAGTGGATGACTTGCTTTATAAACGTTATATGACTTGCTCATGCATATTATAGCTTAATTTGGCACTTGTTTTACCGCATAAACAATATATGATTCGCTCGTGCATACTTTAGTTTAACTTAGCAATTTTCCAAGTGTTTTGAATAAGTTAACCTTTGAACGTGGTAGATAATAGGTTGAAGTTTTGCTTCCTCCTTCGTGATTGTGCGGGTAAGACCATCACTTGCACTTAGTAGGATGGCTAAACTTCACCTATATCTGACCTGCGTGTAGGTTTTCCTCATCCTTCCGTTAGAAATTTTCTAAGTATTTTGAATAAGTTAACCGTTCGACGCGCGGTTGTCAATAGGTTAGTTCGGTTTCCTCTATCATGATTTGTGCGGTTAGGACCGGCACTTTTATTTAGTGGGATCACCAAACTTTACCTATAACTGACCTGCGTGAAGGTTTTCCGTTTATTGTGTTTACGCGGGTTTTGCCGCCGTCCACACGTAACGACTTTCCACGTGATTATGCGGTGAATACCGGCATATCAGTGTTTTGAATGTTAACCGTTCGACGCGCGGTTGTCAATAGGTTAGTGTTCAATTTCCTCTATCATGATTTGTGCGGATAAGACCGGCACTTTCATTTAGTGGGATGACCAAACTTTACCTATGACTGACCTGCGTGAAGGTTTGCCGTTTTTTGTGTTTATGCGGGTTTTGCCGCCTTGCACACGCAACGACTTACTTCCCCACTTATGTATGCGGTGAAGACCGGCATATCAGTGTAGAAAGTTCATAAGTATAAATGTAAGACCATCAGCGTCAATGTGATAAGGAGAATCATTTCCATTAGAAGTGGCTCTGGGCCTTTTCTTTACAAGTTTGGAATTGATCTACATGGAAACTGTGTAATTGAGCTCCCTTCCATGTTGTTGGGATGGGAGTGCCATCGAGCCGATATGCGCCTGGTTCGGGATCTCGTTGTTTACGCAGTATGTAGTCTCCAACATTGAAGCTGCAGTTTTATTCGTGTTTTCCCCAACTGGGGTTCTACACGCATTAGCCTGCTCAGCGTTCGTTACGCCACGAGGTGCGCGAGCGTCCCATCTCTGACAAATGCTTCGACGATGTCCTTCAAGTCTGTGCATTCTTCAGTGGTGTGGCCTTTTGTCCTGTGGAAGTCACAGTATTTGCTCCGATCAGCATTGTGACGATGTCAGATTATTGGAGCCTTTGGCCATGGGAGCTTCTCAGTGGCTAATATCTCGGTGACGCTTTTGGTGAGTGGCGTCCATCTGGAGTTCTGGTTCGACTGTACGTTATCCCTTCAGCCTAACCGATGGTGCAAGCCGGATTAGGTGTCAAAGTTTACCCTTGACTGCCAAATGCCTAGCTTCCGCTTTTTGTTTAGTCGGGCGGTAAGGACGTTGTCTTCTCTTGTTTTCTGGGTGTAGAGGTTTGTGTTCTGGGAGAGATCTCTACCCAGTTGCTTCTCCGTTTCCGCAAAGCGTTTAGCTGCTGTCATGATGGCATCCCATGTGGACGGCATGCCATCTTTACCCGTTAAGGTGCGGATGAGCTCTGGGTCCTTCGCGCCCTGGATGAAAGCAGCGCGAACAAGATCTTCGCTAATAGTGCCCAGACTTAGCTTCTTTGAATTGAAGCGCGTGATGAAGTCTAGTAAAGACTCATCTTCCTCTCGGATGCAGTTGATGATTGTCCATTGCTCCTCGGTATATTCTTTGTTGACTGAAATGTTGGCTGAACTTCTGCTGGAAGTCTGCCCAATCGTAGATGTGGTGGACTGGTAGACGGTCAAACCACGCTCTGGCTGCCCCAACAAGCGTCATTTGGAACATGTAACACCACGTAGGTTCCGTCCAATTACTGACGGTTGCCCCCGCTATGAATCTGTTCAAATGATCGTCTGGGTCAGATATACCATCGTAGGTGCCGATGTTGGACATCTGTTTGGCACTTTTCGGGGCGATTGCTTCCGCAATGTCCCTTGCAAATTTGGACGTTCCCGCATTTGCAGCAGTTGGTCTGAAGGTTTTGGAGAAGTCACGTGGGTTTCCACCCGCGTTTTTTGGTTTGAAGGTTTCTCCAAAATGCCTTCTCGGTGGGGAGTCCGTTTCCTTATGCTTCCCTTTCGCCCTATGACGAGGGTTTGCGTCACTATCGGATTCTTCCGAATCATCGTCCAAGTACTCGCCGAATTCATCAGCCTGTTGGAGTGAACGTAAGCGTTCATCCAACTCAGCTTGGAATTCTTTTTGACGTGCTTCCGCCCACGCTTTAACTTCATCGAGTGTTTGGCGGGGGAGCCTCGTCCGTTGTCTCTCTAACTGGGTATCGGTGAATCCCAGTGAAAGATTATTTACTGCACTTGCCCCAGCTCGGGTAGCTGGGGTAGTGTTCGTAAAATTTACTGCACTTGCCCCGGCTTGGGTAACCGGGGTAGTGTTCGTAAAAACTGTGTAGTCGCCGGTATTCCCCCCAGTAGCTGGGGTTGTGGTTACCGGGGTTTCTTGGTCACTCGTTGGCCTTGGCAACGGAGTAACCTTAACCATCTTTCCAGAAGTTTGAAAAAACTGAAAAAGTAGTTCTAGCTTTTATGCACGGATGGCGCCAATGAAGAAACACTAATCGACCCCGGGCATATTACGGATAATCTGGGGGTTAAATAGATGTTTCCCACGAGGGGTTAGATCCGGCAAAGATGGTTCTTCTGATGACCTGCAAAACAGACACCGTGAGCTCGTCACTGAGAAGGGGGGGGGGGGGGTACCTCCTTGTGACCACCCTCCGGCGTGAGAATCAGACTAGATTGCTCTTGAATATAAGTGTATATTAAGAGAATGACTAGAGCAGATATCAGGTAATATATCAAGATATGAGATATGAGATAAGATATAAGATAATACCATTCCAAGATGTTGGAGTATTTATAGCCGAAGGTAGGTTTCCAAGCAGGTACAGCCGGCTGAATAGTGTTCATGTTCTGCCAACTGTGAGCTACGCACATGCCATGCTGGTGGTTGGTGGGTAGGCAGCGGCTGATAGTGACCAGGCCGGCTGTGTACTATTCCTGTTCCACCAACTGCAGGCTATGCACGTCCTCCGACAGGTTGGTGAGTAGGCAGCGACTAATAGTGATATACAGTAAAAGAGCGTGCTGCTCGTCATACTGTTGTCAGTGAGCTGTCGTATCTTTGGTCAGATCTTTTGTCCATACCTCGTCAGGTACAGTACAAAAGATCCTCCAGTATCGTACGGACTGGCTCATTTGGGCGGGAGTTTTCCCGGCTTTGTGCGGGAGTATTCCCGGCTTTGCTCATTCCTTCTTCAGGTGACATTACTGAATTATTTTGAGAGTTTAGTGCCTTGTGCGTGTAGCCTTGCTGCGCGGGTAGCCTTCCCTGATGGCTAATATCCGCTACTGCGGGAACAGGCGGAGTACGTCGACCATTGGGAGGCGTTTCCTGCGGGGACAGCTTGCGTACTGCGCGTAAGGACGTCACGTCTCTGAGCATGGTGGGTCCTGCGGATCCAGTTGGTCTCTGCGCAGACGTCCCTTTAAGTTAAGTCTTGCGGGTTCAACCGCGCAGACGTCCGTTAGGGAGTCTTGCGGGTTCAACTGCGCAGACGTCCCTTTTCAAGGTGAGTCTTGCGGGTCCAACTGGGCTTTGCTGGGACCTACCTCTTCAAATGAAGAAACACTAATCGACCCCGGGCAGATTACGGATAATCTGGGGGTTAAATAGATGTTTCCCATGAGGGGTTAGATCCGGCAAAGATGGTTCTTCTGATGACCTGCAAAACAGACACCGTGAGCTCGTCACTGAGAGGGGGGGTACCTCATTGTGACCACCCTCCGGCGTGAGAATCAGACTAGATTGCTCTTGAATATAAGTGTATATTAAGAGAATGACTAGAGCAGATATCAGGTAATATATCAAGATATGAGATATGAGATAAGATAATACCATTCCAAGATGTTGGAGTATTTATAGCCGAAGGTAGGTTTCCAAGCAGGTACAGCCGGCTGAATAGTGTTCCTGTTCTGCCAACTGTGGGCTACGCACATGCCATGCTGGTGGTTGGTGGGTAGGCAGCGGCTGATAGTGACCAGGCCGGCTGTGTACTATTCATGTTCCACCAACTGCAGGCTATGCACGTCCTCCGACAGGTTGGTGAGTAGGCAGCGGCTAATAGTGACATACAGTACAAGAGCGTGCTGCTCGTCATACTGTTGTCAGTGAGCTGTCGTATCTTTGGTCAGATCTTTTGTCCATACCTCGTCAGGTACAGTACAAAAGATCCTCCAGTATCGTACGGACTGGCTCATTTGGGCGGGAGTTTTCCCGGCTTTGTGCGGGAGTATTCCCGGCTTTGCTCATTCCTTCTTCAGGTGACATTACTGAATTATTTTGAGAGTTTAGTGCCTTGTGCGTGTAGCCTTGCTGCGCGGGTAGCCTTCCCTGATGGCTAGTATCCGCTACTGCGGGAACAGGCGGAGTACGTCGACCATTGGGAGGCGTTTCCTGCGGGGACAGCTTGCGTACTGCGCGTAAGGACGTCACGTCTCTGAGCATGGTGGGTCCTGCGGATCCAGTTGGTCTCTGCGCAGACGTCCCTTTAAGTTAAGTCTTGTGGGTTCAACCGCGCAGACGTCCGTTAAGGAGTCTTGCGGGTTCAACTGCGAAGACGTCCCTTTTCAAGGTGAGTCTTGCGGGTCCAACTGGGCTCTGCTGGGACCTACCTCTTCACTTGTTTATGTATGGGTCAAGCTGTATTTCATGGTGTATCGAACGCCAACCCACCATGTCGTTGTCTACCACGAAGGCTGAATATAGGGCGGCGACGACGATGGCTCAAGAGTGTACCTGGTTAGTTCGGTTGCTGAAAGAACTAAATCAAACAATGGATTATGCCGTACATCTAGGGTGTGATAATGTGTCAGCCATTAGGCTTTCTGAAAACCCGGTCTTCCGTGCTCGAACTAAACACATAGATTCATTACCACTATATTCGAGAGAAGGTGTTGAAGGGTGAGATCAAGATGCAGCAAGTTAACACAACTGAGCAGATTGCAGACATGTTCACAAAAGGGTTGTCTAGTCCAAAGTTATTTGAGTTTAATAAAGTCATAGGGTTAATGCAAGCTGGAAATGAGAGGGGGTGTTAAAACAGACATTTCCACATGACCAAGTTGAAGTGCATGTTTGCTTGGGCATAAAGTTGATTTCCTATTTATTTTTGTGTATTTTAATTTCCAATAAAGTAGGGTGACTAAGTCACATGGTAGTGGGTTAATAGGTTAGTGGTTTTTTATTTTTATTCCTTTTCTTTAGGCCAAAGTATTGTGCACGTTGGGGTAGTCTACGTTTTTGTTTTTCCCTATTTATGTATCTATAGCTTCAGTTCAATATTATCCGGAAAAGCTCTAAGTATTTTGAGCACAATTTGTTCCTCTCATACATTTACATTCACTCTTCTTTGTTTGCTGTGTTTTGCCTTGATTACCATTGTTTCCAATTTAGCAGAGTTAAACCTCTATTTATGTAACCTTGACATCATCAACAAGCGATTTATGTTGCCACATAGCTATACGATCCGCATCAGTAGGTCAATATCAACATTTAGCAATCCTATCAACATTAACATCTTCAAACTATCAACTTGAGATTTTGGACCATCAACAAGAGATCATTAATTATCAAATAAACAAGTTATACTTCACATAGGCTTAGGGTGCAAGATCCACTTACCTTCGCTCGTAGGGTTCATTAGAGTTTGAGGTACTTCCTAGCTTTCATGCTTCAGCCTACTTTACCAATTTAAGTCAACAAAATTACTAGAAACCAAAATTACAAGCTTAACCCAACAATATACATATATTCGTCATTAATTAAATATTTATATAACTTTATTTTGTGCAGCCTTATTCTGTGCAACTCTGTTTACGGACCGATTTGACCCATTAAATGACCATATTTTCCTCTTTTCTAAAATTCTGGAGAAACTAGACTTAATAAGGTTTCCAACCGAAAAAGAATCGCCTTAATCGGATCTACGGTTGATTTTATATGATATTTAGAAAAACAGACCAGCAACATATATATTGCCTGACAGCTTTGCTGCGAATTCTGTGTAGCCACCGAAATGAACTCGTTTGACCCGCTTACGAACGGAATTAGCTGTTTATAATAAAATATAAACGTAGTAGACTTGAAGGTCTTTTCAACCATATATATTTACACACTAAATGAAGGCATTATTGATTTTATACAATTTAAAGAAAACAGGTCAGTAGCTAGATTTATTATTTCCTATCAGCTTTTATTTACTTTTGGTTTAGGCATTACAACAAACACTTGGCGGGCTTCAGATAACGACCTTATTTAGAAACTTAGTTTGGCGTTATAAAACAACCATTTATTTAACTAGTTATGCACACAATTCATTCATGTTATAATCATCAACATATTTCATCAATTTTGAATGTTCTATGCTAACATAAATCAAAAGCCCCAAAACTTCTATTGGAGTAAACTTTCTACATCTAGTGTCATGAAACCCTACACATATATTTCAACTTAACTAGATAATTATAACCCAAACCAACATCAATAAGTGTCATGAAACCCTATACATATATTTTTTATCTTCATCAACAATGGAGTATTTAGTTACTATTAATATAATCGACAAGAATAGAAGCATGTACGACTCATTTCAACCCTAAAATTATAACAAAACCAAAAATAATCTTAACTTAGGCATGCATGAATCTCAACAAATAGATTAAACTATGGCCGGCCCGTGGGCCATCGAGTTTTAGGCCCACACCTAATTAAGGCCTCAAAGTCAAAAAAAAAAACATTATATATAAATATATTATAATGAGTAGGCTTGTTGTTACTGACGTATAGATCTAAGCAGTTAATGAGAAAAAATATCAGATATCGGTCAAGGACCAGTATCGGTTATTGTAGTGAGATATGGTAGGATATCGGTAATTTTAATATCATGTAATATATATAACATTTTAACACTTATAATTCAGTATAGTCTTCTACCATTAACAAATTAACCTTTTGCAAATTGCAAAACACTAACAATCGTGGCAAGTAAGAATTGATTAAGACTTAAAACATTAACATTGAACACTAAAAGTTGATAATTAAGACATAAAACACTGATATTGGGAATATCGATGATATATCGATCAAATATCAGTCCAATATCGCTAATAATATTGGTACCAATATTCTAAACGATATTTTGACTAATATTTCACCAAGGGACCAATAACCGATATATCATTGATATATTGGGGATATTGACTGCATAGGTATAGATAATAAGTTCAAAACTTGTAGTCAGCAATTTTTTGTTTCTTAACAATTGTCATTAAAGCCCTAAAATCTTATTTCAATTTAGGCCTCTAGGCTCTAGGTAAGCTGGCCCTGGATTAAACGCTTACCTTTACCAAGATAATGAGTTCTAGACATTATGCAATTCGATTTCCAACTCAATCGTGTGAGAATTTCATGTAGAATTCGAGTCTACATCCAACTCTTCCATTGATATACGTCAACGCACAGTCAGACACATAATTTTGACCTAGAAACCCCTATATTTGACAGTTTTACAAAATAATACTTAACCCTTGAAGTTTCATCATTTACAACTAACCACTTATCTATAGTTTAGTTATTTACATTTAACACACCATAGTTTTTATTATCATTGAACAATTAACTTCAAAACTAATAATAAAGTTAGTGTTCATAAAACTATTACTATAGTTAAGTAAAAATCTATAATAATATTTTACATCAGCATTTATTAATGTTTTTAAGGATCTTAAATGCCATTCTCTTAATTTATCATCTTTTCATTTTATATATAAAACTGAGATTTTGAGATGTTATAGTTAAGTGTGGAATGTGTATCTCCGGATACATATGTGAAAGAATGTGAATGTATGACAGTTGCCTGCTAAATTGGAACTCACTCAGCGTAGCTGACTTTTAGTAAGTACATAGACAAATAGGAAAAAGGTCTGACATTTGAAGAATGAAGATTTTATGATGGTTATTTTATGTTTGAATGATCAAAGACATGTTATGAATGTTGGTTTAAATCAAGATTTGAGTGGCTATGTAACGAAGGATTGAAGTTTTAATATTCCGCAAAAAATTTTAGTTAACTATGATATTTAGAACTGTGTTGATGAGTAAATACAATGATAAAGTAGGGTGCCCCGATCCGGGACCTTATATTCAACCGTTCTTTATTGTTCTTCATAATCTACTGACACCAATTCTGGAGATTCGAACCATGGAAAAATCAATACGGGTGAATAATAAGAATAGTTCATCGGCAATTTTAGAGATCTAGGTCTTGCATTTTTTTAACACACAAATTAAGAATCGCAACTCAAATTTTTCATGAAATCTATCGACTCCATTAATTGCTAGTATCTGTAACATTTCAGGTTTCTTTTCCTTGTATTGTATTCTTTACCCGACCAATTTCATACTCGGGTAATTCATCAATAAAATATCATGTTTATTAGTACATTTATTTCAACTAATTCTCTAATTTAATTAGTAATCGGGCATGATATGTTAAATTAATAAACAACTAAGTGTATATTGCATAAACGACCCTTAACAAAACTTAAATCAACTTTTGCACCCACAACGAAAGCCTAAGGACTAAATTGCAAAAATGATCCAAAATATTTTTCCCTCCTTTCTGCTCATTCTCCTTCCCGTCCCCACCCCTATCCCACACCATCACCATATTCAATTCATCAATTAAGCTGAAATCAACGAAATTGACGATACTAAATCAATTGCCAACATAAAACGCGTTTAACCGACACTTTAACTGTGGAATGAATAAATAATTGACAGCTAATGACTCGTTTAGCAATCCGTGACTAAATCAACCCTAAAACTCTATAAATACCAAGTCATAACTCAATTAAACTCGTCCACGCACTCCTTACAACATCACGACACTAAGCCCTAACCCAATTTCAATACACGAAGCCGTTAAGATTAGTTTTGATATCGAGCTCGAGCCGTAAGCCCTAAGTCCCCGCTCTCCCTTAATTCGTTAACATTCAAGGTACTATTTATATGCAATCAGGTCGTTTTTAATCAATAATCAATAACACTAAATCAATTTCAATCAACAACAAACAATTAATCTGAATTAATCATCTAGGGTTTACATTTGAATTTGAGGAAGAACGAGCCATTGTGTATATTATTTACCATTTCCATCATATAAACAAGCCAAGACGCTAGCATGATGGCCAGCGTATGCTTGTAAAAGTTTGAGAACCAGCCTGGGGCGCGGGTTCGAGTCCCCCAGGCCCGGTTTTTGAATATTATTTTAAAACTTTATTTTTGTTTCAAAACATTAATATTACTATTATACATAAATAACACCTAATAACTATAATTTTAACCAAACTGAACCTTCGAACCTCCCTGACCCGGTTTTGTTAATTAATTAATTAATTAGTTTATTTCTTAAATGAATTATATATAAACATATAGGGTTAAGTTCATGGGAGAAATCATATTAATGCGAGAAATGCGAGAAGTTATCACAACCAATCACATAATTTATTTTTATTTTTTTGAATTATTAATTAAAAGGGTGTATTAGTCATATAACCCAATTTTTGTTTTTGGTAACCGTTAATTATTGATAGTAAGTTACAAACCAATTTATTATTATGTAATTTTTTTATTTTTAACTAAAATTATAAAATTTTAACTGTAACAAATTATTCTTAAATTAAAATCTTATAACTGAATTTTACAAAATCTCAAATATCACGTTCAATACCCAAAACACTGTTTATGATAAATATACGTGAATTATATTATATGAATTAACAACTTGCCTTATCTCTTACGCATTGAACTGATTCTCTAATTTTATATACCTACACAACACCTATACACACCTACACATGTATTTTATTTTTGTTTATGGTTAAAACATACATACATTTGCACAGATTTCTTTCATTTACTTTAACACTGCATTCTTGAGTTTTTTTATTTAAGGGTTTGGAAAAGGAAAGATAAGAAAATTTTTCTTTTTTCATTATTGAGTTTTTTCATTAAAAGAAAAGAAAAGGAATTGAAAGAAAAGTTAGGGTTTTTTTCCTCCAAAACTTTATAGCCAAATATGGCCTGATTCTGAAGAAAAGTTTATTGTCATGTACAATATTACTAATTTACCGTACCTTTTCCTACTTATCTAACTCAATAATGAGGACATGATTGTAAAGTTACAATTTTTTCCTATCTTTTCCTTTCTATCTAAATCAAGAATGTAATTAACACTTCCTTTTCTTTTCTTTTATTTTAACTCGTGAATGTATTTTAAATATATAATTTCTTTTCCTTTCTTCCCCTATTCAATCTTATCATTTCTTTTCCTTGTATTTTAAACCCGAGAATGCAGCGTAAAATAAACCTTCTCAATTTTTTCACTTTTAACTTTAACACACCAAATTTACTAATTTATGTATTTAACCCAACACAAGATCATAGAAAACTGGTAATTTAAAAACATAATGAAACTGGTGTTTATAGTTTTGTTTAGCATAATCAAAGGAAGCATTATTATTTGAATTCGTCGTTGTGGTGCCAAATAACGTTGAGTCTCATCAATCTACTCAGAGGCACTATCAGACTCAGTTGCCTCAGAAGAACAAGGAGTAGAGTGCTTAGCAACAACCTCTAAAGCAGTTGGCATATCCAACCCAAAGGCAACATCTAGACTAATATCTGCAACCTCCTGAGCAACAACATCCTAATGCTGTAGAACAAGCTCTTGTGTAGGTGGAATAAACCGTTCCTGAGGTTGTTGTTGTGGAGCAATCTCTAGCTATTGAACATCAGCTTGAGCAGGTGTATCTAAGAAACCATAATTCAGTGGAGGCATATAAAATGGATCAACAATAGCCCTAAACAAAGCAGTAGGGCGTGGTCTCAATTCCGGTCTGCTCCTAGCACTCGAAGAACGCCATTGTGTAAAGATCCTCTTGTTAATATTGCCCACATAATTGACCGATCTTCATTGTGGCAAATTTGGAGCAACATGATTAAGAATTATTTGTAAGAATCTTGGATATAATAAAAACCTTTCCCTGCCTGTTGCTTTCCTTTGATGATCCATTTCATAAAAAATCATCTGGCTAACTCTATACGGCTTGTTATACACCAACGAAGCCATAGCCGATTGCATAGCCGCTCCTATACCATCTAAATTAGCTTTCCTTCCCTAGATGCACACAATCAACACGTGCATCAAAAACCTTCATGGACCCAAAAGAAAACCCTTTCATTTTTAGAATCTCCAATCGGCCCCGAATAACTCATACGTGTTAATGCCCCGTTATTGAACGAATAGGAGTATTTAGTAGGAGCAGTATCCTCATTCTAGGCAGTATTAATCTCATCAGCAGAAAAAGCAATATTTTTATTATTCACTGTAGCCCGAAATGCCGGTGGTTCAACACGACAAACATATCCCAATGTGTTCCAAAAGTCTTCAATATTCGTTTCCGAGATCAAAACAAGCCTCGTGTCATGTGATCACAACTTAAAAACCTACTTTTTGTATACGTACTCTATATATATATGTGTGTGTGTGTGTGTATCTTATGTATGCATATTTATTCCCACGAAGCTTCGTACTATGTTGTGCAGTGGCGCAGACCTAAATGTTGATGCTAGCGAAAGATAATTTTGCTCGGCACTATGTTGTGCGGTGGTATAGACCTGAGTCTTGAAGCAGTCTGTATTTTGTGCAACATGGTGGATTTTGAAAGAGTCAAAATATCAAATAGGCACAAGCCTAAAAAGTTTAATACAAAATGCTCAATGATATAAAAGTCAAAAGGCCAAAAAGCAAAGAACACAGGTGAAAGTTATGTCAAGTGTCTAGTTAAAACACCATGAAGGAAACTAATGTCGGCCAATCTTTCTTGCAAGGACCACTTTAGAGTTAGTAGGTTGTATATTGAGTGAAAACTAATTTTTATCATTTGGCAAAAGGTTTAAGTCAAGTTGGGGTGACTTGGTTAGGCAAAACCGTTACTGAAACTTGGCGAAGTGGTTTTAGGCTTTTGAGTGTGGGTCCCTGTTATAATGCTAAATATATATAAATTCCTTGTATATTTTATATAATATTTTATAAGTTTTGGTTTGGTTTTTATTAGAATTTGTATATTACTAACATATTTGAATAATGTAGGTTCCAGGACTTGATCGTGGTTAAAAAGAGCGAAAAACAAGCTAAAATGAGCTAAACCGGAGAACCGGAGGATCAGGAAACAAACCGGACTGCATCAGAATTGAACCGGACCGGTCGGAACGCCCCCTATTTTTATCCGCGGCACTGCGCAGCCAAGGGAGCTTATGCTCGTCGCGCGGCGCACCGGATCACCAGATTCTAGAATTTTCTTGCGTTTTAACCAGTTTTGGCCCAGAAAACCTATATAAACACCCCTAAACTTAACCTTAAGCACACCTGAAAGGAGTCAGATGAATTTTGAGTTTTCCAAGGCTTAAGATTGTCACTTTTGGCGGCTTTGAAGGTTAAGAATCATTCGGTGAAGTGCTTATTGTTTGAAGACGAAGATCACGGGTTTTATCTTCTCTTTTCTTTCGTCTTCCATTATTTTCACCATGAATTCTTTCAAGTTTGTTTTGTTTAATTTTGCAATGCTTGGCTAGACGTTATAGACAACTTAGGCATATGATGAACCTATGTTGACGTTGTGATTGATTCAGGTTTATTTATCGTTATGGTTTTATGAATTAATTAAAAGGTTTGATTATATTAAATTGATGCATATGGATACTTTGGGTTGTTTGATTGATTGTTATTATTTCATAGTTGCCTTGATTATTGTTTGTGTATGATAGGTTGCTATTAGGTCATCAACTTTGTGTTTTTGACTATTTTATGATTGATATGCGTTAAGATCATAGGAATAGTATAATAAATCAAATAAACCTAAGTAAGCTGCTAACCTAAATAGCTTTAAGGTGCTAGGTTATTGATAGGTCTTTGTTAATTAATCTTTCTAGATTTAGTTCTTTGTAAAGAGTCCGTCTATGTTTGATTATTTAATATTGTCTATTGAGTCAATTGAATATATTAGAGTGCCTTTGATTTTCACGCTGTAAGATATGATTTCGTATAAAGGAACTAGTTCATAATCAATGAATGAAGAAAAGTTCGGCTTGGTGGGTGATCTTAATCAATTGGAAGCATTATTATTTGGAAAACTAACCGTGGAAGTCAAGAAAGAACCGCACCAAAAAGAAAAGTTGCAAGTGAATTCGTTCACCAATAAACCAATGACTATGGTGACATCCGATTCAGTACCTTGCACCGAAGAATGGCCGCCCATGGATGAGCATGATGGGATCGCCACCCAAATCAAAAACACCACGGGTGAGGGGATAGAGAAATCCTGACCAACCAAAGTTCAAGGCGTGTCAATGGTCATATGGACATTTCAAAAATATAATAAAATGCCAAGATGATCGCCTTCTTCACTACATAAATTGTATCAGGTTTGGTCCGGGTAAATATAAGTGTTGGTGGTATGACCCGTTTATTTATTTTTTCTAAACTTTTTATGTTTACCATCAACTTCTTACTAACTCATGGTAAACTTATCAAACTAAACGGGTCATATTAACAATTTTCATTATCAAAGAGCCACCCGTTTATAAAAGGGTTACATTTTCTACCCTAAGGACAATTAGATTTGGGGTGTTGTGAGTCTATGGTAGTATGTAGGATTTTTCATTTGTTCGGATATAGTAGTATATAGGGTTGCACCGTTTTCCCTTGTTGGTGCAACCCATTTGTGTGTTTCTTTTAGTACTTTGTTTTGTTGCAAACTATATTTTGATGGTTTGGATTATGTTGGTTTTGGGATGATGATTGTTGAATGTTCCTATTTTATATGATGGGTTCATGATGTGTTTGTTAGTATGTTAATGGCATGTTATGGTTTGTTTGGCTTTGAATGCTTTCATGCATCACCGGGTTTTTAGAGGAACAAACTTGGCAGCTTTCTAGGCACACGATCAAGGGAGTTATCTGTTATCTCTCTCATGCATTTTACTTTTATGACTAGACCTGAGCCCCGGTGCGGAAGCGTGAATAATGGTCGTTATTAACGGAGGAGCTCGGATCTGAGCAAGGATCGAATCGTATTCACTCTTGAAAGGTGTTTTGGACGGATGAGTGGTGTTTGGGAGAGAGCCTGAATCGATTACAATGAACAATAGACTGGATGAACAAATATATGTAATCGAAACACAAATAAAGAAGTGGTAGTATGATTTCATTAGTCAAAAGATTGTCATATAGAGCACTCATACATACACACATACATACAATAAAGATCAGCCACCTCCAAGAGAGCTCATCCTGGAGGCGGCGGCTCTCTCTAAGAGATAAAACCCTAGATCTCACACAATACACAATACACTCATGCTAGACAAATTAACAAATACATCTATTTATACTAGTCTAGCATGACTTGGTCTTCAAGCCATCCACCTTTGGTTGAGACCAAAAATATTAATTATTTTTCACCTATAATAATAATAATTCGATCCGTCGGTCTAAAATATAAGTCCCAACATTTTATAGTTTTTAGTTTTACAACGAGGGTGTAACGCCCTAGTTCCGTCTATAATAAATAAATGTTTCGAGTTTTATTTTAATTATCATATCGTTTGGCATCGTTTAAATTGATCAAATCATATGTAGATAGTGGGTATGGTTAAGAGGGATTAATGGACTTGAGAATGATTTGGGCCTAAAAGCCTTTGGGCTTTGCCTATTTAAACCCCTAAAACCTAGATTTTTGCATCCTTATCATTCCACCATCATCATTCCAATCATTGGCACACCTACACACAACATAAATCCCCTGGACATACAATATTTCCAAATCATCCATCCTAGATCTAGTTCAATCTCACCAAAAGTTAAACATTAATTTCGTTATTAGTTCATTCTATTTTTGTGACGATTTAATAATAAATATGAATGAATGAATCCTTGGGAGATTAACGTAAAATGAACCGAGTCGAGCCGACATAAACAAACTTGAAACAAACAAGATTCAATCAAATCTAGCAATAACAATAAGAATAAGGGATTTAGCAAAATAAGAAAATAAATAATACAAATAGCAAACTATTACAAACGGGTTCAACGAGAACCCAAACCCACACTACTCGGCAAAGGTTAAGGACCCGAGCCAAGATCTGAACCCTAACCAGCCTAAGGAATCTCGTAACCAAACCCAGATCTGATCCAAAGGACCCAAAATGTTCCTGGTCCTTCACACAAGTCGCCAATAGCCGCCATCTGAGCCGACGAGGTAAGGAACGTTTTTCGGTGAGCTAAAGATCAGTGCGAAACCCGAGACGCAAAACCCCTCAATGCAAACTGTTGAAATTCGCATCTTGTGTGAACCCGATGCGAAACTCCTATGCGAAATCAATACTTTGCACGGCATGCGAAACTCCTATGCAAAATAAATACTTCGCACGACATGCGATACACCTATGCGAAATCAATACTTTGCATGGCATGCAAAACTCCTATGCGAAATCGATACTTCGCACGGCATGCGAACCTTGTGCGAAGGAGAGTGATGCGATGTGAATTACCTTGGATTAAAATCCTTTTGTGCGACTAGAACCTAGCTATGTTCTCTATGGTGGCCGGCGATGGGTTGCTGGAATGGAAGACGGCGGTGACGGTTGCAGGTAAGGAGACGAAGGAAGCAAGGTGTAGCGGTGGGGTTGATGTGAGTGGCCGGAATACCCGGAGCGGTGGCCATGAGGAGGAAGGAGGGAGGGAGGGAATGAGGTGAAAGGGGGGGGGGGGGTTATGGGGAGTTAGGGTTAGGGGGAGGGGCTTGGTTGGGTGTTATATAATAATAATAATAATAATAATAATAATAATAATAATAATAATAATAATAATAATAATAATAAATCTTTAATAAATATATAATAAGTTATTACTAATATAATTCTAGAGGTGGGAACACTTAAACGAAACCCGAACCCGAGACCCAACTCGTCTAGAAACCGTAACCCGCCTCATGCCAAACCAATGGTTTACAGGACCCGTTGGAAACATTTAAACATAAGAGTCTGTGGTAAATGGAGAAAGTAAAAGGAGTGACGAGCGATGGATGACTTACTAAAATAAGTAATTATGTAATAATAATAAGAGCGAATAGTGAAGAACTAATATAATAATAATATAAATACAATAATAATAAATGTCGTTAAGAATGTAAATTAATAAAGACGGTTCAATAATAAGATGATGCCAAGTATATTAAATTAACAAGAACAATTTAAGAAGGTTACCTGTCGGTTCCGTAATCTTAAAAGTTAACCCCGTTAAATGAATGAAAAAAGATTATAGAGAATTAATAAGGGTACATTATTAAACAGGTAGCCGCGCACAGCTCAGGAAGGCGATTACTATTAACGGTGAACGTAACAGGATCCAGGTGAGTTCTAGCCCCTTTTATGTGTTTTGTTTTCGGGGCTGTGTGCATACAACGATGTGTTAGATTAATACACTTACCTTAAATGGTGAGTGTATATTAGATATATGATTACATATGAATGTGAAGGATATGGATTGTTTAACTAGTATGCACGTAGTTGTTATATTAGTTATGATCGAAGGAAGTAGAAAGAAAATATAACGAAGGTAAAATGGTATGGTGTGTTAAAGGGCACCGGGCCCTAATAATAACCGAGGTATGTAGGGCACTGGACCCTTATAATATCCAAGGTAAGTAGGGACTGGATTCTGAGGATATTCAAGGTATGTAGGACACCAGATCCTTATTAATTCCGAGGTATGTAGGGTCTGGATCCTTATAATATCCAAGGTAAGTGAGGACCGGATCATTATAGTATCCGAGGTATGTAGTTAGCAAGAAGTATAAATGTATGAATGCATGTTTGATTAATAAAGGAACATGTAAGTATTAATACATATCTTCGGACACATATTAGTAAGTAAGTGAATGTAATGTATGTTAATTAACTAGAACTCACTCAATATAGCTGACTTTTAGTATGCACGCAGACAAGTAGAATGAGACAAGTTGCTTGATGAGGACACGTGGCAATAAGAGGAAGACTGGCATCGCAATGAAGAAGACACCCGTGTCATTTATGTTTTATGTTTAGGACTTATGTTATGTTATTTTAAGACAAGATATTTATGTTATGTATGAATGAATGACTTTTATTTCTGCGAAATGTTTTAATTAACTTTGATTTTAGGAATTATGTGAATGAGTAAGTCCAACCAGCGTGAAAGTAAGGCAACCGGGCTCGGGGGCCTTACAGAGGGCGTTATACAATTCATGTGAGATGAGAGGATTTGAACTTTGTTTGTCAAAAATTAAATTTTTTTGCAAACAAAAAACTCCTAAACACATTTTGTAGCAATCAACAATAACCATCAGGCAATTTTAATTCTAAATTTAATTGCATTATCCAAAAGTACAAATCTATAAAACAATCAATCCAAAAATATTTAAAAAGATATACCTTTAAACATGGCAAACAAAAAGATTCACATTCTTACTTAGCAAAAATAACCCATTCCGTCTGTTTCTTTGAGTTAGCCTTGTCAGTTGTTTTTGCTCATGTTTTTGCGGGTAATTGAGTGAGCCGGGTGATTATTGCAAAGTAAAATTTGTTTTTGGAATGAATTTCAAGACCATATACACATACATTGTATAAATCATTGAGGAATTTATGATAAACCTCACACCTAGCCTTTTTTTTCACTTATATTTCCCTTACCCACATTATTCCCCTAGTATCCCATAGCCTTTGCCAGTGTTTTTTGAAAGAGCATGATTAAGATCTAGATCTTGTGATTACAACGATGATCTCGTCCAGTATGAATACGATTAGGCTAGGATTACGTTAGTGTGTGTAGTGTGTGTGTTGAGAGAGTATTTGGATAGAGTAACGAGAGGGAAATCAGAGAATAAGAACTGTTACATTGATGATAATATTACAGGGTATATATAGGGGATGACTACATTCGTTAAGTTAACACTTAACGAATGTGTCATTCGTTACATTAACATATACGAATGAATACTTCATTCGTTAATACACTTAAAACATAATGAATAGCCCTCATTCGTTATCTCATTCGTTAATCAAGGTTAATGAATGAGCTTACATTTAATATGAATGTGTTACACTCATTACGGGGTAACGAATGTAACTTACATTAGAGCGAATGGCATTTTACATTAAAGCCCCTATACTAATAAACTATTACATTAATGTCCTGATAAAGACCGAGACGTACAAAACATGTATCAACAAACTCCCCCTCGTCTCGAGCTCTTTATCTTCATCTCTGGAACCTCTTTGTCTTCCAGACCACACAACTGTGAATCTTGTATGCATAACAGACACGAACTACTTTCTGGAATTGCATAGCAAGTTCATATTCGCATACGTTAGCGAATCTGATCTGACTTGTAAATAACGCATCGTTATCAGACTCAGATAAGTTAACCGACCACATTGGAGCAATAACACGTATGTTCTTCGTGTTTGACCCAGATCCATAAACAATAAGCACTTCACCTGTATGATTGTCATAATACCAATAATTAAATGAGGTGAACAGACTCTGAGGGAATGTCTTCATTGGAGCCCTCTTCATTGTCTTTGGCGGCTTCACTTGCAGTATCATCTTTCTCCAGCCCGTGCGAGGATCTATCTCATCAATGTACTTATGAGTTGGCACCTGCGGCTTGAAGAACTTGAAACCATAACAGGTTTCATGCAATAAATGAGTATAGAACAACCCAGCCCACTGATCATCTCCTCGATTCACGAACGGTCTGTTGGCTAGTGTTCTAACGTCCCACCTTGGCATGGATAAAATATCGTGTAGGCGCTTTAAGTAATAAATACCGTGCTCCCACTTAACGATATATATACTTTAAGCTCAGAATCAAACTGCCACGCGATTAAATCACCCTTCACGTCTTTTGCCGGTTTGTACTTTTTCATCTGGTATGCAGATGCTCGAGCCTTTGCCATTTTGACTTCCTCCCGTTCATGATAACGAAAGATCTCGATCATCTTGTTCATCTTCGTTACATTATGTTCGATCATACCATCTAAAGCACGTTTGCGCTTTTTCTCAGTCGCCGACAAGTGACTTGTTTCAGCAGCTTTATTCCACTTATCTATTTCTTCACGCAAATGACGTTCTGCTGCGTCAAAATGTTCTGTAGTGAAGAAAGGAATACCTGAATCGTTGTTGTTATCGGTGTAGAACTCAGGATACTCCTCAGCAGTAACGTCTTCTATTTCCACTTCATCAATATCAGGTACATTCCCACGAGGAATATCTGTATTCGTACTTTCTTCAATCTCCACATCTACGTCCACACTCTTTACCAATTCCTCAACCTCATCTTCATTTAGATCCAGAAGCAAGGTTATTTGTTCTTTTGTTAATCATTGATCAACAAATTCACCTTCTTCGATCTCATCTGCGTTTACCATGCGGTACACAATTCCATCCATACCCACAAACAGAAGCATATTAGCCGGAATAACATCTATTGGCTTGGCTCTCGTGTAATCTTTGTATAGAACAATCTGTAAATTACTCGCTTCAGTTCCACCACCAGTACCCGAATCAGTCTTATTACCCGCCGACGGAGCAGAACTACCGCCCGGTTGCTGATCCACACCCCCTTCACCATCTCTATCATCCTCATCATTCTTTAATTTCTTCAATTCATCATCTTTACAAGTCAGCTGGAGAATGATTTCATCTTGTTTGTCTGATCTCTCCCCTTGAGCAGCAACAAGGGCTCTAAGTTCCCTGTTTTCACGTTGAGTAAACTGAATATGCCGTAACAATTCCTTTGCGCTAGTTCATGGGCAGCTCTGTCAGCTTGCATTTGAGTCTGTTGAAGGTGCAACAGATTCATCATATGAAACCATTGATTTTGAAGATTCATACCAAAGAAATTAGGATGAACGAGTTACAAGGGACCCTGAGGACGAGTAAATGTCATGAATGACTGCTCAGGTCTCGGTAACTGTGTCGGAGTCACTGGAGCTGGAGTAGTCGGCTGTGATGTGGGCATACGAGCCAACACAGTTTGTAATACATCTCCAATATAAGGATCTGGCCTCACAGTAGTAACTAAAGTCATAGTTGGAGGTATTGGAGAGGTAGGCATTTGTACAGGAGTCGGAGAACGAGGAAAATCTGTAATAGGAGTAGGAGTAGGAGATCGTGGAATCCTTAGTGGTGCTTGAGAAACAGTAGCAGGAATGACTGGAGCAGAAACAGTAGTAGAAGGAACAAACGGCTGACTAGGTATCTCTATACCCAAACCTCTTCTAACCCGTTGCTTCTTGGGTTTCTCCCCCTTTTCCACCATTGGGTCTTTCCCTTTATGTTTACATTGCTGAGCATAAGTTAATTCAGCATGTGGTCCTGGACCACCATCACCACCATCATCTCCACCATCACCACCATCACCACCTTCACGTTCAGAATCGGAATCGGAATCGTCATGAGCCCAACGATCATTAGGTGGCGCGACATAATCAATATTCGCTAGATGACCAATCAATCGTTTAAACTTTGGTCGATCTGTCAAACTCTGACCTCTATAAGATCTCAAATGTCTCATTTTCTCTTCATTCATATGCTCAAGCTTCATAACGTCATCTTGATCTTTATCCAAATCCGACACCAGATCATTGATCATCATTTGCAGAAATCTGGGATACATTAAAAACTTATGACGGCTCGTGATGTTTTCTTTCAGATGATAATAAACCAATTCCGAGAAGTTGAATGGTTTATTCAGAACAAGGGCAACAAAAGCAGATTGAAGCATTACTCGGCACTCGTCGAATCCACCCTTACGTCCACCGAGACAGTGAATCAACACGTGAAGCAAATACTTGTATTGTTCACACAAGTTTGCTTTGTTATACATAGATATGCCTAAATCCCCATTATACTTTACACGTCCAAACAACCCTCTGATCAATTCTCTATCAAACTCACACCTGTCGTCGATCGTATCACGAAACCCTAACGAATCTCGGATTACCCCAACATCAATCATAACCCTTTTATCTTGAATAACTGCCTCAATTTGATTTTCTGCCTCGTTGAGTCTAGCAGTATTCCAGAATGCTCGAATTATCTTCTGATAGACAACCGTACGAGTTGAGATAGCTTTGTAAATTCTCGAGCATGTCAGAAAACTAATCATGCCCCCCGAATATAGGAGAATCTTCAAAATTCGGCTCAAGATAGGCACAGATGTTGTGGCTTTTGATCCAAGATAGCCTCACATGAGCTTGTTCAGGTGCTGGATTATCTACAGGTTGTTGCTAAGGAACAGGATTTTGAACATTTTCGTCTGCAATTACTGTTAACACAAACAAAAATATCAATATAATATTATCATTTTTAATCTGTTTAACGAATGATCATCTCATTCGTTATGACGAATGAGATATTCGCTAAGTATTAATAAGTTACATTCGTTACAAGTAACAAATCACACTAATACGTTAACTTATTCGTTATCAACCCTTTTGTTTGAACGAATCAACTGTGATTCGTTATAATGATTTAACTATTTATTCGTTACTTTAACGAATCAGATGATTATTCGTTGACAAATTAACGAATCAGACCATCATTCGTTAAACTGATAACGAATCTTACTTCATTTGTTATTATAATAACGAATCTGACTTAAGTAATCACTTTGACTAATCCAGAGTCAAATTTCATTAAATTTTGACTAATCAAGGTCAATTACGACGATGAATCTATCAGAAACGATTAACCTCTATTACAATCAGCAATTATCCGTAACCATCGCTATCGGAAAGTAGATTAATACATTTAACACGAACCATCAGTCACCATTTTAATCAATTATGAGGTTTAATTTTTATTCACTGTTCGATTAACATGCACTAAACAAATCAAACGATTAAGAATCTAATATCCGACGAAATTTCATGCTTTTCATATCAGAGTGATCGTCAATACCTGTTAAACACAATAATATCAGTTAATAGAGCAGACAAGCAAGCAAAGTATTTTTAGAAAATTTTGCAAGAGTTCTGGGTGGGTTGGCGATGAAATAGGAACTTGATGAATGACGATTCATTCGTTTCCCTAGGGATTATAAACCCTCAATAATTTCATATGAATCGAGGTCATTCGTTCAAATTTGAACTAACGAATGGCTTCATTCGTTAAGTTAAGAACCCGATTCGTCATCCTTTTAGACGAATAAGTTGTCCATTTGTTATGTTTTAACGAATCTTACATTATCACCTCTTATTCGTTAAATTTCTAACGAATAAAGGAGTTTATTCGTTAACAGCTTAACGAATGATACATTAAATTATTTCATTCATTAACTGTTTAGACGAATGTCTTCCATTCGTTATGCACAACGGAAGCGAATGATGATATAACGAATAAGAAACTTATTTGTTATGTTATAAATAATGAATGGCTTTACATTCGTTAAATCAATTAACGAATCATCATATTCCTTAGCGAATGAGAATCAATCTCATTAAGGAATAAAATATTCATCAAAACCAATTAGGGTTTTAATCAATGAATTAAATATTCAATTAAATCCAATTTAGGTTTTAATTGCATACATTAAAATATCCGATCAACCACCGATCGGTAATGTTTAACTTAAAAGGATTTTTACGTTAAAAATCAATTGATGCCAATTGAAAAATTACGTTAAACACGAATAACTTAAAAATTCGGGGTAAAACTTCTTTGCTTTTTGTTTAGATTTATTCGTCAGCTCGATAAATCAAAAAATAAAGCAGAAAAATTAAAATCTTTTTGTACTTTTGAAAGGTTTTTCAAATAACAAACAAAGTAAAACAATAAAACTATACTAATAAAGCAGTACATATTTTTGTGAGTTGAGCAGGAAATCATATTGTGCATAATTTCCGTCCATCGCAGTTTTATTTTCAGTTTTTATTATGACTGGTGTTAAGTCGATTATTGGTATTGTTGTCCACATAAATCTTCGAACAAATTTTTCAGAACTTTTAGTGATATCGTTAATTGGTTCAATTAAGCACAAAGATCAAACATAATCAGTTCCAATCTTGATTCAGGCTTAATTTGATTTTCTCCAAATCACCCCAACTTGACTTAAACCTTAGAACCAATTTGATGAAAATGATGATTTTTAAGCAATCATAGTCCGTAATCCCCACTAGAAGATATACCCCCGTTATCAAGCAATACCCTAAGTTCCGTTCCCATGGATGAGTATGCACGATTTCATCTGTCGGTTTACAGACACTGTGTCCCTTGTGTTCCATTTCTTAATGGTAATGAGACGCGAGTAGGGGGACAATGTATGACTCACAGCGTGGTTTGATCAAGTCTGTAATTCATTTTTGTACACGAAGTACTTTTTGCGATCAAGTTTAGAGACTTAAGCAGTTACACTGTGGGTTAGCTTTTACAAGAATTTTAATATTCATCGAAATGAATACCAGTTGTAAAACCGCATAAAGACCCAATGAAATCCGGAACATTAAAGCATCCCATCAATACAGGATTTAAGGTAACGAGACCATACATCGTTGAAGCATTAACCACCAACTAGATACTTTTGCTAAAATTGTTTTCAAATTGATTAGAAGGCTTGAGTATGACCGGTTTATTACATTTATGCCATCATCATCAAGACCTTTTATAGAACCAATATCCCTTCTTATTCATCAATTTTATGTTTATATCACTTAATAGCCCATACTTGTTTGTCAAAAGACCTACCAATACATCAATGCAATTAAGCACACAGTCTTTTATTGCTTACTTTTTACTGGACTTAGGAGCAAATGACCAATGTACTATCATTTTCCCTTTTTGCTTCGAAACTCATTTTGCGGAGCATTTTTCATTGTTTTTGGATTTTTCAATATTTAAATGTTTTTGGAGTTTTAATTTTCTCTGTACAAACTGAAAACACAATATTTTTGGATTTTATATTTTCATCCCCTAAAAACAACAAAAATTGAACTAAAAACAAACAAAAAAATGATTTAACCAAGCTTTTGAATATCTTTCAAAGTTTTTAAACCATTTATACCCAGCAAATATTGAAAACATGATTTGTCAAACGCTTTGGTATAAAGGTCAGCCTTTTGAAAATCCATATGAATTTTATCAATTGAAATTAATTTTTTTTCAAAACAATCACGTATAAAGTGATAACGGATTTCAATATGTTTGGTTTTCGAATGGTGAACCGGATTTTTTGTGATAGATATAGCAGCCGAATTGTCAATAAAGATAGGAGTAGTAAGAAACTTCAAACCGTAATCCCGCAAATGTTGCTGGATCCACAGAACTTGTGAACAGCAACTCGAGGCCGCCACATACTCCGCTTCAGCTGTAGAAGTTGAGACCATTGTTTGCTTCTTACACTGCCAGGAAACAAGCCAGTTTCCTAAGAACTGACAACCCGCTGTTGTAGACTTGAAATTGATCTTGCATCCTCCATAGTCCGAATCAGTAAAAGCGGTGAGATCAAACTTATCATCCTTCGGGTACCACAACCCGATTTCTGGATTTCCCCTCAGATAATGTAAGATACGCTTTACTGCCGCCAGATGAGTCACTCGGGGACTCGATTGGTACCTGGCACACAAACAAACAGCAAACATGATATCAGGTCGAGAAGCAATCAAATACATAAGAGATTCGATCATAGCTCTATACAGGGTTGGATCTACTGTATCCTCCAATTCATCCGGTGATAAATTGTGACCCACGGGAAGAGGTGTTGAAGGAATTTTGCCGTCGGATATCTTGAATCGTCTCAAGACATTGTTCATATATTTGGTCTGATGGATAAAGATCCCGAAATCAGACTGGTGAACTTGCAATCCTAAGAAAAAGTTCATCTCCCCCATCGAGCTCATCTCGAATTTGGTTTGCATCGTCTTCTCGAAATCTTTGCACAAGCTGTCGTTTGTCGAACCGAAACTTATGTCATCCACATAAATTTGGACAAGGAGAAGATCGTCACCCATGTTCTTATAAAATAAAGTACAATCCACAGTTCCCCTCGTGAACCCACTTTCAATCAGATGGTCAGCCAACGTGCTGTACCAGGCTCTCGGGGCCTGATGTAAACCATAAAGAGACTTGTTTAATCGATAAACACGCTCTGGAAAGTCTGGATCCTTGAAACCAGGAGGCTGGTTCACATATACTTCTTAATGAATAGCTCCGTTTAAGAACGCTGATTTCACATCCATTTGATAAACCTTGAAATTTTTTATAGGCTGCATAGGCAAGAAAAATACGTATAGCCTCCAGTCGTGCCACAGGAGCATATACTTCGGTGTAATCTATGCCTTCTTGTTGATTGTAACCTAGAACAACCAATCGTGCCTTATTCCTCACGATTACCCCGCGGTCGTCCTTTTTGCACTTAAAAACCCATTTAGTCGGAATTGCCTTTTTCACATGGTCGGGTTTATCAATTAAGTCCCATACACCCAGTTGAATAAACTGTTGCAGCTCCTTCTGCATAGCCTCCACCAAGATGGTTCCTTGAGTGCCATCGTGACACTTGTCGGTTCGATCTGTGATAGAAAGCAGGTGTATTGTGCAATACTAAGGATACCCGAAGAGTGCAAATCCGCATAAGCACAAACTATCGAATCCTCAGTAGGAGATAAGTTACACTCAACTTGTTCGTCATATACATTAGCTAATTGGTGTCGTGTACGAACCCCGTCGTGTACATCACCAATTATCTGTTCCTGCGGATGATTAGAATGAATCCTTAAGGAAGGATTAGTAGGTACAGATACGTTATCACCCAGATTGGTGATATTTTCCTCATCCGAGTCTAAAGAGACAGTTGGAGAATCATCATCAATTAGAATAGGCTCATTTGTGTCTATAGCTTCTCTAATGGTCCTGACGATGAATCAACAAAATCAGTTTCATCGGAAGACTCAGAAACATCATTCGATGTCTCTGATACGTTAGGAGAGTCATTCACATCAGCATACGAAGAACTAGGAATTGGAAGACATTGTTCCTCCAAATAAGATCGAATAAAATCTTCAGGTATGTCTTCAACAGCTGGCGTGAACAAATTAAATAAATCATTGTAATCGAACATCCAATCGGAACCCTTGCCTGTAGGTGGAATGGTATAGCTTTGACAATCAACATGGTACCACTCTTCCACACAACCCGAAGAGATATTTAAGATTTGCTTCTTCGGAGAATTGTATCCCAAGAAATAACCCTCAAATGCCTTTTCTTCAAATTTACCGGCATCTCTCTTCAACATAGTACAAGAACACCCAAATGGTTCCAAATACTTTAGATTCGGTTTACGATTATTCAGAAGTTCGTTACTTGTTTTCTTGAGCTTCTTTACTGTTAATACTCGATTCAGCGTTTAGCATGCTGTATTCACTGATTCATTCCAGAACTGAACGGGAAGCTTTGAATCAGCAAGTATTGTTCTTGCAGCTTCGATCAACGTGCGATTCTTTCTTTCAGAAACACCATTTTGTTGAGGAACATACGGTGCATTGAATTCACGATGAATACCTTTCTGAATGTAGAAGAAATCCAATACATTATTCATGAATTCCGTACCATTATCACTACGTATTCGTCTCACTTTCAGTTTGTAAAGTGATTCTAATTTTGAGATAAGATTCTGAATCAATACAGGAGTTTGATCTTTAGATCCCATAAATAAAACCCAAGAATATCGTGAAAAATCATCAGTCACAACCAAGCAATAAAAATCACCCGCGATACTAGCACGATTCACACGACCGAATAAGTCCATATGAAGTTGTTCTAGGGGTGTAATAATTGAATTGATCAATTTACACGGGTGTGACTTCTTCTTCCGTTTTCCCTTCTTGCAAGCGACGTAGTGATCATTCAACTTGAAGTTCTTAAGGGTTACACCATCTACCAAATCATTTGAAACCAAATGATTCATTTTGCGCACATGGATGTGTCCCATACGTCGATGCCAAATAATCGTTTCTTTTTCCGTGGCTTTGGAGATAAAACACGTTTCTGAAGGAGAAACGTTTACATTAAGATTCATGTCTAGGACATAAATATCATTCGATCGAGGTGATCTCATGATAACCATTTCTTCAGGAATTGTGTATCCCGGTTGTAGGATAACACATTTCTTATCTGTGAAAACTGTGGTATATTGCTTGTCACAAATTTGTGAAACATTCAACAAATTATGATCCACTTTTTCATAATAATTCACTTTTTCAAACGTCACTTTCCCGTTTGAAACTTCTACTTCCTTTGTAATCATCCCACCGTTGTTACCAGCAAACGCCACATAACCCTCTTGAATATCTTTGACATTGTTCAGAAGGTTCAGGTTGCCAGTTATATGACGAGAACATCCACTATCCAATATCCACTTGTGATTTGACACGGATTTAGATGAACTCTGCACAACAAGGTAAAGAAATTAGTTCAAAAAGGCAGCCCAAGCCTCAGTCTTAGGCTCTCCCTTTGATAACTTAGGAGAAACATTTAAATTAATACTGACATTCGGGACTTGAGAATAAGTGATAGTTTTCTTAGTTTTCTTCTTTAAATATCCATCACGTATTCTTCCCGAATTAGTGTTTTTACAAATGGGTTGAGCACGGTCAACGAATTTGTTAGAAACATTATCCGAATCAACCAGAACAACTTTCTTCGGATTAATATTCGAATACATTATGACACACTCATCAACTTGATTTTATTTTATGTTTTGAAAAAACCAGTCTTTCGAGTTGACGATTTTTTGATGTCATCTATCTTTGCTTTACACTATTTGGAAACATGGCCCGGTTCACCATACTTGAAACATAAACGAGAGTCCAAAGATTTTGGTGGTGAAGCACGGGTCTTATATGGTAGCAAAGATCGATGAATATCATCTTTGGGTTTCTCAAATGTTACCGTCTTTGGAATTTCATGTTTTAAACCCTTTTTGGTCTTATAGAATTCAAGATTTGTTGAATTCGAAGAATTCTCCAAACCTGATGATTTTACAAATGTGATAGGTTTAAACACATTATTTCTTGGTTTTTCTTGAACATTAACAGATTTTGATTGATAGAATTTTTGTTCAAGTTCGGTAACCTTTGAAGTGTCATCTTGATACACACTTTCAATCATTTCGGGTTTAAGAAGGTTCAATGGAACTTCTTTATCCGAAAACACTTTTGACAAACCTTTTAATATAAATACTTTCCCATTCGAAGAACCAGACTGGGGATTGACAAATTTCATTAACTCCTCATCAGTTATAGTCGGTTTATCTGATTTCTTTGAGTTAGAATTTACATTAGACTTTTTCACTGAACCTCCCGACGACTTTGAGCCATAAACCGCTTGCTCAAACTCTTCAGGTTCACACAGAATGTGATTGTCAACAGGTATATTCTTGTTTTTGACAAGCTCATCTGGTTCAGTCAACTCCTTGATTGAACCATCCAATTCATTTTTGGTAAAGGCAGTTTTACTATTGATATGAATCGGTTCTCAAGTAGTTTTAGTTGTGTCAACATCCTCAGATTTAATAGTAGGCATATCTGAGCATTTTTCCACATCGGGAATGCTACTGTAATCTTCCTTAAAAGGAGGAGGAATTTCAACATATCCTAACCCTGCTTTTCCATTTTTCTTATGAGCATGGTTTACTTCAATGATTTCATTTAAAAGAAATGATGAATCTCTAAATTTTCCAAGCTTATTTTTTAGTTCCATCACTTCATTTTCAAGATTAGAAATACAGGTTCGGAGTCGAAGAATCTCCTTAAAATGTTGATCAACAACAATAATCTTACACTGAATCTCAGCTTTAAGATCATGATTGCTTTCAGACAGATTTTGAATTTTAAGAGTTGACTGTTCTAGTAATTTTGATTTCTATTTGTAGCATTCATTGATCATAAAGTGATCTTTTGTGAGAGTAGTGTTCTGATTTAAAGCTATTTCAAGTTTGGCTTTGAGTACAGCACATTCAGTACGCTCAATCACTTCAGTTGAGGATTCAGATACATTAATTTGAGGTTTAGGACATACCTCATCAATCTTAGCCATACAAGCATAAGATTCAACTTGATCAGGAATTGATTCGGTTTGAGATGACGAACTCTGATCTGTATCAATTTCAGAGTCAGATGAATCACTTTCCTCAGATACATTATCACTGCTAGCATCTTCAAATTTCTCCACTGGTTCAACAATAGCCACATTAGCTTGATTTCCCAAAAAAACGTTGAGACCAATCAACAACTTCATTAACCACTAGAGCTTGAGTAGCAGGAGATTTATCTTGTTCACCAACAACTGTGGTTGGTTTACTCTTATCCCCACCCAATGAATTCTTTCCTGAAGGTCTATCTGAATTGCGGGTCCCAGAATATTCTTTTTTTGGTTTATCGCATTCTTTGGCAAAATGGCCAAAGTCCCCACAATTGTAACATTTCACCTTCAACTTATCAAATCCAACCCTTTTATTCAAAGTAGGAAGATCTTTCACAGTTCGCTGCATGAATCTCTTGACTTTTCTAACAATCATAGCCATGTTCCACTTAAGATCCATTAACTCAAGATCATCCGGGTCGATTTGATCATAGTCTTCATCTGTTAGTTCACTCGTGGCTATCTTGCTTCCAACAAACTGTTCATACGAAGTCATGAAAGCACACAAGAATACAAACTGTTTTTCAGCCTCTTGAAGATTTACTTTAGGCAGACTTGAAGCTGGAACATTTGTGCTTGCATAGGCTCTATTGGCCATAAAGCATACATTACGCAGATTGTTTACATTAGGAGATTCTTCTTGAGCTTGGGCAAAGAAGGCATTGATTAGAACAAAACTTGAAGAATGATTAGCTGGCATGGCTCCTCCATAGATTGAAGGATTCTGGTTTGATGAATGTTGGTTCTGATTTTCCTTCAACGAATTTTGACATTTAATTCCCTTTCCTCAATCTTATTGATGAATTGTACAGCTGTAAGCTCGGTGTTTCGAAAGAAACCGTTTTCTTTCAATACAAACAAGAAAGTCGAATATGAAGGAGGCAAGGCATTCTTTAGCGTATCAATCTTATCTGTTTCAGTTGGCTCAAGATTGACACAGGATATCTCCACAATCAGATGACTAAATCGGTTAATCATCTCTTCAACCGTCTCATTTTTCATCAAAATAAAATTTCTAAATTGAAATTTTATGAGAGTCTTCTTACTCTCGAGAGTATTGCCCAGACTTCTCATTTTTAAGGTGGTGAACAATGAAGCACAGATCTTGATAGTGCTATATTGATGAAAGATTTGTTCAGGTAATGCCATAGTGAGAGTTGAATAAGCTTTTGTATCACTCTCAAAATCTTTCAACTCTTGAGTTTCATAATTCTTGAATTCCTTAGGAGTCCCACCCACGTTATCACTGCCTACCAGAGGTACCGCATACACATCATCGAGAAATCGTACATTACTTGGATGAACTGAACCCAAGTGAGCACGGAACCTCGGTTCCCAACGAGCAAAGTCTGAAAGTTTTAACAATTTGGGACATTTGTTGTGACTGCCAATTTCATTATCCATGGTCAGCATCTGCTGCATTAAAGCATTCTGAGATGCTAATGCATAGTAAGAAACGTTTTGCGAAGCCATGAGTAAACAATTGTTGAAACTTCAAGGATCAAATTTGTCAATTCTTTAAAGCTTATTGTTCACCGTTCACACGAATGTGTACACAGTAACGAATGTGATTTGTAATGATTAACGAATGACAGATATTCGTTAAATATGCAAGCGAATGAGAATGGATAACGAATGGAATCATATTCGTTATGTAGAATAAACGAATAAGAATAGACGAATGTGAGATGTGAGTAACGAATGTGATATTAATGGACAACGAATGGGATTAACGAATCAGATCAAATTGAATGGGAATGACGAATGGAAACAGCGAATGTGTTTAGCGAATGACAAACTAATGAATTCAACGAATGATCAGTTACTGGATTTTAACGAATTAGAATTCATCAGGTAACGAATAAGAATACATCAATTAACGAATGAGCATTCATGTCTTCAAACCTTCAAAACCTCAGATCTCCATCTAAACTAGTCCGAAATCCCTAAAATCTATCTCAATCAATTCGTAAATCAATTCCAAACCTCACTAATCTTGTCCGAACTCACGAACAACAATCAAACTCGTCAATTAATCAATCCAGATCAACCACAACAATCCGAACTCACAACAGACTATCCATACCTCAATTCAATCTTAAACTTCCATTTATCAACAACTGATACCTTAATAATAGTTCTATACAATTAGATCAGTTCAATTATCCATGAAATAAAAGTCTTTGTTTCAATTAGGATCAATTAAACTTATATTGCGATCAATTCATCATGAATTGAATCCAATACAAGATGAAATATATGATTTATAGCACGAGAATCATCGAAGATCAGATCTCAGGCTCTGATACCACTTGATAGAGCACAATTAGGATCTAGATCTTGTGATTACAACGATGATCTCGTCCAGTATGAATACGATTAGGCTAGGATTACGTTAGTGTGTGTAGTGTGTGTGTTGAGAGAGTAGAGTAACGAGAGGGAAATCAGAGAATAAGAACTGTTACATTAATGATAATATTACAGGGTATATATAGGGGATGACTACATTCATTAAGTTAACACTTAACGAATGTGTCATTCGTTACATTAACATATACGAATGAATAATTCATTCATTAATACACTTAAAAAAACGAATAGCCCTCATTCGTTATCTCATTCGTTAATCAAGGTTAACGAATGAGCTTACATTTAATACGAATGTGTTACATTCGTTACGGGGTAACGAATGTAACTTACATTAGAGCGAATGGCATTTTACATTAAAGCCCCTATACTAATAAACTATTAAATTAATGTCCTGATAAAGACCGAGACATACAAAACATGTATCAACATTTTTCTTTTCTGCCCTATTTTTATCACCCACTTAGCCATAAAGCCTTTTATTTTTCACCCATTTTTGGTTAGAAATCCAGTTCGACTAAGTTGGTTTGTTTATTTTTCATTTTTTTTGTTTATATATTTTATCACTTGGGAATCTTAGAAGCATAATGCTATGTCCCAAAGTATATTTTTAGTTTGTATTTATTTGTATACTCTGTGGTAAAAAAAATAAAATCATTGCTAGAAAAGAAGAGAAGTGTAAGAAATTTGGTTCATCACCAATAGGTGAAGTTTGATTTCAAAGAGCAATTTTGGTTCGTTAGCTCTCGGCTTGTTTAACCGCTTGGTTATTGGTTAGTTTTTATTTGTAGCTAGTTTAGTCCAGAATTTTCTATCCGGTTAGCCACTTTTCCCAAAAATTCCTCACCTAACCCTAAGCCAAATTACAACCCTCAAGTACTTGTGTTTTATGCAATGCATATGTCGGTTAGATTTGACCCTTAAACAAGCCTATGTTTGCTTAGTCACCGTCTTGGCATCGAGTATTCTCAACATACACTATTACATGTATGATTACTAAATATAGTCATGTGTGTGTGAACATTGTATGGTTTGCAGGGTAGGAATGTGATGGAAACTAACATGTATTGTTCTCTAGACTTATGTCTTCATTTTTATTAAGCTTGATTGGAAACATCAATCGTGCTTGCTTGTAAATCCTTTAAACTTTGAATAATTGTTGCTTACGAGTCATTCTTGCTATTGTGGAGTTTGTTTCATTTGCTTGAGGACAATCAAAGTTCAAGTATGGGGATGCTTGATGTAACACAAAGTATACATCATTTAAGCATCAAATTATCCTCAATTTAATTAAAACACCACGCAAATTCATTGTATTTGGTACTTATTTGAGTTTTTTGTGAAACTGCAGGTCTTGGCACCCGCCAATGAAGATATAATGTAAAGATGGCGTTTTTAGAAGAAAAATCCAGAACCTACCAGACGTGCGTCATGTCGGGGGTGCATGACCCTGCTGAAGAGGTGCATGACCATGCACAGACCAAGGTGCATGATCATGCAGAAGAGGTGCATGACTGTGTACGAACCAACATGCATGACCATACCAGAGAGGTGCATGACCGTGCAAGGACCAAGGTGCATGACCATGTCGAAGTTGCATGAGCGTGCCGGACCAAGACTGCTAGTGCACGGGCCCGCACTACCAGTGAAGATCAAAGGTGCATGACCATGCTAGACCCCTACATGATCATGCACCTGATGCATGGCAGTGCACATGCAAGTGCCGAGCTAATGTGCATTACCATGCCACAAAGACGTACGGGTGTGACAACCTTCTCAGATATGGCACTGTGATTCTGGTCAGACGAAAGTATAAAATTGACTTACTAAATCGGTGCATGGTCGTGCACCTGATGCGAATGGTAGTGCACTTCGTCCAGACAGCTTTATAAACATTCAGTTGCCAACATTTTCAAGTGTTGGAGTATTGGGGATTCTCTCTCAACCAAGTGCAGAATTTTTAGGGGATTCTTGGAGGCTTCCACTAACACAAGATTCATCGTTTCATCCTTCAATCGTTGTTGATTTTGGTTTGCATTTCTATGTTTAAGAACATGTTTTGTATGATTATTTCAAGAATGATTGTAAGTGTATCAATCCTTATGGGCTAAATACTTTTACTATCTAGATAAAGTTGAAACTCTTTGTGATATATTATCTATGCATGATTTTGGTAAATTGGTGTTCTTTCAAGATTATGGTTGAACTTATGAGTTGATATTGACGGTCTTCATGCTTATTAGAGTTGAATAGCCTTGTTAGTTTTATAAATGCTTAGACATTCATGTTGGAAAAATATGTTTTAGGTATTTGTTTGTAAACTTTGAATGCTCATGCTTGATTTTTTTACATCTCTATGTTAGGAATGACTAGTGAAAACTAATTTGGTTGTAAAATTGTTGACAAGTATGGAACCTAGCACTTATTATTGGAAAATTGATGAGTGTTGTTATGATTCTTGACTTAGTGATGACTTGCTATTAAATAGTTATAAGTTGATGTTGATTTTATGAGTTTGGCTAGGTTAATGTAATTTAGGTGGATAGAATGTTTGTTCATGCTAACATTCCTTTGATTATGAGACTTTGTGGTTTTGAAAAACAATTTTTCTATGTTTATTTATTAATTGAAACCCACCATGATGATTATTCGCAAGTATTAGGTTGCTTGAGTGTTAATCAAGTATTTATTTTTAGATTCATGATGTTTTACCATATCATTGCAATTATATCATGGTAGTGGAGTGGATTCATGTCTAGGTGGTTTTGTTGGATTGATTTTTTCTTGTATTTTTAATTAGTTAAAAATTCAAATCAAGATTTCTTTGTTTGGTTAGTCATTTACAAAGAATTAGTACTAGAAAATCACCGTATCCATGGATAGACAATCGGTTTTGCCATGCTTTATTATGAAACGATAGGTGCACTTGCCTTTCGTGTGTGGTTTAGTTGAATGTGAAAACCTATTTTTAAAACCCAATTTGTGTGGAAATTTTATTCAAAAACATATATGTAAATATATATATATATATATATATATAGGGAGAGGATCAAGAGAAAACTCACCATTAAAGAGAAAACTAAAAAACTCCGTAAGAATTATTTTTAATTAAAAATAAAAAAATATTTTCAAAATTCTGTTTTAGCCATTATTCTTATATTTTCTTATATTTCACTTAAAAAATATATAAAAAATAAAAAAAAACCGATGTAATGCACATACGTATTACTGTGTGATACCGTTGTATTACACATGTGTATTACTATGTATTTTGGAGTTTAATAGTGTTTTATTGCATATATTCAATATTTGTGTATTGTATATGTGTAGTAGTGTTGTATTATATGGAAAAAATAATAATAAAATAAAAGTCGATGTGGTGCACATGTGCGTTAATGTTGTATTACACATACGTACTAATGTGTATTAGTCTTATATTGCATATATACAATGGTGTGTATCAAATATGTGCAATGGTGTTGTATTCTATGCAATACAAACACTTTTGCATATATGCAATACACACTATTACACATGCGCACTATACCGACGAGGTTACCGACAAGTTTTTTTTTTGTTTTTTGAACCAATAACAAGATATAAGAATAATGGAAAAAAAGAAACTTCAAAAAAAAAAATTTTTAAGTTAAAAATAGTTTTTTAGAAGTTTTTAGGAGTTTTTAAGTTTTCTCTTTAAGATGAGTTTTCACTGTATATATATAGGCAAAGTATAGAATGAAAACCCACTTGAGTTGTGAAAACCCTATGTAACATCGTTTTTTTTTGTTACATGTAATATATGTTGTTACATTTAATACAAAACATCGAAAACTTAAAAAAAATATTTTGCTATTTTTTTTACATTTTTTTAATAATTTTTATTTATGTTTTCATGAGAGAGAAAGTGTTAATTAACTTTAACATTTTTTATTAACTTTAATTGTGGACCACAAGATTTAATCTTTAATTAAAAACATGTGGTTGAGAATGAGTTTCTAGAGTTTTTATAACTCAAGTGGGTTTTTATTCTAACCTAACCCTATATATATATATATATATATATATATATATATATATATATATATATATATATATATATATATATATATATATTCAAGCATCATAACATGTTAAAATATTAATTTAGACATACCCGGCTCAACATGTCAAATTAACGATTATACATGTAAACAATGAAACGAGCATAGATTCATGTATTTGCATATATGTAAATAATGTGAATAACTTGAAATAAATAATTTATGATTCGATAATAATAATAATAATAATAATATAGCGTTGAAATCGAGGTTGTAACTTAACAACTACAAATCAATGGTATATATCATAATAAGAAGATAATCTCTCATAAAAATAAAAAATTTAAAATGGGTCAGGTATACAATACAAATACAATAAATGAAAAAAAAAACCAAAATGTTACACAACGTGTCACGGTTACTTAACCTCCACTTCGCGTAGCGCGATAGGTTAAATAAATACACATCGCATAACGTGACAGCCACCAAAATATCTGGATAATTATTAGCCTTCGCGTACCGCGATGAGGCTTTTATCTACCTGTCGCGTAACACAAAGGGAAGAAAAATAAAAATATTTATTTTCTTGTGTTGGTTGTCGTCTTACGTGTTTAAGGTTTTGGTTCTTGGTTGTTTTAGGAATATTATTGAAGGTCATTAGTAATAACATTTAATATTGATTTTAATTGATAGTAATAATAAAATAATGTAACTTCTATATAAATTTATAAGAACTTAGAAAATTGTTTTACGAATTTGTAAATTTATAGAAGAGATAAAATTTTAATAAAATTTATAACATCTCCAAAATGTCATGTAAAATTTTGAAAAGTTGTAAATTATTAAAATTTTATACCTTTTGTAATTATAAACAACTCTAGTTTTTCTAGTTAAATCAAAGTTTAAACGGTTAAATCTCAACTTGTCATTAAAACTTTTTTATTTTTCTCTTAATATAATATTCAAATTATGCAACGGCTATAATTATTTAAATCATGTAACGTTCAAATTTCCCACTTAAGATTTGAGTTTTAAATTTCACCCACATTCTATTATATTTTGTTAACGGCATTCTTCTTGTTATAAAGGACTACCAAGTTGATGAGCTTCGCCATCCACCTGGCAAAGTCAATAGATCTACAGAGATGGGACTGTTATAGGTAGGTGAGCGCCAGTGAGAATTCGCCGGTGATGTGGGAATTATAATTCTTGTAGGCAGTCAAAGACCTATTGCCACAGTAAACTTATGTGCGAGCTAGAAAAGCACATTGATTAACACCATAGGGTGTGATTAAACATTGGTTATTGTCACGAATAATTTTCAATTTGGTATTTTGGTATAAGCCAATGTGGTTTTTTATGTGTCCGATAAGTTTCCTACGAACAAAGGGTCTTTGACCGCCTACAAAATCATGATTCCTATCATTACAGGCAAATTCTTGTCGGCGACCTCCCTATGGCGGTGACATCACTCCCTGCTCCGCAACATATATAATTCAGGATATCTCTCTCGCACAATAGTGTAATCACTTTTTTTAAGGTATAAGTTGATTTATTTCTTTAAATTATGGATTCTAACTGTTAAAAAGTAATCACGGGTTTAGAACTGCTTAATATCATGTGGATTTAGTTATGATGATTTTGTGTCCTTTAAATCTTCAATTGTTAAAAGAATTTAAAAAAAATGGATCATAACAGTTATTCATGGGTTTCAAGTATTTTCTTGCATTTTTACTTTAATCATATATATTAATTATGTGAATAGATACAGTCGTTGCTTTGAGCAAATTCTTGGGGATCGCTAGAGGGCCTGTATCTCATAATGGAACATGAGAACTTTGATTTATTGACAGGTGTTGTCTTACAATTTCTTAGGTTTGAGATTTTGGTGTAGATAATGCCTTTTCATTGAAATCTATCAGGAACCACATCGATTATATGATTTTATCTGACGGGGTGAAGAGGTAGGTCCCAGCAGAGCTCAGTTGGACCCGCAAGACTCACCTTGAACAGGGACGTCTGCGCAACGACCAACTGCTTCTACAGGACCCACCATGCTCAGAGAAGACCTTACGCGCAGTACGCCAGCTGTACCCGCAGGGAAAGCCTCCCAATGGTGAAGTACCCCGCTTGTTCCCGCAGTTGCGGATACAAGCCATCAGGGAAGGCTACCCGCACTGATAGCAAGGCTACCCGCACTGATAGCAAGGCTACACGCACAAGGCACTAACTCTTGCTACTTCAGTAGTCACCTGAAGGAATGAGCAAGGCGGGAATACTCCCGCCCAAATGAGCCAGTCCGTATGCTTCTGGAAGATCTTTTGTACTATACCCACCAAGGTATGGGCAAAACAGACGATCTGACCAGAGCAGCCCATGAACCAATCACAGGGTGACAGCTCACCGACAACAGTACGAGGAGGAGCACCCTCTAGTACTGTTTGTCACTATTAGCCGCTGCCTACTCACCAACCCTTACTATGGGACGTGCGCAGCCTACAGTTGGTGGAACAGTGCATAGCCGGCAGTAAAGGAACAGTATACAGCCGACCTTGTCACTGTCGGTCGCAGCCTATCCACCAACCAGCATGGCTTGTGCGTAGCCCACTGTTGGTAGAACAGGAATACTATTCAGCCGGCTGTACATTCTAGGAAACCTACCTTCGGCTATAAATACTCCAACACCTTGGAATGGTAAGGACATCATCTGATATCTCATTATCTTATCTTCTCTAGCAATCTCTTAATATACACTTATATTCAGAGCAATCTAGTCTGATTCTCACGCCGGAGGGTGGTCACAAGGAGGAACCCCCCCCCCTTCTCAGTGACGAGCTTACGGTGTCTGTTTTGCAGGTCACCTGAAGAACAACTTTCTTTGCTGGACCTCATCCTCGTGGGAAACATTACTTAACCCCCAGATTATCCATAATCTGCCCAGGGTCACTTAGTGTTTCTTCATTGGCGCCATCCGTGCATAAAAGCTAGAACTAATTCTTAGTTTTTTCAAAATTTCTGAAGAAATGATTAACGTTACTCCGGTCCCAAGGCCAGTAAGTGACCAAGAAACCCCGGTGACCACAACCCCAGCAACTGGGGGGAACACTGGCGGTTATACAAATTTTACGAACACTACCCCGGTTACCCAAGCCGGGACAAGTGCAGTAAACAATATTTCACTGGGGTTCACTGATGCCCAGTTGGAGAAACGGACGAGGGTCCCTCGCCAAACACTAGATCAAGTTAAGGCGTGGGCCGAAGCACGTCAGAAAGAGTTCCAAGCTGAGTTGGATGAACGCTTGCGTTCACTTCAACAGGCTGACGAATTCGGCAGTACTCGCCAACATCTCAACATGAACAGTGAGTGCGAGTACTCAGACGATGAGCGGGAAGAATCCGATACCGACGCAAACCCTCGCCATAAGGCATAAGGGAAGCGTAAGGAAACGGACTTCCAACCGACAAGGAATTTTGGAGAAACCTTTAAACCGACGAACGCGGGGAGAAACCCGCGTGACTTCTCCAAAACCTTTAGACCAACTGCTGCAAATGCAGGAAAGTCTAAGTTTGCAAGGGACATTGCGGAAGCAATCGCCCCGAGAAGTGCCAAACAAATGTCCAACATCGGCACTTATGATGGTCTATCCGGCCCAGATGACCACTTGAACAGATTCATTGCGGGGGCAACCGTCAGTAACTGGACGGAACCCACGTGGTGTTATATGTTCCAGATGACTCTGGTTGGAGCGGCCAGGGCATGGTTCGATCGTTTACCGGTCCACCACATCTATGATTGGGCGGACTTTCAAAACAAGTTCAGCCAACACTTCAGCCAACAGAGGAAGCTAGGTATTTGGCAGTTAAGGGTAAACTTTGACACCTCATCCAGCTCTCACCCTCTTGTTGGCGGAAGAGATAACACACACCCTTCAAGCCGAAAACACCGGTGGACGCCACTCACCAAAAGCGTCACGGAGATATTTGCCACCGAAAAACTACCATGGCCAAAAGCTCCAATGATCCGGCAGCGACCTAATGCGGATCAAAGCAAATCCTGTGACTTCCACGGGACAAAAGGTCATAGTACGGAGGAGTGTACATCCTTGAAGGATATTGTTGAAACATTCGTCAAGGATGGAAGACTTGCACACCTTGTGGCATCAATCAAGAAGGGAGGAAGGAATGATAACCGGTACAGAGGCAACGGACGAAAGCCCGTTGACATCAGCATCAATATGGTTCATGGTAAGATCAGAGGAAGAAAAAGGCGAGCGACAGAACCATGCGCGTGGAAGGAAGCTGAGGTGCGCTTCCCGCGAGTGCCAGGAGGACCCAGCAAAGAAGGCCCTATCGTCATCAAAAGCCAGCTGGGGCACTACATCACTTCTCGCACTCTTGCTGACAACGGCGCCTCGTCAACAGTGATGTACAGACAGTTCTTCGACAAGCTAGATGACGAAGACAAGGAACGCCTGGAAACGATCTACGCCTCGATGGAAGGGTTCGACGGCAGCACAAACACCCCCCTAGGTATCCTATCTTTCCCCGTCACTCTTACGGACGGGAATCACTCACGCACAGAAGACGTGGATTTTGTCGTGATGAGGAAGCCACACCACACATACGACATTCTCTTCGGAAGAGACGGGATGGCAAGATTCAACGCCGTGGTATCTTCAGTCCACGGCATGATGGGATGGCCAACAGCTGAGGGTGTAGCGATGATCACCGGCATTCCCCAGGTATGCATCGCATCTGTCTCATCTAAACCCAAACCAAAGATGGCTAAACCAACCATCACCGAACCGGAAAGTTGGGCCTTCAACGGCAAATACCCTGACCAGGCCGTTTCCATTGGCCCAACAGTTGTTAATCCCACACGCACCTTACTCAAACGCTTATTACAGAAAAACGCTGACATCTTCGCGTGGACACCAGCTGACATGACTGGTGTACCCCGAAGTAAGGCAGAGCATAAGCTCAAGTGCGATCTGGCTGTTACGCCAGTCGTACAAAAGTGTAGAGTAATGGGGCCAGAACAAACTAACGCGTGTAGAACCCAAGTCAAGGAACTCCTTGACGCAGGCATCGTACGCGTTAGTAGATATCAAACATGGGTTGCAAATCCCGTTATGGTACCGAAGAATAACAAACAATGGCGCATGTGCATAGATTTCAAGGACTTAAACAAAGCATGCCCAAAAGATTGTTATCCGTTACCCGAAATTGATCTTAAGGTGGATTCGTTAGCACTGTTTCGCCTTAAATGCTTCCTGGATGCTTATAAGGGGTACCATCAAATCCACATGGCCGTCGATGATCAGGACAAAACCGCTTTTCGGACGCCCGATGGCACATTTTGTTACCAAATGATGCCATTTGGACTTAAGAATGCCGGGTCCATATACCAACGCCTGATGGACAACCAGTTTCATGCCAAAATTGGGAGGAACTTGGAAGTCTACATGGATGACTTGGTCGTCAAAAGCCCTGACACAGAAGCGATGTTGAAAGACATCGAAGAAACTTTCAACACGCTTAGGAAGATAAACATGAAACTCAACCCGAGCAAGTGTGCCTTTGGAATGGAAGAAGGGAAGTTCTTGGGGGTCATCGTCACTAAAGATGGCTTCAGAGCGAACCCTGAAAAGGTCGAAGCCATTATCAAAATGGAATCACCTACTACCATCAAACAGGCTCAGACACTGAATGGACGACTAGTGGCACTTAATCGCTTTTTGGCAAACCACGCGGATAAGTCGTTTCCTTTAGTGTCAACGTTGAGAAACTGTTTAAAGAAAACGCACTTCCGCTGGACACCAGAAGCGGAAGCAGCTTTTCAGGAGATTCGGTCACGCTTGATCGAACTCCCAACGCTCACAGCACCAAAAGCGGGAGAGGAGTTAATCCTATACCTTTCCGCAACAGATAGAGCAACCGGGGCAGTCCTGCTAGTAGAGCGAAAAGGCATCCAGATGCCAATCTATTATGTCAGCCGTATCCTAACAGACGTAGAAACCCAGTACTCTACCCTCGAAAAATTAGTCTTAGCACTTATACACGCTTCACGCAGGTTAAGACGATATTTCCAGGGTCACCCAATCACCATTCTCTCCAACTTCAAACTTGCAAACGTTCTACGCAAACCCGAGTTATCGGGACGCCTAGCCAAATGGGCAATTGAGTTGGGGGAATACGCGATAAAGTATAAGCCAAGACCAGCCATAAAAGGCCAGGTTTTGGCCGACTTTATTGCGGAAGTGCCTGCATCGCGGGAAAAAGAGTGCCAGGAAGAGGCTCAACCCTCTCCAGCACAGGACATCAATGATGTCTGGCGACTCTACACTGATGGAGCAGCCAGTAACGAGGGTTCAGGCGCAGGGCTGAAACTAACCAACCCAGCAGGCCAAGAATACACTTACGCTATTCGACTGGATTTTCCAAGTACGAATAACGAAGGCGAGTATGAAGCATTCTTGGCCGGGCTGAGAATTGCGCGTAAGATGAGAGTGAAACACTTGGAAGCCCACGTGGATTCCATGTTAGTAGCCAACCAAATCAACGGGACGTACACGGCCGTGAACGACACAATGGCCCTGTACCTCGCACAAGCAAAAACCCTTATGCGCGACTTTAACGATTGCAAAGTCATACATGTCAAGCGTAGTGAAAACAAATCTGCGGATGCGTTAAGCAAGCTTGCATCATTAGCCTTCACCCACTTAGGAAAGGACATCCGCATTGAACTCCTCGAGGCACCTTCAGTCCCGCACAAGGAAATTTGTGTCATCCAAACCGGCACAGAAACGTGGATGACACCAATAATAAAATACCTTGCGGCAGGTACACTACCAGAGTCAAAAACACAGGCAAGAAAACTACGCTGTAAAGCACTGAATTATCAACTCATCGATGACATCCTTTACAGACGTAACTTTCTTGGCCCACTCTTAAGATGTGTGGGCAACCAAGATGCTGACTACCTCCTAAGGGAAGTACACGAAGGCATCTGTGGATTACACGCAGGTCCACGCGCTGTTGTAGCTAAGCTAAACAACGCGGGATACTTTTGGCCGGGGATGCATACGGATGCGCTGGCATACATCAGAAAATGCAGGTCTTGTCAGCTCTACGCACCCAACACGCATCGCCCGAAGAATGAACTTGTTCCAGTCACCTCTTCATGGCCATTTCAGAAGTGGGCCATCGATGTGACAGGCCCATTTCCTAAAGCAGCAGGAAATGTTCAGTTCCTAGTGGTAGCCATCGACTACTTCACCAAGTGGATAGATGCAAAACCCTTAGCCCAAACAACCGCGAAACATATCTGGGAATTTATTATTTGTCGTTTTGGACTTCCACAGAATTTGGTGAGCGATAACGGCACCAACTTTGCTGACAAGAAGCTACAAAAGTGGCTGGAAGAACTTCAAATCACCCACACTTTTACCTCAGTGGCGCACCCGCAGGGTAATGGTGAGGTAGAAAGAGCAAATAAGAGCATTGTCGAAGGCATAAAGAAAAGACTCTTGGAACACAGATCCGGCTGGGTGGACGAGCTTCCGCACGTCCTTTGGGCAAACAGAACGCTGAAAAAGGCCAGTACGGGAGAAACCCCGTTCAGTCTCACTTATGGCACTGAAGCCATGGTCCCGGTCGAAATTGGTTTACCCTCACCAAGGGTCTTGATTCAGCCAGAAGACAATGATGCGGAAAGACGGTTAGACCTCATGCTAACCGAGGAACGCAGAGACTTAGCCGCAGTGCGCGAAGAGAACTACAAGCGACAAATGCAAAAGTACTACAACACGCGGGTAAAACTCTGCAACTTCAATGTAGGAGACTACATACTGCGTAACAACGAGGCTTCGAACCAACAACGCCCAGGAAAACTGGCCCCGGTCTGGGAAGGGCCATACATTATCAAAGAAGTTCTGGGAAAGGGCGCGTACCGGCTCGAAAGGCTCGATGGCACTCCCATCCCAAGAACATGGAATGGAGCTCAATTACGCAAATGTTATATGTAGATCAATTCCAAACTTGTAAAGAAAAGGCCTAGAGCCACTTCTAATGGAAATGATTCTCCTTTCACAATGTGTTGATAGCCTTACCTTTATACTTATGAACTTCCCACACTGATGTGCCGGTATTCACCGCATAAATATGGGAAGAAGTAAGTCGTTACGTGTGGAAGGCGGCAAAACCCGCATAAACACAAAACGGTAAAAATTTCAAGTTTTAAGGAAAACCTCCACGCAGGTCAGATGTAGGCAAAGTTTAGCCATCCTACTAAGTGCAAGTGACGGTCTTACCCGCACAATCACGAACAAAGAGGCAAAACTTCAACCTATTATCTACCACGTTCAAAGGTTAACTTATTCTAAACACTTAGAAAATTTCAAAGGAAAAGATGAGGAAAACTTCCACGCAGGTCAGATATAAGTAAAGTTAAGCCATCCTACTAAGTGTAAGTGACGGTCATACCCGCACAATCATGAAAGAGGAAGCGAAACAAACTTATAATTTGCCACGTTAAAAAGTTAACTTATCTAAGTACTAAAGAAATTGCTAAGTTAAATCAAAACATGCGTAAAATAAACAAGGCAAGGAATTAACACAATCTTTATTTCATCAAAATTCAAATATTACAAAGATTGCTGGGTGCATATCCGCATAAAAAAGAAGCTATACAAAAACAAAAATCTACGCTAATGGTGGAAAGGGATCTTCAGGATCAAGCTTCAGGACCACTTCCACTTGGACCCGCACCATCAGTAGAGCGTGGCGGTTCAAGGAAAGCTTTAAGGATAGCTAGCCCATCATCAGCAGCGGCAACTTCGTTCACCTTCTCCACCACCGGATGCGGGAAGGCGGCATACTGGTTCACTGCTTAGTCATAAACAGCTTCAGTATCCACATCGTACAAAGGGAAGTTGGAAGGCAGGATGCCTTTCTCAACGAACCCTAGACCAAGCAGGAAGCCGGCCTTTTCCCCATCCTCATGAGAAGCGTTGAGGGCTGCGCTCATAGCATCGTCATAAGACGTCTCTGTGAAGACCCGATGCACAACCTACAAAAAAGAAAAAATACAAGTATCAAAACCTTTTTTATTTACAAAGAAAAGCGTAAAGACATTATGAAGTTAAGCTTACCTGAGACAACGCTTCTCGAAGAAGCCATTCCTTGGCAACCAGAGCTTCTTGGAGGGCGGCTTGAGCTTGGTTACGGGCGCGTTCGGCTTCACTTTGGTTGAGGTTGGCAAGCAACACTTCTTTAGCCGCAGCCTCTTCAACGCCCTTTAGCTTCCGCTCAGTCTGGTCAAGCACCCTCCTCTGGTCCAGGATCTCTTGGAGCTTCTTCGCGTCCTCCATCGCCAAGGCATCATGAGCCTGTTGGAGCGCCTCTAGTTTAGCTTTAAGTTCCTCATTCTCGAGGCGTAGAGGCTCAGCAACAGCTTCAGCCTTGGTGGCCCTTTCAGTTGCGTTCCTAGCAGTTTCCTTAGCCAGCCGAAGCTGTTCGTTAACAGCTTGGGCAGCCTTGGAACGGGCCTCGAGACGGGCCTGAACTTCAACTTCAAGGGCCTTGAACGCCTTATCCTTCTCCGCAGCAGCCGCGGAGAGCCTCCTATTCTCCTCCCGGACAGCCCGCGCCTGAGCTACTTCTTGGATGCGAGCTGCTTTTAACTTGTCGTTTTCACGACAAAGCAGCTCGACGCGCGGCTGCATCCGGGCCAGGAGAACCCGAAGCTCATTGGTTAGCCTACCCTCCTGGTAGCTAGCCATGGCTTCCCCCAACTCACCACTGGGAGCTGCGTGACGAGCCCACTCCACGCACTCCACAGGTGTGTGAAGAGTTGTTCCTCGGCGGATGTTCCATCGTGGAACATACACTTCATTGGAATCCGATACTGCAAAACACAAAAATCAGTTAGGAAAAGATGATAGAAAAAAAAAAAAGAGGAGGCCAAAAGAACCCTACGCACCTGTAGGGTCAACAACAGGCCGATAGCCGCCAAACCCATCACCTGAACCCAAGGGAAATCCGTCCAAGAGATCAGGTAGATGGGAAGGAGGCAGAGGTTGGCGAGAAGCCCCATGCACCTGAAGGATCGGCCGTCGTTGCCGATGACGGAGGAGGCATGGTGAAGGCCGCCGCGGTAGTAGAAACCAACGGAGGTGAACTCACTGTAGGTGAACTCACAACCGTGGTCGCCGCTGCGGAGTCCGCAGAAAAAGTAACCGCCGGCTCAGTGAAAGATGCGGTAAATATGGCACTGACAGCCGGCGGTGATGTCATCACAGCTGGAACAGGTGGCTCAACGGAGTGAGCAACTGAACCAGCGGAAGCAGGCGCAGGCGCGGCCGCCTGGGTCGTCGCCTCAGGAAGGCTGACCAAGCCTACCGTCATGGGTCCGGAGGTACTCCTCCCCGCTTCACCCTGGAATGCGGTAGCATCCACGCCTGCACAAAGAAGATAAGTATTAATGATGGAATGCTATGAAGTTAAAAATAAAGTTTGTACTTACGGGTTTTCTTGAGCCTGAAAGTGCGGACAGGCGGGGATGAACCCGATGGAGCCGGCCTCTTCACGCCGCTCACCGTTGTCTTCCTGGGCTCTCCGGAGGTGACAGTCGTCGCAGCCTCCGGAGCAGTGGTCTTATCACCACCGGGGTTCCCCGCCACCTCCTCGCTCTCGGTCTCTAAATCAGACCGAGGCACCGGATCGGCAGTGGAGGCCACCTTCACCTTCCCCTTCCCGCCGGCAGCCTTCTTCTTCCGCACCAACGAAGGACCATCTGCGGATTCCTCATCAGAACACAGGATTAGAGGAATTCCAGCAGAGGTTTCAACATTGAGGGGTCAAGGGTTGAATAACGCCTTACCTGGCCGCCTGGCGCTCAGGATCTCGTGGCCTGGCGGGTAGACCTCCACGAACCGATCCGCCGTCTGTGCAAGGATGGGCAACTTGTTCTCATCTAGAGCACGAGTACCCATCCGAGCGGGACTATCAGCCTCCCGCGGATACAGGAGCGACTGCAAGTCGTTCCCCTCTGAAATAAAAGACAAACAGTTAGAAGACAAACATATATAAACAAAGAAGACAGAGCATACCGTAAGGGACAGAGTTCAAACCGTATTCAAGGACAATCGGGATCTTTTGCGCATCCGCATCCTTCCACACCCGGCTCATCCCGAGCATCACCATCCCGGACTCCGCAAAGCGGTAAACCGGAGATTGGACTCGGGATATCTTCGAGAACCATTCCGCCTCCTGATAGTTGGAGGCGTGAAGGCTGGGGAGTGCTTGCCCATTCTTGAACTTCATGGCAAGGGGGATGGCGCGAGCAGAGATAAAAAAGAACTCCCGCTTCCATGAACGAAGACTGCGCTCGGTTGCGCAAATCTTCAAACCCTTGATCCGGGTTATCAGAGTATACCACCCCTGGATGCACCTCCAAGAGTAGAAGGTCATCAGGCGGTCGACGAAGGGCTCAACGCCAAGAATCCGGCACACCCACTCGAAGTGGCGAATCTTCGCGATCGCCATCGGGTGCACCTCGGTCAGGTGCACACCGTGCCTCTCCAGGACACGGTACACAAACTTTGTCAAAGGGAACCTAAGATTCCCATAGACAAAGAATGCGACATATACCCCGATCTTGCCTCTGGGGGCATCATACACCGTCTGATGAGGTTCAGGAAACTCAGGCTCGAGAGACTCGAGCATGAACTTCCTGACGATGTACTAATATAGATCGACAGGCAGAGCACACTGGCACTCGCCAGCAGTACTCTTGTCATCCTTGTCGGACGTGGATGACGGGTGCTCGGCGTACACCCCAGCCTCCTGGGCTGTAGCCTCAAGATCGTGAACAGAAGACATTTTGCAGGTATGAAAAAGAGAACGATTTCAAGAGAATGCTCGACTGAAAAGGTGAGTATTCGCCGGAAATCGTTTTGAAGATGAAGAGAAAAGTGAAAGTGTGGATTACAAAGGACCCTCTCCCCCTTTATATACTAATCGCAATTAATGCGATGAATTTAATGTGGAAGAGAGAGAAATCACAGGTGCAATGAAACTATGACACGTGGCAAAAAGCAAGCTGGCAACAGCTGTTGAAAAGACGCGTGCCAGTAATTTCGCGGCCACGCGCCCGAAAATTCGCGCCCACGCGTGCCTGAAAAAGCGCCTGGGATGACCATATACTGTCACGTCGCCATAACTTCCTGCACGTCCTGACACTGTCAGAAGAAACCGTCGGACGACGTTTCAATAGTTTGGACTGTTCTTATCCTTTTACCAACTCTTCGAATTTCAAAATTTCAAAAAGATTCAAAAGCGGGAAAATACCCCTTACCTTGGCAACCAAGTAATTATAAGACAGGTGCGAGTAAAGTGTTAAGGCAAAACCCTTCACATACTTAGCACCAGCAGGGAATTGACGCCAGGAATACCTTGGAAGTAAAGTAACCGTAAGACGAGTACGGGTACAGTGTCAAGGCAAAACCCTTCACATACTTAGCACTCCGCAGGGAATTCAAACCAAGAAGGATCTTCTGGGCCATGCTTGCGGAAACGGGAATAACATCCCCGCATGGCGGGAACGTCGAGAACTATATTGTTTGAAACTCCAAGATGGAATTGGTGGTTTTAACATAATTGATCACTATGTTGAAAACTACCAAAACCCCATGGAGAATCCACACAAGTGGGACTCAACGCTCCTGACTTGCAAGGAGGTTACAGACCTACCCGCTTCATACCCAAAGATCAAGCAGAAAAGTCGGGAATTTCTGCGTGACATTAGGAAAACCGCGGGAAGAATCCCCACGGAAAACCTTAAAACTAAAAACCCTTTTCAAAACCCCTTGCTAGTCCAAAAGTTCACCTCACTTATTAATAATTCATGAGAAGAACATTGGACTGGGGGGACTTGAAGAGGTAGGTCCCAGCAGAGCTCAGTTGGACCCGCAAGACTCACCTTGAACAGGGACGTCTGCGCAACGACCAACTGCTTCTACAGGACCCACCATGCTCAGAGAAGACCTTACGCGCAGTACGCCAGCTGTACCCGCAGGGAAAGCCTCCCAATGGTGAAGTACCCCGCTTGTTCCCGCAGTTGCGGATACAAGCCATCAGGGAAGGCTACCCGCACTGATAGCAAGGCTACCCGCACTGATAGCAAGGCTACACGCACAAGGCACTAACTCTTGCTACTTCAGTAGTCACCTGAAGGAATGAGCAAGGCGGGAATACTCCCGCCCAAATGAGCCAGTCCGTATGCTTCTGGAAGATCTTTTGTACTATACCCACCAAGGTATGGGCAAAACAGACGATCTGACCAGAGCAGCCCATGAACCAATCACAGGGTGACAGCTCACCGACAACAGTACGAGGAGGAGCACCCTCTAGTACTGTTTGTCACTATTAGCCGCTGCCTACTCACCAACCCTTACTATGGGACGTGCGCAGCCTACAGTTGGTGGAACAGTGCATAGCCGGCAGTAAAGGAACAGTATACAGCCGACCTTGTCACTGTCGGTCGCAGCCTATCCACCAACCAGCATGGCTTGTGCGTATCCCACTGTTGGTAGAACAGGAATACTATTCAGCCGGCTGTACCTTCTAGGAAACCTACCTTCGGCTATAAATACTCCAACACCTTGGAATGGTAAGGACATCATCTGATATCTCATTATCTTATCTTCTCTAGCAATCTCTTAATATACACTTATATTCAGAGCAATCTAGTCTGATTCTCACGCCGGAGGGTGGTCACAAGGAGGAACCCCCCCCCCCCCTTCTCAGTGGCGAGCTTACGGTGTCTGTTTTGCAGGTCACCTGAAGAACAACTTTCTTTGCTGGACCTCATCCTCGTGGGAAACATTACTTAACCCCCAGATTATCCATAATCTGCCCAGGGTCACTTAGTGTTTCTTCACGGGGATTTAAGTACGTTGGAACTGCTTACTCCCTATTGAAATAAGCATATTGGAATCTCAATTGCCTAACTTTACATACTAGCCTTGTGAATGATGTAATTTATGTCCCTTCGGTTCTGTGTGTTTAGCTCGAATGCGGAGAAGTGCCTGGATCATTTATTTGGAATGTGCGAGATTGCTTCTAGGCTTTGGAATGCTATATGTAAGTGGCTTAAACTGCCATTAGTAACCGACCCTTCTATTTCAAGTATTATTGTTTGGCTTGAGACGTTAGCAGTTGCTGGCAAGAAGAATATGATTCCCGGGATTATTCTTTCTACATGGTGGATCATTTGACAAGCTCATAACAAAGTAGTCTTCTCTAGTATAGATAGAAGAAGTGACCCAATTTTCAATTATCTCCTTAATTATTCGTTTTTGTGGATTACAAATAGAAATAGTAAAAGTATTGTTAGTTGGAACGAGTTGCTTAAAATCCCCTTTTCAATTCATGTAATTTTATTTTCTAACTGTTGCTAGCTTCGTTAATATATAAATTATTAGTTCGGAAAAAAAATTGTCAGTTTCCATTGCATGTAACACTTCATCCATCTAACAGAACAAGGTTCCATATGAAAATCACAAGTTTTAACTGTGGGCAAACAAAACAAAAACTCTACCAAATCCTTCAATCCTCAATATTTGAAAATTTCACAAAGTTTGATAAATGCTATCGGGTAGAAAATGAATTGTTTCTTCAAATTCAAAATCTAGATTTTCAATCTCCACATATTATCAATTCATGTGTAATGTATTATGAGTTTTTGTCCTTTGAACCCTCAAATGTTCTATTAATTCAACTATTTACTCCTCCCCCACACCAAATAAATAAATAAAAACCTAATTATATATATATTTAAAAGGCAAATGGTGGTTTACTCACAAATTACACAGTTCATAAGAACAGCCTATTGACCGTCTGACAGCTGTGCAAAGCTTTACTGATTTCAATGTGACAGTTATCATACAAGTCTTATTGCATTTGGTACAATTACTCATTGACTCAAAAGCACAGTTACTCGAAATTGGGGGTTAGGGTTTCGCAATCAGATATCTCAATGGCGTCAAACGCTGATTCGGAATCGAAGAAAGGAGGCGGAGGGAAACCGAAGGCCACAAAGTCGGTCTCAACTACACATCGAATCTGTGATCTGAATAGTAATGACCCATTGCGATTTATGTATACTTTTAACTCCTTTTCTCCTTAATCTTGGTTGATTGTATATGCTCCTCTGATTTGAGGAGGACGATGGTATTTCAGGTTACGGCTTGGTCAGCTGCAAACGGCTATTCACAAGTGACGGAAAACGGTGGTTCGAGTTTTGGATTCCGACGAGGGTTAAGGTAATGTGTTATTCAGGCCTTTTGGTTTAGTTTTGCTTACTGAAGGTTTTCCTACGACTATGTCTGACTGGATTCAAGTAATTACTTTACGCCCAGACACTAACTTTATCAATGAAGTCTATTATTAAGTTGTTAATAGAATCTGCACACTTTATCTAATTACATATAGATGTTTCTTTCTGTAATTTTATAAACAATAATAATCAAGTTCACGAGCCAGGATAATATTTATGTTTATGCATGCACCTTATATAATATCCATGTTAGTTTTTTGCTTTTCCCGGCGTCGATTTCTTGCTTTGCTCCTCATGATGCTATGTATTTTGGTTAATTGATTTGGTTTCTTCGATTTGGAGTACTACAAGTCCTTACTACAACACGTCTATGGGGTTTACTGCCAGCGGATGAATCGAGAACTTACAAGCACGCCGCCGTCGACAGCCACCGTCAACTTTTAACAAATACTTCTTTTTTTTTTAAACCGATAACAATTAATTTATCATTAAAATCAAAACGATTACAATAAAGTGGCAGGCAAACGGGCAACAAGCTGCGCCGCAACCCCCTTTTGAATAGCAAAACCAATTCTACTAAAAACAAAGCGTTGGGTCTTAGGAGACGACAAAGTACCATGAACGACACGCTAAATGATGTGTTGTAAAACACACGTATTTTCCGCACATTTTATCTACGTATTGTAATATATTTTATGTGCTTTTACTTAATTTATATAGGTTTTACATATATTTAATAATCATGTAGGTTTTGGGTTACAAGGAAGAGAAACCGAGCTTTTGGAGTAGTTTACGAGCCTTTTACGCTTACGTTTTCAATTAAAAACTCATGGCCCGGTCCGTTACATAATGGAAAAGCCCAAGCCTACTATTATATTTTATTATAAAAAAAGAAAAAAAAACCTAGCAGCCAAGGGGGCTAGGCGATCGGCCAGCAGCAAGGAAGAAGAAAAGAAAAAAAGTTTTTTCGGCTTGGAGTTTGGGACTTGTGGCGGCTAGGGAAGGAAGAAGGAAGCAAGTGCAAGCCTCGGGATTGATTCATCATCGTTTTACAGCCACGGAGCAGCCCCAGAACATCCAATATCCTATCAATAATTTCATTGTTCATCAACTTTGATTTTCTTGTTTAATTATTAACTAGTTTTGCAATTACTTGAAAGATTAATTTGTTATTGATTATTGTTGATCATTGGATGTTTGTTAAGATGATTGGTATGAGTTTAATGATGTGTTTATTAATTGTTCATGGTTGTCCAAATAATATGAGAGGCTAAATTTGCTAGTTCTACCTAGGAATGATGATTATTGTTAGTGTTTGATAGGTTTTATGGATTGTTTGATTAATAGACCTTAATTTTTATTGTAAAGTTTGATTTAGACATGAAATAGGTTGTGTTTAAGGGCTGGAAATATTGGTTAATTCATTGCATAAGCCCCGTGTGTCGATTGATTAGTTTTGTATTGATTGATCGGTGCATTGTTTGATTCTAGACTTTGTGTATAGGGTTTTGTTGCGTGATTATTTGGATTAAGTACAGCGGTTAGGCACCTTCTTTGAGACCGAGAGGTGATAAAAAGTTAGGATTGTCTCATTGCCTTCACATGCTAGAATAAGGATTGCGTGAGAGCGAGTTCGTTTCTTGTCAGGTTTAGGTGTTTTGAGTGACTAGTTGATCTATTTTGGTTTAAGTTGAATGTTTCCTCCATCCTTGGTTGTGTAGTATTCATTGCCATTAGGGTCGAGTGTTGGTGAGACCGAGAGGTGATCCTTCATTAGAACACGTTAGCAATTGTTTCCCGGTTTGGTCGTTTTAAGCGATTTTGAGTAATTTAGGCTTGTTGAGTTCTCCCCGAGAGGTGATCCAGTGAGCCTGAGCGATCCTTAGTCGTGTCATCTTTAGGGACCGGTGTCTTGAAGTCATTTAATCCATTAGCTTGTTAGGCGTACAATTTGATTCAGACCTAGGTAGACGTTTTTCTCCATCTTAAGTTAACACAGTTAGTTTGTCGTTAAGTTTTCTATTTTTGGTAAGTTTTGTCAGTCAGTCTAGTTAGTTCAGTTAAGTTAAAAGAATTCAAAAATCAATATAATATTATTCTAAGGTAGGTCTTGTCTAGGGTTAGTGATCGTTAGCGTCTTACGTGTCCACGTGTTCGATACTCGGACTTCCTAGGTCTATACTACTTGCGATCGGTACACTTGCCGGTTGTGTGTGGTTTTAGGATTTTCGTTTTAATATTAAAGCTTAGTTGTGAGGGTCATTATTATAGGGTTATTAGACACACGTCAAGTTTTTGGCGCCATTGCCGGGGACACGGTTTTAGGCGTTTTGAGAGCAATCCGAGTTAGGACTTACCTTTTGTGTTACTTGTAATTATTTTTGTTTTATTTTACTTATTTGTTAGAATAGTTTAAATAATCTTATTTCTAATTATAGTTTTTATGCGATAGACTCGATCTCGTGGACCACCCGACACTGAAGCATTTCCCAAGCCAGAGAGAACCGTTTCACCCTCGTCCACTTCTTCATCCGTTGACTCCGACGATAGGGATAGGATCATGAGCGACATTCCACCACTGAGGAGGAAAGTTGCGGACCGGGCCCGATCGGCCAATGCTGGCGCAAGATCCAGCATCGCACCCCCCGCCATTGGAGTTGCTACGAACTGGCAGATCCCGTCGAACATTCTAAATTCCATTGCTCATTCTGCTCAGTTTCACGGGTTGCTTCATGGGAACCCACACTCTCATCTTACTCGCATCGTGTGTATCTACGACACTTTCCATCTTGTAGGCATTTCCGAAGACGCCGTTAAGCTCTGCGTCTTTCCGCTTTCACTCGCTGATCAAGCGAGTCTGTGGCCGAGTCCCTTCCACAGGGCTCTATAGCTACTTGGGCTGCCATGCAGACCCAATTTCTTGAGAAGTATGATCCTCCGGCTAAGGCCGCTCGTCTACGTAATCAGATACATTCTTTTCAGATGGAGGACACCGAGAGTTTCTACGAGACTTGGGAGCGATTTAAGAATCTATTAGCATTGTGCCCGAACCACGGCTTGCAAGATTGGGCGGTTGTCGAGAAATTTTATAATGGAGTGACGTACGCGACGCAGAGTATGCTCGACACGGCGGCGGGAGGAAATCTGTTGACGACTAAGGACCCTGATGAGTGTATCGCTTTATTTAATGGGTTAGCTATGAGTGGATACCAAAGACCATCCGCCAGAGGAGGTAAGACTGTCGATTCCATATCACGAAGCATGCATTCGGTGGACACGAGCACTGCACTGACGGCACAGGTCGAGGCACTGGCAAAGATGGTGAAGGAGCTGCAGGTGAAAAGTCAGCTTTGTGAGATTTGTAGAGGAGGGCATGATACCATTCAGTGCCCAGTCAGTTCGCAGGAGGAGGCCATAGACTTCATAGGAAATCCAAACCGAAATCCAAATTCTTCCAATTCTTATAATTCGGGATGGAGAGGCAATCAGAACTCCAACTGGAGGGGCGGTAATCAGTCCGGTTTTCAGCAGCGTCAGAGTTTATTCCAGGATGCGGGCGAAGGAACAAGCAGTGGGGAGAAGAATCCCACTTTGGAGGAGATGATGGCGCAGCAGACGCAGATGTTGTTGCAGCTTATGACGCGTGAGGATTCCCGACACAAGGAGACGCAGGAGAAGTTTCGAGAGCACGAGCAGTCCATGAGGAATCAGGAAGCATCGATTCAGAATCTCGAGCGGCAGATGGGAGAAATAGCCAGTCGATTAAATGAGAGGCCGCAGGGTACGCTACCGAGTAATACCGAGCAGAACCCGAGAGGATTCATGAAGGCTGTGATGACAAGGAGCGGTGCAGGGGCACGATTTGAGCCCGTGATTCAGCAGAGATCTAGAGGTGGAGTTGTCGAGGAGCCTGCAGTCGATGGAGAGGAGCAGGTGGATGAGGAGATTTAGATGGAGTCTCCGCCGGCCTAGGTGCATCAGAGGAGTAGCCCAGGGAGTTCAGCACAGGCCGAGAGACAGTAGTCACCGAACGAGCCATCGAGAGTCTACGAACCCTGATTGCCATACCCCGGGAGAGTCCGTAGAGATAGAGACGAGGAGCATAACTCCAAATTCCTTGATCTTTTGAAGCAGCTTTACCTTAATATCCCATTCCTTGAGGCACTCACTTAGATGCCTAAACACGCGAAGTTCCTTAAGGATATTCTTTTGAATAAGGAGAAGTTAGCTGAGGTAGCTTCCCTCCCTTTGAGTGCTAGTTGTTCTGCTATCTTACAGAGGAATTTACTAGAGAAGAGGGTCGATCCAGGGAGTTTCACAATTCCCTGCACCTTGAGTGATGATACGTTGGTTCATGCGCTGGCTGATCTTGGTGCCAGTATTAATCTCATGCCGTATTCTGTGTATCACAAGCTGGGTTTAGGCGAACCGAGACCTACGAGGATGAGTATCCAGCTTGCTGATCGTTCCGTGAAGTATCCGCGTGGGATTGTTGAGAACATGCTCATTCATTTTCCCGGTGGACTTCGTTATTCTTGACATGAATGAGGATGATAATGTCCACTCATTCTGGGCAGACCTTTTCTTGCCACCGCACATGCGTTGATCGACGTTCACGATGGCAAACTGATCCTTCGAGTTGGGGATGAGAACGTCACGTTTGACGTTCGACTGTCACCTAAGCATCCCAAATCGACTGATGACTCCCTATGCTTCATTGATACGATCATGACTCATGTGGGGGAGTTTTCCAGTGACCCTAGTGGAGGCCCCGCCTCAGACACACATATCCTAGATAGGGAGACCCCGGGGGTTAAGATGGTCGCCTTGACTGAACACCCCCCTGATGCTGACTTTGAGTCGTGTTCCTTTGATTCTGAGTTATCTACCGGAGATCATTGTGTTCATCAGTTGTTTGAGTTGGAGGAGTAACGGGACCGTACTTACGCGTAGTCAGATGGTTATAAGAAGCAGGTAAAGGAACTGCAAGATCGTAAGTTAGAGGGTATTGAGCAGCTTAAGTGTGGGGATATGGTCTTATGGTATAATTCCCGGTTGAGGTTATTCCCTGGAAAGTTGAGATCCCGTTGGTCAGGTCCTTTTATGATTACTGAGGTTTTCCCGGATAGCACTGTTGAGATAAAGGATAAAGGCGGGACGTTTATGGTGAACGGTGATAGACTGATGCACTACATTGGCGAGCCGATGACTGATCAGACGGTCGAGGTATTCTACCTTGACCCACTCTCCGAGACGTAGACGTGTGGATGCATCACTCGGGAGACTGCCCGAGTTGTAGAGTTTGTATTTTTGTTATATGTTTATGCTATCTGTTTTATTTGTTTTGTCTATTTCAGGATGTTCCAAGATAAAACCACTCGTATTCAATCTCCATTCGAGACGGTCGATTTAAGGGGTGTTCCATTATTGAAAAAAATAAAAAAAAAAATTATAAAAAAACCAAAAACACAAAAATATGTTTATTTGTTTATGTTTTTGTTTTCCGTGTTGTACGCCGCTACATGCGAGCGAGTTTGAATTTTGCAAGTTATATTATGCACATGGTAGCTATGATAGCGTTTTGGAACAGGTTCTCCCGAGGTTGCGGCCGCGAATGAAATGCTATACGGTCGTTTGGATACTACTCAGCTATTGAGGATTTTGCACACAAACTAGGGGAGTAACCTGTTCTTTGTTTTAGTCTTGTATACTTTATTTTTATTTGATGTTTTATTTTTATTTTATTTCTTTTCCTTGTACTCATCGAGGACGATTTCGTTCTAAGTGTGGGGATGGGGTTTATTTTACTTAACTGTAGAAAATTTAAAAAAAAAAATAAAAGAAATTTGAAAAATTTTGAAAAAATAGTCCCTTGAAATCTGTTTTCTCTACGTTAAACAGGAGATGATATTATTACCATGTAGTGGTTATTTTATAACTTCTTGGTGTTTTCAATATATATATATATATAATAAATAAGAACAATGCCCATTAGACCCGCACATAATGTATGGTAACCGAACGGTTTAGACTCAGTAATCGTATGTCGGTAGGCTCAGCCTTTGAGAATGAAAGGGCGGTTTGGTTGTTGACCTAATTGAACCTTTTAAATGGCCTGACTTTAGTGGGAAACATCTTAGGGGTTTTGTTTTTTTAACTAAGCTCGTGACAGAACTGGAATGAAAAGCCGGGTCATACTCTAGCCTCGAGTCACATGATCGTCTGTTTATGTTAGCTGTTTTCTCTTTTGTATTTGTTTATATTCAGGCAAAGCCATGTACTTTGAGTATTCAAAAAAAAAATTTACAAAAAGCAAAAAGGCAGAAAAAGAAAAAAGAAAGAAAGAATGCTTTTTGTAATTGCGTGCACTTGAAAGAGAGCTAGAGTTTATAGTTTGTATATGAGTCGAAATGTTTAATCATGTGGCAAAAGGTTTAAGTCAAGTTGGGGTGGCTCGGCCCGGTAAAACCATAATGGAATTGGTGAAGTGGCAGCAGGGCTTTTAGGTGTGGGTTCCACTTAGTCATACAAATTAATGAAATTGTCATGCCTTATTTGCCTCGGTAAGTATTAGGGGCATGGGTTTAAAGTGGACAGCAATACCGGCAATCGACCTGATCTAGCTTATTAGGTGAAAGTTGGAAGAGATATTTGGGTAACGGGTCACTTGTTCTAATACTTTAAAAAGAAAAAAAAAATAAATATATATTAAGGCTCGGTCCGTTTACGAGCCTTTTACGCAAACATTTTCAAGTAAAAACTCAAGGCCCGGTCCGTTACATCATGGAAAAGCCCAAGCCTACTATTATATTATATTATAAAAAAAGAAAAAAAACCTAGCAGCCAAGGGGGCTGGGCGATCGGCCAGCAGCAAGGAAGAAGAAAAGAAAAAAAGTTTTTTCGGCTTGGAGTTTGGGACTTGTGGCGGCTAGGGAAGGAAGAAGGAAGCAAGTGCAAGCCTCGGGATTGATTCATCATCGTTTTACAGCCCAGGAGCAGCCCCGGAACATCCAATATCCTTTCAATAATTTCATTGTTCATCAACTTTGATTTTCTTGTTTAATTGTTAACTAGTTTTGCAATTACTTGAAAGATTAATTTGTTATTGATTATTGTTGATCATTGTTAAGATGATTGGTATGAGTTTAATGATGTGTTTATTAATTGTTCATGGCTGTCCAAATAATATGAGAGGCTAAACTTGCTAGTTCTACCTAGGAATGATGATTATTGTTAGTGTTTGATAGGTTTTATGGAATGTTTGATTAATAGACCTTAATTTTTATTGTAAAGTTTGATTTAGACATGAAATAGGTTGTGTTTAAGGGTTGGAAATATTGGTTAATTCATTGCATAAACCCCATGTGTCGGTTGATTAGTTTTGTATTGATTGATCGGTGCATTGTTTGATTTATAGACTTTGTGTATAGGGTTTTGTTGCGTGATTATTTGGATTAAGTATAGCGGCTAGGCACCTTCTTTGAGACCGAGAGGTGATAAGAAGTTAGGGTTGTCTCATTGCCTTTGCATGCTAAAATAAGGATTGCGCGAGAGCGAGTTCGTTTCTTGTCAGGTTTAGGTGTTTTGAGCGACTAGTTGATCTATTTTGGTTTAAGTTGAATTGTTCCTCTATCCTTGGTTGTGTAGTATTCATTGCCATTAGGGTAGAGTGTTGGTGAGACCGAGAGGTGATCCTTCATTAGAACACGTTAGCAATTGTTTCCCTGTTTGGTCGTTTTAGGCAATTTTGAGTAGTTTAGGCTTGTTGAGTGAGACTGAGAGGTGATCCAGTGAGCCCGAGCGATCCTTAGTCGTGTCATCTTTAGGGACCGGTGTCTTGAAGTCATTCAATCCATTAGCTTGTTAGGCGTACAATTTGATTTAGACCTAGGTAGACGTTTTTCTCCATCTTAAGTTAACACAATTAGTTTGTCGTTAATTTTTCTATTTTTGGTAAGTTTTGTCAGTCAGTCTAGTTAGTTCAGTTAAGTTAAAAGAATTAAAAAATCAATATAATATTATTCTAAGGTATGTCTTGTCTAGGGTTAGTGATCGTTAGCGTCTTACGTGTCCACGTGTTCGATACTCGGACTTCCTAGGTCTATACTACTTGCAATCGGTACACTTGCCGGTTGTGTGTGGTTTTAGGATTTTCGTTTTAATATTAAAGCTTAGTTGTGAGGGTCATTATTATAGGGTTATTAGACACACATCACTGAACCCTGTTTAGAAAATTCACGGCCTCCGGGGCCAGAAACCCAAATGTATCAAAAGCAAAAGGGAGCAACACGTGTTGATTTTCTAAACAAGCTTTCTCGTGTTTGGCAACTTCGCCCGATTCGGCCTTCAACGCAGCCTGACCCACAACAAATCCGCGGTCCCTGAGCCCGACAAGAGGAGACACTCCTATAAGGTCCACACAAGCGTGTTTCCACCCTGCCCACCCAAACACAAGAATATCAGCTGGTCATAACGTGGACCTCCCTTTGAGCGGATCTGTAAGAAAGTTAACTGGGTCCTCCTTTTTTGTAGAAATCCCTGCCCGTTTAAGAGCATCGCACAGAACATCCCTAACCAAATCATGCCTATATTTAAAGCCGGGTAATTCTTTGCAATGCACCGCATGGTCTCCAAAGGAATCCAAACAGACTTTGCGGTAAACTGGGCAAGGCTCATCAATCGGAAACATAGGGATCATTAACCGGTACTTAAGGATAACCCGGTACTCCAACCCCGACATGTGTTGGCTTAATCCTTCAATAGGGATGACCGTAAGAAAATCCTGAGCCCGAGGAGCTCGAAGGCATTCAAACACCGCTTTTTGGTGATGAGATAGATCAAACTTCGCTTCTAAATTCTGGACGATTCCACTAACTAAGGCACTCGCCAAAGCATGTTGGGCTTTAGGGGCGGCGGTGTCCTTATTAGAGAACCTGCTAAGATCAAAATCGGGAAGTGAAGTATGTAAACGATCCATCGCACACCTGTAATCAATGTCCAACCCATCAATACCACATCCCCGAAGAATGTGGTCCTGCAAACATTGAGAATATATATTCCACTTGACACAAGTTTTAGAAATCCAAATTCGAAAAACAAAGACGAAATAAAAACGGAGGTCGATCAACGTATGCAACGAGTCATCATCTTCAGAAATACTCCATATGAACACCTATTCCGCTTAAGAATCCATTATCCCTACATGAAAACCAGTTACTTTCCCAGGATATGCTGTTGAACAGTAACAATTACATCCGAATCCTCTATCATCCCCATAAGGCCCATGGATCTTCTTGTTTGTATGAAAACTAATCGACGCAATTGCTTCCATTCCATCATACCCTTTGACAGGTCCGTAAAACCCAGAGACGCCAGTCAAATATTCATCCTTGACATCCAAATCAACCTGCCAAGACCATGGTTTTGTTTTCAGCGTCAAGCGGTTAATGAAACAACAACAAAAAAAAACATGTGTTGTTGTAGTTGTACAATTGCACCTACCAGTTGTATGGTTAATCCACCTGTTGATCCATGGATTTGTGACAAAACAGATTTACCATCCTTATTCAAATATTCAAACTGCAGGGCGTAAATCGCATTCAACTCTCCTAAAAGAACACGCACTTGTTTGATGGTTGAGAAAACTCCATCATCCCATGGTTTACCTCCGCATGCTCCCCATGGGCCTGCGTCCCTCGGCATTGCAGATCTAGACATACTAGAGCATGGCTGTAGTAAAAAACTTAGTTAAACAAAAAGAAATACTAACAAGAGACTATATATGAGAACAAATTAACCTCATGTATTAGTTTGCTTTCATATGCTGCATTTAGACCTAATGCAAGTGATTCAGGCCTCACATAAACTCCAATAGCATTGAGGTATTTGTTAGAACGGCCATGAAATCCGACAATCGCCCCGCCCTCGCCGTCATACGAGAAGACTTTGCCATGACCAGTACCATAGGGGCCATAACGGTTCTGGTTTGTATCAAAACATATGGACACCACTACATCTGATCCCTCATAGTTACCGATTCTCCCACTTACTGAAATTAAATATTCATCAGGGTAGTCTATGCAAATCTACAAAAATGGAAACAAGTCTTTTGTAGAATGCAAATGCTATAACATAAGTGTGGTCACACCAAACAGAAATGAAAGAATATATATTAGTTACCGTGTCAGTTCGATTACCACCCTTGCCGCCACAAGAAGATGTTAAGGTTTCACCTGTTTTGAAGTAGGTTTGGAGGTTAATGCAGTCAACAACACCTGCATATCGCACGCTAATTTTAATTTTTCGATATAGCCTTGAGGCATATACACCCATTTGTTTCCCTGTGAACCACCCCATGGTCCATGAGTTATGCATCCTTCAAAATCACTTGTAGCTCCCTGCAAATCAGACAAACAAATAGTAGCTTTGTAGTATATAAATTTATAAATAAATTACAAAATGAATACTAATATGTTCTGAAAATAAACACAAACAGAAAATAACAAAACTGAAATTCTACCATCTCGATTTGGATCGTCGACTAGCTTTAAAGAATATCGACTACCTGCAACAATCAAGAGTTGAAGAACATGTGAAAATATATGTGGGTACACAATGTGACACTGAAAAGTAAAAAGTTTATTTACCAATCTTTGTCTAACAGTTTAAAGAAAGGTAGTGATACATCCGACAAGAACAAGTCAACAATCGTTCAGTTTGAAACAATAAGCATAATCATCAAGTGAATTTTAAGCTAAAAGTATGACTCATTATCTATCTTCATAGGCAAAAATACGTACTGTTCAGTAAAGAAAACAAACAATGGAAAACCCTAACAACCTTTTTTCAGTTGAATGCTCTGAGAGGTAAATTATGAAGTATTAATTACAATATATATATATATAAAAATTTAGCAGAGTGGAAAACGAAGAGACAAATTTCAGAAGACACAGTAATGTCTCGTGAACCAGCGAAACGTAAGGAAGTTGAGCAGCCATGGTCGAATTGCACACTGGGATGAACTAACGTCTATTTTTAAGGCTATACTTACTGTACTGGGCGACATTATTGGGCAATATTGGGCGGTAACCCCCACCCCCCCCCCTCCCAACAAACCCCCCCCCCCCCCCACACACAGGCGATAATAGGGGCGATAAGGAAGGGGGGACACGTTCGTGAATGGGAAAAAAATAAAATAAAAATGTGACCGTTTATAGCCCTCCACGTGTGGCATCCTCCTACAACACCATTACACCTAAAAAGTAAAATCGTTAATTTGCTGACGTCACGCTACGTGTAAAAAATCGTTCTATTTTGTAGTTCTCTACTACGCATAGTCTATTATAACCCTCCACGTGTGACATCCCCTTACAACACCATTACACCCCAAAACTAAAAATCGTCAATTTACTTGTCATATCCCCCCCCCCCCCCAATACTTTTAATCTCTTTAACAATTTTATTTGTTATATTACTCCCCTATAACATTTTTTCATCTTATACTCTCCCTTTAAAATATTATTATAAATAAAAAACTATAATGTTATGAGTTTATTTATTTATTTATGTATTTATTTATTTATTTATTCTTTTTTGTTTTGTTTATGGTTCTTGATCATAATAATAATATTTATTTTTCTTTATTTTAACAGCCTTCGGTATGAGATTGTTAAACATCATTCAAAGTCTTTGGAAAGAGTTCACTATGTCCGACCTCGGGGCACTTAACCATATTTAGGCATCACGGCTGCTCATGATAAACATGGCGTGCTTTTGTTGATATAATGATAAATATATATGTTTTTCTTGTATTTTTATATAGTATTTTATTAGTGTTTTAATTAGTTTTCATTTAGAATTTGTATAATACTAACTTTTAATGTTTGGTAGGTGGCAGTCATTAAAAATGGTTTAAAAAGAAGAAGAAACGAGAAGGAAACAAAATGAAATGAAGAACCGGTCGAACCAGGAAGATGTTGATTCGGCCGGCATAAAAAAACTGGCCCTTTTGATCTCCACGCCGCGCGGCCACCCAAGGAGGGTCGTCGCACGGCTCCCTTGGGTGGGCCTCCCCTTGTTTTTCTTGCTCACCACATGCGTCCAGCTCCTTATTCCTCGTCGCACGACGCGGCGAGGCTTAATTTCTAGAATATTCTTGCGTTTGGACGAGTTTTGGGTCTATGATCACTATAGAAACGTCGTTAACCTTAACTTGGAAGAGATCATACGATAATCAACCGCTGTTGATGAAATTTGAGCTCAAGATTGAAGGTTTTTGAAGCATTGGAAGACTCAGAATATACGGTGAAACGCCTATCATTAAAGACCGAAGACTACGAGTTTTATCGCCTTTAATCTATCGTTCTTTATTGTTTTCCACCATGAATTCCAACATTCTTATTTTGTTTGATTTAATAATACTTGGCTAAAACTTTTAAGACTAACTAGGCTTATTGATGAACCTTTGTTTGTTGATGTTTGATTTTGATTCGGATTTGCTTTTCATTATGGGTTTTATGAATAAACAAACAGTTTGATACTATTTATTTGATGCATATGTGTGCTTAGGATTGTTTGGTGAGTTTTATTGTTTCACAGTTTCCTTGATGGTTGTTTCATATGATAGGATTCTGTTAGGTTATCTACTGTGCGTTTTTTACTAGTTTATGGTTGATTTGCAATAAGATCATAGAAACAATAATAATTCATCAAGTAGACCTAAGTGTGCTACTAATCTAAATAGCTGTAAGGTGATAGATTGTTTGATAGATCTTTGTTGATTAAGATTTATAGATTTAGTTCTTCGTAAGGAGTCTGTATAGTTTTTTTTTCAGCTTTGTCTATTAATGTCGATTGAATTCATTAAACTACATTTGATTTTCGTGTTGTAAGGTAGGATTTCATTTAAAGGTACTCATTCATAATCAACTAGATAACCGTAAGCGAGTCTCATATTAACACTGTTGTTTTTAAAAACTTAGTAGAAATCCATATGTGTCTTCTTGAGAAGGGTCAGGGGTCCTGCTCGGGGTTTCTTTAAGTGATTATTTTATGATCTCAATTCCATAACAAAGCATTTTTCTGATTAATTGATAACTGAAACTTTGGAGATTCTAGCCTAGGTTGTTATTTGTCATCATCTGAATTAAGTTCAAGTTCTAAGTCGAGTCGTCTTTAGTTTTTAATTAGTTTAAAATTAGCATTTTAGTAAAACCCCCCTCAAAATAATAATAAAATAAATAGTTGTTTCTGTATTTAAGTCTAATTAGCTAGTTACGTAATTTAAAGAATCTCGCGGGTTCGATATCCAGACTTACTTAGCTGTACTAGAGTCGACCAGTTCACTTGTCGATTAATAGTTTTAATTAAGTTAAGAGTTTAAAATTATTACTTAGTGTCTAGATTAGCATAATTAATGTATGTTTGGTATGACGTAATGGAATGGACGAGGAATGGAATGGACATGGGAATGGCATGGACAAAGGAATGAAATGGACCATTACCATTTTATTGTCATGTTTGGTTACCATATAGGAATGGAATGATCATCCCTTTATTATTACTACTACTACTACTACTACCACCGCTACCGCCACCCGCTACCGCCACCGCCACCGCTACCTACCGCCACCGCTACCGCTACCTACCGCTACCGCTACCTACCGCTACTACTACCGCTACCTACCGCTACCGCTACCTACCGCTACTGCTACTACCTCTACTGCTACTATAGCTATTACTACTAGTAATAATAATAAATAATACTAATAATATGAATATTCGTATCAACTCATTTTTAAGACCTGCGCGCTTCAACGAGACCACTGAAGCGAATGAAAATAATCATAAAAATTTTGAATCACGCAAGCGTGTTATGAAGCGTTGACTCGTCAAATAATTTTAATAATATTGATAATACGATAATAACTCTAATATAATAATTGTTATATTATAGTATAAAAAATAATAATAATATAATAATAAAATTAATAACAATAGTATAATTATCTGATAATGTAATAACAATTATATTATAATAATATTTCTAATATAATAATAATCATAATCATAATATTTTATTATTATTATTATTATTATTATTATTATTATTGGTGTTGTTGATTCTATTCCTTGAATGAATGAAAAAAAAACACCTACTCCTTAAAGAATGAAAATCTTATATTTGAAAAGAATTCCATTCATTATGGAATGGCTTATTTCATTACTACATGACAACCATATTTTATAATTTTTATATTTTTAGATGTATATCTAAAAAAAATTTTGGTCCTCAATGCGCATCTATGGCTAGTGCAAGCCTAGTACTAGCACGGTAGATACAGTACCACCACGGTAGATACAACGCTCACACGGGCAACTTGCTTCCTAATGGTACCTTATACCGCATGCTTGTCGCGGCATTACAGTACCTCACGTTCACTCGACCGAACATAACAATGCCATCCAGCATGCGTGCTTGTTCATGCACACTCCACGCATTTTGATTTTATGAAGCGTAATTTATGGTATCTGAAAGGTACGATTGATTGATTATGAGCTTCAAGTTGTCGTGTCCGCGACTCATACTCTGAGGCCTACTTGGACGCTGATTGGAGCAGGTATCCCGATTCCCGACGTTCAACATCCAGTTATTGCGCATTTTGGGAGATAGCTTGGTCCCCTAGACCTCAAAATGGCAACCTACCGTTTCTCGTTCGCAGAATACCGGGCCGTTGCAAATGTAGTGGCGGAAACCACTTGGTTAAGGAATCTATTATTTGAGCTTCATGTTCCGTTGCGAAAGCCCACGATTGCTTAATGTGATAACAGCTCCCCCCGTATGCATATCTTATTGGTACTGGATGATAAAGAATGAAAAACACAAACGGAAGGAAGGATTGAAAGGATTAATAGATTGATTATAATTAAAAACTGAATACATTCCAGAGAATTAATATTCTCTTAAATAGATAAACAAAGCAAACGGCTAATAGCGTAAGACTCGGACTTATCCTCAACAAACTAGAACAAATATTTATTGATTAAAATTTAAATACTAGACCTATAATTCAGGATCTTCAGGAGAACAAACGTTGGATAAATTACTGACGTGGACTTGGATCATTTATTTCATCATATCTGAGAATCTTGGTCAACCTAAGTGAACCAAACACGTTGAAATTGACTTACACTTTGTCTTGAAAAAGGTTCGCCTCGGTCATGATCGGGTTCTTCACTGTCCGTAATCATTCCAATACGCGGACGTCTACTTAAAGGATTTGCCACTACCTCATTATTAGGCGTTCAGATTTAGTTTAAGTGAGCATTTTGCTACCTCTCAAACTGCGGGGGACTATTAGCAAATATATTATAATTGTATTATGGATTATCTTGCATCTCTTCTATATCTAAAGTGTATCTTTACCCAAATATAATTCCCATATAGGGTTGCGATATCAATAATAATCTAACTGTTTAATTTCGTATAAACCAGAGAAACATTAGTGTGATTTGCATTTAATAAAACTCAAGTTATAAAGTCGAAAACCCATCTTAACTAAATGTGCCAAAGAAAAATAGTTAGCATGAGTGAAATGGTAAAAGACTAAAAGGTGACATGGATGCCCAAGGTATACAAGACGTTTTGATGATCTTGGCACCGTCAAGGCGTTTTTTAAGAAATGAAAGTTGCATACATAATATAACACACAAAAATATCAACTTAGTTCAATGCAGTTGTTACAAACCAATTAACCTTCCATGAACTCATGTTTGGACGTATTCCTTATGAACACCGACGGCACTTAAAAACCCGTTATGCCTGCCATGAAAACCAACTACTTTCCTAAAAGATGGTGTTGAACAAAAATAAGCATACGCTGCACCCCTTTCTTGTCCATAAGGCTCGTATACATTTATTTTTGTTTGAAAGCTAATCGACACGATGGCTTCCATTCCATTATACCCTTCAACGGGTCCGTAAAACCCAGAGATGCCAGTCAGAAACTCATCTTTAACATCCAAATGAACCTGCCAAAGTCATGGTTTTGATTTAAGCCTAGAAGGGTTGGTGAAATGAGAAAATATAGACTGTGTTGTTGTACATACCAGTTCTATTTTAGATCCATCTGTTCCTCCGTGGATTTGTGACTGTACAGAGTTACCATCCGATTTTAAATATTCAAACTAAAGTGCGTAAATCATGTTCAGCTCTCCTAAATGAACATGCACTTGTTTGATAGTAGAGAAAACTCCATCATCCCAAGGTTTACCTCCACCTTGTCACACCCGGCCCTGAGCGGCGGAAACAGCCGGGCGCGCGCGAGTGGGGATTGATAATTAAGCACGGGCCATTGCAAACATTCAAAGTAAGATTTTCATTGCGCATGAAATGTTTAATACAAATACATTACATTGTTTAAAAATTACATAAAAACATCCAAGTATAAAAACTGTTGAAGATTTCCACGCCATATCCCCTTGCGCGGCGGGAACAACCACGCGCATCGAAGGGATAAGAACTAAAATCTCCCAAAAAGCTAGTTTTAGATGTTCAGCGTGAGGTGCTCTAAGTGTGACTCCATGCGCTACCTAGTTATCTCCTGAAAGACACGTAAAAACATTTGAATCAGTATAAACTGGGTGAGTTCACAAGTCTTAGTAACTTGATAAATCGTATCGCGTCATAGTCTTGATAAAAATCATTCTAAACATAATTATGATAGCATCATTGAAACACATGCTTAGTAAAACATAGTTCTGATAACATAATCTGATAAAATCGTTCCGCGGGCTACGCGCGAACATTTCTGGGAACTGTGCTCGTCTGTGTAAGTGGCGCTGCCACTACGAGCGAAACAAGTAATACCGTCCCGCGGGTTACGCGCAGACATTGTGCCGGAAAACAAGGCGCTCGTCTGCGTAAGAGGAGCGACCTCTACGAGCGGGCTCAATCCCATAGTACTGCCCCGTGACACGCTAGGCACTCGTCTGTGTAAGAGGTGCGACCCCTACGAGTGGGTGGATCAAACCAGCAGTCCCTACCCTTAGAGTTCCAATGGTAAAGTGATCGCTTACTCGAATTCTGGCGCACATACATAGTAGACCATAGATAACCGTTTGCATTGCTCGTAAATATACCATAATGAAACATTATTTAAACACATAATTACTTGCCTTACTTGTAAGAGTATCATGATAAAACATAATTTAAGTACGTGTCCCTCGCCCCGAAAACAGTTTAAAAATAGTGAAAACGGTGAAAATAGGGGCTGTGAGACTCACCTGTGGTTTTTGTTAAGGGATTAATCGAGATTCGGGTTTTCTTGGTGTTGGCCTCGGAATTGAAGATCTAGTAACAGGATCGGAAATGAAAACAACGGAGGCTTGGGAGATGATTAGTGCAAGTTTGCAGTTCTTAAGAGAGAAGTTTGAAGTGCATTTTGGGTGATAATTTAGGTTACATATTTATAGGCAAACTCAAGGGAACATAATCCCTTGCTTTAGGGGATTGTAATCTTTTCATATCTAGGTGTAATGATGATAAAGTATGGAAATTATTATTATTTATTTAAAAGTGGAGTAGTGGATAAAAGATTTTGATTTGATTTGGACAGGACATGCAGGTCTGTGGTTGGTGGGAGTAGGGTGGCTGACAGTTGACTTTTCATGTTACAGTGTGCTTTTTCAGGTACTTTTGTCAGTGTACAGTAAAAAGTGGAAAATCTCTGAAACACGCTACTGTTTCCTTTTGGGCGGGAGTAATCTCCTTACATCTTGGAGAATAGACTAAGTGTTCTGCGCGCATAACTTTGTGCGCATAGCTTTCTGCGTGAAGGACATTTCTTTGCTGCGGGTAGGTGCGTAACCTTCTCGCAGTCAGGGACATTGAGTTTCATTTGTAGATTCTCCAGGTGGTCTTGGTATTTCAACATAGTGATCAGTTATGTTGAAGTCAATTCCATCTTGGAGCTTCAGACAAACTAGCTCTCAATGTTCCCGCCATGCGGGGAGGTTAGTTCCCTTTCCGCACGCGCATAAACGATTTGGGATGCACCCGCCTTAGCATCACGCGGGACGGTCAACCCATCATAAAGTTAAGTTACATGAAAACATAAAGCCAAAACACTCGCGCATGGCGCATATAACATATGCCCACGTTGGTTCTTAACGTGGCGCGCTCGCGCAGGGCGCACATAACATGCCCGCGCTGACTAACATGGCGCGCTCGCGCACGGCGCATATAACAAGTGCCCGCGCTGATTCTAACATGGCGCGCTTAATATTTACAATCACTTAATCATTAGGTTGATTACTTAGTTTATAGGATTGGGAAATTACCGGGTGTCACATTCTCCCCCTGTTAAGAGAATTTCGTCCCGAAATTTAGGAGACGTCGCTGGCAGAAGCCATGTTCTGAAAGAGGTGTGGGTATTTCTGGCGCATTTGATCTTCTCTTTCCCAAGTAAATTCAGGCCCACGCCTTGAGTTCCATTGAACCTTTACTAACTTGATTCTGCTTCTGCGTAACTTTTGTTCTTTCCAATCGGTCACTGCTATAGGTTCTTCTACGAAGTGCAGTTGTTTGTCGATGTGAATCTCTTCCAACGGTAAAATCAACGTTTCGTCAGATAAACACTTTTTGAGGTTGGACACATGAAACGTAGCATGAACTCCACTGAGTTCGGCGGGTAAACGGAGTTTATAAGCAACCGGACCGATCCTTTCCAGGATCTCAAATGGTCCAATGTAGCGCGGATTCAACTTTCCTCGCTTGCCGAAACGGGGGACTCCTTTCCATGGAGAGACTTTCAAAAGTACTCTATCCCCTACTTGAAACTCCAACGGTTTCCTTCGCACATCTGCGTAGCTCTTCTGTCTATCGCGCGCTGTCTTAAGGCGATCCCTTATCTGAAAAATCTTGTCTGTTGTTTCTTGGATCAATTCTGGACCAGTCATTTGCTTGTCACCCACTTCAGCCCAGCACAGTGGGGATCTACACTTGCGCCCATACAAAGCTTCAAACGGCGCAGCCTTGATGCTTGTGTGATAACTGTTGTTGTAAGAAAATTCAACCAATGGGAGATGAGTATCCCAGCTACCCCCGAAATCGATTGCGCACGCGCGCAACATATCTTCCAATGTCTGGATTGTTCGCTCGCTTTGCCCATCCGTTTGGGGATGATAAGCCGTACTCATGTCCAGACGAGTACCTAAAGCCCCTTGTAACGATCTCCAAAACCTTGAGGTGAACCGACTATCTCTATCAGAAATGATGGACACTGGGACTCCATGTTTTGAAACTACTTCTCGAATATACAATCGGGCTAACTTTTCCATCTTATCGGTTTCCTTGATCGGCAGGAAGTGCGCTGACTTAGTTAGCCGATCTACAATAACCCAGATTGTGTTGTAACCACCAGGTCTCCTTGGCAGTTTGGTGATGAAGTCCATAGAGATTTGTTCCCACTTCCACATGGGAATTTCTGGCTGCTGAAGCAACCCCGACGGTTTCTGGTATTCAGCCTTTACCTTCGAACACGTCAGGCACTTACTGACATACGTCGCGATGGCGCCTTTAAGATTGGGCCACCAATACAGCGCTTTAACATCTTGGTACATCTTGTCTGCGCCAGGATGTACGGAATACCGCGTCTTGTGAGCCTCGTTTAATACTTGCTCGCGCAATCCTCCCTTGAGAGGGACCCATATGCGGTTAGCGAAATATAGATTGCCGTTCTCTTTAAGTTCCAAGCTCTTAATCATTCCCCCAAGGGATTCGTTTTTAACAAACTCTGGTTTCAAGGCTTCTTGTTGAGCGTCTCGGATGCGGGTAGAGAGATCTGCGCGAATGGTCAACCTTAGAGCCTTGACTCGTAGGGTTTTTATTCGCTCCTTCCTACTTAGCGCATCTGCTACCACATTCGCCTTTCCAGGGTGGTACTTTATTTCACAATCATAATCATTCAACAATTCAACCCATCTTCGTTGCCTCATGTTTAAATCCTTTTGATCAAATATATGCTGAAGGCTCTTGTGATCCGTAAAGATTATACACTTCGTACCATAGAGGTAATGGCGCCAAATCTTTAGCGCGAAGACAACCGCTCCAAGTTCCAGATCATGCGTTGTGTAGTTCTTTTCATTGGTCTTGAGTTGGCGCGAGGCATACGCTATGACTTTGTCTCGCTGCATAAGGACACATCCGAGTCCCTGATGTGAAGCGTCGCAGTAAACGACGATGTCATCCGTCCCCTCGGGCAGAGACAAAATTGGCGCACTACATAACTTCTGTTTCAACATTTGAAATGCCGCTTCTTGATTTTCGCCCCAAACAAACTTCTTGTCTTTCTGAGTTAGCGCGGTCAGAGGTAGAGCTATCTTGGAGAAGTTCTCAATGAAGCGTCGATAGTAGCCAGCTAGTCCTAGGAATTGCCTCACCTCAGTTGGGGTTTTTGGCGCTTCCCAGTTTTTGATGGCCTTGACTTTGGAAGGATCAACGTGTATTCCTTTCTCGTTTACAACGTGACCGAGAAAGTGAACTTCTCTAAGCCAAAACTCGCACTTGGAAAACTTCGCATACAACTTTTCTTTCCTCAACAATTCCAAAATCAATCTCAGGTGTTGCTCATGCTCGGCCTTGGTCCGAGAGTAAATCAGAATATCATCTATAAATACAATCACAAACTTGTCCAAGTATGGTTTGCACACGCGGTTCATCAGATCCATGAATACAGCCGGCGCATTAGTTAGCCCGAAAGGCATCACTAAGAACTCATAATGGCCGTATCTAGTTCGGAAGGCTGTTTTCGGCACATCTTCCTCATGGACCCTAAGTTGGTGGTATCCTGACCGTAGATCTATCTTCGAATAATAACTGGATCCCTGCAACTGGTCAAATAAGTCGTCAATCCTCGGTAAGGGGTACCGATTCTTGACTGTCAGCTTATTCAGCTCCCTGTAGTCAATACACATTCTGAACGAACCATCCTTCTTTTTAACAAACAGTACTGGAGCTCCCCAAGGTGAAAAGCTTGGGCGTATGAAACCTTTATCCAATAGTTCCTGTAACTGATTGGATAGCTCTTGCATCTCGGATGGAGCTAGTCGATAAGGCGCTCGAGCTACTGGCGCAGCTCCTGGGACTAAATCAATGCGAAATTCGACTTGTCGCGGCGGCGGTAATCCGGGCAAATCTTCAGGAAAAACTTCTGGAAATTCGCGCACTACTGGTAAGTCTTCAATTCTTCGCCAATCTTTCTTCTCTACTACATGCGCCAGGAAGGCGTAACATCCTTTCCTTAGGCACTTGCGCGCCTTTAGGCACGAAATCAGTTTCGTCGCAACTCCCCTTCTTTCCCCTTGAATCACCAAGGTTTCTCCGTTCAACAGTGGGACCCGAACCTGCTTCTCATGACAAATAATTTCCGCGTGGTTCTCGACTAACCAATCCATACCTATCACAATGTCAAAACTTCCCAAGTCTATTGGCAACAAGTTAATATTGAACCCGTGACCTCCCATGACTATTACTTGTTGCACCATGGGTAAGGCCCACTGTATCCTTTCCTTGTTGGCTCCGCGGCTTGGATCGCGTAAACCCTTGCGCTTTCTTGCTTCTTGAACGGTGGCTGCTTGGAGTCGGACCCTCGGTGGTGAGAGTTCCATTTCCTCTTGAAGTCAGAGGTTCGCTGTTCGTTCCCGCGCGTAGTCAACATACCCGCACGGACCGTATCCCTTGTAAGGGTGATGGCCCGCGCTACCGCCTCATCAAAGGTTGGAGGCGCTGCGGCGTTGAGCGGAACCCTAACAACAGGAGGTAACCCAAAGATATACCTCTCGATCTTCTTTTCCTCCGTGTTTGCCATGTCTGGCACCAACTGGCAAAGCTCGTTGAACCGGTTGTTGTAGGCGTCGATATCCGTTCCTACCATGGTGTGGTTCCAGAATTCCTGTTGCAGACTCTGAATTTCTGCGCGAGAGCAGAACTTTCTTATCATCATTTCCTTCAGTTCCTCCCAGGTCTTGTGGAGAGCAACTTCTCGCCCCAAAGTCTTCACTTGAAGCTTCCACCAAGACGAAGCTGCTTCTTGGAACATGCAGGTCGCGTAAAGGACCTTCTGGTTCTCACTACATCCGCTAATGGAGAGGACTGTCTCCATTTTGTCAATCCAGTTGTAGAGCCCAATGGCCCCTTCGGTACCCTTGAATGGCCAAGGCTTACAGGCCATAAATGTCTTGTAGGAGCATCCTTTGTCCAAGGCTCCTGATTCGGGTTCTGGGGTCTCATTCTGACGACCCTGACTTGATTCGGCCTTGCTGGCCTCGTGCGTTGCGATCGCTTGCGCGATTATTTCTGCGAGTTCCTCGGGTGTCATGGTAATTCCTTTGGCTCTAGTTGGAGGCATTCTCGCTTTAAAAGAGTAAAAATATATCAATCTTAGCGCATGTACTCTGAACACATAATGTTATCTTTATTTACTAGACACTGTGTGACCCGTGTTCCTAAGTGTGTATAGTTTCTTTTGAAAATATTTTCTTTGAAAAAAATATTTCATGCGATTCCCCCAACGGTTATAGTCTAGGTTAAAACTTCTTTTCCTAGTTCGCTATAACCAGTGCTCTGATACCAATCTGTCACACCCGGCCCTGAGCGGCGGAAACAGCCGGGCGCGCGCGAGTGGGGATTGATAATTAAGCACGGGCCATTGCAAACATTCAAAGTAAGATTTTCATTGCGCATGAAATGTTTAATACAAATACATTACATTGTTTAAAAATTACATAAAAACATCCAAGTATAAAAACTGTTGAAGATTTCCACGCCATATCCCCTTGCGCGGCGGGAACAACCACGCGCATCGAAGGGATAAGAACTAAAATCTCCCAAAAAGCTAGTTTTAGATGTTCAGCGTGAGGTGCTCTAAGTGTGACTCCATGCGCTACCTAGTTATCTCCTGAAAGACACGTAAAAACATTTGAATCAGTATAAACTGGGTGAGTTCACAAGTCTTAGTAACTTGATAAATCGTATCGCGTCATAGTCTTGATAAAAATCATTCTAAACATAATTATGATAGCATCATTGAAACACATGCTTAGTAAAACATAGTTCTGATAACATAATCTGATAAAATCGTTCCGCGGGCTACGCGCGAACATTTCTGGGAACTGTGCTCGTCTGTGTAAGTGGCGCTGCCACTACGAGCGAAACAAGTAATACCGTCCCGCGGGTTACGCGCAGACATTGTGCCGGAAAACAAGGCGCTCGTCTGCGTAAGAGGAGCGACCTCTACGAGCGGGCTCAATCCCATAGTACTGCCCCGTGACACGCTAGGCACTCGTCTGTGTAAGAGGTGCGACCCCTACGAGTGGGTGGATCAAACCAGCAGTCCCTACCCTTAGAGTTCCAATGGTAAAGTGATCGCTTACTCGAATTCTGGCGCACATACATAGTAGACCATAGATAACCGTTTGCATTGCTCGTAAATATACCATAATGAAACATTATTTAAACACATAATTACTTGCCTTACTTGTAAGAGTATCATGATAAAACATAATTTAAGTACGTGTCCCTCGCCCCGAAAACAGTTTAAAAATAGTGAAAACGGTGAAAATAGGGGCTGTGAGACTCACCTGTGGTTTTTGTTAAGGGATTAATCGAGATTCGGGTTTTCTTGGTGTTGGCCTCGGAATTGAAGATCTAGTAACATGATCGGAAATGAAAACAACGGAGGCTTGGGAGATGATTAGTGCAAGTTTGCAGTTCTTAAGAGAGAAGTTTGAAGTGCATTTTGGGTGATAATTTAGGTTACATATTTATAGGCAAACTCAAGGGAACATAATCCCTTGCTTTAGGGGATTGTAATCTTTTCATATCTAGGTGTAATGATGATAAAGTATGGAAATTATTATTATTTATTTAAAAGTGGAGTAGTGGATAAAAGATTTTGATTTGATTTGGACAGGACATGCAGGTCTGTGGTTGGTGGGAGTAGGGTGGCTGACAGTTGACTTTTCATGTTACAGTGTGCTTTTTCAGGTACTTTTGTCAGTGTACAGTAAAAAGTGGAAAATCTCTGAAACACGCTACTGTTTCCTTTTGGGCGGGAGTAATCTCCTTACATCTTGGAGAATAGACTAAGTGTTCTGCGCGCATAACTTTGTGCGCATAGCTTTCTGCGTGAAGGACATTTCTTTGCTGCGGGTAGGTGCGTAACCTTCTCGCAGTCAAGGACATTGAGTTTCATTTGTAGATTCTCCAGGTGGTCTTGGTATTTCAACATAGTGATCAGTTATGTTGAAGTCAATTCCATCTTGGAGCTTCAGACAAACTAGCTCTCAATGTTCCCGCCATGCGGGGAGGTTAGTTCCCTTTCCGCACGCGCATAAACGATTTGGGATGCACCCGCCTTAGCATCACGCGGGACGGTCAACCCATCATAAAGTTAAGTTACATGAAAACATAAAGCCAAAACACTCGCGCATGGCGCATATAACATATGCCCACGTTGGTTCTTAACGTGGCGCGCTCGCGCAGGGCGCACATAACATGCCCGCGCTGACTAACATGGCGCGCTCACGCACGGCGCATATAACAAGTGCCCGCACTGATTCTAACATGGCGCGCTTAATATTTACAATCACTTAATCATTAGGTTGATTACTTAGTTTATAGGATTGGGAAATTACCGGGTGTCACACACCTGTTCCCCACGGGCCTGCGTCCCTCGATGTTATCATTCCAGACATCCTAGAACATACCTGTACTGAAAAAAGATTAATCAAAGACATATAAACCGTTCCAACTTCAGAACAACATGACCAATGTGTTTTTGCAAAAGAACACTCCTGATATTAGACGTGAATAAAGTTTGACACGTGTTCCAGGACGAATGACGGGTAGAACTCAACAATGAACTTCAGGCAATGACAAGATAAATGATATGAATACAGAATACTGAAATACCAGCAGGTGGCTTTTAGAGAATGAACCTCAGGCATGTGATTTGGAGCTGATGCAAATGATTTGGGTTTCACATAAACCCCAATAGCATTGAGGTAATTGCTAGCACGCCCATGAAATCCTACGACCTCCCCATCGTTGACATCATATGAGAAAACAGTGCCCGTATTAGTACCCCACGGGCCAACAAGCTTCAAATTTGTCATAAAGCATATGGAAGTCACCACACCAGATCCATCATGGCTACCAATTGTTCCACTAATTGACATTAAATACTCATCAGCGTAGCAAATGCTAAACTGCAAAATTCAACACAAAAAAATTTATGAGACACGAACGCTACAACATGTGTGCAATGACATCAAACAATATTCAGAGAATATTAGTCCCGTGCTACCAAACCTATGGATATGAACTCCACCTTTAGTGCAGTCAGTTTCAAATTTGATGTACTCAACAACTCTTCCATGTCCAAGAGTTATCTTTATTTTTTCTTTTTCTGTTAAACCTTGAGGCATATAAACCCATTTGTTCCCCCCTGAACCACCCCATGGTCCATGATTTATGCATCCTTTGAAATCACTTTTATATCCCTGCAGATAATTTATTGCTTGATCATGGTGTAAATATAAAATATAACTGTTATTAAAATTGAAACTCTACCATCTCAATTTGGTTTCTGAGTAGTTTCAACTACCTGCAACAATCAGCCCCAACTATGGAGGTGTTATAAAAAAAGATTATTAATATATATAGCTTAAATATAAAATATTTACATCATGATCAATACCGAATCACATTGGTACTTATCAATTATTATCTCACAGCCAAAATTAACTATTGCTGAAGAAAAATAAGAATAGAAACCTAAATTATAAATATGAACCAACATAAACTGAAGTTACACATTAAACCAATTTGAAGTTTCAGATGCATAAACATTGTTTATCTGCGAAAACAAATAATGACAAGCCTTGATAACCATTTTCAAATGAGAAAATCAAGAAATTGTTTGAAACTGCAAATACCCAAAATGCTGTAGAACAATTAGAAAAAAATGAGAAAGAGTTGACCTATTCAAGGTGGAAGGCCTAGTGTGCTGACAGTTGGAAGTAGAAAATCAATAGGTTATTAAGTCAAACGTTGACTTTTTAGGACATTATTGCCCTATTTTTTTTTTATTATTGAATGGCAAATTTCATTAACATGATAACTATCAAAGACTAACTAGTATTCTCGAAGATGATATCATGAGATAGCTCTAAGAGGGTTTTCCCTTAATTGGTTTTCGTCTAGAGAAGTCTTCAATTCCTATTAAGTGTAAATTCTGTTGAAATAGAAGGGCACTAATGGGAAAAATTCGAACTTCAGGTAAGGGGAAGTTGTAAATTGTTATGACACTTTTGGAGAGATATCTGTCACACCCCGTAACAACAGAATCACAGGCGTGTGACGTCATGAATATCGTAATCATATGATTATCGCAAACATAGTATTATTAGGATACCATTAGTTTTCAAAAGAGTTTACAACCACAATATGTTTTAAAACAAAATAGTTTAATATAATATTGAGATTTCTCGTATATGACCCAAACGTCGTTTGGATTATACAAGCGAAATCCCTCCAAAAATAGGTATCCTAATTATGCTTCGAGGTCCCATCTTCGTGATTCCTTACATGCCTGTTAATTCTTTGAAAAACATACGTTTAAAAAGTCAACACAATGGTTGGTGAGTCCACAGGTTTTAAGACTCGATATGAAAACATGTTATTCATGAAACATTGCGTCAGTTCACAAATATGTATGCGATAATATATTGAAACAAATACGTTGATCCTCCGTAGAGTGCACTAATTCTATGAATTAATATACGACGCATGAGTCTATAACTAAACCACGACTTTTATCCATATGCCATGTTTAATCTCCCAGATTAAAATATACGCGCCCCGGTTCGATGCAATATCGGTGGTTAACGTGACTAACCTAAAATAGGGGAAATGTCAACGCCGATAGTACTATCCGTATATTCCAGTGGCTAATCCCGTTAGTTAATGGTTATACTATAAAAGCATGCTAAGGGACTTATAGCTCTACATAGCCTAACTCAAGTTCCCAGAAAGATCAGGTGTGTTGTTTCTAATTATCGTGTATAAAAAAAAACAGTTGTGTATGTTTCTCCCCCTGTTTAGAAAACATCAAAAATAGTAAAAATGGGCCGTGAAACTCACCTTGTGAGTTTAGTGGTTGTTTGCTAGCAATCGTAATTTAAACTCGGTTCCGCTGCCTTCACACGTCCTAATTAAACAAGTAAGGTCAGTTAGTACGTTATTGACTCGTAAGTCGGTTTATGCTAGTCGCTTTCACCTAACCAGCTCATTCGTTTATTCCGTTTGTGTCGGTTGCTTTGCCTAACTGAACGTTTCATTTATTTTTAGACGACCCGTTGGTGATGAGTTTTGTTATTATGTTTGAAAATAAACATTTATATATTTATATAAGTATTAAGAATATACCATTTAATAGTGTCGGTTTCGTAACCGGTTCAGGTTTGGTCAAGTTATAAGTATATATTAAATTTATATATTTATTACTAAATGATATTTCTTTAAACTTCGATTTATGTTCTTAGTAAAACATAATATATTTATATTTTCCTTTGAAAAAAAAAATTCTAAACAAACTTTATATATCATTTCGTTCGTTTAACTTATAAAACCTATTATATTTATGTATACAATATTTATATATTTCAAATAAAATATAGTTTTGTAGAATCATCATTTTGACATAAAGTATCATCATTGTGATTTAATATTTATTTTTTTCGTTTCAAGATATAAAACTTAGTTTTATTTAAGTTTTATTAAAAAAAACATATTTGAGCTTTATAAAAATTTGTAAACTTCTATTTAACAAAATAATTTATAAAAACCAAGTTTTCTTTTGTTAAAATTATAAATATGTTATAACTTCAAAATACGCTTATTTCTGTACTAAAAATCACGTGTGCTCTTTTAAAATTATTTTCTCATTTGTAACCCTTTTAATACCATATTTTTGACTTGAAAATTTTTGACATTTTACAATAAATATTTTATAGACAAAATCACCAATTTCTTTATAACCAAGTTTATTATTGTTTTAATCCATCATTTACGTCATGTTTTTATGTTTATCTCCTTTTTCATTAAAAGCCGTCTTTTAAACAAATTTCCATTTGCAACCTTGTTTTGTGTTTATAACCTTTTAAACATAATTTTCCCCACCTTACTAAATGTATTTTTACAATAGTCAGCCATTAAGTTCCACTAGCATGGACTTATTATAACCATCTGTCTATATGTTTCCAATCCTTGATCATTTTTCATGCATACATGCTAATATGTGTGTGTGTGCGCGTGTATATATATATATATATATAGGAGATGGATCTTGTGAGAAGTGATATTATAGCGAGAAGTGCGAAAAGAGAATTTGAACCATTGATTGTGTTTAATCAATGGTCAACAAAAGAAATAGCAGATTCGTAGATACAAATACATGTTTATGACATATTTTTAATTATAAAGGATGTATATGTATTTTGTGATGTAGCCCTTATTAAGCTAGACATTAATGCATTTAGCGGTCTCATTTTTTTATGTTTAATCAATGGTCATAGTGTCATATATATTTTTATTATTTTATTTCTTTCATAAAGCTACACATTAATGTATGTGAAAAATTTATAATTGTGGATTATTAGCATGATCCGCTATTTATTATATGTAATTTAATATAAAAAAAGAGTTTATTTTGCACTGTGTAAGTGATATTTAGCGGTTTCATTTTTTACGCTTAATCAATGGTGATAGTGACATATAATTTTTACTATTTTATTTCTTTCATTAAGCTAGACATTAATGTATGTGAATATTTTATAATTGTAGGTTATTAGCATGATCCACTATTTATTATACATAGTTTAATATATAAAAAAGTTTATTTTGTACTGTGTAAGTGGTATTTTGAATTGTGTATGTGTAAACTTTATTGTGTGTAGCTTCATGTATGTACTGTGGAGCTGGTATTTCGAATTGTGTATGTGTAAATTTTGTCATGCGTAAGTTCATATATGTACTGTGTAGGTGGTATTTCGAACTTTGTACATGTAAATTTTATAACATATACGATCATTTATGTGTTATGTAGGTTCATATATGGTTGTGGATATGTTGATTAATTAATGTGTAGGATATGTTATATGATGTGTAGATATATTGTTAAGATTGATGTGTAGCATGTATTTTTAATGGGTAGGATATGTTGTCTGATGCGTTGTATGATGTGTAGGATATGTTGGTAACATTGATGTGTAGCATATACTTTTAACGTGCAGGATATGTTATTAACATTGATGTGTAGCGTGTATTTTTACTGTGCAGTGATAATTATTTGGAATGAGTTTTTCTTATTTTAATATAAAAATCTGGAATTGTAAAAAGAATTTCGAAATAATGAAAAATTAATAATCAATATAATATATAAAAGGATAAAAAGAAAATAATGTGTGAAACTCCTACTTATTTATTAGTTACCAAAAAACAAAGCATGAAAATTTTACTAATATGCCTTAATAATTAATTAAACATAAAATAAAAAGAAAATTTAATGATTGCCTGGAAGGACTTCTCGCAATAAGAAAACTTCTGAAATGAACCTAATATATATATATATATATATATATATATATATGTATATATATATATATATATATCTTCCCAATCCTTGTGCATTTTCCATGCATGCATGCTAATGTGTTATATATATATATATAGGTTGTCTTTAACATATTAAGTTTGTGGGTTGTTAACTTAGGTGAAAGCTTAGCGTATACATATTTTATCAACATAAAGCTAGACTTAGGAAAGTTTAGCTTACTTAGTTCTAGGATTGGGATTTAACGAGAGGTTAGAGTCTTGAGATTGTTTCTCCACGTGAAGCTCGGTTAACTTGGAGGATGCTTTCACCGTTCGGACTCTTGAAATACAAGTAGGTTAGTAAGGTGTTTATGCTTGTATATTGTAGGTCCCGTGACAGATCTAACAACAAAGTTCTTGAGACAATCTGGACCACTAGCTAGCGGAAATCACTAGTGGTTAACCTAGATCTCGGATCATGGAGTGTTTAGTTTATTTTCTAGAAAGTAAGAAGAAGGTGAAGAAGAAGATGAACAGAGAGTTTTTGTGTCTGGATAAGAAGGAAATGTTTGGGAAAGCTTGTTGTGCATGAGAAGTCTCCACTATTTATAGTGGGAGACTTCCATGCAACACATCATATTATTTACGGTCCAATGGGCTCACCAAAATAAGGCCTCAGGCCCAAACATACAAGTAAATGAAAACCAACAATCTACTGTGGTTTAATAATTATGACTAAATAAATACAAAAGATTAAATAAACAAAACCAGGCTCTACGATCTCCCTCTAGTCTTTAGTATTTGCTTTGGTAGTCTCTGTCATCAATCGGACTCGTACTCGAAGGCGGAAGGGTAATCATATAGTTGATTGTCAACAAGATATCGTACATACTTGTTGAAAGTCTCAACTATCTGGTCGGTGTTATCCCTTCGAACGTCTTCCACAGTCGCCATGGGGAAGTGATACAGCTTAAACAGATCTTCTTTGCAAAGGGCAGTCAACTCATGCTCGTCAAAGAAGCGGAGAAAGTGCATGTCTTCGCAGTGAATTACTTCTTCCCCCGTGCTGTTGTCAAACTCCCAACATATAAATTGATGGAAAAGATTTAGCCGAAACGGTTCTCCATGGTAAATGAGGCGCCCAACTTTGTGTGTTTTATACCGCCATGCCTTTCTTCTTTTTCTGGTGGCTGGATTTACGTCGGTTGGATGTCGAAAACGCTTACCCATGTTAAGCTTGAAATCAGAGTAGTGTTGGTGCATTGTGCCAGTAGTTCATTTGTCTCGAGTTTATCGTGTCTGTAATCATTACGATGTTTGTTTTGTTTTGATAAACTAGTTAGTTTGGTTTGATTTTGGTGAACTTATGTTCGGGCGAAGTTAGGGACAACTTCGCCTGGGGTGTTAGGCGAAGTTGTCGTGATATATTAACCTAACTCGTGCCGTTAGTTCAGAAGGTTTTTTTTGGGTGTTCATCTTGTAAGCCGCGGCAGTTTTTCTGTGTGATTGGCATTCACATCTAATAACAAAGTAACCTTTGTCCTACGTATTACGTGTTTTCTTTACGTGTCTCTCGTTTAAACACTCATATCGTATACTTAGGGGATTCCGCACCCTCGTGTTACGAGATAATCCTGTGTTGATCCGGCTGGGAACCTACAATTGGTATCAGAGCATTTGCTCGTGATTGTGTGGTTCGGGATTATCACACTTGTGTTAAACGAACTCCGCTAGACTTTTTGTGGAATCGTTTCACGTAAAACACCATTCATTCAGTCCATTCCTACACTATATTACCCTAGTCGCACTCCAAACTACCTTTTAATCATTCAAAACAAGAAAAACACTGCTCAAAATAAGATCTCGCATCCTGCGAAGTTGCCGTCACCTGTAGTTAGGGTTTCAGCGAAGTTGTAACTGGCGAAGTTATTTGGTGAAGTTAAAAGAAAGTGAAGTTAATTGGCGAAGTTATACTTTGGCGAAGTTGTACGTTGGTGAAGTTAACAGAAAGTGTAGTTAATTCGTTGGCGAAGTTGTACTTTGGCGAAGTTACTTGGTGAAGTTGTAATTTGGTGAAGTTAACACAAGGCGAAGTTATACTTTCTTCGCCTTCACGAAATACCGTTTCGATTAGTTCCAGCTCCTGTTTCGGTTTAAAATGACGTCAATAAACATCACTAAACTGGTGAAAATGGAAGTTGAAGCTGGGTCAGCGACTAAAGCTCCAAAGTTACTTAAAGGCACCGATTTTGTTGCGTGGAAAGACAGATTTGAGCAGTATGTGAAATATCAAGATGCAAAGATGTGGGTATGTATTCAGGATGGTTATATCCCTCCAACAACTGAGTTTGAATGATGTGAGCAACTAAAAAAATATAATAAGATAGAGGACGATGAGAAGAAAATGTACGAGGCAGAAAGTAAGGCACTAGTTGCAATCACCATGGCACTACCTCAGGAAATTCTTCATACTTTCAGAAAGTACAAGACGGCTAGAGAATTGTGGGAAGCACTGGAGAACCGCTATGAAGGTAATGTCAGAATTTGAAACTCAAAGACAAAGTTACTAAAAACTTAGTTCTCAGTATACAAGTACTTTAAGAATGAATCACTTGATGACATCATCACAAGATACTATCACCTGATGACCGAATTGGACAACTATTCCATTAATTATTCTGAGAGTGAGATCGTGGAAAAACTTCTTGATGATCTTCCACCAAGATGGGAGATGTACACAGTTCTGATGAAAGAAGATAAAGAATTTGATAGCTTTGATTTAGAGAAGGTGGTTAACAAGTTACGTAATTATGAGCTAAATATGTTACGAAAAGAGACGCCTACTGATCAGGTTCAGGATCCGGGAATGTATGGTGCAAAAGGCTCTGCAAACTCAAACTCTAAAATAGATTCGACCGCCTATTACTCAGGCAGGGAACCAAATTCTACGCAAGATGGTCATGTGGTGATGAATATGGATGGAGATATATGCTTTGTAGCAAGTGGAAGTGGTTCTTCAAAATCTCAATCCTCAGTCAGTAATTCTTCTACTAGTCCTTTAAATGTAAATTACTCAAAGATGCCTATGAGTGTAAAATCTGCTGAACAACAATTTACTCTTTATGCCTCCTTCATTGCGTCTTATGAGAATTACATCAAGGGAAAGATAGTTGACCCTGCAACCTTGGATGAGGACTATGATCAGATAGATGCTAATGATATGGAAGAAATGGATCTGCAGTGGCAAATGGCGATGATAGTAAGAAGGGTAAAACGGTTTATGAAGAAGACTGGACGAAAGTTCATGGGAGAGAGACCGGGATTTGACAAGTCAAAGGTTCGTTGCTACAACTGTCAACAGAATGGACACTTTGCGAGAGAGTGCCATGAGAGAGTTGAACGGGGTCAGAACAGGTCTACTCAGCAGAATGGGAATGGAAGTGAAATAAAAGCCATGGTTTCTCAACAGAATGGTGGATATAATTGGAACATCAAAGTTGAGGAGGTGATTGAGCAAGCAAATCTGGTGAATATCGTGAGTGAAAGAAGTGACAAGGAACAAGTGGAGGATCAAGCATATATGGCAGAAGTGAATGATCAGCTCTCAGAGGTATGTTCTGAACCTCATTGTGAACAATGTGAAAAATTGTCTGATCAATTAAATGCTTTAACTGATCAGTATGTAAGTTTGGAAAAAGAATTAAAAATTTTAAAAGAAGAACATCATTACTCTAAACAAAGGGAAAACAGTTACTCAGTCAAAATTAATGCTGGTGAAAAAGACATAAGATGCCTTAAGGCAACATTAGCTGAGAAAATCCAAGTAATCGATCTAAGTTATGAAGTTGTGGAAGAAAAAACCAAACTTATTGTTGAAAAGGACAAACAGATAGCTGATTATCAAGTGAAAGTAGTGGAACTAAATAGAAAACTTGAACAGTTTAGGAACTCCTCAATGATGCTTAATCATGTCCTAAGTGTTCAACGTTCTCCCAACGATAAAGGAGGAATTGGATACAATGAAGTTCCACCACCTTTTAACAATAACTACACTTATAATCCTTGTAATCAGCCACCTGCCTTTGTTAAACCTGATCAGACAGTAACGAGAAATGTCAGCTCCATCGACTCACTCGTTAGAGCTCAATCAAGCAACACCAACGTTAAATTGAACAACCATGAGAACCTCGATAAAGATATTAATGAATCGGTTCAGACAAAATCGTCAGTTGTGGATCGAGATTCCACAAATAAGGAGTCTGTGAACATTCGCAGAGTGGATGATGAACTGGTATTACTCAGACGGGGGGAGAGTGATACTTTTAGTGAAAAGAAATCTTCTTTAAACCCATTCGTTCCCCCTTATGTGAAACAAACTGTCAGTGAAGTAACTTCATCTTCTGCTGCAACTTCTGAAAAAAATGTTCGGATAGACACAGATTGTCCAAAGAAAATTAATTGTCCGAACAAAAGCTGTTTTCGATGTAACAAGGTAGGTCACTTTGTCAGTAACTGTCCGCTGAAGAGGAAGAAATCTAAAAATTTGAGGCTAACCAAAACTGAAAATGGAACGAACTTTAAAACTGGTACTGGTAAAAATTCGAATGCATCCAACTTTAATCGTTGGAAAAATTTAAGATTTCACAGAAACCAACCTCGTTTTTTCCCAGTTAATCATAGAATGGGTAACTTTGAATCCATTAACGCTAGAAAATCAAGGATGTTTGGATGGCCTCATAATCAGTTTTCTAGGAATCTTCCATTCAGATCAAATGAAAACCACCCTCAAGAGAACTCTGGGCAACCAAGGAGTTGGATGCCATTTGACAGGTTTGACCAACCCAAGACCAGAAGGGCTTGGGTCCCCCACTTTTAATTCGTTCCTTTAACTGTGCAGGAACAGTCGAACAGGGCTGTGAACAACATATGGGTTGTCGACAGTGGCTGTTCCCGGCACATGACTGGTAACAAGAATTTGTTACGTGATTCGAAAGCTGTACAAGGAGGAAGAGTTAGTTTTGCAGGAGAAAGTGGAGGAAGAATTTCTGGAGTCGGTACTGTTACTAATGGAAAAATCAAGTTGGAGAAGGTTAATTTTCTGGAAGAGTTAAAGCACAATCTTCTGAGCGTCTCTCAGATCTGTGATAAAGACTACACTGTGCACTTTACAAAGGATGAAGCACTCGTGCTTCATCCTGGTTTCAAGATTCCTGAAACCTGGGTTGTGATGAAAGCTCCAAGAGAGAAGAATACATACGTGATGGACATGAGGTCCACCAAGATGGAGACGGAAGAATCATGTCTCTTGTCAAAAGCAACTGAATCTGAGTCGGAATTGTGGCACCGAAGGATGGGTCATATCCATCTACGTAAGATGAACTACATAGTAAAGAATGAGCTGGTACTTGGGGTCCCATTAAATAATTTCAACTTTGATGACCAGTTTCTGTCGTGCAAGAAAGGAAAGCAGCACAAGAGATCACATCACTCCAAATTGGTTAACTTAATTGCCACACCTTTGGATTTGCTTCACATGGATCTGTTTGGTCCTATCAAAGTTAAAAGCCTGGGTGGAACATCTTATTGCTTGGTGGTGACTGATGACTACTCACGTTACTCATGGGTGTATTTTCTGAAAGCTAAAGACGAAACCGTGCAGTTGGTAATTAACTTGATTACCAAAGTGGAAAATTTTGTTGGGGGAAAAGTCAAGTTCATCAGAAGCGATAATGGCACAAAGTTCAAGAACTATCAAATTGAAATGTTTTGTCTGCAGAAAGGGATAGAGCATCAGTTTAGTGCACCATATATTCTGCAACTGAATGGAGTAGCAGAAAGGAAGAATAGAACTTTAATTGAGGGGGCCAGGACTATGCTGGCAGATGCTAAACTTCCCATGGTGTTCTGGGCTGAGGCGGTTGCCACGGCCTGCTATATCCTTAATCGTGTTTTAACTGTTAAAATATTACATAAAACTTGTTATGAATTAATGCATGGTTGAAAGCCAAATCTGAAAGGTCTTGAACCTTTTGGGTCCCCATGTTCGATCTTAAAGACTAACTCTAAATTTGGTGAGAAAGCTGATGAAGGTATTCTTGTTGGCTACGTAGTTGGGTCACCCAACAGAAGAGTCTTTAATCTATCAAACAATAAGGTTGAGGTGGTCTGTAACACTGACATTACAAGTTACAGATCACCAAAGCCTAGCATGGGACCAGCAGAGGCTTTCGATTATGATAAATTATTCAAATCCTTTAATTTACCTTCTTTTGATTACAGAAGAAAGGATGGCGACTCAGATGCTACTCGATGAAAATGATCCAATACTGCATCGTCCCCAGTTTAATGAAAAACAATCTCACGTGTCAAGCAATGTTGAACCTCCTGCTGTTTCAAGTGGTGATGACTTTATCAATCCGCTTCACACTCAACAGAATTCAGATGAAATCTCTCCAAATCTTGGAGAAGACTTAGCGGTTGGTCCTGCCCAAACCACCAGAATCCACAAGAATCATCCCCGGGAGAATGTGATCGGTAGTCCTTCCAATGGAGTGCAAACAAGAAGGAGCTTGGAAGAAAACACATGTGTGTATGCAAGCATTAAAGACACTGGTATTATGAATGAATGCTTGTATGCTTGCTTCATCAGTCAGAGTGAACCAAAGAACTATCAGATGGCATTAAAGGATAGCTCGTGGGTAGAAGCCATGCAGGAGGAACTGGCTCAGTTTAACAAAATGGAAGTATGGCGTTTGGTTGAAAAGCCACGAGATGTGAATGCAATCGGTACGAAGTGGGTATTCAAATGCAAGAGAGATGAGAAAGGGGTAATCGTCCGGAACAAGGCAAGGTTAGTAGTCAAAGGATTTAATCAACAAGAAGGGATCGACTACAATGAGGTGTTTGCTCATGTGGCAAGACTAGAACCAATTCGACTTTTCTTGGCCTTTGCTGCACACAAAGATATGAAAGTGTTTCAGCTGGATGTTAAAAGTGCTTTCCTAAACGGCAAGGTCGATGAAGTGGTGTATGTCGAGCAACCTCCGGGATTTTCTGATCCAGACTTTCCAGATCATATGTACAAGCTTAGTAAAGCAATATATGGCTTACATCAGGCTCCACGAGCTTGGTACGCAACTTTGTCTAATTATTTGCTGGAAAATGGGTTTGTGAGAGGAAAGATCGACAGTACGTTGTTTGTAAAGTGGAATGGGAAAGAATTTCTTCTCGTTCAGGTCTATGTGGACGATATCATCTTCGGAGCCTTAAAGATTTCAATGTGTTAGGAGTTTGAAGCGGTCATGAAGAAAAGGTTTGAGATGAGCGCTATGGGTGAACTAACTTTCTTTTTGGGCTTACAGGTAGATCAGAAGAAGGATGACATGTTCATCCATCAAACTAAATATGTTCACGACGTGCGTAAACGTTTTAAGATGGAAGAAAGCACCCCGTTTGACACTCCGATTTGTGTCAATCACAAACTAGGTGCTGACTCCGACAGTGATGACGATGTGGATCCCACTCAGTATCGAGCTATTATAGGTTTTTTGATGTATTTAACTGCTACCAGACCTGACATTATGTTTGCAGTTTGTCTTTGTGCTCGTTTTCAGCAAACCCCAAGGAGTCACACATGAAGGGAGTGAAGAGAATTTTGCGGTATCTTAAAGGAAAGCCTAAATTGGGTCTCTAGTATCCAAAATGAGGAGAACTGGATCTGATAGCATACACAAACTCAGACTATGGAGGATGCAACCAGAACAGGAAGTCAACAACTGGTGGCTGTCAATTTCTAGGAGGAAGATTGGTGTCGTGGCAATGCAAGAAGCAGACTTCATTGGCCATATCCACCTGTGAAGCAGAATACATGGCAGCATCAAACTGCTGCTCGTAGGTTTTATGGATACAACAACAAATGCGAGATTATGGTCTGAATTTCACTCAAATTCCTATTTGCATTGATAACACTGCTGCTATCTCGGTAACTAACAATCCCGTAAAACATAGTAAAACAAAACATATTGACATTTGTCATCATTTCATACGGGATTGTGCTGAGAAGAAATTAATCGTGCTTGAAAAGGTTGATTCACTGGATAATTTTGCCGATCTTTTTACAAAAGCTTTTGACCGGTCCCGTTTTCAAAACCTTATTGAGCTTAATGGGATGATCAATCCTGAGTAACCATGTTTTTCCTTTTGTCCTAAAAAAAACTTCATTATCGCTGAGAATTATGTCGGTCGCTCAAGTTTGAAGGACATGTTCTTGAATATGTTTGGTCCTTGTATCTATGTGTAGATTCAAAGGATAGCCATTAACCTAATAACTGAAAGCCACTGGAGCGGTTGTGATGAGTTTTTATTCCTTCGCTGAAAATTATGTCGGTTACACTCAGTCGGAGGGACACATATTTGTATTTGTTTGGTCCTGCTAATCCACTGGATTGTTGGGATAGCCATTTACCCAAAGACTTAGAAGTGATCGGGGCGTCTGAATATACAATTTTTTTTAAAGGGGAAATGATATACTTTTTCAGTCTATAGCTTCTCATGAAGCTTAAAAATTGATGTTAAATTGGAAATTGATCCAACCATTGGAAGATGATAAATGAACTGTCTTTGTGAGCCTAACGGGTGAAGTTATTTGGCTTAAAAGACTTTAGAATAGTCATTGTTTGGTACGGTAGCTTTCCATAATGCGTAAAAGTTAATGTGATACAAATTAAATCTGCTCGATTTACTGTGGAGATTCATTTTGAAATGTGCATGTATCCACATATATCTCAACGAATGATAGGCAGAAAAGTGATTACCCAGTCATACACGAGCCCGTTAGTGTCTTGATCCTCGCGTATTATGTCTTATTGCCTTTGAAATTGATTTGAGACTTGCAGGTGGTTGTTATTTGAGACTTGCAGGTGGTTGTTATTTGTCCAAAAAAGGGGGGGGGGATTATTATGTCTTATTGCCTTTGAAATTCACAAAGTCTAAAACAACATGGATGAGGCACCAACTGAGTCTTGTGCAAGATGTAAGGATTGTGAAGCCGACTCAAATTTACATTGTTTAAATCAAACACTACAGGTCGAAGTCAACTCGGGGTGATCTGGGGAAAGCCAAATACACCTTAAGAATAGATAGGAGGCATCACAGTTCCTTAAGTGATGTCCATCTAAATTTTGAGCCTAACTGAACCTAATCCGTATCACTGAAGCAATGAGAATCATGCTAAGTTTTATACCTGCCTTCAACCTGTTTCTCTATGTCATAATAATGCTGAACATGGATCCTTGTGATAGCCTCTTAATCAGTATGATTCCATGTTCGGATCTTTTCTTAAACATGCTGGGTTCACTAAAGACTGAAATTTGATCCCATCAATGTTATTTTACTTATGTGTATTTTATATTATTTTATACGTTTGTCTTATGTGAATAACATAGAATCTAGGGTTACTCGTTCTTGGTCTTTTCCAATCTTTCAAATTGTTTTACAATTAACTTCGCTTGGGGGGCAATGTTGTCAAACTGGCGAAGTTATTCTAACTTCGCCATTGGGTTTTTTAGAAAGTATATAAGTCAGCACTAGTCCATTTTTGGTCAAACACAATACTAAAAACCCACTGAACCCTCGGCGAACTTATCGCTGGATCAACCCTCGTATAATCTGCTTCTTGACTACCACTAAGGTGCTGTGACATCTATTGATTCCTAATTAACTTGTTTTGTGGTTAATCAGTTCCATAATGTCGGTTTTTTAATCGGGTCTTTTGAGTTACTCCTTTACGTCAATCATACTCTATGTTTTTGAATGTATTGGAGGTGTCTGGATCTCCGAGACCTCAATCGGACATCCTTATACCTATTGTCAATCTCTGATTGCCCGTAATTGCAGCTGAAATGGATCTTGATTGCAGCACTGTGCGTGCAGCGAAGTTCGCATTTGGCGAAGTTATTACAACTTCGCTGTTGGTCACAACTTCGTCGATACCAACTTTGCTACCTCTATGCTTGGCGAAGTTACACACTGACTAAGCATTTATCTAACTTAACTCGTTTGCCTTGCAGGTATGGCAGCTGTAGCAGGTGCGGGTGGTACAGGCGGTGATGAAGGAGATGGGGAAAGGAGAAAATTCTTTCCGGGTCACAACATACACGTGACATTGGACCCAGATGCTCGTGGAGTAGATGATTACTTGGAGATTATCATGTTTCTCCTCCGATCAAGGATTTTTCATGCTATCACTACGACTCTTCCGATCTCTTTACCAAATATAGAAGACTTTTGGAACATAGTGGAATATGATTGTCGAGTGGAACCTCCAATGATGCGTGCTACCGTCAATCGTCAGGTAGTACAGTTTTCTGCACATCAGATACATGAGGCTCTACAGTTTGGAGATGAAACTACTCAGGACCCCACTGAGTATTCAGCCTCTTTTAGGAATGGGGCATTTCTTCGTATGGGATACTTTGGTCCGTTGGAATACCCACAACGCCGAAAGGGATTTCTATTGGATCAATGGCGTTTCTTGATGCATGTGTTGATTGTTTGCATGTGCAGCCGCAAAGCAGGAACCGATGGTATGGGTGCGACAATGCAATCTGCCATGACCGCGCTGACATATATTAAACCATTTAGCTTCAGTCAAATGGTGTTCTACGAAATTGATCGTCAGCGGCGGGCAGCGGATAGGGAGCATTTCTTAATGTATCCCAGATTTTTACAAATGATTCTTAATCATGCTGCTTCTAATCTACCACAATGTCGTCCTATCTCTTTTGTGGAATGTGTAAACAAGAGAATTTTTGCTTAATGTTGATCATCGAGCGCACGGAGTAATCCTGATCGTCGTCCGAGACACACCGCTTTATTTGGGTATCTTGTGAATCCTGACTACGTTGCTCCACTAGAGGATGAATTTGCTGATCCTGCTCCGGCACAAGTTGATATCCCACAACCACCTCCCGTGGTTCATGTTGCTCCAGTTCCTGTTGATCCTGTTCAAGAAGCTCCCTTACTGGATGATCCAGTTATAGATCCTGTTATATCTGTTTCAGAGGAGATAGATCTTGATGTTGCTTTGGGGGTGCATGGTATTTTTGGTACTTCCTCTGACGTTCGGGTTTCTTCAATCGCAGTGTTTGGGGTACCATCTTCTTTGATCGTTGGTTCAGTTGGTCAATCTCGACCCTCAAGAGAGGATTCAGAGGAAACTTTATCTGATTCTTCAAATGATGAGGCTGCTGAAGCTCAGAGAGTTCTGGTTACACAAGAGAGGATTCAAGGAAAACGGAGGAAAGATTCGGATGATAGTGAGTCGGATTATAAACGGGAGTTGTATGCCTTGGTCCGTAGATCAAAGAGGGCTAGAGATGGTGAAAGCTCGAGTGTTGTTCAATTTGCCCCTCCACAGTTATCTGGTATGTCTATAGTGTCGCCCTCTTCATCCGACCCATTAACAGTGACATCTAGTGTTCCTACGGTGGCTTTGTCAGCACCATCTTGTGTACCATCTACAGTTGTGATGTCTATGCCAGCAATTGTGTCTCTACCACAACGTACTATTGCACCGTCTGAGGTTGTGTCCATGTTTGTTGAATCTACGGTGATGGCGACTACTAGGTCCTCTGTTTCAATTCCCCCATCATCAGAAATTCCAGTGACTTTGGGTATCCCTCCGCCATATGCTCAAGACATTTCTCACATGTCATTTGCCTTTGATACTTCATTGTCAGATTCAGAGCGGATAGCGGCTCTAGAACGTGTAGTGACTGAGCAGTCAAGAATTAATCTCATTCAGACACAAGCTATTCAACTGCTAGTGGCTGAGAACCAAATTCAGTTTTCTCTTCTTATTGAACATGGTAAACTTTTTGATACGCTTAAACAGTTCTTAGCATCTCAGGGGGAGACTAGTTGCAAAGGGGATGAGTTGAGAACCAAGAGGAGAGAGGACAGAGATGATGATCCCAATGCTTCGAAAGATGCAGGTGGTGAGCTTCCAAGAACTGAACAAACTCTTCGAGCTTCCACATCTCAGGGGGAGTCTACTCGTCCATCTGGCAGTGCAAGTGGTGAGACGGTTGTGGTGGATGATGAGGCTACTGATCCATCTGGCAGTGCAAGTGGTGAGACTGTTGTGGTGGATGATGAGGATGATATGGATGAAGATGTGTTGCCTCTTAGTGAGATTGAAAATCTTGGTGAACAGATTGAGATTGACAATGGCTTAGAGGAAGGTGAGATACCTGATGATAGTGTTGAACATGATATTCCAAGTGCTGGTCAAGAACGTGTGGGTCAAGATGATAATGTTTCGGGTGATTCTGAGTGGGAGGAACAGCCACGGTGGAAAGAAGAATATGCTCATTGGTTTATCAAAACAAAGAAGCCAGTGGTACCTACGATGTTCAAGAAGAGTTATAATATTAAAGGGTATGCTGAATCGAAAAAAGGTATTATCTGTTGGCTGTACGATGATCAGCGAAAATTTTTGTGGTGAAAAGACATGATGGGATTTAGTATTTTGCTAAGAAGTTGAGATTGTTCAATACATTACCTGAGTGTGAGGTGAAGGATTTGGCTCGATTAAGGTTGATTAATAGGAGTGGGGACAACTTTGCTAGTTGGGTTGGTAAAATAGTGTGGAGTGAAGTTTTTAAGGAGAAAAAGTTTGAGTTGTTGAGGCCTCAAAAAGGGAAGTTGATTGAAGATACAGATCGAGGAATGCGGGCTGACGGCAAGCCCTGGATGGTGATGAAGTACAAACCGATTCGATGTATGAAAGAGTTCCAATGAAGACTATGCCTCAAGATGTGTTGAAAGATCTTAAATGGTAGTATGTTGATTGCCAGACTGCTGAAGCCGTGATGGAAGATCAAGATGAACAAGAGATCTTAAGGGTGTATGATCCTATGCACTTGGTTAATTTGTCTCAAGCTGATTTGCAGGTACTAAACGAAAAGAATATTTTTTATATTCCTGTTTGGAAAGATGAAGCGAAGAAATATCAAAGGGTGGTCTCAGTTTGTGTGAGACAAGGTGTACATGATTGAAGATGGAAGGTACGGCTTTTTGGATTACAAGACGAGACAAATATGTAAGAGAAATGAAGCTACTGCCAAGGGGGAGTCTGTTGGTGCATTGTGCCAGTAGTTCATTTGTCTCGAGGTTATCGTGTATGTAATCATTACGATGTTTGTTTTGTTTTGATAAACTAGTTAGTTTGGTTTGATTTTGGTGAACTTATGTTCTGGCGAAGTTAGGGACAACTTCGCCTAGGGTGTTAGGCGAAGTTGTCGTGATATATTAACCTAACTTGCGCCGTTAGTTCAGAAGGTTTTTTTTGGGTGTTCATCTTGTAAGCCACGGCAGTTTTTCTGTGTGATTGGCATTCACATCTAATAACAAAGTAACCTTTGTCCTACGTGTTACGTGTTTTCTTTACGTGTCTCTCGTTTAAACACTCGAATCGTATACGTAGGGGATTCCGCACCCTCGTGTTACGAGATAATCCTGTGTTGATCCGGCTGTGAATCTACAAGTAGTTCCTTCTCCACTATTTGTTCAAAAACCTGTTGAACCATCCTTTAAGCTTTTTCTCCGTTGCTAAGTACCCTACAATACGTCTAAAGTAGTTCATGTCAAGCTGAGACAGCGTGCGCATGTCATGGTAATGCATGTAGGTCAGATCTCCGTTTGCACGACGAATTGCCCAAGTTTTGCTCTAGTGGTGCCATTTAAAATAGACAATCTGAGAATCATCGAAGGTATGAATACAATTAATGATGAAGACTTGTCTGCTTGCTAATGTAATAGCATTTGTTTCTTCTTCGTTTCGGAACTTGAGTCGGTTAAGTAGTAATCACGGGGAGAGCCAACACAGTAACTGGTTTCTGTACTGATTCTTCAACATCATCACGAACCGGAGTGTTTGGGTTCGGTGAGTAGTTTATTCCGTCATCATCTTCCATGACTTCTTAAACTTGAGAGGGATTACCTGCAAAATGAGCCACAATAAAAATAGAATTGTACCCCTCCTTAATTGCAGTATCCACATCTTTTATTTTCTGAGCGGCTTTGGTTACCGGTCGCTGGTCTTTAGGTGTTTCATCATGCGTGGTTGAACTAGGTCCAGTTCCAGTGCCACCATTACCGCCACCATCACCATCACCATCAAAACTGTCATGAGGATCATCATCATCCTCATTAGTTTCGTCCTCCTCCTCATCATCATCTGACTTATCACTACTTTCTTCCTCTTCCTCGTTCTCAACAGTGGTTCCTTCAATAGACAGAGGAACGGCACCAGTACTAACAATCGTGCCAACTACAGCCGAGTCACCACCAGAAATGGTGACTCCACCACCACTACCACTCGCACCAGCATCAATGGGTCGAGGTTTATCACCACTCACTCCCTTTCAGTTTCTAATCAAGAGCATCATCAACAAAATTAGCCAAAGCATTTCGTTTGGCCATGTTTCTTTCAGCTTCCTCCTCGGTAGGATCCACCCAACTTCTAAACATGATTTTCAACCGTTCCTTGAGCTTCTCAACATTGTTGTCAGTCATTTGAAGTACCTCAGTAGCAGCAAGGAAACTGTTTTTCTCGATGAGGATCTATGAACTCGAAATGATCTACGAAACTGAAAACGCACGTACTTAGTTTCGATGCTAATCGACAACGAAAATGATCGAGCATGTACTAAAGATGTAAATAATAACTCGCTGAAGCTCGTTAGAAATTTCGGCAGAGTTACGATACTATTCGGTGTCTCGTAAGATATGCGGTTGTAACTAACTCTCGTAACTAACTTTCTATAGTTGCCTAACTAACTGAAATGTGTTTCTATTTATACTAACACAAGGCCATTCATTACAAATTATGTCCTCATTCGTTAGCCTTGCATATGTTCATTGGTTATATATATCTTAAATCTCACATTCATTAACCTTCATGCACATTCGTTATATATGAGCCTTGTTTGCTCATTCGTTAATCTTGTATGTCCATTCGTCCCCATATGCATTCATTCGTCATCCAATTCTTAGATGCTCATTCTTTTCCTAGCATGCGCATTCGTGAACTTCTCTGGCTCCTATGTTTTAACGAATGAACCACATATCGAGACCAAATGACAAAGATTAAGCGACGTCGGTTCAACTTCCAGCATTTGTCACATTTCATGTACTAACAGACTCCCCCCTTGATAATTGCTGGAGTTCGTTAACATTTAGTCTTTGTTGATTTCATTTGGTATTCACGTGTGCCTTTATACAATTAATGCCATGTAGAAAATGCACTTACAAAATCCCCTTCGTCATTAGCTGCATGTCTCCAATCTTTATCAGTATCAAGCTTGTACACACGATCAACATCTTCACTCCCCCTTAACTCGAATACTCTGTCATGCCTTAAATTCACCATCTTGAGAAGATTCAAGGATTGAATAATCATCATTCACTCAAACTGCAGTCAATAACACATTCCATCAATAAACCTTAGAGTTTATCTTGATTTAGTATTTGAGAACAAAATGTATGAACAAGAATTTGTAATGGTGAAAACATTATGTAACACGGCAAAAACATTTGAAATGTGTATCGCTTGTCAGAAGATCAAAAATAATTGGAAAGAAAAAACTTTTTGGCTTTTACAAACTTTATGCTAAAACACACCCAAAATATTTTTGATTTTTCAAAATTTATATCAAAACACAACTAAAATCTTTTTGTATTTTTCTCAAAATAACGAAAAGAAAAATTAAAACTGTAAACATAAGCAGTACATATTTTTGTGAGAAAGATCGCGACATGGGATCATATTGACTAGTAGCGTCCTAGACTACACTTCAATTGCGACATTATTATGCACATAATCCAATGATGATTGTAGATATAATTGTCCTCTTTAAACTTTATACAGATCTTTCATTAACTTTATGATACGTATTAAGGTTCAATTAAGCACAAATCTTATGTGGTCCCATATATCAGACACAATTTTTATATCTTTTATATAGTGAAATTCGCATGTACATACTTTTCCTTTCTTGAAATGATTAGCTATGACTCATGCGAAAATAAAAAATAGAAAATAAAGCAGAAAGTTAAAATTTTCCTTTAAGATCGGTATTACTACATCCAGATAAGGTTTCATTTTAACAAAATAAAAAGATAAAAATAAGTTGAAGTTGTATAAGGCCTTAACAATCAAGTCGGATAATACCATATTATCGCGCGGAGAAAGTCTAAGGCTTTATACGAAACACCAAAAAAATAAAGCAGAACATTCAAATCTTTACACTCAGGTCGGATAATTTTATCACACAGGAGAGGATCCAAGATTTGAATAAAAATAAAGAAAAAATTAAAGTTGAATTTCTATGCAAAATAAAAAGAAAAATAAGCTGAATTTCTTAGCAAAATAAACGCATGCATATCCAACAATCTAAACCTTTTTGGTACTTAATACAGATATTAACTATTCATCAAGATGTAACACCACTAGATTTGGCAAGCATTTAGGTTTATATCTTTTCAGCACTTATACGATCTGTTAAGCCTATCATACACATCATAAAATTGATCTCACGACACTTTTTATTTCAGTTTATTCAAGTGTTAGGTCTGTTAAGTCAATGCACTACCATTTCCCGTATATGTCGGATCACATTTCTCAAATTTTATATTTTTCAAAATTAACAACATATTTTTGTAGTTTTATATTTTTCATATAGAAAGCATAATCTTTTTGGATATTTCTAATTTCCCCCCCCCCCCCCCCCCCTAAAAATATAAACAATAACAAAATTTGCAGAAAAAATAACGAAAATGAAAAACGATCTTCCAACATAGATAAATCTTTTGAAGATCTTGTTCACCAAAAAGAAATCTTGCATTTTAAAAATATGAATGGTGAACAAGTTTGCCGATCGAAAATTTTATGAATTTTAAACCTTTGCATTTAACAATCAACTCAAACTAAACCAATATGCTGAGATAATTCATTACCAACAAATTTGATTTAGCAACAATCCATATAACGTTGATAAATCTTCTTGAATATCCTTGCACAAAAAACTAGATAATTAATGAGAAATCGAAACCCAGACCATAGTCTTAGGTCGGCCAATATCCTCAACATGATCAGCAACGGCTGATGGAATCTTTGGTTTCCAAGCTAGTAACGGTTTAGCAGCTTGTTGTCTCAAAAATTTAACATTATAAGAACTATGAGACATTTCAGGAGACTTTAACAATGAATTAAGATAAACTCTTTGTTGTTTGACTTTCTATTTAAGTGTCTCAAATTGCCCAAAAGTTAATGAAACTTTGTTAAAAGCATCAGGCAATTTGAGTCTTCTCCTGTAAGGACAATCAACAATCAAATGGCCTTTGAAATTATAATAAAAACATTTTCTCAATTCAACCCACGTCGAAGATGATTCAGTTACAAGTTAGATGCGGAGGATTGAATTTTATCACTTTTCTTCTTTTGGAAAAATTCAAAATTTGAACACTGTGAAAAATTTTCCAATGCATCAGAACCAGTAGATTTGACAAATATGTTATGTTGAAACAACACTAGTTTAGATTCCTTTTGGGATTTTGATTTTAGCTTTTTCCTTTCCCCAATAGGCATCACTGATGCGCCACAATTACGAAAATCTGAGTGATCACAATTATAAACCTTTTCAACACACTTAGGTTTAACAAGAGCTATTGGAAAAAGCTCATCAGTAAACATCTTGTCAACACCTTTCAATTTATTAACTTTCCAGTTTTTACTCTTCACACTCGGTTTTGAAAATAATTTTGATATATTTTCAGAAACAACTTTCTTTTCGTATGTCCTTGGTGTACCAACTAATTTTGGTTTACCAGTTTTTGATTTCTCAGAAGTTTGTGGTTCACAAAGAATATGATTTTCCCCAGGTATATTTTCATTTTTGTGAATCACCACTGGTTCAACCCACATCTTCAATAAGAGCATCATTATTAGTCTTATAGAAAACTAGATTGCTTTGAATATGAGATTTTGAAGTTAAGCAATTTGTTTCTTTCTTAAAAGTCGTCTTTGGATCAACTGGTTTAACTTTCTCCTCATTGATTATTTAAACCTTACTAACAGTCACAAGAGGATATACTGTCAGTGGATAATTAATGTCCACTTCTTTTAGACCTACCGTATCTGGTCGTATGGTGTAATCATTTTGAAAAGGAGGAGGGATTTCAACAAACCCTAAACCAGCTTTACCACCCTTTTGGTGATTGCTGTTAACCTCAATAATTTCATTGAGTAGAAAAGATGAATTTCTAAATTTATCCAAATTTATTCTTTAAATCCAGCGCCTCATTTTCAAGCTCAGTTATTTTGGTTCTCAATTCCAAAATTTTTTGAAACTGTTTTTCTGTATGGCCCTGGTCTCGGTGCCCAACATTTGGCGTTGGATTTACTCATAAATACAGTACTAAAATCATAGTTAATTAAAACTTTTCGCAGAAACATAAAACATCAACCAATCTATTATAAATCATTAGGGTGCAGTTTGTTTTTTCAAAGGTAAAATGTCTGCAGTTTGCAGACCACGTCTGCACTCATCTGTAGCAGCATTTGGCGTTGGATTTACTCATAAACACAGTACTAAAATCAGAGTTAATTAAAACATTTCGCAGAAACATAAAACATCAACCAATCTATTACAAATCGTTAAGGTGATGTTTGTTTTTTCAAAGGTAAAATGTCTGCAGTTTGCAGACCACTCTTCACTCATCTGTAGAAGCATTTGACGTTGGATTTACTCATAAACACAGTACTAAAATCAGAGTTAATTAAAACTTTTCGCAGAAACATAAAACATCAACCAATCCATTACAAATCATTAAGGTGCTGTTTGTTTTTTCAGAGGTAAAATGTCTGCAGTCTGCAGACCACATCTGCAGTCATCTGTAGCAGAAGAGGTGGACCAAACATCTGCAGTCTGCAAGAAGAAGACTGTTTGTTTTTTAACGTCTGCAGACTGCTAAAATAAAATAGAAATATTTAAATACGCTGAAATTTAAATAAAAAAGTCATTCAACATCGAAATTTAAATGATAGTCAAACAATAATATTCATAAAACAACAAGAACATTTTTTTTCAAATAATCTATTCGGTACTTTGCATTAACTGCTCCGCAATTTCATCTCGTAACTGCGTCATATATTCACGATCTGATGCAGTGCTATGCGCTTCAACCTCGTCTTCATCAGCAACGTGCACATGAGTATTTCTGAATGACACATCGGGTTTATCGTATTGTTCAAACAACTCATCGCTCAAACCTTCTTTCCTAATAAATTATGTAGCGCGAAACATGCAACTGTAAGGTTCCTTTGTGTCTCCAACGAAAATGGTGCCATCCTCTTCAATATAGGGAATCGTGCTTTCAGGACACAGAAAGAACGCTCAATGACGTTCCGAAGTTTTGCATGTGCATGGTTAAATTTTTCTTATTTGTCAACGCACGTCTCTGATGAAAATCTCCAAGCCAAACCTCACATTACGGTACGGAGCCATAAATCCTCGCGTGTGTGCATACGTGGCATCACAAAGATAATATTTCTCTGTAATTGTATACAAGTTAATTAGATTATTAAACTAAGATAGAAATAACTAACAAACAATAAACATACCAGGTGGTGGAAATGGGAATGGCGCATGTGGATCTGATAATGCCTCTAATAATATTCTAGAATCATGCGCTACCCCTTCCCAGCCGGCCACGATGAAGGTAAAAATCATGTTGAAGTCAAAAATTGCGAATACGTTTTGATAATAAACCCTTTTTCCCCTTCCTCTATTTAAATCGTGTTCCTTAGTAGGGACAACAGCATGTATCAAGGTTCCATCTAGTGCACCAATCGCTCCTCTAAAAACCCGTCGTAGCCTCTTATTATGTCCCGGAATGTTTGGATTCAGATTGAAAGACGTTGGTACTATCATATCTTTGGCGAAAAGCATAATTTTATTCAACACTTCATAAAAAAATTTATGAATTGTTTGCTTTGAGTGTTGAAATCTACTCTTGATAACTACGTAACGTTGATTATGACCGATTATCATAAAAAACATAGCCATCTTCTCCTCGACCGATACATGTTTACTATCATTTAACGAATTCCTAAAAAGTGCACATAGTCGGACAAATGATTCACGAGACATACGTAGCAATTCATTGCATTGTTTGGGATTTCTTTGCAATAACTCTAACATGTATTTATGCCCCGTCATAGCCGAATCATTGTCTCGCATTCGCTTCAAACCTTTCCTCCAAAAAAAAGTGAATATACAAATACATAAGAATTACTAGAAGTAGTTTCTTATCGTGATCCATTATGATCCCATGATAATAAAACATAAACAATGATGTGCTAAAAGTAGTTTAATAATTATTAACTAAATTAACTAAAAATAAACACTAAGTAATACTCTAGACTCTCTAAAATTCGACTAAACTACTAACCAGCAAGTGAACCGATCGACTCTAGTAAAGCTAAGTAAGTCCGGATATCGAACCCACGAGGCTCTTTAAATTACATTTATTAGCTAATTAGACTCGACTACAAACACGACTTATTAATTTATATTTGTTTGGGGGGGTTTTATTTAAAATACTAATTTAATACTATAATTTAAAACTAATCAAGAAAACAAGCAATTTCAACAAAAGAAAAGGTTTGATTTAAATAAGATGGTGATAAATTACCTGGGCTAGAATCCCCTAAATTTTAGTAATGAATTAACCCGGGAAAATATTTAGTTATGGACTGGGATAATAAAATAGACACTTAAAAGAAAACTCGAACAGGACCCCTGACCCTTCTCAAGAGACACCTATGGATTTCTAAAAAGTTTTAATGCACACCAGTATTTGAAAATCAAGTTCCCTTACGGTCACCTAATTAATTATGATCTAGTTCCTTTATAATGAAATCCTACCTTGCAGCGTGGAAATCAAAGGCAATTTAATATATTTAATTAATTTGATAAACGATAATAAATAATCAACCCTAGACGGACACCTTACGAAGAACTAAATTTAGCAAGCATAAATAATAAAGATCTATCAATAACCTAGCACTTTACAGATTTTAGGTTAGCAACACACTTAGGTTTATTTGACAATATTATTCCTATGATCTTATAATGACATCAACCATAAAATAATCAAGAACACAAAGTAATTGATCTAATAGCAACCTATCATATGACAAACAATAATCACGGAAAGCTATGGAATAAAACTCAACAATCCTAAGTATACATACGCATCAATTTAATATAACTAAATCTTTTACTAAACCATAAAAACCATAACAATAAATAATTCCAAGTCAAATCAAAACATCAAAGTAGGTTCATCATAACCTAGGCAGTTTATGGGTTTAGCCAACAAACATACTCATGAACAAAAGAAAGTAAATAGGTTCAAATAATAAAGTCATAACGAAAATAATAAATTCAAACCGAATAATAAGGATTCTTGGATGAGTCCGTATGGAACCCAAACGCTTTTTGCTCGAACCAAAGGCTTGCTTTACTCTTCTTTTGCTCCTTGCGGTAGGCTGGTCTCTAACTCAAAAACCTGGTGTCGATCTCCTACTTCTGCCTCTTGAAAACTTCTGGCCTTTTTTTCTCTCGTGGCCTTCTGTCCCCCTTTTAAATTACTAACAATCTTGCCATCCAATTTATTATTTAACCGACAAAGGCCTCTTCCATTTATAATATGATCTTTTCTTTTATAGTCATCGGCCCAAGTCCAGCTTATTGCATTCTTATTTGAAGTCCAATAAAAGATGGCATGATAAACTTAAACCACCGGGCCACGTATTTCTAATTTGAAAACTTGAGACCACCATTTTCCTTTATTCTTCATTTAGACTTTACATAATTTATTTTATGCTTCAAATTGAGATTGTGGCATTAAGATTTCTTTCACGAGAATTCCACCATTTTAAATATCGAGCAAAACATTATTTGATCAAAAAGTTTTAGACACTTTAACTCGTTGTCTCCTGAAATCTATAAAATTCAAATATAAAGCAGTTATGAGTAATATTTAATAAAAACTAATTCAAAAATGTAGAAGATACTTGTTAAGTTTATATATAATTAAGACCACAACAAATATCCCCACACTTGAACCTTTTTCGTCACTGAAAAAGCTGTTTTTGCAATGGGATCAGAATCGGAGAAATACAGTCTTAAAAACATATTAGGTTATCTTAAAATTTAGAACAATGCAAAAAACGCGATCACCGATATTGTTGTCCACTTAAACCCATGCCTTTGTCTTTACCGGGACACGTAAGATCCCATTATTATTATTATTATTATTATTATTATTATTATTATGTATATAATCTAGTGGAACCCACAGTCAAGACCCGTTTATTTTAGATTTTACCGGATCAAACCACCCCAACTTGACTTAAACCTCATAAAAAGCAGATTAAAACTTTGTTGCACATTTTTCATGAATAGCTAAGACGATCAAGGGTATTGTTTATCCACCTAAATTTAAAAATCAAAGTCTACCAAGTAGCCATTAGACACAATTAAGGTTCAATTATTCAACTAACTAGCTAGCGTTCCCCATTACATGACATACCCCCGTTATCAAGCAATACCCCGAAGCCCATCTCCATAGGTGAGTGTGCACGAATTCATCTATAGGCTTACATATGACGTGTCCCGTGTGGTTCGTTTCTTAATGGTAATGAGACGCGAGCACGGGGACCCCATATGACTGACAGCGTGTATGATCAAGTCAGTAGTGAATTTGTAATTTTAAAGCACTTTGTGATCATGTTTATTGACTTATAATTTGGCAAATAAACTACGAGTTTGCTCTTTTTAGGCTTTTTGAAATATCCATAAATCCATTTAGGAAATATGAATACCAGATGAATAACTGCATACAAACCCATGGTGTCCGAACCCTGGAGCATCCCATCAATACAGGATTTAAGGCCATAAAACCATACGCCTATGAAGTGTTAAACACTAAAACTAGAAGTGCAAGATTTTAATTTTATATCACTGGCTACACGGTATACTTTAACGTTTAAACCTACCCAAGCATCGTATGATAGCGTATTCATATTTCTTTAAAATTCATAATTTTCTACAATCAAACTAAAAATGAGGCTTGAGTATGGACCGACCTTTCATCTCGTATTTTATACAGACCCAACATGTTTCCCACTAAAAATCATATTTTATCGTTTAAACCAACTATCAAACTGCCCTTTCATTCTTAAGGCTGAGCCTACCGACACATCCCAAGTTAAGTGCGTGTTCTTTAATTATATCTTATTATTAGTAGTTTGAAAAACCGATTCCCAATAAGTATCCTTATCTCCCACTTATACGCAAAAAGAAACAAATTCAAAGGACATTTTTCAAAACGTTTTCAATAATATTTATTTATTTATTTATTTTATAAATATAAATAAAAACTTAAACGAAAAAACATATGTATTCCCATCCCCACACTTAAAATATGTGTTGTCCTCAATGCAGGGACCGAAACACGACTCAAAAATTTAAAACAAAACAAAATCTAAAAATACGAAAATAAATAAGAACAAAACAAAGCTAAAAATTAAGAACTAAAAACACAAACACAAAGTAAAAAAGGAAAAGACTTAGCTGGTAATATGCGCATGAAGTATGATGCTAAAATCTTCATCCAAAACTGCCCTCCATCTCCGAACGTGCTCTAACAACCAGTATCTCCTTTTTCTCATACACGAACGGAAGCGGCAACAATACAAACAATATCTAAAAACTCATCTTATCAACCTCGATAGATATTAATCATTCAAAATATGGAACCAGACCAACCGACCAATAAACATGAATAAAAACAACAAATAAATAATCAAAAAAAGTATACGGCTCCTGCTGCTCCATCCCCACACTTGAATTTTGCATTAGACTTCAAGGGGATCTTCACACTATCTTCCTTCAAAACTTAAAAACCAAATAAAAACTACAAAAAACTACGTTGTGACTCAAGGAAAAATAAAAAAAAACATAGAAATAAAATAAGAAAGAATGTACAAACTCTACACTTGAGTTTTCACTCAAGAACCACATGTGACAATTCAGTGCGACGGATCGAGAGGAGTTTCCTCCATTTCGATTGATTCCTCCGGTCCTCCAAGATAGTGCTTCAAATGATGACCGTTCACCTTCCAAGATGTTCCATGATCTGGATTCTCCAACTCTACCACTCCATACGGGAAAACTTCTATCACTAAGTACGGTCCCATCCACTTTGATCTCAGCTTTCCTACAAACAACTTCAAACGAGAGTTAAATAATAATACCTTATCGCCTTTCTTGAACTCCTTTCCGCCTTTCAACCGTCGATCATGCAGAGCTTTCGTCTTTTCTTTGATGTTCAACGATCGAGAATATGCTGCATCCCGAAGCTCTTCCAACTCATGAATCTGAAAGTACCTTTTCCTCGCAACCTCGGTAAGATCAATATTAACCGTCTTCAACGCCCAATAAGCACAATGCTCCAACTCCACCGGAAGATGACAAGACTTACCGTAAACAAGCATAAACGGTGTAGTACCCAACGGAGTCTTGTACGCGGTTCATAATGCCCACAATGCATCATCTAACTTCTCCGACCAATCCTTCCGACTCGCCCCAACCGTCTTCTCCAAAATCCGCTTCTGTAACGTCCGTAAATTTCCGATAAAAAGGTTTAGCCTTGTAGTGTTGCGTACACCTTCGGGCTTGACCCGGCATTCTTCCGAGAGCTCCTGGCCACCCTCGTAAACGTTTCTCACTTAACTTTCCACCCAAGTTGCTACACACTTCATACTGAAGGGACTAGAGTGTAAATTATTATTTTATATCATAAAATAAACCCTAGTCCCCCTAAGTCCGATCGGCAGGAGGAAGAGCACAAGAACCCACGATTTTTTTGCAGCTGTGATTAGGCCATAAAACTCCAATTCCAAGTCGGTTCTATGATTCCCCAAGTCCCTTACACCTTAATTGACCTTTGAATTACGCGTATTGATCGAAAAACGACTTGTTGTAGGCTAACCGGGTTGCTGTCCAATTGAGCTTTTCCGGGACTGTTTTGAGTGAGGTTTTTGCATCAAAATCCTCCTAGGTATGTGTAGTACATCATATTAAAACTTGGTGGCCATTGGAGGTGTTTAGGTCGGTCAATCGATTTTAGTTCGAAAACTAGGGTTTATCGGGTGTAGAATTGTTAATTGTTGAGTTTGATGCGTTAATCGATTGAATGACCAACCGAATCAGTTTGCATGGCCCTAGGGGGGTTTAAGGGCTGTGGGAAAATTATATTTTTGGTACTCGGGGCTGATTAGGTTGGTGATTAGTCAATCGAGTCGACGGTGCGCGAATTGTCGTTTAAACGTTAAATTGAGTGTTATAAAAAGGAACCGTCAACCCTATCAACTCGGGTGACATAATTATGATGTATGAAAAGGTTAATATGGGAATTTGGTCCATTTGGGGCTGATTTGTTTGACAATTGGTTTTTAAGATTTAGTACGCGTGTATTCGACTCGATTTGCATACCGACGGGTGAGTGGTGCATCATGGTTAGCCCCGACCATGATCGTAGGGTGGATTTGGTTAATTGAAAGGTTTTAGGGGCTGAGGTAAAGTAATTGGGTAGGGGTTGGGCCTTGGGCCAAGTTGTTGGGCCTCGGGCCAAAGTATTGGGCTTGAACGGCCCATTAGGCAAGTGTGTTCTTACGGTCTAGTTTAGTGACGCGTTGTGTACAATTTACAGGCTCTTGCTTGTGAGTGTGCACTTAGGGAGTCCTTAGCTCGTTGCTGGTGTTTGGTTGACCTCAGGTGAGTTCTTGATGCCCCGTTTAACTCTTTTGAAGTTTTGGGCTAGCATGCACACTTAAGCGATTTTGCTTGATGAAATGTTTTAAACAATTTTGCATAGGCTTGATAGTAATGGTAGGCCTTGGAATGTTATAAAATGTGTGTATGTATATATATTATTGTATGGCCAATATTTGGCGAATGTTGTAGTTGTTATCGACTACGGAATGTTACGTATGCCTACTTCGTGTTTGCATACAGATGGATGGTGATCTTGGCCGGGCCAAACTATATGACTCAAGTTCTTAAATCCTATGACGGGCCCTGAAAAGCCCGTGAGGGGGGAGGCTCGTGTGGCATGATCATCATCGGATGTTACGTGTTTGGGTTGTACGTGTGCTCAACCCTAAATGTTATACGTGGATGTTTTATATATATATATATATATATATATATATATATATATATAGGGATGTACTTAAAAGATGTTTATATATGTATATTTTGTATATGTACATATGTATGAGAATGTTTAGTCTTCAGTAATGATGACTTAATGAAGGTACTCTTTTTATTTTTAAACTTTTGGCATGATTATCAGAATTTCCATTACTGATATTATTGTTGATACATGTTTTGTACGTCTCGGTCTTTATCAGGGCATTAATGTAATAAGTCTAAAGTATTGGGGTCTTAATGTAAATATGGCTAAATAGGCCATTTGCTCTAATGTAAGTTACATTCGTTACCCCGTAACGAATGTAACACATTCGTCTAATTGTAAGCTCATTCGTTAACCTAGATTAACGAATGAGATAACGAATGGGGGCCATTCGCTATCTTTTAAAGTGTAACGAATAAGTATGTTTATTCGTTGAAGTATCTGTAACGAATGACACATTCGTTAAGTGTTAAGTTAACGAATGTGGTCATCCCCTATAAATACCCTGTAACTTATCATTAATGTAACAGTTCTGATATTTTGCCATTTTCTCTCTCGTTACTCTTCCGAATTGTTCACTCAACATACACACTACACACACATAACGTATGCAAGCCTAATCGTATAAGAATCAACATGTGTATCGTTGTTATCAAGATCTAGATCTGTACAAGCTCTTTCAAGTGGTATCAGAGCCTAGGAATCTGATCTACGATACAATTCGTTGATATATGTGATATAAGCGTATTCAATTGATGCATTTCATGATGAATTGATTGAGTTCTTAAGGTAATTGGAAATTTGAGAAACAGAGACTGTTTAAACAAGAATTGAACCTGTTTGTTATGAATTTGTGAGTTCGGACTAGGTTAGTGAGGTTCGGATTTGGTTTAGGCTTAGTTTGATCTAAGTTTTAGGTGTTTTCGGTGTGATTCAGACGAGTTTGAAGTTTGAAATGGAAATTTTGAACTGTTGAAGATTCATTCGTTAAGATGAAGACTCATTCGATAGGTTGAAGACTGATTCGTTAAAAGGATAAACCGCCTATTCGCTAAACCCTAGCTGTTCATTCGTTACAATTTCAATCTCATTCGTTAAACCGTTTATTCGCTATAATCCTATTCGCTAAACCTCTTTCGTTAAGCCACATTCATGTCATATTCGCTAAAGTCCATTCGTTAAGTCTTGCTCGCTAGGAGTAAACCATCTTTAACGAATATCTAAGTCTTGCTCGCTAGTCTTGCTCGGTAGGACTCATTCGTTAAAGTAAACCATCTTTAACGAATATCTCATATCCCATTCGTTAAAGTAATCCACTTTTGACGAATATCTCATTCGTTAAAGTAACTCACCATTAACGAATAACTCATTCGTTAAAGTAATTCGTTAATCTTCTTTCTCATCGTTACTGTGTCCATTCGTGTGAACAGTAAACAAATAACTTTGAAACTTTGACAACTTTAATCCTTGAAGTTTAAATAGTTGGTTCATTATGGCTGCACAGAACACGTCTTACTATGCGTTAGCGTCTCAGAACGTATTACTGCAACAAATGCTAATCATGGATAATGAGATCGAAAGTCATAACAAATGTCCCAAGTTGTTAAAACTGTCGAATTTTGCTCGTTGGGAACCGAGGTTTCGTGCTCACTTGGGATCCGTGCATCCTAGTAGTGTCCGGTTTCTCGACGATGTATATTCAGCACCATTGATTGGTAATAACAATGCGGGATGGACTCCGAAACCATTTAAAGAATATGAGACTCAAGAACTTAAGGATTTTGAAAGTGAAACAACAGCATACTCAACTCTTACCATGGCTTTACCAGAACACATTTTTCATCAATATAGTACCATCAAAGTCTATGCTTCGTTGTTCACAACGTTGAAAACAAGAAGTTTGGGAAACACTCTTGAAAGCAAAAAGACTCTTGTAAAATTTCAATTTCGAAATTTTATTTTGATGAAAATGAAACGGTGGAAGAGATGATTAACCGGTTTAATCATCTGATTGTTGATATGTCTAGTGTCGATCTTGAGCCAACAGAACAAGATAAGATCGATACACTGAAGAATGCTCTACCTTCTTCTTATTCGACTTTCTTGTTCGTGTTAAAAGAGAACGGTTTCTTTCAGAACTCTGAACTTACAGCTGTGCAATTCATAAACAAGATTGAAGAAAGGGAATTTGATATCAAATGTCAAAATACGTTGAAGGAGAATCAAAACCATCAGTCTTCAACCCAAAACCCTTTACTTTATGGAGTAGCATTGCCAGCAAATAATGTTTCAAGTTCAGTGCCAATCAATGCGTTCTTTGCCCAATCCCAAGAGGATTCTAATGTAAACAGTCCATCTAATGTATGTTTTATGGCTAGTGGTGCGACTACAAACTCAAATGTTCATGCATCAAGCTTGCCTAAGGTAAATCTGCAAGAAGCTGAACAACAGTTTGCTTTTGTGTGTGCGTTCATGACTTGTTATGAACAGCTGGTTGGAAGCAAGATCACTACGAGCGATCTCACAGATGAAGATTATGATCAAATCGACCCGGACGATCTTGAGCTAATGGATTTAAAATGGAACATGGCTATGATCGTTCGTAAAGTCAAAAGGTTTATGCAACGAACGGGAAAAGATCTTCCTACTTTGAACAAAAGGGTCGGGTTTGATAAGCTGAAGGTAAAATGTTATAATTGCGGTGAATTTGGTCATTTTGCCAAAGAATGTGACAAACCGAGGAAAGACTATTCTGGCTCACGTAGTTCTGAACGTTCTTCAGGAAAGAATTCATCCGGTGGGGATAAGAGTAAATATGTTGTATCTGGTGATCAAGACAAATCTTCTGCTACTCAAGCTTTAGTGGTCAATGAAGTAGTTGATTGGTCTCAACGTTTATTGGGAAATCAAGCAAACGTGGCTATTGTTGAAACAGTGGAGAAATTTGAAGATGCCAGCTGTGATAATGTATCGGAAGGAAGTGATTCGTCTGACTCTGAGACTGACACTGATCAAAGTCTGTCGTCTCAAACTGAATCAATCTCTGTGAAAGCTGAATCTTATGCTTGTATGGCTAAGATTGATGAGGTATGTCACAAATCTAAATCTAATGTATCTGAACCTTCATCAAAAGTGAATGATTGTGCTGAATATGCTGTATTAAAAGCCAAACTTGAAACAACATTAACTCAGAACAATACACTCACAAAAGATCACTTTATGATCAATGAATGCTACAAACAAAACACAAAATTGCTAGAGCAATTAACTCTGAAAATTCAAAAACTGTCTTAAAGCAATCATGATTTTAAAACTAAAGTTCATTGTAAAATTATTGAAGTTGATCAACATTTGAAGGAGATTCTTCGACTCCGAACCTGTATTTCCAATCTTGAAAACGAAATAATGGAATTGAATAATAATCTTGGAAAATTTAAAGATTCTTCATTTCTTTTGAATGAAATAATTGAGGTTAATCATTCACATAAGAAAAATGGAAAAGCAGGTTTGGGTTACGTCGAAATTCCACCTTCTTTTAAACATGATTACAGTAGCATTCCCGATGTGGAAAAATTTTCAAATATGTCTACTGATAAATCTGAAAGTGTTGATACAACTGGTCCTGCTCGTGAACCAATTCATATCGAAAGTAAAAAGGTTTTCACCAAAAACGAATTGGATGGTTCAATCGAGGTGTTGTCTGAACCAGATGTGATTGTCAAAAACAAAGATATTCCAATTGATAATCATATTTTGTGTGAACCCGAAGATTTTGAACAAGCTGTGTATGGTTCAAAGACTTCGGGTGTTTCTTCAAACACAACAAACGTTCCTAAAGTAATTCCTAAGGAAAAATCTAATGTATCTCAATCAGACAAGCCTTCGGTATCTGATGAGGAGTTGATGCGATTCATTAATCCTCAACTGAAATCATCAAATGGAAAAGTATTTAAATTAAAGGGTTTGTCAAAAGTGTTTTCTGACAAAGAAGTTCCTTTGAATCTTCTTAAACCTGAAATGATTGAAAGTGTATTTCAGGATGACACTTCACAAATGACTGAACTTGAACAAAAATTTTATCAATAAAAAATTGTTAATGTTCAAGAAAAACCAAAAACTAATGTTTTTAAACCTATCACGTTCATAAAATCGTAGGTTTGGAAAATTCTTCGAATTTAACAAATCTTGAATTCTATAAGAAAAGAAAGGGTTTAAAACACGAAACACCGAAGAAAGTTACATTTGAGAAACCCAAAGATGATATTCATAAATCTTTGCTATCAAAGACTACATGTACTTTGCCACGAAACACTTTGGACTATCGATTATGTTTCAAATGTGGTGAACCGGGTCATGTTTCCAAAAAGTGCAAAGCAAAGACTGATGATATCAAAGACTCATCAACTCGAAAGATTCATTCATTATCAAACTTAAAAGAAAATCAAGTTGATGAGTGTGTTATAATGTATTCAAATATTAATCCGAAGAAGGTTATTCGGATTGATTCGGATAATGAAGCAACCAAATGTGTTGGCCGTGTTCAACCAATTTGTTCAAATGTTGATTCGGGAAGAATACGTGATGGATACTTAAAGAAGAAAACTAAGAAAACCGTCAAATATTCTCAAGTCTCGAATGTTGGAGTTAATTTAAATGATTCTCCTAAAGTATCAAAGGGAGAGCCCAAGACTGAGGCTTGGGCTACCTTTTTGAACTAATCATTTTACTTGTCTGTGCAGGGTACATCTCGGTCCGTGTCTAATCACAAATGGATATTGGATAGTGGATGTTCTCGGCATATCACCGGCAACCTGGATCTTCTGAATAACATCAAAGATATTCAAGGGGGTTATGTTGCGTTTGCTGGTAACTAAGGAGGAATGATTACGAAAGAGGGAGAAGTTTCAAACGGAAAAGTAACGTTTGAAAAGGTTAATTATTGTGAAAAGGTGGATCATAATCTGTTGAGCGTGTCACAGATTTGCGATAAGAAATTTACCACCATATTCACCGACAAGGAATGTGTTATTCTTCAACCGGGATACACAATTCCTGAAGACATAGTTGTCATGTGATCACCTCGATCAAATGATATTTATGTACTTGACATGAGTTATGATGTACAAGTTTCGCCCTCAGCTACTTGCTTTGTATCCAAAGCGACTAAGAAAGATTCTATTCTTTGGCATAGACGCATGGGACACATCCACTTACGAAAGATGAACTTTCTAATGTAAAATGATTTAGTGGATGGTGTGTCACTCAAGAATTTCAATTTCAATGATCACTGCGCCGCGTGCAAGAAGGGGAAACAAAAGAAGAAATCACATCCAAGCAAGTCACTAAACACTATTGTTACTCCTCTGGAACGACTTCATATGGATCTCTTTGGTCCGGTGAATCGTGCTAGCAATGCTGGAGATTTTTACTGTTTAGTAGTAACGGATGATTTCTCACGCTACTCATGGGTGTTATTTATGGGATCGAAGGATCAGACTCCTGTCTTAATTCAGAATCTTATCACGAAGATCGAATCACTTTATAAACTGAAAGTGAGACGAATTCATAGTGATAATGGAACTGAATTTAGGAATAATGTATTGGATTTCTTCTGCATTCAGAAAGGAATTCATCTGGAATTCAGTCACCTTATGTTCCTCAACAAAACGGTGTGTCTGAAAGAAAAAATCGTACGCTGATTGAAGCTGCACGTACAATGCTTGCTGATTCAAAGTTACATGTTCAATTCTGGAACGAAGCTGTGAATACGGCATGCTATACACTGAATCGCGTACTAACGGTAAAGAAGCTCAAGAAGACAAGTTACAAGCTTCTGAATAATCGTAAGCCGAACTTAAAGTATTTGGAACCATTATGGTGTCCATGTACTGTTTTGAAGAAAGATTACCATGGTAAGTTCGATGAGAAAGCTTTTGAGGGTTATTTCTTGGGATACAACTCTCCAAAGAAGCGGATTTTCAATATTTCTTCGGGTTGTGTGGAAGAATGGTATCATATTGATTGTCAAAGTTATACGACTCCACCAACTGGTACTGGTCCCGATTGGATGTTTGATTATGATGCTTATTTAATTCATTTACATCAACAGTCGATGAAGTACCTGACGACCTCATTAGATCTTATTTGGAAGATTAATGTCTTCCGAATCCAAGGTTTTCTTCGGTCGATGTAAATGACTCTCCTAATGTATTAGAAACGAGGAATGATGTTTCTGAATCTTTCGATGATGCTGATTATGTGGATTCATCATCTGTAATGGTAAATGAAGCTCAAGAGACTACTGAGCCAATTCTAATTAGTGATGATTCAACAACTGTCTCTTTAGACACAGCGAAGGAGAATATCACCAATTTGGGTGATAATGTATCTGTTCCTACAAATCCTTCTTTAAGGATTCATTCACAGCATCCATAGGATCAGATAATTGGTGATGTGAACGACAGGGTTCATACAAGGCACCAATTGGCTAATGTATGTGATGATCAAGCTGATTTTAATGTATCTCCTACTGAGGATTCGATAGTTTGTGCTTATGCGGATTTGCATTCTTCGGGTATTCTCAGTATCGCATAATACACCTGCTTCCTATCACAGATAGAACCGACTAGTGTTGCAATGGCACTCAAGGAACCATCTTGGGTTGAAGCTATGCAGGAGGAGCTGCAACAGTTTATAAGACTGGGTGTATGGGACTTAATCGATAAACCCGATCGCGTAAAAAAGGCGATTCCAACTAAATGGATTTTAAATTGCAAAAAGGACGACTGCGGGGTAATCGTGAGAAACAAAGCACGATTGGTTGTACTTTGATACAATCAACAAGAAGACATAGATTACACTGAACTATATGCTCCGGTAGCACGACTGGAGGCTATACGAATTTTTCTTGCCTATGTAGCCTACAAAAATTTTAAGGTTTATCAAATGGATGTGAAATCGGCGTTTTTGAATGGAGCTATTCATGAGGAAGTGTACGTGAAGCAGCCTTCTGGTTTCGAGGATCCAGACTTTCCCGAGCGTGTTTATCTGTTAAACAACGCTCTTTATGGTTTACATCAGGCCCTGAGAGCCTGGTATAGCACGTTGGCTGACCATCTAATTGAAAGTGGGTTCAAGAGAGGAACTGTGGATTGTACATTATTCTATAAGAACGTGGGTGATGATCTGCTCCTCGTCCAAGTCTACGTGGACGATATTATTTTCGGTTCGACAAATGATAGCTTATGTAAAGATTTTGAGAAGACGATGCAGACAAAATTTGAGATGAGTTCGATGGGAGAGATAAGTTTCTTTTTGGGTTTGCAAGTTCACCAGTCTGACACCGGGATCTTTATCAATCAGACGAAATATGTGAACGATGTCTTGAGCCGATTCAAGATATCCGATGGCAAAATTCCCTCAACACCTCTTCCCGTGGGTCACAATTTATCACCGGATGAACTGGAGGATACAGTAGATCCAACCCTATATCGAGCAATGATCGGATCACTTATGTATTTGACTGCATCTTGACCTGATATCACGTTTGCTGTTTATTTGTGTGCTAGGTACCAATCGAGTCCCCGAATGACTCACCTGGCGGCAGTAAAGCGCATCTTACATTATCTGAGGGGAAATCCTGACATCGGGTTATGGTACCCCAAGGACGATATGTTCGATCTCACCGCCTTTACTGATTCGGACTATGGAGGTTGCAAGATCAACTTCAAATCTACAACAGCGGGATGTCAATTCTTAGGAAACCGGCTTGTTTCCTAGCAGTGTAAGAAGCAGACAACGGTCTCACCTTCAACAGCCGAAGCTGAGTATGTGGCGGCCTCGAGTTGCTGCTCACAGGTTCTCTGGATCCAGCAACACTTGCGGGATTACGGTTTGAAGTTTCTTACTACTCCCATTTATGTTGATAATTCTGCTGCAATTTCAATCACCAAAAATCCGGTTCACTATTCGAAAACTAAACATATTGAAATCCGTTATCACTTTATACGTAATTGTTTTGAAAAGAAATTAATATCAATTGATAAAATTCATACAGATTTTCAAAAGGCTGACCTTTATACAAGGGCATTTGACAAAACACGTTTTCATTATCTGCTAGGTATAAATGGTTTAAAAACTTTAAAAGATATTCAAAAGCTTGGTTAAATCATTTTATTTCTTGTTTTCTTTTCGATTTTTGTTGTTTTTAGGGGGAGCAAAATATAAAAATTCAAAAATATTGTGGTTTCTATTTGTACAGAGAAAATTGAAAAACACCAAAAACATTCAAATACTGAAAAATTTCAAAAAACATTGAAAAATGCTCCTTAAAATGAGTTTTGAAGCAAAAAGGGAAAATGATAGTACATTGACGGGATTGACCTAGTACATGAATAAACTAGATTAAAAATTACGGTAAGGCTAGCAATATGATATGCAAAGATAGGCTTAACAGACTATATAGGAACTGATATGATATAAAGATAATGAATGCTGAAACTAGTGGAATTACATCTTGAAAGATTGATACTATATCTGATTTAAAGAAAAGTCAAAAGTCAAAATGATTACTGTGTGTGCATGCTTTCATTTTTGAAGAAAATTCTGCTTTGTTTTTATTTTATTTTGCAAAGAAATTCAACTTTATTTTTTTCTTTATTTTTATTCAAATATTGGATGCTCTCCTGCGCGATAAGATTATCCGACCTGAGGGTTAATATTTGGGTATTCTGCTTTATTTTTTCTTGGTGTTTCGTATATAATCTTGGACTTCCTCCGCGCGATAATACGGGATTATCCGAATTGAGAGTTAAGATTTTATGCAACTTCAACTTATTTTTATCTTTTTATTTTGTTGAAATGGAACCTTATTTGCGTGTAGTCATACCGACCGTAAGGGAAAATTTTGACCTTCTGCTTTATTTTCTCTTTATTATTTTTTCATGAGTCACAGTTAATCAAAATTTAGAAAATCAAAAGAAAAAACGTACATGTGATATTCACTGTATAAGAGATAGAAATGTTATATCTGATTGATGGGGTCCACATATGGTTTCGAGCCTAATTGAACCAAATTAAAGCATATCGTAAAGTTTCCGACAAGTCTGTGAAAAGTTAAAGAGGACAATTATATCTACAATCATCGTTGGGTTACACGTATAATAATCATCGAAATTGAAGTGTTACTCAGTGATATTTTCGTCAATATGATTCACTACTCAACTCATAAAAATATGTACTGCTTTAACAGTGTAGTCGTTTATTGTTTTTCGTTATTTGTTATTTGAAAATTTCGAAAATCCAAAAAGATTTTTTTCTTTCTTTTCAATTCTGCTTTAGTTTCGATTTACCAAGCTAGCGAATAAATTCAAAGGAAAAAGAAAAAGATTGATCCCCAAAAAGTTTTAAGTTAATCGTGCTTAATGTATTTACAGCTGGTATCAGTTGTATTTTTAACGTAAAAATCCGCTTAAATTAAGTATTACCGATCCTTGGTTGATTGGGTATTTTAAATGTATGCGATTAAACCCTAAAAATTGGATTTAATTGATTATTTAATTCATTGTTAAGACCCTAATTGGTTTTAATATTATTTTATTCCTTAAAAGAGATTTATGTCTCATTCGCTAAGGAAAATTGGGTGATTCGTTAAAATGTTTATCGAATGTAAAGCCATTCGTTATTTAAATAACGAATGAGTTTCTCATTCGTTATAAAGACATTCACTTCCGTTGTGCATAACGAATGAAGGTCATTCATTTAAACATTTAACGAATAGAATGTATATAGTATCATTCGTTAAAGATTAACAAATAACTTCTTTATTCGTTAAAATGTTAACGAATAAGAGAATGTAAAATAAGATTCGTTAAAATTTTTAACGAATGAGAATCTTATTCGTTGAAAAGTTTAACGAATCAGGATTATTAATTTAATGAATGAGGTCATTCGTTAGTTCAAATTTTGAACGAATGACCTCGTGCGTTGTGAAATTATTGGGTTAAAATCCCAATGTTTGACGAATGCCGTTTCATTCGCCATTTTCCTATTTCACTATCACCCTAGACGAACTATTGCAAAATTTTTCCAAGATTTCATACCTACTTATTATCGTAATTGATTAACATATTCGTGTTATACAGGTATTGGCAATCTCAATGATATGAGTTTTTTGGAGTTTCATCGGGTTTATATGTGTAAATTGAGTGATGTTCTAACTGGTTATGAACCGAACAGTTGCACACTGCTAAAAATTATATATTGATGACAATTAGTTCCGATGATCATTGATTAAGATATAAAACTGATTTCAGACCAATGTCATTGGATTTAAATGTGAAAATTGTTAGGAAACTAACTGATACGTCGTTGATATTCATCGTTTTTGACTTTGAATAGTCAAAATTAATTTAAGTTTTGACTCCTGATAGTCAAATGAAAATTTAATTTACATTCGTTACCTTTGTGATGAATGATCAGGTCAGATTCGTTAAATTGTTAACGAAAGACTATCTGTTTCGCTAAGGTAGCGAATGGGCAGTGAAATTGATAACGAATCAGTGTAACGAATCAGAGTTGATTTGTTAAAGTAATACACATTGATTCGTTACAATAACGAATGACTTCACGTATAAGTATGATTCGTTATTTGTAACGAATGTAAAACATTAATTGTATAATGAATGTCTCATTCATATAAAGTAACGAATGAGATGCTCATTCGTTAAATCAGTATGATGTATTTAAATAGTTTGCTAAATTTTTTTTAAACAGAATATGGCAGAAGAGATCTTTCAACATCCAGTTCCCGAGCAACAACCAGAAAATAATCCTGAGCTACAGCCTGAAATTCAAGTTGAACCTGTTCAAGCTCCTGTCATGCTGTCATGGAACAAGAGCCATAATATTTATGCCTATCTTGAGCCGAACTTTGAAGATTCTCAGATATTCAGGGGAATGATTAGTTTTCTGATTCTCTCGAGAATCTACAAGGCCATTTCTACCCGTACAGTTGTTTATCAGAAGATAATACAAGAGTTCTGGAATACTGCTAAGTTCAATGAAGAAGATAATCATATAGAAGCGGTTATTCAAGAAAAACGGGTGGTGATCGATATTGGTGTAATCAGAGACTCACTGGGATTTAATGACACAATTGATGACAAATGTGAGTTCGATAGAGCATTGATCAGAGGATTATTTGACCGTGTAAAGTATAATGGTGATTTGGGCAGATTTATGTACAACAAAGTGAACTTGTGTGAACAATACAAGTATCTGCTTCACGTATTGATTCATTGTCTCGGTGGACGTAAGGGTGGATTTGACGAGTGCCGAGTGATGCTTCAATCTGCATTTGTTGCCCTTGTTCTTAATAAACCATTCAATTTCTCAGAAGTGGTTTATTATCATTTGAAAGAAAACATCACCAGCAGACAAAAGTTCTTAATGTATCCCAGATTTTTACAAATGATGATAAATGATCTAGTGTCTGACTTGGAAAAAGATCAAGCAGACGTGATGAAGCTCGATCATATGAATGAACAAACGATGCGACGTTTGAGATCGTACAGAGGTCAAAGTTTGGCAAATCGACCAAAGTTTAAACGTTTGATTGGTCATCTAGCGAATATTTATTATGTCGCGCCACCTTATGATCGTTGGGCTCATGACGATTCCGATTCAGAACGTGAAGGTGGTGATGGTGGTGATGGTGGAGATGATGGTGGTGATGATGGTCCAGTACCACAAGCCGAGTTAAGTTATGAACAGAAACGTAAGCGTAAAGGTAAAGAACCGATGACGGAAAAGGGGGAGACACTTAAGAAACAACGAGTTAGAAGGGGTTCGGGTATTGGGATACCGAGTCAGCCTTTTGTGCCTTCTACTGCTGTTTCTACTCCTATTATTTTTTCTACTGCTTCTCCAGTTCCAGTTCAACAGATTCCACGATTTCCTACTCATACTACAATGACAGATTTTCCTCGTTCTTCAACACCTGTGCAGATGCCTACTTCTCCAATGCCTCCAACTCTGACTTTGGATACTACTGTGAGGCCTGATCCTCATTTTGGAGACATATTACATATTATATTGGCACAGATGCCTACACCACATCCAACTACTCCTGTTACTCCTGTTACTCCAACATCGTTGCCAAGGCCTGAGCATTCGTTTATGACATTCAATCGTCCTTAGGGTCCAATGCAACCAGTGCATCCTAATTTCTATTACATGGCTCCTCAAGCTCAATGGTTTCACATGATGAATCTATTGCATTTACAGCACACTCAAATGCAAGCAGACAGAGCTGCAAATGAGCTAGCGCGACGGAATTTGCTGCGGCATCTTCTATCGGCTCAACATGATAATAGGGAACTTTGAGCCCTGATTGCTGCTCAGGGGGAGAGATTAGATAAGTAGGATGAGATTAATCTTCAACTGACATGCAAAGAAGATGAATTAAAGAAGTTGAAGAATAATGAAGACGATCAGGATGGTGCAGGGGGTAGGGTAGATCAGCAATCGGGCGGAAGTTCCACACCGTCGGCGGGTAATAAGACTGATGCGAGTGTTGGTGGTGGGTCTGAAACTAGTAATCTACAGATTGTTCCATATAAATATTACACGAGAGCCAAGCCAATAGATGTAATTCCGGCTAACATGCTTCTATTTGTAGAAATGGATGGGATTGTATACAGTATGGTGACTACTGATGAGATCGAAGAAGGAGAATTTGTTGATCATTCTTTAACGGAAGAACAAATTGCCTTGCTTCTGGATTTAAATGATGATGAGATTGAGGAATTGGGTAAGAACGTGGATGTGGAGATGGAAGATAGTACTGATACAGGTATTCCTCACAGGAATGTACCTGATTTTGAAGAAGTGGAAGTGGAAGATGTTACTGCTGAAGAATATCCTGAGTTTTACATCGACATCAACACTGACTCAGGTATTCTGTTTTTTACCACTACTGAGCACTTTGATGCAGCAGAACGTCGGTTACAAGAAGAAAAAGAGAAGTGGAATAAAGCTGCAAAGACCAGTCACGTATCGACAACAGAGAAAAAGCGCAAACGTGCTTTGGATGGTATGTTCGAGCATAACGTAAAGAAGATGAACAAGATGATCGAGACCTTTCGTTATCATGAACAAGAGGAAGTCAAATTAGCAAGGGATCGAGCATCGGCATACCAAATGAAGAAGTACAAGCCAGCTAAAGATGTGAGAGGTGACATGGTAGCATGGCAGTATGATTCAGAGCTTAAGGTATATATCGTGAAGTGGGATTATGGTATTTATTATTTCAAACGCCCACACGATATCTTATCTATGCCCAGATGGGATGTGAGAACCCTAGCCAATCGACCGTTTGTGAATCGTGGGGACGATAAGTGGGCTAGTTGGTTCTATAAGCAGTTATTACATGAAACCCGGTTTGGTTTCAAGTTTTTCAAGCCTCAGGTGCCAACTCATAAGTACATTGATGAGATTGATACTCGCACTGGCTGGAAGAAGTTAATTTTACAAGTCAAGCCGCCGAAGACTATGAAGAGGGTTCCCATGAAGATATTTCCTCAGAGTCTTTTCACCTCGTTCAATTATTGGTACTACGACAATATTACAGGTGAAGCGGTGATTGTTTATGGTTACGGTTCTAACACGAAGACAATACGTGCTATTGATCTGATGTGGCTAGTCAACCTATCTGAGTCTGACAATGATGCGTTATTTACAAGTTAGATCAGATTTGCTAATGTAAGAAATTATGAACTTGCTATGCAGTTTCAGAAGGTTGTTAGAGTCTGTTATGCATACAAGATTCATAGCTGCGTTGACTGGAAGACGAAGATGTTCCAGTGTTAAAGTAGATAAAGGGCTCGAGACGAGGGGGAGTTTGTTGATACATGTTTTGTACGTCTCGGTCTTTATCAGGGCATTAACGTAATAAGTCTAATGTATAGGGGTCTTAATGTAAATATGGCTAAATAGGCCATTCACTCTAATGTAAGTTACATTCGTCTAATTATAAGCTCATTCGTTAACCTAGATTAACGAATGAGATAACGAATAAGGGTCATTCGCTATCTTTTAAAGTATAACGAATAAGTATGTTTATTCGTTAAAGTATCTGTAACGAATGACACATTCGTTAAGTGTTAAGTTAACGAATGTGGTCATCCTCTATAAATACCCTGTAACTTATCATTAATGTAACAGTTTTGATATTTTGCCATTTTCTCTCTCGTTACTCTGCCGAATTGTTCACTCAACATACACACTACACACACATAACGTATGCAAGCCTAATCGTATAAGAATCAACATGTGTATCGTTGTTATCAAGATCTAGATCTGTACAAGCTCTTTCAATTATTTATTTAAAACTTGAACTCACTCAGCTTAAGCTGACTTTGTGTGCATGTTAGTGTGAGTTTCAGGTTAAGAAGAGGATGCCTTATCGCTTGGACGTGCACGAAGCTACTTGGACGGTGAAGGGCATACGGGATTTGAAGACTTTATTATTAAACATTTCCTTTTAAAATTTTTTTTATTAAAGATAATTAAGTTGGTTTTGGGCAAAATTCCCGGGTTTTGGGAACTTATTTTATTATTTACGTATTCCGCTGAATTTTACTCTGAAATTTGTTGCTTAATGGAACGATGGATTTTTTTTTGTTTAATTATTTTATAAGTGTTTTGTATGAATACCAACTGTGGGGTTCCCGGGTTTCGAGGCCTTACAAGTTGGTATCAGAGCCATGGTTCGAGGGATCCGAGCATCCCCGAATGCATGGACTCGAACTGTAAGAAAAGAGACCAGTATGCCCACCGCAGGTAGTTGCACGCCAAGAGGTAACTTTAAATTATTTAGTCATTCCTTTGCATTTAAGATTTCCCGTATGTGATTAATTGTTAAGTGTTAGATAGAGTGCTAATATGGTTAGGGGCCGGGGGTGATTAGGATGGGCGGGTAAAGTAAACGACTAATTACACTTGATCAACATCATTAGCAGTTTACCATTACCTTACATGTTCTAAATGCCACTTGTACTTAACCATATTAAAATTCTGTCTTTGTAGGGATAAGTCATGGTTAATACTCGTACTACTAAGAAAGGTCGTCAGAGTGTTCGTGGCAGTGGTCGTAAGCCGCGTGCTGAGGCTGAGAGTGAGATTCCTACATCCCAGCAGGAGGAAACCCGGATTCGTGAGGAAGGGGATAACCCCACCTTAGATCCTGCTATACGCGCGGCCATCGCAGATGAGGTTTACCAGGTTCTTCATAGCGTTATTCCCGAGATTGTTGCTGAGGCCGTTAGGGTTGCAAAAGAGTCAATGGATGGTAAGGGTGCAGATAAGCAAGGAAAGGGTCAAGAAACTCATGTTGAAGACGAGGTAGTGGTATCTAGTGATGAGGAGGAAGAAGCTCGTGCGGTTAGTGTGCCTACTAAAGGATGTTCGTATGGGGATTTCAAGAAGTGCGACCCTCCCGTTTTCGATGGTACCAAAGACGCGTTGGCAGCTCATCAGTGGGTTAGAGAGATGGAAGCCGTATTGAGGGCCAGTAAGTGCAAAAGGGAGGACATGGTGACTTATGCAACTGCCTCGTTTCGTTCCGAGGCGCTGTGTTGGTGGGATAATCTAGCTCAAGTTATGGGTGATCGTTCAATTAGAAGGATGGCTTGGGAAGAGTTGAAGCAGTTGGTTATCGATCATTTTTTCCCTCCGCATGAATTAGATAAGATGGAGCAGGACTTCTTAGCTCTAGAAGCAGGCGATATGTCACATCGAGAGTATACTACAAAATTCAACCAATTGGCTCGTTTATTTCCCGATCTAGTTACACCTGAAGGTAAAAGAATCAAAAAGTACGTAAAGGGTCTTCCGGCAGATGTTCATAGGGGTGTGGTAACCACTGACATGAGCTCCTTCCATTTGGTGGTTACCCTGGCAGGTACATTGTATGAACAGAGAGAGATGGTGAGCCCAACTGAGTCTGGGAAAGATTGGAAACCGAGCTCTAACTCCAATGGCAAGCGTTACGGGGGCAGTGATTCCATGTCGGACGGGAAGGAAGCAAGGGCAAGGACGTCGGATCGTAATGGTAAAGGGTATAGCGGTAGATGCAGGAAGTGCGGGAAACCTCATAGGGGGGAGTGTAGGCTTGGGACTACCCCTTGTTTTCTCTGTGGGGAGACGGGACACCCCCACTATGAGTGCCCGTCGTTGACATGTTACCGGGGTGAGGGGTCTGGTCATCTGGCCTCTTGATGTACTGAAAATAAGGCGGGAGGTTCTGAGCGGGGAAACTCTTCTAGGGTTAAATTGGAAGACAAGCCAAAGACTAAGGATAGGGCCTTCATTATCTCTACAAAGGAGGTGGAGGAGGATGCGGACACGATTTCAGGTAATCCCTTGCGTTCGTATTAATCGTTAAAATGTTTTACCGAATGTTTCTTTTCTTGTCGAATGCTTTCGTGTGTAATCGTTTGGCTAGGAAGTGGTACGATATCATTAGTAGGGGTACTGTTTATACCCTTTCTGTGTATGATGTGATGTTTTGGATTGTCGCAACCCGCGCTTGTTCCTGTGTAGCGGGATTCGGGGACGAATCCCATTCTTAGGGGGGTAGACTTGTAACGTCCGTAAATTTCCGATAAAAAGGTTTAGCCTTGTAATGTTGTGTACAACTTCGGGCTTGACCCAGCATTCGTCCGAGAGCTCCTGGCCACCCTCGTAAACATTTCTCACTTAACTTTCCACCCAAGTTGCTACACACTTCATACTGGAGGGACTAGAGTGTAAATTATTATTTTATATCATAAAATAAACCCTAGCCCCCCCCCCTATGTCCGATCGGCAGGAGGAAGAGCGCAAGAACCCACAATTTTTTTGCAGCTATGATTAGGCCATAAAACTCCCATTTCCAGGTCAGTTCTATGATTCCCCAAGTCCCTTACACGTTAATTGACCTTTGAATTACGTGTATTGATCGGAAAACGACTTGTTATAGGCTAACCGGGTTGCTGTCCAATTGAGCTTTTCCGGGACTGTTTTGAGTGAGGTTTTGGCATCAAAATCCTCCTAGGTATGTGTAGTAAATCATATTAAAATTTGGTGGCCATTGGAGGTGTTTAGCTCGGTCAATCGATTTTAGTTCGAAAACTTGGGGTTTATCGGGTGTAGAATTGTCAATTGTTAAGTTTGATGCGTTAATCGATTGAATGACCAACCGAATCAGTTTGCATGGCCCTAGGGGGATTTAAGGGCTGTGGGAAAAATATATTTTTGGTACTCGGGGCTGATTAGGTTGGTGATTAGTCAATCGAGTCGGCGGTGCACGAATTGTCGTTTAAACGTTAAATTGAGTGTTGTAAAAAGGAACCGTCAACCCTATCAACTCGGGTGACATAATTATGATGTATGAAAAGGTTAATATGGGAATTTGCTCCATTTGGGGCTGATTTGTTTGACAATTGGTTTTTAAGATTTAGTGCGCGCGTATTCGACTCGATTTGCATACCGACGGGTGAGTGGTGCATCATGGTTAGCCCCGACCATGATCGTAGGGTGGATTTGGTTAATTGAAAGGTTTTAGGGCCTGAGGTAAAGTAATTGGGTAGGGTTTGGGCCTCGGGCCAAGTTGTTGGGCCTCAGGCCAAAGTTTTGGGCTTGAACGGCCCATTAGGCAAGTGTGTTCTTACGGTCTAGTTTAGTGACGTGTTGTGTACAATTTACAGGCTCTTACTTGTGAGTGTGCACTTACGGAGTCCTTAGCTCGTTGCTAGTCTTTGGTTGACCTCAGGTGAGTTCTTGATGCCCCGTTTAACTCTTTTTAAGTTTTGGGCTAGCATGCACACTTAAGCGATGTTATAAAATGTGTGTATGTATATATATTATTGTATGGCCAATATTTGGCGAATGTTGTAGTCGTTATCGACTACGGAATGTTACGTATGCCTACTTCGTGTTTGCATACGCATGGATGGTGATCTTGGCCGGGCCAAACTATACGACTCAGGTTCTTAAATCCTGTAGCGGGCCCTGAAAAGCCCGTGAGGGGGGAGGCTCGTGTGGCATGATCATCATCGGATGTTACGTGTTTGGGTTGTACGTGTGCTCAACCCTGAATGTTATACGTGGATGTTATATATATATTGTTATATATATAGGGATGTACTTAAAGGATGTTTATATATGTATATTTTGTATATGTACATATGTATGAGAATGTTTAGTCTTCGGTAATGATGACTTAATGAAGGTACTCTTTTTATTTTTAAACTTTTGGCATGAACTATCATAATTTCCATTACTGATATTATTTATTTAAAACTTGAACTCACTCAGCTTAAGCTGACTTTGTGTGCATGTTAGTGTGAGTTTCATGTTAGGAAGAGGATGCCTTATCGCTTGGAAGTGCACGAAGCTACTTGGACGATGAAGGGCATACGGGATTTGAAGACTTTATTATTAAACATTTACTTTTAAAATTTTTTTTATTAAAGATAATTTAGTTGGTTTTGGGCAAAATTCCCGGGTTTTGGGAACTTATTTTATTATTTACGTATTCCACTGAATTTTACTCTGAAATTGGTTGCTTAATGGAACGATGGATTTTTTTTAGTTTAATTATTTTATAAGTGTTTTGTATGATTACCAACTGTGGGGTTCCCGAGATTCGAGGCCTTACAGCTTCACCCCTCGATTTGCGTTCTCGACTTGTCCCTTCGTTTGAGTGTGATAGGTAGTAGAGGTACGATGAGTAACCCTATAAAGAGCTAATGCTTTCTCCATGGCGAAATTACAAAAATGGGTGCCCCGATCACTAATAATAGCTCTCGGAGTACCGAAACGAGTAAACAACTTCTTAAGAAACCTCATAACAACTCGCGCATCGTTCGTGGCCAACGCTTGGGCTTCCACTCACTTCGACACATAATCAATCGCCACCAAAATATACTTATTACTATTCGACGTGGGAAACGGTCCCATGAAGTCGATGCCCCAAACATCAAAGATTTCAAGAATTTGAATGGGGTTTTGAGGCATCTCATTCTTGGAAGAAATATTACATGTTCTTTGGCATCTTTAACAACTGTCGGCCAATAGAACCCGCTATCAAACACCTTCTGTGCGGTAGCATGCGCACCATGATGACCTCCAGTCAACCCTTCATGAACATGCTTGAGAATATCCTAACCTTCTTCCTTCATCACACATCTCCTCAGAATCCGATCACCGCCAATCTTGAACAATAATGGGTCATCCCACACATACCGATTAACATCCCGGAAAAACTTCCTCTTTTGTTGCCTAGTCATACCCTCCAAAATAAAACCATTAGCCAAATAATTAGCAAAATCAGTGAACCATGGCCTACCTTGCATTTCAGCCGCAACAAAATCGATCAACTCGTGAGGGAATGTATCTCCAATCTCCTCTTCACGCAACTCTTCTCTCCTCGGATCTTCTACACGGGATAGATGATCGGCCGCTACGTTTTCCGCAACCTACTTATCTTTTATCTCGACGTCAAACTCAGAAAGTAGAAGATTCCATCGTAGAAGACGAGGCTTCGCGTCTTTCTTGTGGAAGAGAAAATGTAAAGCCGCATTATTGGTAAAAACGGTGGTCTTCGAAAGCACGAGATACGAGCGGAACTTGTCAAATGCGAACACAACGGCTAAGAGCTCCTTTTCGGTGGTGATGTAGTTCTCTTGGGCATCATTCAACGTCTTGCTAGCATAATAGATGGGGTGAAAATGTTTATCTCGCCTTTTCCCCAAAACCGCTCCAACTGCATAATCACTAGCATCACACATGAGCTCAAACGGCAAGCTCCAATCGGGAGAACAAAGAATGGGAGCACTTACGAGCTTTTCTTTCAAAAACGTGAACGCCTTCAAACACTCATCATCAAACACAAATGGCACATCTTTCTCGAGGAGTCGGGTCATTGGGCGGGTAATTTTGGAAAAATCTTTGATAAATCGCCGATAAAACCCCACATGGCCCAAGAAACTCCTAATCGCCTTTACATTCGTCGGTGGAGGAAGTCTACTTATAGTATCAATCTTCGCACGATCCACCTCAATATTATCTCTCGAGATATTATGCCCCAACACGATCCCTTCCGTCACCATAAAATGGCATTTTTCCAAATTCAACATCAACTTCATTTCGATACACCTCTTCAACAATTTCTCAAGATTAGCCAAACACTGATCGAAAGAATAACCGTAAACCGAAAAATCGTCCATAAACACCTCCATGGATGTCTCTATCATATCTTGAAAGATGGCCACCATACAATGCTGAAAGGTAGCCGGAGCGTTACATAGTCCAAACGGCATGCGACGGTATGCAAACGTGCCATACGGACATGTAAAAGTCGTCTTCTCTTGGTCTTCCAGTGCAATGGGGATTTGAAAATAACCTGAAAAACCGTCAAGAAAATAATAAAATTGCTGACCTGCCAAACGCTCCAACATCTAATCAATAAACGGCAACGGGAAGTGGTCCTTCCTGGTGGCATCATTCAATCGCCGATATACACACTCGCCAACCGGTAACTGTACGTGAAGGGATAAGCTCATTCTTCTCATTCATCACCACAGTCATACCTCCTTTCTTCGGAACAACTTGGGTCGGGCTCACCCATGGAGAATCGAAAATCGGGTAGATTATCCCGACATCCATCAACTTCAATACCTCCTTCTTCACCACCTCTTGCATATTCGGATTGAGACGCCTTTGTGGTTGCACCACCGGTTTGTACTCATCCTCCATTAGAATCCGGTGAGTGCAATAAGCGGGATAATACCTTGAATATCGGACAATCTCCATGCAATCGCCCCCTTATGTTGCTTCAACACTTCTATTAACTTCGTCTTTTGTTCTTCCGTCAGCTTAGATGTCACAATAACGGGCAAGTTCGAGCCCTCATCAAGATACGCATACTCCAAGTGTGACGGGAGTACCTTCAACTCCAACGGAGCGGGTTTATCTTCAGAGCCCACCTCACTCTCACAACTAATCTCATTCACCTCAATCATCTCGGGCAACCCCGAAATCTCATCCAACTCATCATAAACCGAATCGTTCTCATATGACTCATCCTCACCCAAATCATCACAATCAACCAACCCATTACTTCCCACGAGAGCCGCACCACAAATATAATCGAAACAACTATCAATACCTATAATAAACGAGTTAATAAAATAAACCGAGTGGCACGGGCCACTGAAATCATCTTGATTACTCGGATGCTTCATCGACCTCGCGACATCATAAGTAACATTCTCATAACCAACCCGAAGCGTGATCTTCCCATCATACACATCGATAAGCGCCTTTGCAGTACATAAGAACGGACAACCAAGAATAATGGGAACCTTCTCGTTAGCTTCCATATCGAGCACCACAAAATCAACCGGGAATACAAACTTCTCCACCTTTACTAACAAATTCTCGATAATATCTCGCGGATACTTAACCGAACGATCGGCTAACGATAAAGACATGCGAGTCGGTGTAAGCTCGCCCAACTCCAACTTCTCGTACAAAGAATACGACATCAAATTTATACTCGCACCCAAATCCACCAATGCATGGCTCGTCGCATCACTACTAAACAAACATGGAATCGTAAACACACCGGATCCGACAACTTCTCGGGCACGCGGTTCAACACTACCGCAGAACAATCTCCCATAAGGGGAATCGATGACACCTCCCCCAACCTATCTTTCCTCTTCAACAGGTCTTTCAGAAACTTCGCGTACTTCGGCATGTGTTGGAGGGTTTCAATAAACGGGAGATTAATCTTCAACTATCGGAACATATCAAGAAAGTGCCCATACTCCCGCGTATATTTCTGGTTCTTCGCATGAGCGGGATACGGGATACGAGAGTGATCAATCAAAGGTGATGGTCGGAATTCAATCGGCTTCTTCACTACGGGCGATGTAACTGGTGCGGTGTTCTGCACTTTACTCGGTACTTCCATCTCGATCTCATCATCCATCACCTCCTCATCTTCCTCTTCAACCTCATCCCTTCACACCTCGGGACCCAAAACCCTGCCGCTACGAGTAGTAATTGCTTTTATTTGAGCGGCCATATTCTGTTGAGTAGAACTTGAAAACTGTCCTGGGGGTCTTTCATTCAACTATCGGGCAATATCATCAATGGTTCGTTGCATATCGAGCATAGCTGATTGTTGATTCTTGAAAAGCAGATCATGTTCGGCAAGGGACTTTTGAGTGGCTTGATCTCTAGTAACGATGTGCTGCATCATCTCGTCCAACTTCTTACTTAGATCCGGCACATTATTCGAATTTTGACCATTGGAACCTTCATTGTTGTACTGTCCCTGATTTCGGTTATAGGAAGCTTGGAAACCAGGTGGCCCACCAACCGGACGCCAATTCGAGTTACCTTGCCCTTGATTTTGGTTATGATTCTTGTAGCTGTTCCAGTTCTGATTGTTGTTTTTTGTAAGCATTAGGGAACCTGTTCTGACCAGCCACAAAATCAACTTCTTGATTTTTCATCAATGGACACTCCAGCGTACCATGACCACCTCTACGAATTTCAAACTTATCCACCTTAGCCTTTAACTCTTTTATCTCTCGAGTGAGATTCTCCAAAGCAGCAGCCATACCAGTATCCAGATTAACCAGGTGCACACCTCGAGCAGATAAGGGTGTGCTGGTGACGGGATTGGAATTCCCGCCTTGTGGCTTCTTCGCGTATTCAGATTGCGCAAAACTTTCAAACATCTCGTTACACTCGGTCACATTCTTCTTGTCCATCAAATTACCCCCAGCAGCTGTGTCAAACCTTGCTTGAGCCTCATAGGTAAGCCCATTGTAAAAATTCTCAACAAGGGCCCAAGGTGTGAGACCATGTTGCGAACAACGGGATAGCAGATTATGAAAATGCTCGCAAGCTTGGTATTATGGCTCATCCGACTCCATGTGAAAGGAGTGGATCTGATCACGGAGGAGAGAAGCCTTAGCAGGTGGAAAGTACTTCTTAATGAATGCATTGCAAAGCGCCTCCTAAGTAGTGAATGCTCCAGCTGGTTGCGAGTCAAGCTAAGTGGCGGCACGACCTGAAAGTGTAAACGGGAACAAGTGAAGGATGATCGCATCCTCATTAGCACCTTGCAAATTGAACGTTTTGAACACACGAGTCAGACGGTTGATGTGTGCCACTGCATCTTCATCTTCACAGCCATGGAATTGGTGGTGTTGGGTGATGTTGTTCATAACGTATGATTGAATCTTCCATGAGTTAGGGTTATCAATCTCGGGGGCGACAATGGGTGAGTGATCTCCATGGAACCCTTCAAAAGCTTGCTGGTACACAGTGGGGTTATTCTCGGCCATTGGGATGGGTCTGGGACTTGGTGGTGGTGAATTTGTGGGAGATGATTTCGGTGAGATATCTATGGTGATCGGTTGCTTTTCTGATGATGACGAACTTGCCTCGGACTTCAACTTAGTAGATCCAAAGCAATCCAACGGTGGTCCTTGCAAACGAAGATGTGGCATGTACCTGAAAAACACACAACACAAAATTGGTATACTCTAATAAAAGACTCGAAAATAAAAAAAATGAAATAGAATAAAATAACTAACAATTAAATTCAAAATGATCCAAGGAATTCAACCCACGTCGAAGATGATTCAGTTACAAGTTAGACGCGAAGGATTGAATTTTCTCACTATTCTTCTTTTGGAAAAATTCAAAATTTAAACACTGTGCAAAATTTTCCAATACATCAGAACCAGTAGATTTGACAAATATGTTATGTTGAAACAACACTAGTTTAGATTCCTTTTGGGATTTTGATTTTAGCTTTTTCCTTTCCCCAATAGGCATCACTGATGCGCCACAATTACGAAAATCTGAGTGGTCACAATTATTAACCTTTTCAACACACTTAGGTTTAACAAGAGCTATTGGAAAAAGCTCATCAGTAAACATCTTGTCAACACCTTTCAATTTATAAACTTTCTAGTTTTTACTCTTCACACTCGGTTTTGAAAATAATTTTGATATATTTTCAGAAACAACTTTCTTCTCGTATGTCCTTGGTGTACCAACTAATTTTGGTTTACTAGTTTTTGATTTCTCAGAAGTTTGTGGTTCACAAAGAATATGATTTTCCCCAGGTATATTTTCATTTTTGTGAATCGCCACTGGTTCAACCCACATCTTCAATAAGAGCATCATTATTAGTCTTACAGAAAACTAGATTGCTTTGAATATGAGATTTTGGAGTTAAGCAATTTGTGTCTTTCTTAAAAGTCGTCTTTGGATCAACTGGTTTAACTTTCTCCTCATTGATTATTTTAACCTTGCTAACAGTCACAAGAGGATATACTGTCAGTGGATAGTTAATGTCCACTTCTTTTCGACCTACTGTGTCTGGTCGTATGGTGTAATCATTTTGAAAAGGAGGAGGGATTTCAACAAACCCTAGACCAGCTTTTCCACCCTTTTGGTGATTGCTGTTAACCTCAATAATTTCATTGAGTAGAAAATATGAATTTCTAAATTTATCCAAATTTATTCTTTAAATCCAGCGCCTCATTTTCAAGCTCAGTTATTTTGGTTCTCAATTCCAAAATTTTTTAAAACTATTTTTCTGTAAGGCCCTGGTCTCGGTGCCCTACATTTGGCGTTGGATTTACTCATAAATACAGTACTAAAATAAGAGTTAATTAAAACATTTCGCATAAACATAAAACATCAACCAATCTATTACAAATCATTAAGGTGTTGTTTGTTTTTTCAGAGGTAAAATGTCTGTAGTTTGCAGACCACATCTGCACTCATCTGTAGCAACATTTGGCGTTGGATTTACTCATAAACACAGTACTAAAATCAGAGTTAATTAAAACTTTTCACAGAAACATAAAACATCAACCAATCTATTACAAATCATTAAGGTGCTGTTTGTTTTTTCAGAGGTAAAATGTCTGCAGTCTGCAGACCACATCTGCAGTCATCTGTAGCAGAAGAGGTGGACCAAACATCTACAGTCTGCAAGAAGAAGACTGTTTTTTTTTTTAACGTCTGCAGACTGCTAAAATAAAATAGAAATATTTAAATAAGCTGAAATTTAAATAAAAAAGTCATTCAACATCGAAATTTAAATAATAGTCAAACAATAATATTCATAAAACAACAAGAACATTTTTTTTCGAATAATCTATTCGGTACTTTGCATTAACTGCTGCGCAATTTCATCTCGTAACTACGTCATATATTCACGATCTGATGCAGTGCCATGCGCTTCAACCTCGTCTTCATCAGCAACGTGCACATGAGTATTTCTGAATGATACATCGGGTTTATCGTATTGTTCAAACAACTCATCGCTCAAACCTTCTTTCCTAATAAATTATGTAGCGCGAAACATGCAACTGTAAGGTTCCTTTGTGTCTCCAACGAAAATGGTGCCATCCTCTTCAATATAGGGAATCGTACTTTCAGGACACAAAAAGAACGCTCAATGACGTTCCGAAGTTTTGCATGTGCATGGTTAAATTTTTCTTTATTTCTCAACGCACGTCTCCGATGAAAATCTCCAAGCCAATACCTCACATTACGGTACGGAGCCATAAATCCTCGCATGTGTGCATACGTGGCATCACAAAGATAATATTTCTCTGTAATTGTATACAAGTTAATTAGATTATTAAACTAAGATAGAAATAACTAACAAACATTAAACATACCAGGTGGTGGAAATGGGAATGGCGCATGTGGATCTGATAATGCCTCTAATAATATTCTAGAATCATGCGCTACCCCTTCCCAGCCGGCCACGATGAAGGAAAAATCATGTTGAAGTCACAAATTGCAAATACGTTTTGATAAAAAACCCCTTTTCCCCTTCCTCTACTTAAATCTTGTTCTTTAGTAGGGACAACAGCATGTATCAAGGTTCCGTCTAGTGCACCAATCACTCCTCTAAAAACCCGTAGTAGCCTCTAATTATGTCCTGGAATGTTTGGATTCAGATCGAAAGACGTTGGTACTATCATATCTTTGGCGAAAAGCATAATTTTATTCAACACCTCATAAAAAAATTTATGAATTGTTTGCTTTGAGTGTTGAAATCTACTCTTGATAACTACGTAACGTTGATTATGACCGATTATCATAAAAAACATAGCCATCTTCTCCTCGACCGACACATGTTTACTATCATTTAATGAATTCCTAAAATGTGCACATAGTCGGACAAATGATTCACGAGACATACGTAGCAATTCATTGCATTGTTTGGGATTTCCTTGCAATAAGTCTAATATGTATTTACGCCCCGTCATAGCCGAATCATTGTCTCGCATTCGCTTCAAACCTTTCCTCCAAAAAAAAGTGGATATACAAATACATAAGAATTACTAGAAGTAGTTTCTTATCGTGATCCATTATGATCCCATGATAATAAAACAAAAACAATGATGTACTAAAAGAAGTTTAATAATTATTAACTAAAAATAAACACTAGGTAATACTCTAGACTCTCTAAAACTCGACTAAACTACTAACCGGCAAGTGAACCGATCGACTCTAGTAAAGCTAAGTAAGTCCGGTTATCGAACCCACGAGACTCTTTAAATTACATTTATTAGCTAATTAGACTTGACTACAAACACGACTTATAAATTTATATTTGTTTGGGGGGGTTTTATTTAAAATACTAATTTAATACTATAATTTTAAACTAATTAAGAAAACAAGTAATTTCAACGAAAGCAAAAGTTTGATTTAAATAAGATGGTGATAAGAAAACTACCTGGGCTAGAATCCCCTAAATTTCAGTAATGAATTAACCCGGGAAAATATTTAGTTATGGACTGGGATAGTAAAATAGACACTTAAAAGAAAACCCGAACAGGACCCCTGACCCTTCTCAAGAGACACCTATGGATTTCTAAAAAGTTTTAATGCACACCAGTATTTGAAAATCAAGTTCCCTTACGGTCACCTAATTAATTATGATCTAGTTCCTTTATAATGAAATCCTACCTTACAGCGTGGAAATCAAAGGCAATTTAATATATTTAATTGATTTGATAAACAATAATAAATAATCAACCCTAGACGGACACCTTACGAAGAACTAAATTTAGCAAGCATAAATAATAAAGATCTATCAATAACCTAGCACTTTACAGATTTTAGGTTAGCAACACACTTAGGTTTATTTGACAATATTATTCCTATGATCTTATCATGACATCAACCATAAATTAATCAAAAACACAGAGTAATTGATCTAATAGCAACCTATCATATGACAAACAATAATCAAGGAAAGCTATGGAATAAAACTCATCAAACAATCCTAAGTATACATACGCATCAATTTAATATAACTACATCTTTTACTAAACCATAAAAACCATAACAATAAATAATTCCAAGTCAAATCAAAACATCAAAGTAGGTTCATCATAACCTAGGCAGTCTATGGGTTTAGCCAACAAACATACTCATGAACAAAAGAAAGTAAATAGGTTCAAATAATAAAGTCATAACGAAAATAATAAATTCAAACTGAATAATAAGGATTCTTGGATGAGTCCGTATGGAACCCAAACGTTTTTTGCTCGGACCAAAGGCTTGCTTCACTCTTCATTCGCTCCTTGCGGTAGGCTGGTCTCTAACTCAAAAACCTGGTGTCGATCTCCTACTTCTGCCTCCTGAAAACTTCTGGCCTTTTTTTCTCTCGTGGCCTTCTGTCCTCCTTTTAAATTACTAACAATCTTGCCATCCAAGTTATTATTTAACCGACAAAGGCCTCTTCCATTTATAATATGATCTTTTCTTTTATAGTCATCTGCCCAAGTCCAGCTTATTGCATTCTTATTTGAAGTCCAATAAAAGATGGCATGACAAACTTAAACCACCGGGCCACGTATTTCTAATTTGAAAACTTGAGACCACCATTTTCCTTTATTCTTCATTTAGACTTTACATAATTTATTTTATGCTTCAAATTGAGATTGTGGCATTAAGATTTCTTTCACGCGAATTCCACCATTTTAAATATTGAGCAAAACATTATTTGATCAAAAATTTTTAGACACTTTTACTCGTTGTCTCCTGAAATCTATAAAATTCAAACATAAAGAAGCTATGAGTAATATTTAATAAAAACTAATTCAAAAATGTAGAAGATACTTGTTAAATTTATATATAATTAAGACCACATCAAACAACCATTAAAAATAAACATCCCTTAAACATCAACAACAACAATTAACATAAACATCAAAACAACCATTCTACATAAAACCAAATAAACCCAAAAGCATACAATGTCATCGATGCATACAATGTCAAGATAAACCAAACAATCATTCAACATAAACCAAAAGCATACAATGTCAACATAGCAAAAACAAATCTAAAACCCCCAAAATACCAAGTTCTTCACTACTTTAATATTCCTAAACTTGTACCCATCATCTTGATCCACCCTTTTAACATTCGGGAGTATTTGGCAATTCCATCCATACCTCTCTCAATTCCAATATTCCAAATATACGAAAAGCGGCTAAAAATAGAGGGTCCGACTCTTGTAACCCAACCAAGCTTAGCTTCTCCTTACATTCACGAACGGTAGGCTCATCTTTGCCTTTAACCAAATATTGTAAGACCTTTTGCATATCAACTGCTAAATCATCAATAGTGACAGATGATTACTTTGAGGTTTTGGCCCTTTTATTTGGGTTAGGCTTGGGGTAGGCTCAAGTGTAGGCTCAAGAGTAGGCTCAGTAGTAGGGTTAGGAGTCGGGTCAGGAATAGTGCCAGCATCATCATTTTCAGCGTCAACAAAAACGTTGTCCATAATCATAAGTTGTTTGACCCGATGACAACAAGAAGAGGTGGAACCAACCACTGGTGTTTGGGTTGAGGTCCACTTGCGATTCCCAGTGGCAGTATTACCATCAAATAATCGTGCATGAAGCTCTGGAAATGGCAATGGGGTTGTTTTTAATGATGCAGCCTTTGGATGTCCCTAAACCCAAAGTAGAATATGCTATAAGTTTTTGTTTATAACTAGATATTAAAAAATAAAATATATGAACATACCTTATTAAATTCCTCCCATTCCTCATTTGTTAAGGTGAACGTGCTCGTTTGAGCATTGTAAAGGTTGCCGGTTTTGTTTTTTAAATACACCCATCCTATGTATTTGGCTTTTAGATTATCATACGCATTTTTCATTTGTTTTTTATTCAACTCCAACACAAACTATTCCTTAAGAACACGTCCTAAGTTTTTCCATGAATCTTTTTGCAAACTCAAACCTTTTCTACCCACCTTGTTTACCTCTTCAATGGAAGTCTCTAATAAGCATTTTAGATGCTCATTTGACCATTGTTGTTTCTCTCTCATTTCTATTAATCAACAACCAAACATAAACATAATCAATATTCAACAAAACCTAAACCTAAGTATCTATCTAACAAGATTCATAAGTTAATACTAAGATAGAAAACAATAATTGTTTCAATGTAAAAATCTAACACAAGAAATCAAACCAAAACATAATAAATATTCAAAATACATATAACAAATAAGAAATCAAACCAAAACAAAATAAATATTCAAAATACATATAACAAATCTAATACAAGAAATCAAACCAAAACACAATAACTGGTTCAATGTAGAAATCTAATACAAGTTTACCTTGAAAAAGATTCCGGTGGTGGAGTTCACGGTGGTGGAGGAGTGTAACACCCCGTAACCGCAGCGGAAACGTACACGGGATGCGACAGACACCTCTGATATCAACCACATTGTTTATAAAGAAAACCGAATGCATTAATATACTTCAAAATTACATTGTCTCGTCTTTCTTTACCGTCTAGGTGATACACACATCATACAATACGATTCATAATTCTATCTGTTATAATGTATCCTAACGTCCAGCACGCAAACCTTACACACATCAAGCACTTAGCACGTAATCAATCACTTATCTTAGTTGTACCTGAAAAGCATGTGAGAAAACGGGTCAACTACGAATAGTTGGTGAGTTTCACATTTCGAGTAAACCATGATAAATCATTATCATAGAATAATATTATTATCGATGTAATTATGCTTAGCCCACAAGTGAGAATTCTGTTAATCCCAAACATATCGTTTAACCTCCGGGAACTCTGTTACCCCAGAATACTTCCAATAACCTCTGGGAACTCTGTTACCCCAGAAACACATTTAATAACCTCTGGGAACTCTGTTACCCCAGAATACTTCCAATAACCTCTGGGAACTCTGTTACCCCAGAAACACATTTAATAACCTCTGGGAACTCTGTTACCCCCGAAACACATTTAATAACCTCTGGGAACTCGGTTACCCCAGAACACATTTAATAACCTCTGGGAACTCGGTTACCCCAGAACATTGTTTCGGGCCTTACACTGTTAGCAACTCAGACAATTACCATCTTAATTCATTACCGTACGATTCCCGTACAATAAACATTATATAAATACGTTCATTTCCATGCGATCAGCATGTACTTAAACACTTTGATAAAAACATGCTTTCCGCCCCGGGAAAATATTTAAAACAGTTCAGTAAAAGGGGCTCGTTAAAACTCACCTTCTTGTGAGCAAGATGTACTACGGTGCACGGCTACTGGTACAGATCTGTAATACGATCCCCCAAATCGTTACTACACAATTTCTATCAATATAACTTAAATTCGTGTTAACCGGTACGTCTGGGGACACTGCTAACCCAGTACCGTACACGATCCGGGGAAAATGTTAACCCCGAAACACTTTTCAGGACTTAGATTGTGATATCACTTAGAGTTCTTTAGTCAAAACTACCGTTAGTTTGTTTTCTCGTTTTGCGTGCCTAGCACGGTTATCCGTCTTTATGTTTTCAAAAAAAATGAGTTTGACCACACACGACCCAAAAATAGTTGTTATTGATATTTTCATTAAAGTGGTGAAATTAGAGCTCGGTTAGACACCCCGTTTGGCCGCGGGGCCCGTTTCCGTCTTTAATACACCGGAAACGGTTAAATCGGGTAAAATTACCCAAATCATCCGAATTATTTTCGGATGATTTATTTTTACTTGATTAACTTAGTTTCATGAAAATAGTCCATTTTTAAGGTTTTTATGCACCAGTCAGCTCGCTTAGGCGAACTTTGCCGGTTTACACGTTTTAAGCTTTAAAAGTTTGTTTTTAAGTTTCATTTAGCACAAATAAATATCCGTTTAGTCTCGGGCCTTGAAATTTTGCACAAACTACTTTTTGACAGTAAGGAATTTTATAAAATTTTTCCAGAATTAATTTTTATATCTAAAATTTATTTAACCATTTTTAAACGTCATTTAAACACCAAATATGTCGAAAATACCAAACGACCTTCGAAAAATCCCAAATTTTTCTGGGATGACCCCTGTCACCCACATAGTTCTCTGTAATTTTTCCAGAACCAAAAACTCATTTTTCATGCCATTTTTACCAAAACCGAGCTATAAATCCCTAGAACTCGTTTTACCGAAAAGCCTACTTAGACATCTCCAATGAACCTGAAATTTTGTGTGTGACTTTTATATGTTATAAAAAGCTTATCTTTAATTTTCCAGAATTTTTCATCATGTTTAGCTATTTTTCACCATTTTTGGCCAAAACAGAGAATTAAATTCACCAAATATTCATCCTTTATCCAAAAATTACCAAAAATTCACAGATCTCATATTTTCATGTGTAGATCATCTCTGTGAAATTTCATGACCCAACTCTAAGTCTACCACAATCTGTCCAAATCACATAAATCATACGAAAAACCGAACTACCTTATGTTTCTAGCGTTAGATCGCAAAGATCTTGGTTTCTAGCCTTTGCTAACCACTAGATACAACACCTACAAGCACAATAACACCACGCCAAGCAAGTTATACCCACAATCAAGCCATTACTTTCATGGTTTCGATTAAAACATCAAAATAAAGATTTTGACCGTAAAAATTCGTTTTTGACTCTTTTAGTTACTTTCATGGACCAAGATCCCTTGTATAACTTGTATACATCGCTTGATCATGCAAGAATCGGTTTCATCTCGGGTTTTCACCCATTTTTCATTTGAAACCTCATTTCCTTGTAAATGAACCAAGAAAAGAAGATAAACACGATTACAACTCGGTTTTTACCTTGTGTTCTTACTTAAAAACTTGGGTTTTGGATGGATGTTGAAGAGTGTTGAGAGGATTTGGAGAGTTAGAAAGTGGATAAAAGAAAAATGATATGTTAAAGTGGGGAGGTGGGACCGATCGGTCCAAGACATGGTGGGGGGTGGGGCCCACATCTCAAATATTGGCCACACATTTGGATTGTGTAATCCGGATAATGTTGTGGATAATCTGGTTCAGTTCGTTTTTCGGTTAAACGTTAAATCTCGCTCAAAACGAGACCAAAACGGTCGTTTTTCGGCTTAAAATTAAAATTTATATAAAACCGATTTAAAAAGTTAAACCATGACATTTATTGACTTATCACATCATATTGTCGGTAATTGTGCATCTTTTTCGGCTTGATCGATCGTCTCTTGCTTGGTTTGATGTTAAAGGTTTCGTTTAACGTACCGACGTACCATTAAATCGAAATCCTTTTTCTGTGCTATAATTCACTCATCCCGAAGATTTAATACTTCGTAAACCTTACTAAACATCATATATTTCGTATATAATGTAATCCCCGATTCGTTCGGGTTTCAATAACCGTTCATCGGTTAATCGTAATTCCAATACGACTAGCTTATACATTCGAGTATAATTCGTACTGTGAATCTTATATACTCGTATAGACACATTATAATTCATATATTCGTTATTAAATAACACGTAAATAGTATATTCCGGCTAGGGTATACCTGAATTTGCCGGAATCGTTACATTCTCCCCCCGTTACAAAAATTTCGTCCTCGAAATTTTACGCATCAACTACTTCCTTTTGCGGAAATAGGTGGGGGTATTTCTTCCGAAATTCGTCCTTTCGTTCCCACGTATATTCTGGGCCTCGTTGCAAGTTCCATCTAACTTTGACCAACGAGATCTTATTGTGTCTAAGTCGCTTGATTTTCCCATCCACTATTTCTATGGGTTCCTCTACAATGTTGAGTTTATCACTTATTTGGACACCCTCTAAGGGTAACGCCGATGTCTCATCCGACAGACACCTTTTCAAGTTCGACACGTGAAACACATTGTGAACTGCTCTCAGTTCATCAGGCAGTTCTAATCGGTATGCTACTGGACCGATTCTTGCAGTAATGTCGAACGGTCCAATGTATCTAGGGGCTAACTTCCCCGCCTTTCCAAATCTGACTACTCCTTTCCAAGGTGATACTTTCAAATACACTTTATCACCTTTCTCAAATGATAACGGTTTTCTACGGGTATCGGCATAACTCTTCTGCCGATCCCGTGCGGTCTTCAGATTGTTCTTAATTTCAAGAATTTTGCTGGTCGTTTCCTGGACCAGATCTGATCTAATAACCTGTGTGTCGCCCACTTCAGTCCAGCAGAGTGGTGATCGGCACTTCCGACCATACAATGCTTCGTAAGGCGCTGCCTTTATACTGCTATGATAACTGTTATTATAGGAAAATTCAATGAGTGGGAGATGTTGATCCCAATTTCCTTTAAAATCCAGTACGCATGCACGAAGCAAATCCTCCAGTGTTTGGATGGTCCTCTCAGACTGACCATCGGTCTGAGGGTGGTAAGCTGTGCTTAGATCAATACGCGTTCCCAACGCTTCTTGGACAGCTTTCCAAAGGTTGGAGGTGAAATGGCTATCCCGATCAGAGATGATCGAGATGGGTATACCATGACGAGACACAATTTCATTTATATAAATCTGCGCAAGCCTCTCAGTGTTATAATTATTCCTAATCGGAATAAAATGTGCCGATTTGGTTAATCGATCCACGATTACCCAAATTGCATCATGTCCTCGGGACGTCTTGGGAAGGTGTGTCACAAAATCCATTGTGATCTGCTCCCACTTCCATTCAGGAATTTCCGGTTGTTGTAACATTCCCGAGGGTTTCTGGTGTTCTGCCTTAACCCTCGCACAAGTCATACACTTACTGACGTACGTGGCTATATCCTTTTTCATACCCGGCCACCAGTAGAATTCTTTCACATCCCTGTACATCTTATCCGAACCCGGATGTATGGAATATTTCGATTTATGCGCTTCGTCCATGATTAATTCACGAAGGTCATGGAGGGTCGGGATCCAAATCCTATTTTTGAAATAGAGAATTTCGTCCACGCGCTGTTCGAAATTCTTCTCGTTACCGTAAAGTTCCTCCTTTTCCAATTGTCCCTCTTTCAACGCCTCACGTTGAGCGACTCGAATCAGATCCGAAAAGTTCGACTGGACTATCATCCCCAACGCCCTTATTCGCAATGGCTTAACCCAATCTTTCCTACTCAAGGCATCGGTTACGACGTTAGCCCTGCCGGGTGGTAACGGATGTCACAGTCATAATTGTTTAACAACTCAACCCATCTTCGTTGCCTCATATTTAGTTCTTTCTGATCGAATATTTGATGCAAACTTTTATGATCGGTGAAGATGGTGCACTTCGTATCGTAGAGACAATGTCTCCACATTTTAAGTGCATAGATAACTGCTCCCAGTTCTAAGTCATGAGTAGTATAATTTTTCTCGTGTATTTTTAACTGTCGAGAAGCATAGGCTATAACCTTATTATACTGCGTCAACACGCATCATACCCTTCTACGCGACGCGTCACAATACGCGACAAAACCATCATCTCCATCGGGGAGACTTAAAATCGGCGCTTGGCACAATTTTAATGGTTTCTATCTTATTTGGTTCTATGTGAAATCCTTGTTGCTTTACAACATGACCAAGGGATTATGCCCTCTTTATTCAAAATCACATTTCGAAAACTTCGCGTATAGCTCATCTTGCTTTAACACTTCCACAATTTTCCTTAATCGTCGCTCGTGCTCTTCTTTATGTTGCGAATATATTAAAATATCATCAATGAATGTTATGACAAATTTGTCAAAATAAAGTTACAGACTCGGTTCATGAGTTCCATGAATGCTGCCGGCGCATTTGTTAGCCCGAAAGGCATAATTAAGAATTCATAATGGTCGTAGCGAGTCCGAAACACTGTTGTTGCAACGTCTTCCTCTTGGATCTCTCATTTGGTGATAACTATATCCAAGATCAATTTTTCTAAAAATAAATCGTCCCTTGCAGTTGGTTAAATAGATCATTCACTTCTAAGAAGTGAGCACCTACTCTTGATCGTCACTTTACTCAATTCTCCCTAATCAACACATATCCTAACACTTCCGTCCTTCATTTACCCATTTAAAACTGGTGCACCCCATGGTGACTAACTAGGTCGTAAAAATCTTATCCAACAATTCTTGTAACTGATTGGATAATTCTTGCATCTCGGACGGTGCAAGTCGGTAAGATGCTTTAGCAACAGGGCCAGCTTGAGGTATTAAATCGATTCTGAATTTGACCTGTCGGGTTGGCGGTAATCCAGGAAGTTCTTCTGGGAAAACTTGTGGAAATTTTGCGCACCACCGGGATATCTTCTATATGTTTTCTTTTAAATACTTTGGCAATCACGTTTGTTAAATACACCATGTCTTCTTGTCGTAAATATTATAACATCTCAAGATGAGATTAGAGTGGTAACATAATACCGTACACTTTTCTCTGTATCTAATCGCTTCATCGTCCGAAAGGGAGCTTCTAATCATCTTCTTTTCCTATTTGATCTCAGCTTCATGTTGAGTTAGCCAATCCATGTTAACTATTACGTCAAAACTTCTTAACTTTGTTGGTCGTAGGTCAATAGGGAAAGGTTAATCGTTCAGAATAATAGGACAATTCCGAACAATTTAGTTAACCATTAGGGATTTACCGTTAGCGATTCTACAGTATAGGGTTCTATAGTTTTACTAATCGGTATCTTTCCAAAGGGTAGGAGATTAACAGGAATTAACTACTATCGACGACCGTAAAAAAAATCACTGGTGCCTATTGATTTGAAACTACAACATACTTAATACCACCTTTGGATCATGACGTGCTTTATTCGTATTACTCACAAAAGCACGGCTCCTTGCTTGATCAGAGGTTGATGCTTGTCATGAGGTTCGTCTTCCAACTACACCTTGGTTCAACTTTGGGCAATTTCTCTTGAAACGTTCTGTACTGCCACATTCATAGCAAATACAACTGTTTGGCATAATTTGATTTCTTTGGGTGGATTGTTATTGAAGTTGTTGGATTCGGAGTGGTTGTACACGAATGAGTTGGGGTTGCCGGTTCACATGGCTTCAATTGGTTCTACAATTGGGACATTACGTCTATCTCTACCACACCTGTGGCCTACTATCACCCGACATTCTTCATCCTGCCGATAACCATATTTTCCACATTTAAGGAAGGACTCTTTATGCAGTTCATGTTTTCGCAACAGAACTAGTCTTAGTATAATTCTGGGTTGTAGGACGTACCTACTTATTCGCAAGTCTATCTTGCACTATACCTTTACCATTTCCCTTCTTTAACACTCGACGTTTCACCTAACGTCCTTTCATTCCCCTTCCCATAGAATCAAATATATCAATGCTGGCTTGCGACACAACCCTTCCAAAGGTTGTATATTTTACAGGTTTGACTATACTCCTTATCGATGGAGTTAGTCCCCAATATTGCACTTACTTCGCTTAGTTTCAGGAGTAATTAGTCATGTTACCAGACATGACAATTCCTTTAAACGATTAGCGCGTTCTAAGTGATCAGCACACAACATTTCTATCTTTCATAGCTCAGTTTCAAATCTCTGAACTCAATTACTCGAATAAGAGTGCTCCGGTACTAGAATTTTAAATCCTGACCATATCATCTGAGTAATAATTTTCCAACTATAATTTTTGTACCATCGTGTTCCATCACGATACAACATAATCTACCAACATATCAGTAGCATATTTCACTACACAATATTCTAGACTCTTACCAATATCCTTAATTATTTCGATCTTTTCCATCCACTCGCTAATCTATTCCTCCCTTTACTATCAGTAAACTATTAATAATTTCCTTACCACAAACAACAAACATATCCTTCATACCGGATCTAATTCATTACGACTACTATTCATGTTTAGTATATAACTAATACTTGTAGTCATAATGGCATTCGGTGGGACGTTATCACTCTTAGTAATACCACTAAGAATTGAAATATTCATAATCATGTGATTGCTCGATCTATAATTCTGCATTCACATTTGCATCAACACTAGCAGTGATCTGTGATACTACATTCGGTATCATCATCTGCTATCCTTGAGCAATCAACTGAATCATATCAATCTCCATCATTGGAGTTACTCTTTTTATGTCATTCTGCCGTACTCATCCCGTACGCAGTAATCAATACTAATCTCACCATATAACTCGTTACCAGCTCAATCATAACAACAGGTACACATACACACCAAATATTATCACATATATTACACATACCGGCATCTAGTATATATGTCCCACAAATATAATAACATATGGACTTAACCTGACATCGGTTAACGTTTAAATATGTTTCATAACCCTTGTCACCAACTGACATATAGACCTTTCTCAACAAAGATCAATGTTTAATATGCTTGATTTCAATATCCTTTTGCATGTCAGCATAACCGATACATGCTCACCGTGAGCACCAAACGATTACGTACCACGGAGTTATAATATCCGTGTCTATTCGTATATCCGGCATACACAGTATACCTCCTACGTACGAGCAACCAACTATGCCATAATGATTCCAACACTTCTTTGTGTATAGGTAATCATTATATTCGAGCCTACATGGGTGTAAACATCTAACGGATGTAAGGATAACATAGGAAGTTATTAGAATAGGCGGTACCGGTGTTGGTAGGGTATGGGATTTATCAAATTTTGGTTGGGAGTGACGGTTACTAGACATTTCTGGTTAATGTCAAACGGGAGATTTGACTTGGTACCATCATAACTATAACCCGATAAGTCCGACTTATCACCAACCGATGCTCTAGAAATTTAAGCATCCTCGGTACTTTTTATTATCACATCCCCCGGTTCCTTATCCGGGTCTTATTTCCCGATACTTGAACCCCCAAGATATGCACACGTATATATATATACACACATTAGCACATATAAATAATATTATATATACTGTACACATATGTTGCCATTTTTACCTATTAATGTACCCCGTGACTTCCCCTGAATTCCCTCGTGCGGACAAGTCTGTTATTATGTTCCTGACCATAATAACTCACTTGTCCATCCAAGTTCATCCAGACCTCGTCACTATAAATCATTAGTTGATATTCAGATCCTATAACACTTGAGCTACTGGTTATATTTTAGGTATCTTTTAAAGACATCCTAATTCTTTATAACCAATGGCTCTGATACCAAGTTCTGTAACACCCCGTAACCGCAGCGGAAACGTACACGGGATGCGACAGACACCTCTGATATCAACCACATTGTTTATAAAGAAAACCGAATGCATTAATATACTTCAAAATTACATTGTCTCGTCTTTCTTTACCGTCTAGGTGATACACACATCATACAATACGATTCATAATTCTATCTGTTATAATGTATCCTAACGTCCAGCACGCAAACCTTACACACATCAAGCACTTAGCACGTAATCAATCACTTATCTTAGTTGTACCTGAAAAGCATGTGAGAAAACGGGTCAACTACGAATAGTTGGTGAGTTTCACATTTCGAGTAAACCATGATAAATCATTATCATAGAATAATATTATTATCGATGTAATTATGCTTAGCCCACAAGTGAGAATTCTGTTAATCCCAAACATATCGTTTAACCTCCGGGAACTCTGTTACCCCAGAATACTTCCAATAACCTCTGGGAACTCTGTTACCCCAGAAACACATTTAATAACCTCTGGGAACTCTGTTACCCCAGAATACTTCCAATAACCTCTGGGAACTCTGTTACCCCAGAAACACATTTAATAACCTCTGGGAACTCTGTTACCCCAGAAACACATTTAATAACTTCTGGGAACTCGGTTACCCCAGAACACATTTAATAACCTCTGGGAACTCGGTTACCCCAGAACATTGTTTCGGGCCTTACACTGTTAGCAACTCAGACAATTACCATCTTAATTCATTACCGTACGATTCCCGTACAATAAACATTATATAAATACGTTCATTTCCATGCGATCAGCATGTACTTAAACACTTTGATAAAAACATGCTTTCCGCCCCGGGAAAATATTTAAAACAGTTCAGTAAAAGGGGCTCGTGAAAACTCACCTTCTTGTGAGCAAGATGTACTACGGTGCACGGCTACTGGTACAGATCTGTAATACGATCCCCCAAATCGTTACTACACAATTTCTATCAATATAATTTAAATTCGTGTTAACCGGTACGTCTGGGGACACTGCTAACCCAGTACCGTACACGATCCGGGGAAAATGTTAACCCCGAAACACTTTTCAGGACTTAGATTGTGATATCACTTAGAGTTCTTTAGTCAAAACTACCGTTAGTTTGTTTTCTCGTTTTGCGTGCCTAGCACGGTTATCCGTCTTTATGTTTTCAAAAAAAATGAGTTTGACCACACACGACCCGAAAATAGTTGTTATTGATATTTTCATTAAAGTGGTGAAATTAGAGCTCGGTTAGACACCCCGTTTGGCCGCGGGGCCCGTTTCCGTCTTTAATACACCGGAAACGGTTAAATCGGGTAAAATTACCCAAATCATCCGAATTATTTTCGGATGATTTATTTTTACTTGATTAACTTAGTTTCATGAAAATAGTCCATTTTTAAGGTTTTTATGCACCAGTCAGCTCGCTTAGGCGAACTTTGCCGGTTTACACGTTTTAAGCTTTAAAAGTTTGTTTTTAAGTTTCATTTAGCACAAATAAATATCCGTTTAGTCTCGGGACTTGAAATTTTGCACAAACTACTTTTTGACAGTAAGGAATTTTATAAAATTTTTCCAGAATTAATTTTTATATCTAAAATTTATTTAACCATTTTTAAACGTCATTTAAACACCAAATATGTCGAAAATACCAAACGACCTTCGAAAAATCCCAAATTTTTCTGGGATGACCCCTGTCACCCACATAGTTCTCTGTAATTTTTCCAGAACCAAAAACTCATTTTTCATGCCATTTTTACCAAAACCGAGCTAGAAATCCCTAGAACTCGTTTTAACGAAAAGCCTACTTAGACTTCTCCAATGAACCTGAAATTTTGTGTGTGACTTTTATATGTTATAAAAAGCTTATCTTTAATTTTCCAGAATTTTTCATCATGTTTAGCTATTTTTCACCATTTTTGGCCAAAACAGAGCATTAAATTCACCAAATATTCATCCTTTATCCAAAAATTACCAAAAATTCACAGATCTCATATTTTCATGGGTAGATCATCTCTGTGAAATTTCATGACCCAACTCTAAGTCTACCACAATCTGTCCAAATCACATAAATCATACGAAAAACCGAACTACCTTATGTTTCTAGCGTTAGATCGCAAAGATCTTGGTTTCTAGCCTTTGCTAGCCACTAGATACAACACCTACAAGCACAATAACACCACTCCAAGAAAGTTATACCCACAATCAAGCCATTACTTTCATGGTTTCGATTAAAACATCAAAATAAAGATTTTGACCGTAAAAATTCGTTTTTGACTCTTTTAGCTACTTTCTTGGACCAAGATCCCTTGTATAACTTGTATACATCGCTTGATCATGCAAGAATCGGTTTCATCTCGGGTTTTCACCCATTTTTCATTTGAAACCTCATTTCCTTGTAAATGAACCAAGAAAAGAAGATAAACACGATTACAACTCGGTTTTTACCTTGTGTTCTTACTTAAAAACTTGGGTTTTGGATGGATGTTGAAGAGTGTTGAGAGGATTTGGAGAGTTAGAAAGTGGATAAAAGAAAAATGATATGTTAAAGTGGGGAGGTGGGACCGATCGGTCCAAGACATGGTGGGGGGTGGGGCCCACATCTCAAATATTGGCCACACATTTGGATTGTGTAATCCGGATAATGTTGTGGATAATCTGGTTCAGTTCGTTTTTCGGTTAAACGTTAAATCTCGCTCAAAACGAGACCAAAACGGTCGTTTTTCGGCTTAAAATTAAAATTTATATAAAACCGATTTAAAAACTTAAACCATGACATTTATTGACTTATCACATCATATTGTCGGTAATTGTGCATCTTTTTCGGCTTGATCGATCGTCTCTTGCTTGGTTTGATGTTAAAGGTTTCGTTTAACGTACCGACGTACCATTAAATCGAAATCCTTTTTCTGTGCTATAATTCACTCATCCCGAAGATTTAATACTTCGTAAACCTTACTAAACATCATATATTTCGTATATAATGTAATCCCCGATTCGTTCGGGTTTCAATAACCGTTCATCGGTTAATCGTAATTCCAATACGACTAGCTTATACATTCGAGTATAATTCGTACTGTGAATCTTATATACTCGTATAGACACATTATAATTCATATATTCGGTATTAAATAACACGTAAATAGTATATTCCGGCTAGGGTATACCTGAATTTGCCGGAATCGTTACAAGGAGCGAAGGTGCGGCAGTGGAGCAGCGGCGGTGCGGTGCGGCGCGGCAGTGGAGCAGCAGCAGTGGTGGAGTTCGCGGTGGTGGAGGTCGAGGAGGAGAAGAAGGGGAGATGGTAGGGGAGGAGATGAAGGGAAGGAGAAGAGAGAATGAAAGGAGGCTAGGGTTTGGAATAAGATGCATAAGAGAAGATGTGAAAAGAGGTTGGTCCATGTCTTCAAGGATAAGAGGGCGCGAAGACGTTTTTTAATGAAATGTCTTCAGAAAAACAAACAGTCTTCAAGCCTAAAGGTATGCGCGGCGCAGACATAAGAGGCCCAGAAGCTCTTCTGGCAAAAAAAATAAAAAACCCCACCTAAGTCTTGTCTTATCATAACATAATAATTCATAATACTTCTTCCCAAGATGCCAGTCTTCCAGTCCCCACCATGTGCCATCCTCAAGCCAGCTCCTTTAATCTATTTACCTGTGTGCATACTAAAAATCAGCTACACTAAGTGAGTTTTAGTTAATCATTTAACATACATTACATTCATATCCTTACTTATACGTGTCCGGAGATACGTATTCGTACTTTACTTACTATTACTTCTTTCATACATACTTACATACGTGCATACGTACTTACATACTTTCTTTCATAAATTACCTATGGTATACCATAAACTATTCTATCACTAATGTTTCAGATATTATTAGGGTCTGGTCCCTCTGTCTTAGATATTAGTAGGGTCTGGTCCCTTCTGTCTCGGATATTATTATGGTCTGATCCCTTCTGTCTCAGATATTATTAGGGTCTGGTCCCTCTGCCTCGAATAACCATACAACCATACCTGTCACGTCAATCATCCATACATTCGTTATCATACGTGCATACTTTACATATCTTATGTATATAAATATATACATATTCATTCGTATAAACATTCTATAATAATAACATTCAATACATAATCATACACGTATCATACACTTACCACTTAAGGTAAGTGTATTAATTATCGCATAGTAGTATGCACACAGCCCCAAAAAATGTCACAGATTAAGGGGCTAAAACTCACCTGGGTCCTGTTTCTTTTGGAATTGATTGTAACACCTTTCTTTTGCTGGGCACGGCTAACTGTTTAACAGATATATGTATTAATTACTACTTTTCTGTCTGAGTCTTACTACCTAAGTTAGACACTAAGCTAACTTAGCCAATGGTGCTACTATCTCAGTCGCATCGCGTATACTAACCAATCGCATCGCATATGTAGACCAATCGCACCACATATGCAAAACCAATCGCATCGCATATATAAAACTAATTGCATCGCATATGTGAAACCAATCGCATCGCATAAGAAAACAATTCACATTGCATGGATGTAAAACGAATTGCATTTCATGGATGCAAACGAATCGCATCGCATGAGAAACTGAATCGCATCGCATGGAGCAAAACGAATCGCATCGCATGGGAAAACGAATCGCATAGCATGGAGCAAAATGAATCGCATCGCATGAACAATTCGCATCGCATGAACGAATTCTAATCGCATTGCATACTCGTGCGATGCGATTCTTTTGCATGCAATCAGAATCTCTTTTTTTCTATATTTTACCATTCTCTCAGTTATTTTGCCTTTTAACCATTCTTTATGCCCCGTTTTACTATTCCAACGAGTCGCGGCCGTAACAACCTTATCTACTCATTTTTACACGGTCCGAACGCCACCCGTTCGCCCCGAGTCATTCCAAACAACATGTTAAACACCAAGTTTATGCCTTTCTTACTTGCTTCAACCCAATTTACTTTCTCTTCAAATTTCGTGCAAAACCAACTTCGTTTACCCGTCCATTAAACGAACCGAACGCTACTTGTTTTACCCGAACCGAACCAACTAACCCATTTACTAACAAGTTTATTAATTTATCACTAATCGTGGCCCGATCTATCATCCTACCAAGTTTCATGCAAATCCGTACACGAAAAGTAAGCCTTTTTAATAAAAACGTACCTTTGAGGTTTATGTTCAAAATCACTTGAATAGCCCAAAACCATATCAAATGAACTCGGAATTGAGTGATTCAAGCGGCCACACGATCGAGTCACCGAGATCTACCAGCGCACCCTACTGTCGCTGACCGCCTCCACCGTCGCCGAAAAACCCAAACAGTCGCCGGAAATCTTCATTTTCCACTGTTACGGGTTTGCTAATAAAAACCGAGCTTCCCGACCTCTGATCGAAGATCCATCTAGTGGAAATCTTCATTTATATTCTTTGAAAACTTAGTTAAAATTTGAGACAGATCCGACGGTTAGATCTTAGAAAATTATCGGGTCTTTGTGGGTTGCTCTCCCAAAAATGGGAATTTGGTGAAGATGGAGGTTGGAGGTGATGAGATTATAAAATGAGATGGTGGCCATTTTTATAGGAAGGGGTTAGGATTTCATGTTTAACTTTTCATCTAATGACACTTAATCCCCTCATACTTTAGATAAAAACACTTATCTTCCATAATTCATTTAAACTCGATTCTTTCAAATACCTCATGAAATTTGGGATGTTACAAGTCTACCCACCTTATAAGAGGTTTCGACCTAGAAACCTGCTTAATCCTTATAAAGGAATACTTCCTATATTCACATCCTTTCTTGAATTGTCTTAGCCTTCTGGCTTACCGGTTTATCCTTTGTCTCACAATCATCCAGTGATGCTCTTGATTTTTAGCAGTCTTTGGTAGCTTGTCCATGAAGTCCTCGATGGTATACTTCCTTATCCAGACTTAGCAAGTCCGCATCATTTCCTTAAGCATGCTTTTATTTCTTGTCCTTCATATAAAAACATTGCACTTACTATCACGACACTTGGCACTGAATGATCCTTCTATCCAATCACAACCTTTAGCAAATATACTGATTTGCAATACGTTCAAAACGTATTAGTTCCATACGAGGAAACCTTTCCAGTTTCTCCTTAAGGATTTCTCCCTGAAATCCCTTTGTCTATTCCTTAAGATAGAACATCTCTTGCAATTATCGAGCACAACTGTTACGCAACTTGACGGAGAACTCCTTAAATCACCATTTAATCTTCCTTCCATTTTTAGCTTTTTACTAACACATAGGGTTCATGAGTTGTAGCTGTCCAGGCCAGCTTGATCATGAAGTCCATGTTGATGCATCTTCCTTTTTCTTGGCTAATCAAGTCTCATCTTGTCCTATAAATCCATTGTTGTCTGCCACTACATATCAGGTTGCCTTGATATATCATAAATATTTATCTAAACCAACTTCCTTTCCAAGCATCACCTGACCTTTATATGGACATTTATAATACTATTCTATCGTTGCCCGTCTAGATAACTTCCCACTCATGATCACATGATTATCAGCCACAACACTAATCATTCTTTTTAAGACTTAATTCATATAAACATAAGTCTAAACCATCCCTCCACCTTCCTTACATGTATTTACATCTTCAATCCTTTTTTACTTTCATCATTATCTGCCTTCGTTGTAACTAACATCTTTCCTTTCGAAGCCTCGATGTAAATCGAGTATCTTTGTCTGACACAATTGACAACGATACTCCATTCCTTACCACAACCTTGCTGATGAATGCCTTAACTAACATTTCAGATGTGATAGTTTCTCGTATTGGTATAAAGTGAGCACCTTCCTTCAAACGGTCCACAATCACCAAGATGGTATCATGGTTTCTAGCTATACGCGGTAGCTTAGTTATGAAATCCACGATGACGTGTTCCCATCTCTATTCTGGTGTTTCTAATTATTGTATCTTTTCATATGGCTTCTGATGTTTAGTCTTGACTTGTAAGCAAGTCAACACTTACTAACATATCCTATCACTTTGTTCTGCATACTTGGTCACCAGTAGTTTTTCTTCAAATCTTGGTACATCATGGTGGACCCCGGATGAATCGAGTATCTAGACTTATGAGCTTCATCTAAGTTTTGGTCCTCAAAGATCTCCATGGTGTGGAATCCACATGCGCCCAAATCTAATTTTCACATCATCATCGGTATTATCTTCCAAATCTTGGTTTAACCCAAAAATTCATTCCTTTTTCATCTAACTTTCATCCTTTATAACCACTAACTGCGCCTCGCAGATCTCGCTCATGAAATCCGAAGTGCTAACTAATTTATACGATTTAATTGTCGCGATAACTTCTTCACCTTTACGGCTTACTGCGTCAACGACCACATTGACCTCACCAGGATAATACTTGATTTTACAATCAAAATCCTTTCTCAACTCTAACCATCTTCTCTGCCTCCTATTCAGTTCTTGCTACTTAAAGAAGTACTTCAAACTCGTATGATCTGTATAGATGATACACTTTGGAAACTTAGTATACAGTTTCTCTTTCTTCAACGTCTCCAATACTTTTCTCAAGTGTTCAGCATGGTCGGACTTATTCCTTGAATACATCAAAATTATCATCCATGAAGGCAACAACAGGTTTGTCCAACATCGGACGACGTAACCTATCCATCATAACCATAAATGCTGCTAGAGCCTTTGTCAATCTAAACGACATCGTGAAAAACTTGTATGTCCATATCGCGTCTGAAATTATGTCTTAGGGATGTCTGCCTCTTTCACTTTAAACTGATGATCACCAGATCTTGAGATCTATTCGGGAGAACCAACTAGCATCTTTCAACAAATCAAACAGATCCTCAATCTGTGGCAACGGATATCTATTCTTCACCGTGAGCTTATCCACTCGCGGTTATCTATACCCATTCTCATACTTCCGTCTTTCTTTTTCACGAACATCACCGGTGCATCCTACCGAGAAAACACTCGGTCCTATAAAACCTCTACGAGCTTCTTCTGCAGTTAACACAAAGGTTCGTCCTCTAGCTTTATTTGTTTCTTCAGCTTTCTTATTCTTAGGACAATTATTTATATAGTGACCTGATTCCCCACATTCAAAACACTTGCGAGGTTCCTTACATTCTTGGACTAGGTGTCCTGGTTTTTTACAGTTTCTACATACACTTGGACTAGGTGTACTGTCTGTTCCTTTCCACATATTTGACACATAGGTATTGGTCCTCAGTGTTTCATAAAAGGAGGTCTAGGGTTTGTCTGTCGCATCTCTTGATTGTAGTCCCATTTTCTTTTGGGGAAAAAGTCTTGGGGTTTAGATTGTTGTGTCTCAGCAGCAATAATGGCTCCTTCCTTAATTGCTTCAGAATATGTTATCGGTTTGGTTACTTTAATGAAGGTATGATATTCTTTCGGTAATCCCTATAAGAATCATCTGATGCGATTTTCCTCTGTTGTGACCAAGTACGGCACTAGTCGAGATAACTCATTAAATTTCGTGAAATACTCTTTGTATGTCTTGGTGCCTAATTGTAGGTGCAGAAATTCCTTCTCAATTCTATCCTTCTCACTCGGAGGACAAAAATATTGAGTAAATAATTCAGAGAATTCTTTCCATGATAGGCGACGTGCTAAGTCATCACCCTTGGTTTCTTTCTGAATTCTCCACCAGAACAACGCTTCTGACTTAAAAAGATGCACTACAAAACGAACTTCATTCTTTTTTAGACAGTCACTGATGTCTAGAATCCCTTCCACTTCCCTTAACCACTCATGTGCTTCCACGGCACCTTTCTTTCCATCGAAAGGTGGGGGATTACAAGACATAAATGTGTTGTAGTTGCATTCTTTAGATACTTCTGTGTCTTTAGGTTTGGGCGAAATAGAGTTTCCTTTATTTGATTTTTCCTTTCTTGGCGTTTGTGCTACACTATGTGACGTAGAGCTTCCTTCAGGTGGTACAAGAATCTTAGTTCTCTGTTGTTCATTTCCTTACGCCGCAGCGAGTATTTGTGCGACACGGATTACAATTCGGTCAATTGCGTTATCATCTATGGGAGCAGACTCAGTACGTCGAGTTGAGTTATCCGGTGCATTGGATTGTTGTGGTTGGTTAGATTTTCCAGCCGACACTGTCTAAATAAAGGAAAACACTACTTCAATTTTATTTATTTAGAATGAGCTGTTTCATCATTATTATGCAAATAATACAACACTTTCACATATTTACACATGTAGTCATGAACACACAAACTGATTAAGGACTACAGCTTTCCTCTTGTTGCAACCTCACAGCCAATAGGTACATAATGAAAGCAAAAGGGTGGTTCATATTCATCCTTGTGTATAATTTGTTCTTCATAGTTGGTAGGGGTATACCTATTGATAAAATCGGGTCTCCTACCCGCTCCTACATCCTTATCTGTCAAAGAATTACGGTCTAATCTAAAAGGTTAAAGCCTAGGCATTCTTACCAAATATCTAATTCGCTAAAACCTTTGGCTCTGATACCAAATGTGACACCTCACCCAGATAAGGATGAAAAGTACACAATTGATACCAAAGTAAAGTGTAACACGCTAATTTTATTTACATAAACTGTAAGGTTGAAACTTGAAAGTACAAAACTTAATCAAGCTAGTCCTAACTTGAGATACAAAATTTCCCCAAACACTACCGATTTGGAGTCTAACGATTCTTTTGTCCACATAGGTTCATAGCCTATGGTAACTAGCCCTCAAGCTTCATTACCTATGACACATGCTTAAAATGCACATCAGCATAAGCTGGTGAGTTCATGAATATCAACAGTTTATAAAAAGCACATTAACACATTCATGACTTGTACCCGCACATGCAATATTCATAATGTTTCCCTACACCACAGATCTCAACGGAATCATTGGTGTTTAGCCCCACATACAATCAGATTCAACCACACCATACTGGTGGATTCGCCAATCATTCCCGTCGTTACGGCACGTATATATACATATGTATGCATGCCTGGGAGTTATCCATGATATATCGCATGCATACATCTAGTCATGGGTTGGCATGTTTATAACAGTTACAGTTTAGACAAGCATGCTCACGTTTGGAAAACGATCATAAAATTCACCTTAGTCTTTATGGATGTTTCTATAGTCAACCCAAACTTTATTTCCTGATTAAAAAGAGAACAATCTTAAACGCTCGTCACATAAGGAGTGGGGTGTACTAGCTAATCATTACCATGGTTGGCTTTGAGTAACTCTATCTAGTTTAAACATGGGTGATAAGTCCATGTCTAGACCAGGGTCGAGTTACTCAATGCCTATCCTGATTATACTCTAACCCTACTCCTAATGTTATATTAAAGCATGAAGTTTATAATTTAAACGTAAACTAAAAGATTAGAGGGTTAAGTGTGTACCTCGTCTTAAAAGAAGGCTGAAATAATATCTAATAGGGGCTAGGTTCAAATAAGAAGTTTTAATTTCCTAGGAAGGATAGGAATGAGGGTATTTTGGTCCATTACTTACATCTTAAAAACTCACTTGAATCTTCGTCAACCTCCTACATACTAAAAACCCAAAACCCATATATCAACAAAACACCACCATCCACAGCCACCACTCAACTGTCTACCGCCACCACCACCACCACGTGTTTCAACATCGCCGCCCGCGCCCACGTCCTACTGGCTGAAAAACGCACACAACCACTGTCGCAATTCCGCTCGCCGGAAAAACGGACATTGTTGCCGGAAAAACACACCTAACCACCGCCACACCCACCTCTCGCTCTCCGCACCAACCACTAATATCCACCATCTTTATCCGCCGCTTGCCGAAAAAGAGACCTGCAACGAGCTCCGGTTGTTTTGATGGTGGTTCCGCTGCCAGAAAAATGTAGCGTTGACCTGTAGCGATGACGGTGGCGGTGAATTGTGGAATGGTGGGTTGGTGGTGAAACGATGGTGGCTATGTCCAGTGGTGTTCATGAGGTTTGAGATAGACATGTGGTATGAGAGAAGATAACCAGAATTTGAAAAACACAATGGAAATCATTTTCTTAAAACACAATTGACTAAAACACAATGGAATAAAAACAAAAAACATTATAAAATTGATTAAAACACAATAATGAAATAACACTATCTTAAAACGCAATTGTGTTTTTATAAAAAAAACACTATTTAAAAACACAATTTGGTAAAACACAATAACAAAAACTTATAAAACAATGTATAAAAAATCCGTTAGTTTTTTTTTTATTTTTTTATTACAATATGCTACTCATATTAAAGATAAAAAAAACCTCGTTATTATGATAATTTTCTTTTTTTATAAATGTCATATAAAAAATTATGGACCTTTTAAAACGATGAGGGTAATGGACATGTGGCTTGCATGTGGAGAGAGAAAGTCAACAAATGTGTTTTTCCTATTATACCATTCCCCTTAAATAACACATGATTTTATCCATAAACTAATTTCAACCATTCATACTCAAAATTAATGGACAAGAAGTATGAACTTAAAACGCATATATATAGCAAACTTTTAGCCGACATTTGTTGAGTCGGTGTTTGAAGTTTCAAATTAATTAATGTTAAAATATGAAGCATTTTCCTTCGCAATATTTCATGCACACACGTGCACAGTTAAATTTACTATTGTTACAATAACATTGCATTATTATTATTATTATTATTATTATTATTATATTTTCGTTTAATGCTTTTGTACCCACGAGCACACAAGCACTTTGAAATTACTTTCAGTTATATTATTATTTATTTATTATATTTAAATATTTATTTATTATTACAAGACGGTATTCGATCGTTTAGCACTCGTATTTCAAGTAATCATTTGACTTGTTACGTACTCGTTTAATAAAATTTGAAATATAATTTTTCATGTTTTTATTTTGTCTATAAAACGGGGTGTTACATGTACTATTATAATATCTTATTAGTTTAAATTAGAATAATATATAAAAGCACATTTAGTTCCATATGTTCGTCTTAGATTTGGTTAAATAAATTGTATTAACTCGTTGTTTCTTTACACTTTTATAATTCAAATACGTACCAATAGGATATATTATTCAATAAAAAATCAACTCAAAAGTATAGGAAATATTTGTTTGAATTATGTATATTTTAGACCACATTAGTCATAAAGAGATTAAAAGTTGAAGATCGAAGGCTAAAGATAAACAAATAATCTATGAGGCTATTATCAAGGGAGGGTCTGTCGGTGTATATTCTGTGTGACAACAGCTTAATAAATAGGTTGTTATGTTTATCATATAATCAATTATGTTTTGTATAAGTTTTGTATTAGACGAACTTGACTGGGCCTGCGAACTTGCTAATCGAACTTAACAAGTTCGTCAGACTAAAGCTCATGCCCATGCCCACCGAAGATGTCACATATATAAATGGCAAATTGTTTAGGTTTTAGGTCAGAGTCTCACCACGAAGTTCTCCGTAGGAGATTTCATCCGTGTGTTTTTCCATAGACGAACAAAGTGTGTTCGTGATTGGCGATCTAGTATTGAATGTAATAGTCGTTATAATCTATATGAGAGAAATATTGAAAGTGATTCAGTGTTCTTATTATACTCGTTATATTTACTCATTGTCCTTAATCAAGAGAATTCCACACCCTTGATAGATCGATTCAATCTCGTCAAGATCTGGCTAGGGACCTAAATCATGTGACGCATGTACCGACACTGATTATGCATTCAATGTCGAGCTGTGCGCTCACGTCGCCGTTTTGCGTGGGCAACCAGCTTGTGTGTGTGTGTGTGTGTTTGTATAGCATGAATTTCAATACAAACCTGTTAAATAATATAAGAACTTTTAAATGTCTTAATATCTAATCGCTTTTTAAAATTTTGTTACCTCTTAATCTTATTTGATGATAGTTTTTTTTATGATAGTTTTGTCACATTATATATAGGGGTGTCAATCGTGTCGGGTTGGCGGGTTATCAGGTTAATAGGTTTTGGGTTGGCGTGTTAAAATTCTTCAACCCTAACCCAACCCATATATTTATTCGTGTCGTGTCGTGTCGTGTTGACCCACTTAAATTCGTGTCGTGCTTGGGTTGTGTTTCGGGTCAACCCATTTTACGTTCATTTACGAATATGATTAATATCTAGTGGCTTAATAATAACCTAGACAATCATTTAATTTTATTCATATAAAACATTTTAACAATTTTGTGATATATCTAATTGTTTTTGTCAATTTATCTCTCATTTCCAATTAACAAACTTAGGTTCACAAATTTTTCTTAAGATAAGAATAAACGAATGAAAATAATAAGAGAATAGATTATTAGGACTAATAGAATATAAATACTAGAAGTAAAGAGTAGACAAAAATATTTAAAAAGTAATTAGTTTAATTTTTAAAAGTTAATAGATATATGGAAAATTATAAATCAAAGTATTTAACTTTAAAATTTAACACTTCTAATCTCGAAAATCAAAAATATTAACTTCTATAAAATTTTTAAACGGGTTAACAGGTATGCCCCCTTTTTGACAGGTTGGGTTCGGGTTGACCCATTTTTTAAATGGGTCGGGTTCGGTTTGACCTATTTAAGAAAACGGGTCGTGTCAGCCGACCCAAAACCTATATTTTTTCGTTTCGGGTCGTTTCAGGAATTGACAACCCTAATTTTATATATATATATATATATATATATATATATATATATATATAGGGGAAGGTTCATATGTATTTTAGTCTTAACATGAGAATGTAGGAAATAATAGCAATTTATAAAAAAATGAAAACGTAAGACACAATATCAACTACAATACCAATCTACATAAACAATTATTTGTAATAACAAAGAAAAAAACCTAAAAATTACAACAAAAGAATCAAAATCAAGAACAAAATAATAACAGCAAATACCAACATATACTTATATCAGCAAAAGAAAAAATCTAATAATAACAACAAAATATAAATAAGCAAATACTTATAACATCTCATAATCAAAAACTAGTAAATACGAACAAAAAATAACATAAAACACTTATAAAAATAAACCTAATAATAACAACAAATTGGTTCTCACTGTTTTCATGTTAAGAATAAAATGTATTTGATCCTGTTTATATATATATATATATATATATATATATATATATATATATATATATATATATATATAGGGTAGAGTTATAATAAGAAGTGAGATGTGTCTAAAAAGTGTAAGAAGGGATATGGTGCGTTGGATGGAGTAATCTAGTGGCTGGGAATTAAGGTGTGTTACTTCCTCGGTGTGTTTAATTTTTATTTGGTAATTTAAGTGTGTCAGGGGTAGTATAGTCTTTTTGTAATGGCTGGACATGCAAACGGGCAACTAGTTTAGTTTAGAAACTCCTACTTTTATGCCTATGATTTGATTCTAGTTGTTCTCTCTCTAATATCTTCTAAAAGTTGAATTATATTCTGATGGGATTCACCATAGTCAATTGTTTCTCGATTTTGCATCTAACACGACGGCAATGGATCTCAAATCTCCAATGAAGGTCGCCGATGGTTCTATTAATCTTCAAGGTGTGTCTATAACTATGATTATTGAATGTGATTTCCGTCGTCGGATTTTCCCCAATTTATAGGGTTTGACTGTTTAACTTGAAGCTTGGAGAAGATGTGTTTGAACATGTGATGTGTGTTTAGAGGTGTGTTGTCGATTTGGATTGGTGTGTTCTGGTTACTCTGTTATGATTTTCCCCAATTTATTTGGATGTGTTATTGTTTGGTTACAGGTTGTTGATAGTGTGTTATCGATTGGTGATTGTGTGTCATTGGTTGTTTGGAGGTGCTCTGTTTTTTTCGAATTATGTACAGGTTGTTATTGGTTTTGATAATGTTTTTTTCGTCCTTGTTAATTATCGTCGAAGTGTTGTTCTGGTGATTTTCCGGTGTGTGTGTTTTACTTCACTTCAATCGGGTTTTGTAATTGAATGATAATGGAGAAGATGAAGTCCCCGGGTAATGACGATGTCAATATTGTTGAAGAATCAAGGTGTGGTCATGTCTTACATTCTGTATTCATTCGGTAATTTGGTAGCCCCCAATTTCTAGGGTTTTTTTTATTCCGACTGATTATTAGTGGTGGTGCTTGTAGCTGCGCATTGTGGTACAGAAACACACTGAATGTGTTTTTCGATGTGTTTTATAATGTGGTTTTGATAGGTGTTTGGTGCAGGACAAAAATAACAGGGTTGGTGTGTTTTTGTAATTCAAACATATGTTGTGCTTGTGTGAATGCGTTGTACTAAGTTGGAATGTGAGTTTTTTTTGTTGTCATTTGATTTGGTATGTGCTAGGGTGTTTCAAAAATTTCCGGTTGTTTTGCTTGTTCACGCTGGTTGTGGTTTTTTTTTTTTGTTTTTGTTTGTTTGTGTATAATCTTTATGTTTGTGTAAGACTTAGGTAGTTAACTGTTCTGTTAAATTGTTATTGTGTGTTGTTGTGAAAAATTATTATGGTTTTTTTGTGAAATTTAGATTATATGTGTCGAAACTAATAGTATGTACAATTTGTGTAGTTCGGAAAAGCCCAAGAATAGCCTACAACACAAGTTTGAGATGGGAGTGGGAAAGAGGTCCATAAACCAGTTAACATGAAAGGTAATGAGAATGAAAAATTAATAAGTTTGTTTTGATGTTAAGATGTTGTTGAGTTATGTTTGTTTTTTTATGTAGACAAACAAATGAATATGAATGGAAATAATTCGGCCGCAACCGGTTCAAGAATTCCACAACCACCTTTGAAGGAGCCTTTCTTTAACTGTAAGACGTTTTGTTTAAAGAAATATTTGAAGCATGCATGTAGGGAGTAGTTTAATTATGTAACTGATGCCAAGCTAATTTTTTTATGCATGTCTAATAAAAACACAGTAAAGAGAAGCAGCTCTGATGATGATTTTGTAACACCTCCTGAGAAGACGACGAATACTGGTTAAGGAACTGCATGGCATTTCAAAATGAACTTGTTGCAGATGAAAATAATAAATGGAAAAGATGGCCAAGTCGAGGATCTTGGATCACTTGGAGCTAGGTTGATATGGCATGAACAGTCATGTTTTTTTTAGTTAAACTTAAATGGATGAATGCATTTAAGCTTCCTAAGATGTAGTATGGTTTATGGATATTGGATTATTGGCTATGGGTTTAGATTGTTTCTGAAAATATGGGTTAAGTTAAGTAAGTTGATGTTTATGTTATGGTTGTTTTATGTTTTGGTATTTTGATTGATATGCAAAGATTTTATGTTTTCTTTGTGGATGACGATATAGAGCGAAGTGGTAGCTTATAAAACTTTGAAATGAAATACAAAAGAATGTGTGTTTTTTTCAAATTTAAGTTGCATGTAAATGAGCCTAATCGTGCATCGGTTAACAAATTTTCTTGCATATTAACAACATGAAAATGTTTTTAAGATTAAATAATGGTACTTATTTGATGTTACAAAACACCTGATGTGAGAAGTTTAATAAATACAAATTGGGTCAAAGTACACCAATGCGCTCTGTTTTAGATGAACAATATGGTAAAAACCGCAAAATAAATAATAAACTATAGTTTCACAAACCATACTGGAAATTAATACGAATGATCCAAACATATAGCAATTGTTTCATACAATAAAAATAAATCAAAGCATAATAAAAGTGATAATTTTGTGAATAATTCAACCAAATAAAAAAATGTTATCAAGAAACTATTCTTTCATATCTTCAGTTTGAGAGGAGCTCGCCCCCTTTGAATTGTCGTCTTTGATCACAAACATGACCAGGTTGAAGACATATTTTCCAGGTCCTTGTGGGCTTTTCCAACAGACTTTGACTTATGGCTTGCTCGTGTAAAGACGTAAACCGAATTGGAAGCCCACGTCCTTTATTCCTTACACCAATTGATTTAATCTGGTTTGGGGACGCCAGTGTTCATAGCAAACCCGTCTCATTCAATATTAACAACAAGCACACAAATGTCCAAGTTAGTGTTAGTGATTTAATAACACACCAACATATTTATAAAAAGCAGATGAGCGATACACTTTCACATAAACACACTAAATTAATCAAGTATCTTTAAATGTTAACATAAAATAAATAGACAATGAAATAAATGTTAGGATTATAATAGCATACCAACAGTAAACAGAAACACACTAAATTAATAAACAATCATTAAATATGAACGAAAAGCACACAGAAAGTTATATAACTGGTTTGGGATGGTAACAACACGCCAACAGATATGTATAAAGGATAAGAACACCACACTTAAAAAACACACCCTATTAAATAGATCCAGCCTCTTTTTAAACAACCCGACCTATACATAACCGTTACTCATAACACTCCACGACACGTAATTCCTCTTCGGTATTTCATCGAGCAGTTGGTGTGCAACCTCCACTTTACCCAACTTCACATACCCATTTATCACCGCAGTCCACGTAACAAACTTCCATCAAACAATCTCCAACACCCCGTCTAACCAACCACAAGCAACATACAAATGAATCAATCCATTTAGCACAAAATCTTAACTTTCCCACCCCAAATAACGATTAAAAACGATGGTGGTGATGATGGTGATAGTTAAAAGGCGGCGGTACCTGAGGTTGAATACGACAATGACGATGGTAGTCCTGTCAATTCCGACTAACAGTGAGTAGAACCCGGCGGTGGGCAGCGATGGTTTTAAGGTTTGGGCCGGAATTGCAACGGTGTTCTAGTGCGGTGGAACTAAGGTTGCAAGTGGTAGATGACGATGAAAACTGGGATCCGTGAGTGGTATGAGATGCAGGAGAATGGAATGATTTAAAAAAAACAATCTGATAATAAAAATAGGAATTACAATTAATTTGGATTTTAATTCCTTAATTATATTTTTTGGTTCTTGACCATCTTACCCTTGTGTGTTTAATCTAATCCAATGGTCCATATAACTTCCTACACTTTTTAGGAAAAAGTCACTTCTTATTGTAACCTTGCTATATATATATATATATAAACGAAATCTCTAAAATCCTACATGTCGCGCTCTTGTTGCTCCTTACTTTTTCTCAAGTCACCAGATTATTTTATTTGTAAATGGAGGCTTCTCATTAATTTGATCCGAATTCACGGGTATGGGTCTTACCAAACCCAGATAACCCTTAAATGGGTTATAACATCTCATTAAATTAAAATTTAATCTCACCAAATATTTGATATGAAAATCCAATAAAATAGGAATATACAAAAAACTAGTGGAAAAAATATATTAATTATAATTAAGAAACAATTTTATAGTAAAAAAAATAAACGGGCCATAGGTATCACCAAAACCAGATAACTTTTAAATCGGGTTATAACGTCTCATTTATTTGTGAAACCCTTTCATCATCAAACACTAAGTATATTATTAACTTCTTATAATAAATAAAATTAAAATCCAAAAAAATATATAAATGCTAGAAACGAATGATGTAAAACAACCCCCCTAATACAGGGGATAAAACCTATGAAGCCACTAGATTGCTTTATTTTTAAATGGTAAGCAATCATTAATTTTACCCGGTTTGACCCGGATATGTAACACGGGTCATAACATCTCAAATACCCCTTATTTGTTATTTGTGAAAGATCGTCCTCTCTCAACTGAACCCTAACCCACCTCAAATCACCCTCCTTCACTCCACAAATTCTAGCAACACTTCAGCCTTCCTCTCTTTAGAGTCTTGAAGATTCAACATCAACGATCATTCTAATGAAAAATCAAATGTTTTATCAAACGCTTCAGATTTTATATATTCACTACCATCAGTTTCATACCAGAAAAGCAATTCAATTTTGTCCTCTCATGGTGCTCGGTACCCTTCATCCTCTTTGATGGCTTACATTTTTGTGTTATCAAACTTTCATCTTTGTATAGAATAAATGTATAAAACCTTTTGATTTTACTGAATGCAGTGCTTCAACATGTGTCCATGAGAATCCTAGAGTTGTTGCACCATTATCAAATTTTGATATATCTTAACATAGAGTTAAAATATAGTTAAAGAGGGTTTGGAAGAGTGTTATAAAACTTATTGTCCAGTTATCAAGTGGGTAAGAGTTAAAACCACTTTATAAATAATATATGCATATCATAAATATAATTTGGGGATCAAATTCTAGGAAGTTCTTGTGTTCGATCCATTTAATTTTTTTAATGCGTGTATCAGATGAGGTGGACCATTATCTCAGAATCAGTGGGTAAGAGTTAAAACTACTTTATCAATGATATATACATTTCATAAATATAATTTGGAGATCAAATTCTAGGAAGTTCGTGTGTTCGATCTGTTTAATTTTTTAATGCGCGCATTAGATGAGGTGGACCGTTATCTCATAATCGTCCTGCAAAAATAAAATAAAATTTATCCACAGTAATCGAGTTAGGGAATGACTCCAGGTAAATGTGTACTAACAATAATTTAGGTAATCGTAATCCTATTTATGATAATCATGGTTATTAAAAGAGATTAATAGTGCTCCCCTTTTTTTCTGGTAGCGTTCATGCTTCACTTAGAGACATATTCACATCTGCAAACATCACCAGACTTAAAGATTGGTACATCACATGCTTTTTCAAAATTTATTTTATAGTATTGATCAGGGACTTTTGAATTTTTTATCATTATATAATTTAATTGTATTTCATGCAGGGCTGGCTATTCTACTTGGGCTCATCATTTTGGCTATTCTTTTTGTTGGAAGGAAAGATTGTAGTGGTCTTAACTTCTGAGACCTCCATTGAATCACCAAAAATTAGCAACATGAATGTAGTGCAATTTGTTTTATATATCTGATATAGGAAGATCATAATGATCCGAGAACATGGTTGAGGATAGGAATTGTTGGAGACGTAGGATTAAGGCTAAAAACTTTTAGGAGAAACATAGAGTTTTGATTATAATTCTATCATAGGGGGCATTTCTTTACCTTATTTCGAGTGAAAAATGATATATTACTATAATACATTATCCTCAAATTTGTATTTATAACACATATTTAGTATTCATTACTAATATCACTATTATTGTTGATCTATTTCCATATTTAGTACAATTATTATTACTATAACACATATTTAGTATTCATTACTAATATCACTATTATTACTATAACACATATTTAATATTGATCTATTCATTATAATATCACTATTATTGATCTATTTATTACTAATATCACTATTATTACTATAACGCATATTTAGTATTCATTACTAATATCACTATTATTATTGATCCCATGCATATGGTTTTCAATCCGGGGGTCTCTTTGGAAGCAACCTCTCTATCCTTTGGGATGGAGGTACGGTTTGCCTACATCTCACCCTCCTCAGACCCTACTAACAGCTTTGCTATTGGTGGGATTTATACTGGGTATGGTTGTTGTTTTAACGATCTGCTTAAGGATGATGATCTTGCAATATTACTCGGTTTAAATCATTACCTGCTCTACATTATCCGGTTCATATCTCAACAACTCAAAGTAAGTCTTTTTTTTCCTTCTATCTATTAATTCTTCAAGTAACTAGAATTTGCCAAACATTCATGAATCTAAATATATTACTATATACTGATTTTACACCAGATAATCTGGTTTTAACATATCAGCATCAGAAGCATGGCTAATACTCCCGTCGCCGGTAACGATCCTTGCAACTGCAATGCTCTTTGTAATCATCTTCATCTGTTTAACTAGGATTTTACCTTAATAATAATAATATTAATAATAATAATAATAATTTTGTTTGAGTTAATTTTATTGATCCTGTTGATTTTATTTCATTCCCAACAATGTTCTGAGTAGCAATCGAAAGCGTGTCGAGACGCTGTAGTCCCTATCCCGCTTCACCTTTGGCAACTACAGCCCGCCTTCACTCCTCCAACTTTATTGGATGGCGAAGAACCCAACGCCCATTCGATGTTCGTTTGGTGAACGAGCATCAGTGTTGAAGAAACACTAAGTGACCCGGTACAGATTATAGATAATCTGGGGGTTAAGTAATGTTTCCCACGGATGAGATCTAGCTGAGAAGGCTGTTCTTCAGGAGACCTGCAAAACAAACACCGTAAGCTCGTCACTGAGAAGGGGGGGGTTCCTCCTTGTGACCACCCTCCGGCGTGAGAATCAGACTAGGTTGCTCTGAATATAAGTGTATATTAAGAGATTGCTAGATAACTGGATAGCAGATGATCTTACCATTCCAAGATGTTGGAGTATTTATAGCCGAAGGTAGGTTTCCTAGAAGGTACAGCCGGCTGAATAGTATTCCTGTTCTACCAACAGTGGACTATGCACAGGCCATACTGGTTGGTGGGTAGGTTACGGCCAACAGTAACAAAGTCGGCTGCACTATTCCACCAACTGTTGACTATGCACGTCCCACCTACTGTGGATTGTACGCAGGCCATGCTGGTTGGTGGATAGGTTACGGCCAACAGTAACACTATTCCACCAACTGTAGGCTGCGCATGCCCCACAGTAAGGGTTGGTGAGTAGGCAGCGGCTAATAGTGACAAACAGTACTAGAGGGTGCTCCTCCTCGCACTGTTGTCGGTGAGCTGTCACCCTGTGATTGGCTCATGGGCTGTTCTGGTCAGATCATCTGTCCTATCCATACCTTGGTAGGTATAGTACAAAAGATCTTTCAGAATCATACAGACTGGCTCATTTAGGCGGGATTGTTCCCGCCTTGCTCATTCCTTCATGTGACTACTGAAGTATCTAGTGTCTTGTGCGTGTAGCCCTGCTGTCTGCGGGTAGCCTTCCCTGATGGCTTGTATCCGCAACTGCGGGAACAGGCGGGGTACTTTACCATTGGGAGGCTTTCCCTGCGTGTACAGCTTGCGTACTGCGCGTAAGGTTCTCTGAGCATGGTGGGTCCTGCGGGAGCAGATGGTCTTTGCGCAGACGTCCCTGTTCAAGGTGAGTCTTGCGGGACCAACTGGGCTCTGCTGGGACCTACCTCTTCAAGTCCCCCCAGTCCAATGTTCTTCTCATGAATGTTCAATAAAGTGAGGTGAACTTTTGGACTTTAAGCAAGGGGTTTTGAAAAGGTTTTTAGTTTTAAGGTTCTCCGTGGGGATTCTTCCCGCGGATTTCCTAATGTCACTTGCAAAAATTCCCGATTTTTTTGCTTGATCTTTGGGTATGATGCGGGTAGGTATGTAACCTTCTCGCAAGTCAGGAGCGTTGAGTCTCACTTGTGTGGATTCTCCTTGAGGTTTTAGTGGTTTTGAACATAGTGATCAATTATGTTTAAACCACCAATTCCATCCTGGAGCCTCAAACAATGTAGTTCTCGACGTTCCCGCTATGCGGGGATGTTATTTCCGTTTCCACAAGCATTGCCCAAAAGATCCTTCTTGGTTTCAATTCCCTGCGGAGCGCTAGGTATGTGAAGGGCTTTGCCTTAACACTGTACCCGCGCTCGTCTTACAGTTACTTTACTTTCAAGGTACCCCTGGCGTCAATTCCCTGCGGGTGCTAGGTATGTGAAGGGTTTTGCCTTAACACTGTACCCGCACCCGCCTTATAGTTACTTTGTTGCCGGGGTTTTCTTGGCTTCAATTCCCTGCGGGTGCTAGGTATGTGAAGGGTTTTGCCTTAACACTGTACCCGCATCCGTCTTATGGTTACTTGGTTGCCAAGGTAAGGGGTATTTTCCCGCTTACTTTTGAATCTTTTTGAATTTTGAATTTTGAAATTCGAAAGGTTGGTAAGGATAAGAACAGTCCAAACATCTGAAACGTCGTGCGACGGTTTCTTCTGACTGTGTCAGGACGTGCAGGAAGTTATGGTGACGTGACAGTACATGGTCATTCCAGTCGCTTTTTTCAGGCGCGTGGGCGCGATTTTTCGGGCGCGTGGCCGCGAAATTACTAGCACGCGTCCTTTTGACAGCTGTTGCCAGGTTGCTTTTTGCCACGCGTCATAGTTTCATTGCACCTTCAATTTCTCTCTCCTCCGCATTAAATTCACCGCATTAATTGCGATTAGTATATAAAGGGGGTGGAGGATCCTTTCCAATTCATACTTTCACATTTTCTCTTCATCTTTACAGCGATTTCCGGTGAATACTCTAATTAGTCGAGCATTCCCCTGAAATCGTTTTCTTCTTCCTTTTGCAAGATGTCTTCACATGATTTCGAGCCTACGACCGATGATAGGAGTACTGCTGGCGAGTGCCAGTGTGCTCTGCCCGGCGATCAGTACCGGTATGTTGTTAGGAAGTTCATGCTCGATCCTCTCGAGCCTGAGTTTCCTGAATCCCACCAGACCGTGTACGATGCCCCCAGAGGCAAGATCGGGGTTTATGCAGCATTCTTTGTCTATGGGAATCTTAGGTTCCCATTGACAAAGTTTGTTTACCGTGTCCTTGAGAGGCACGGTGTTCATTTGACAGAGCTGCACCCTATGGCGGTCGCCAAGATTCGCCACTTCGAGTGGGTGTGCCGGATTCTGGGCATCGAGCCCCATGTGGACCGCCTGATGACCTTCTATACCTGGAGGTGCATCCAGGGGTGGTACACCCTGACAACCCGTATCAAGGGTTTAAAGATTTGTGCGACCGAGCGCAGTCTCCGATCGTGGAAGCGGGAGTTCTTCTACATATCCGCCCGCGCCGTCCCCCTTGCCATGAAGTTTAAAAATGGCCAAGCAATTCCGAGCCTTCACGCCCCCAACTACCAGGAGGCGGAATGGTTCTCGAAGATATCCCTGGTCCAATCTCCGGTTTACCGGTTTGCGGAGTCCGGGATGGTGATGCTGGGGATGAGCCGGGTGTGGAAGGAGGCGTCTCAGGTTCCCATCCTTCTCGAATACGGTTTGAACTCTACTCCTTATGGTATGTCTTGTCTTTCTTGCTGATATGAGTTTGTCTTCTAACTGTTTCTTTTCTTTTAGAGGGGAACAATTTGGAGTCGCTCCTGTACCCGCGGGAAGCTGACGATCCTGTGCGGATGGGTACTCGTGCTCTTGATGAGAACAAGTTGCCCATCCTGGAGCAAACAGCGGATCGGTTTGTGGAGGTTTATCCGCTGGGCCACGAGATCCTGAGCCACCGGCGGCCAGGTAAGGCGTTATTCTCCCCTCCACCCCTCAGTGCTGTACCCGCTGCTGGAATTCCTTACACCCTGTCTTCTTCTGAGGAATCCGCAGATGGTCCTTCGTTAGTGCGGAAGAAGCGGGCTGCCGGCGGGAAAGGGAAGGAGAAGGCGGCCTCAACAGCCGATCCAGTGCTCCTATCTGACACTGAGTCAGATAGTGAAGAGGCGGGGGGAAGCCCGGTGGTGAGAAGACCACTGTTCCGGAGGCTACGACTGTTACCTCTGGAGAACCAATGACAACGACGGTGACCGGCATCAAGAGACCGGCTCCATCGGGTTCGTCCCCGCCCGTCCGTACGTTCAAGCGGAAGAAACCCTGTAAGTACAACTCTTAGCTTTTATCTTCGTAGTTTAATCTTCAAGCCTTTTTAACACTTTTCTTCTTTACGCAGGTGTGGATGTTGGCGCATTCCAGGGTGAGGGGCCGAGTACAACCTCTCTGCCAATGACGGTAGGCTTGGTCAGCCTACCTGAGGCGTCGACCCAGGCGCCTGCGCCTGCTTCCGCTGGTTCAGTTGCTCATTCTGAGCCGACTGTTCCAGCCGAGATGACGTCACCGCCGGCTGTGAGTGCAATTTTTACAGCATCCTTCACAGAACCGGCGGTTACTTCTGCCGCGGATTCTGCGGCAGCGACCGCGGCGGCGACTACGGCGGCTGCTACCATGCCCCCGTCATCGGCAACGACGGCCGGTCCTTCAGGTACGCGTGGGGCTTCTCGCATCTTTCCGCCACCTTCCCATCTGCCTGACCTCTTGGATGGATTTCCATTGGGTTCAGGTGATGGGTTCGGCGGCTATCGGCCTGTAATTGACCCTACAGGTGCGTAGGGTTCCTTTGGCCCTTTTTTACTTATATATTTTATCATCTTTTCCTAACTGCTTTTTGTTTTCTGCAGTTTCGGATTCCAATGAAGTGTATGTTCCTCGATGGAACATACGCCGAGGAACAACCCTTCGTACCCCTGTGGAGTGCGTGGAATGGGCTCGCCACGCTGCTCCCCATGGTGCGTTGGGGGAAGCCATGGCTAGCTACCAGGAGGGTAGGCTAACCAACGAGCTTCGAGTTCTCCAAGCCCGGATGCAGCCGCGCGTCGAGCTGCTTTGTCGTGAAAATGACAAGTTGAAAGCAGCTCGCGCCAAGGAAGTATCCCAAGCGCGGGCTCTTCGGGAGGAGAACCAAAAGCTGTCCGCAGCTGCTGCGGAGAAGGAGAAGGCCTTCAAGGCCCTCGAGGTTGAGGTTCAAGCGCGACTCGAGGCCCGCTCCAAGGCTGCCCAAGCTGTTAACGAACAGCTTCGGCTAGCTAAGGAGACTGCGAGGAACGCGACCGAGAGGGCCACCAAGGCTGAAGCCGTTGCTGAGCCTTTACGCGTGGAGAACGAGGAGCTCAAGGCCAAATTAGAGGCTCTCCAACGCTCTCATGATGCCTTGGCGATGGAAGATGCCAAGAAGCTCCAAGAGATCTTGGACCAGAGGGGCGTGCTTGACCATACAGAGCGGAAGCTTAAGGGCGTCGAAGAGGCTGCCGCAAAGGAAGTGCTACTTGCCAACCTTAACAAAAGCGAAGCCGAACGCGCCTGCACCCAAGCTCAAGCCGCCCTTAAAGAAGCTCTGGTTGCCAAGGAATGGCTTCTTCGAGAAGCGTTGTCTCAGGTAAGTCTATCTTCATGTCTTCACGCTTTTCTTTGTAGATAGGGTGTTGACACTTGTATATTTTCTTATGCAGGTTGTGCATCAGGTCTTTTCAGAGACATCTTACGACGATGCAATGAGCGCAGCCCTCAACGCTTCTCACGAGGATGGGGAACGGGTCGGCTTCCTGCTTGGTCTAGGGTTTGTTGAGAAAGGCGTCCCGCCATCCAACTTCCCTTTGTACAATGTAGATACTGAAGCCATATATGACCAAGCAGTAAATCAATACGTCGCCTTCCCGCATCCGGTGGTGGAGAAGGTGAATGAAATTGCTGCTGCTGATGACGGGCTACCTATCCTTAAGGCTTATCTTGAACAGCCACGCTCTACTGACGGCGCTGGTCCAAGTGGAAGTGGCCCTGAAGCCTGATCCTGAAGATCCCTTCCCGCTACTAGGATAGATTAGTTTGTATAGATTTACTTTCTTGTAGGCGGGTAGTTACCCGGCCATTCTTGTAACGAATATTTATGAAATGTAAATCTTTGCGCGGCTAAGACCGCTTGACTCATTGGATTCCTTGCTTTATAAACGTTATATGACTTACATACTTAAGTTTAAATTAGCAATTTTCCAAGTGTTTAGAATAAGTTAACCTTCGAACGTGGTAGATAGGTGTGAAGTTTTGCTTCCTCTTTCGTGATTGTGCGGGTATGACCGTCACTTGCACGTAGTAGGATGGCTAAACTTTACCATCTGACCTGCGTGTAGGTTTACCTTATTTGAGGATAAGTTAACCTTTGAACGTGGTAGATAATAGTTGAAGTTTTGCTTCCTCTTTCGTGATTGTGCGGGTATGACCGTCACTTGCACTTAGTAGGATGGCTAAACTTTACCCATATCTGACCTGCGTGTAGGTTTACCTTATTTGAGGATAAGTTAACCTTTGAACGTGGTAGATAATAGGTGTGAAGTTTTGCTTCCTCTTTCGTGATTGTGCGGGTATGACCGTCACTTGCACTTAGTAGGATGGCTAAACTTTACCCATATCTGACCTGCGTGTAGGTTTACCTTATTTGAGGATAAGTTAACCATTGAACGTGGTAGATAATAGGTGTGAAGTTTTGCTTCCTCTTTCGTGATTGTGCGGGTAGGACCGTCACTTGCACTTACAAGGATGGCTAAACTTTACTTGCATCATACCTGCGTGTAGGTTTCCCTTAACGTTGTGTTTATGCGGGTTTTGCCGCCTTACACACGTAACGACTTACTTCTCCCCGTTTATGCGGTAAATACCGGCACTAGTGGGAAGTTCATAAGGATAAAGGTAAACACATTATGAAAGGAGAATCATTTCCATTAGAAGTGGCTCTAGGCCTTTTCTTTACAAGTTTTGGAATTGATCTACATATAACATTTGCGTAATTGAGCTCCATTCCATGTTCTTGGAATAGGAGTGCCATCGAGCCTTTCGAGCCGGTATGCGCCCTTTCCCAGGACTTCTTTGATAATGTATGGCCCTTCCCAAACCGGGGCCAGCTTTCCCGGGCGCTCTTGGTTTGAAGCCTCGTTGTTACGCAGTATGTAGTCTCCTATCTTGAAGTTGCAGAGTTTTACCCGCGTGTTGTAGTACTTTTGCATTTGTCATTTGTAGTTCTCTTCACGCACTGCGGCTAAGTCTCTGCGTTCCTCGGCTAGCATAAGGTCTAACCGTCTTTCCGCATCATTGTCTTCTGGCTGGATCAAGACCCTTGGTGAGGGTAAACCAATTTCGACTGGGACCATGGCTTCAGTGCCATAAGTGAGACTGAACGGGGTTTCTCCCGTACTAGCCTTCTTCAGCGTTCTGTTTGCCCAAAGGACGTGCGGAAGCTCGTCCACCCAGCCGGATCTGTGTTTCAAGAGTCTTTTCTTTATGCCATCGACGATGCTCTTGTTTGCTCTTTCCACCTCACCATTACCTTGCGGGTGTGCCACTGAGGTAAAGGTGTGGGTGATTTGAAGTTCTTTTAGCCACTGTTGTAGCTTCTTGTCAGCAAAGTTGGTGCCGTTATCGCTCACCAAATTCTGTGGAAGTCCAAAACGACAAATGATAAATTCCCAAATAAATTTTTTGATATGTTTTGCGGTTGTTTGGGCTAAAGGTTTTGCTTCTATCCACTTGGTGAAGTAGTCGATGGCTACCACTAGGAACTGAACATTTCCTGCTGCCGTGGGAAATGGGCCTGTCACATCGATGGCCCATTTCTGAAATGGCCATGAAGAAGTGACTGGAACAAGTTCATTCTTCGGGCGGTGCGTGTTGGGTGCGTAAAGTTGGCAAGACCTGCATTTTCTGATGTATGCCAGTGCATCCGTATGCATCCCCGGCCAAAAGTATCCCGCGTTGTTTAGCTTGGCTACAACAGCGCGGGGACCTGCGTGTACCCCACAGATGCCTTCGTGTACTTCCCTTAGGAGGTAATCAGCATCTTGGTTGTCCACGCATCTTAAGAGTGGGCCAAGAAAGTTACGTCTGTAAAGGATGTCATTGACAAGTTGATAATTTAGTGCTTTACAGCGTAGTTTTCTTGCCTGTGTTTTTGACTCTGGTAGTGTTCCTGCTGCAAGGTAATTTATTATCGGTGTCATCCACGTTTCTGTACCGGTTTGGATGACACAAATTTCCTTGTGCGGGACTGATGGTGCTTCGAGGAGTTCAATGCGGATGTCCTTTCCCAAATGGGTGAAGGGTAGTGACGCAAGCTTGCTTAACGCATCCGCAGATTTGTTTTCGCTGCGCTTGACGTGTATGACTTTACAATCATTAAAATCACGCATGAGGGTTTTTGCCTGGGCGAGGTACAGGGCCATTGTGTCGTTCACAGCCGTGTACGTCCCATTTATTTGGTTGGCTACCAGCATGGAATCCACGTGGGCTTCCAAGTTTTTCACTCCCATCTTACGCGCAATTCTCAAACCGGCCAAGAATGCTTCGTATTCGGCTTCGTTATTCGTACTTGGAAAATCCAACCGAATAGCGTAAGTATATTCTTGGCCTGCTGGGTTGGTTAATTTTAACCCTGCGCCTGAACCCTCGTTACTGGCGGCTCCATCAGTGTAGAGTCGCCAGACATCATTGATGTCCTGTGCTGGGGAGGGTTGAGCCTCCTTCTGGCACTCTTTCTCCCGCGAAGCGGGGACTTCTGCAATAAAGTCGGCCAGGACCTGGCCTTTTATGGCTGGTCTTGGCTTGTACTTAATTGCGTATTCTCCCAATTCAATTGCCCATTTGGCTAGTCGTCCCGATAATTCGGGTTTGCCTAGAACGTTTGAGAGTTCGAAGTTGGTGAGAATGGTAATTGGGTGACCCTGGAAATATCGTCTTAACCTGCGTGAAGCGTGTATAAGTGCTAAGACTAATTTTTCGAGGGTAGAGTACCGGGTTTCTACGTCTGTTAGTACACGGCTAACATAATAGATTGGCATCTGGATGCCCTTTCGTTCTACTAGCAGGACTGCCCCGGTTGCTCTATCTGTTGCGGAAAGGTATAGGATTAACTCCTCTCCTGCTTGTGGTGCTGTAAGTGTTGGAAGTTCGATCAAGCGTGACCGAATCTCCTGAAAAGCTGCTTCCGCTTCTGGTGTCCAGCGGAAGTGCGTTTTCTTCAAGCAGTTTCTCAATGTTGACACGAAAGGAAACGACTTATCCGCATGGTTTGCCAAGAAGCGATTAAGTGCGACTAGTCATCCATTCAGTGTCTGAGCCTGTTTGATGGTGGTAGGTGATTCCATTTTAACAATGGCTTCGACCTTTTCAGGGTTCGCTCTGAAGCCATCTTTAGTAACAATGACTCCCAAGAACTTCCCTTCTTCCATCCCAAATGAACACTTGCTCGGGTTGAGCTTCATGTTTATTTTTCGGAGCGTGTTGAAAGTTTCTTCAATGTCTTTCAACATCGCTTCTGGCTCGAGGCTTTTGATGACCAAATCATCCATATAGACTTCCAAGTTTCTCCCGATTTGGGCATGAAACTCTTTGTCCATTAGTCGTTGGTACGTAGACCCTGCATTCTTAAGTCCGAATGGCATCATTTTATAACAAAATGTACCATCGGGCGTCCGAAATGCGGTTTTGTCCTGGTCATCTATGGCCATGTGGATTTGGTGGTACCCCTTATACGCATCCAAGAAGCATTTAAGGCGAAATGGTGCCAACGAATCCACCTTGAGATCAATTTCTGGTAACGGATAACAATCTTTGGGGCATGCTTTGTTCAAATCTTTGAAATCTATGCACATGCGCCATTGTTTGTCATTCTTCGGTACCATTACGGGATTTGCAACCCATGTTTGATATCTACTAACGCGTACGATGCCTGCGTCAAGGAGTTCCTTGACTTGGGTTCTACACGCGTTAGTTTGTTCAGGCCCCATTACTCTGCGCTTTTGTACGACTGGCGTAACAGCCGGATCGCACTTGAGCTTATGCTCCGCCTTACTTCGGGGTACACCAGTCATGTCAGCTGGTGCCGACGCAAAGATGTCAGCGTTTTTCTGCAGTAAGCGTTTGAGTAATGTGCGGGTGGGATCAACGATTGTTGGTCCAATGGTAACGGCCTGGTCGGGGTATTTGCCATTGAAGGCCCATTTTTCCGGTTCAGTGATGGTTGGTTTAGCCTTTTTCGGTTTGGGTTTAGATGAGACAGATGCAATGCATACCTGGGGAATGCCAGAGATCATCGCTACACCCTCAGCTGTTGGCCATCCCATCATGCCGGGGACTGAAGATACCACGGCATTGAATCTTGCCATCCCGTCTCTTCCGAATAGGATGTCGTACGTGTGGTGTGGTTTTTTCATCACGACAAAATCCACGTCTTCAGTGCGTGAATGATTCCCATCAGTAAGAGTAACGGGGAAAGATAGGATACCCAGGGGGGTTTCTGTACTGCCGTCAAACCCTTCCATTGAAGCGTAGACCGTTTCCAAGCGTTCTTTATCTTCATCATCCAGCTTATCAAAGAACTGCCTGTACATCACTGTCGACGAAGCGCCGTTGTCAGCAAGAGTGCGGGAAGTGATGTAATGCCCCAGCTGGCTTCTGATGACGATGGGGCCTTCTTTGCTGGGGCCTCCTGGCACTCGCGGGAAGCGCACCTCAGCTTCCTTCCACGCGCATGGTTCTGTCACTCGCCTTTTTCTTCCTCTGACCTTACCATGAACCATGTTGATGCTGATGTCGACGGGCTTTCGTCCGTTACCTCTGTACCGGTTGTCATTCCTTCCTCCCTTCCTGATTGATGCCACGAGATGTGCAAGTCTTCCATCCTTGACAAATGTCTCAATAATATCTTTCAATGATGTGCACTCTTCAGTACCATGACCCTTTATCCCGTGGAAATCACAGGATTTGCTTTGATCCGCATTAGGTTTCTGCCGGATCAATGGGGCTTTTGGCCATGGCAATTTTTCCGTGGCAAATATCTCCGTGACGCTCTTCGTGAGTGGCGTCCACCGGTGTTTTCGGTTTGAAGGGTGTGTGTTATCCCTTCCGCCAACAAGAGGGCGAGAGCTGGATGAGGTGTCAAAGTTTACCCTTGACTGCCAAATACCTAGCCTCCTCTTTTTGTTCTGCCGGGCGATCCGGACATTGTTCTCTCTTGTCCTCTGCGTGTAGAGGTGTGTACTCTGGGGAAGATCCCTTCCCAGTTGCTTTTCCGTCTCGGCAAAGCGCTTTGCCGCCGTCATGATGGCATCCCAAGTTGATGGCATGCCATCCTTACCCGTCAATGTGCGGATAAGTTCTGGGTATTCGGCGCCTTGGATGAAGGCGGCGCGAACCAGATCCTCACTTATGTTGCCGAGACTAAGCTTTTTGGAGTTGAAGCGAGTGATGAAGTCCAATAAAGATTCATCCTCCTCTCTCACGCAGTTGAGGATCGTCCACTGCTCTTCAGTGTACTTCCTCTGTTGGCTGAAGTGCTGGCTGAACTTGTTCTGAAAGTCCGCCCAGTCATATATGTGGTGGATCGGTAAACGATCGAACCATGCCCTGGCCGCTCCGACCAGAGTCATTTGGAACATGTAGCACCACGTGGGTTCCGTCCAGTTGCTGACGGTAGCCCCCGCAATGAACCTGTTCAAATGGTCGTCTGGGTCGGATAGACCATCATAAGTGCCAATGTTGGACATTTGTTTGGCACTTCTCGGGGCGATTGCTTCCGCAATGTCCCTTGCGAATTTTGACTTTCCTGCATTTGTAGCAGTTGGTCTAAAGGTTTTGGAGAAGTCACGCGGGTTTCTCTCCACGATTGGTTTAAAGGCTTCCCCAAAATTCCTTTTTGGTTGGTCGTCCGTCTCCTTACGCTTCCCTTTCGCCTTATGGCGAGGGTTCGCGTCGGTATCGGACTCCAACTCGTCGTCTGAGTACTCGCAGTCACTGCTCATATTGAGGTGTTGGCGAGTACTGCCGAATTCGTCAGCCTGTTGGGCTGAACGCAAGCGTTCATCCAATTCGGCTTGGAATTCTCTTTGCCGTGCTTCGGCCCACGCCTTCACTTGATCTAGTGTTTGGCGAGGGGCCCTCGTTCGTTTTTCCAGCTGGGTATTGGTGAACCCCAGTGGAATATTTACTCCACTTGCCCCGGCTTGTGTAGTCGGGGTAGTGTTCGTAAGGATTGTATAACCGCCGGTGTTCCCCCCAGTTGCTGGGGTTGTTACCGGGGTTTCTTGGTCGGTTACTGGCCTTTGGACCGGAGTAACGTTAACCATTTCTTCAGAAAATTCGAAAAAACTAAATTAGTTCTAGTTTGTCCCACGGATGGCGCCAATGAAGAAACACTAAGTGACCCGGTACAGATTATAGATAATCTGGGGGTTAAGTAATGTTTCCCACGGATGAGATCTAGCTGAGAAGGCTGTTCTTCAGGAGACCTGCAAAACAAACACCGTAAGCTCGTCACTGAGAAGGGGGGGGGTTCCTCCTTGTGACCACCCTCCGGCGTGAGAATTAGACTAGGTTGCTCTGAATATAAGTGTATATTAAGAGATTGCTAGATAACTGGATAGCAGATGATCTTACCATTCCAAGATGTTGGAGTATTTATAGCCGAAGGTAGGTTTCCTAGAAGGTACAGCCGGCTGAATAGTATTCCTGTTCTACCAACAGTGGACTATGCACAGGCCATACTGGTTGGTGGGTAGGTTACGGCCAACAGTAACAAAGTCGGCTGCACTATTCCACCAACTGTTGACTATGCACGTCCCACCTACTGTGGATTGTACGCAGGCCATGCTGGTTGGTGGATAGGTTACGGCCAACAGTAACACTATTCCACCAACTGTAGGCTGCGCATGCCCCACAGTAAGGGTTGGTGAGTAGGCAGCGGCTAATAGTGACAAACAGTACTAGAGGGTGCTCCTCATCGCACTGTTGTCGGTGAGCTGTCACCCTGTGATTGGCTCATGGGCTGATCTGGTCAGATCGTCTGTCCTATCCATACCTTGGTAGGTATAGTACAAAAGATCTTTCAGAATCATACAGACTGGCTCATTTAGGCGGGATTGTTCCCGCCTTGCTCATTCCTTCATGTGACTACTGAAGTATCTAGTGTCTTGTGCGTGTAGCCCTGCTGTCTGCGGGTAGCCTTCCCTGATGGCTTGTATCCGCAACTGCGGGAACAGGCGGGGTACTTTACCATTGGGAGGCTTTCCCTTCGTGTACAGCTTGCGTACTGCGCGTAAGGTTCTCTGAGCATGGTGGGTCCTGCGGGAGCAGATGGTCTTTGCGCAGACGTCCCTGTTCAAGGTGAGTCTTGCGGGACCAACTAGGCTCTGCTGGGACCTACCTCTTCAAATGTGCAAGATGTCAACATCGCAATCATTATATTTTTGCGGAACTTTTGTGAACAAGATGAGGGTAAGTACATGAAATCCATCAATCTTGTGAATATGATGGATGGGGAGTCATTAGATGTGGATGCAGATGATGTTTTTGAGTATGACAATGATTTGTATACCAAGATGGTTAGGTACCCTTTAGAGGTTTTAGCCATATTTGATATTGTGCTCATGTATGTAGTTAGTAAAATCGATTGGATGTTCAATAATCATATTCAAAGCAAGGATTTTTAATCTCAAAAACTCATTGTCAATGAGAAATCTCAACCTATCTGGTGGGTAACTTTCACTTTACTTGATAATTAAAAATTATTCATTTTGCTTATTTAGTTAATAATAATTTATATAAAATTATTGGATATTGAGAAGATGGTGCCATTGAAGGTGATGGTTATTAGATGTAGTCCAATCATTCCCCTGAGATTAGGGAAGCAAGTTTTAGATGCCATAAATATCGGGTCTTTAGGACATAAAGGGTGTAAAAAATGAGGTGTTGTTATCTAACCAACTTATGTTAAGATCTTTAGAGGGAAAAGGTTGTATGAACTATGGAGTATGGAGAAAAGCAAACTATAGTCAAAGTTAATTATGAGGAGATCAGGATCAGGTCGAAGCCTAATGCCTAAGTTGGATCTTGTAAATGAGAACAAGTTGGATGATTAATCTTGGCTTGCTTTTGCTGCTTAGAAGGTTTTGCAGATGGCTTCCTAACTGGTGTTATGGACAAAAGTATGTGTTGCTGCTTCTTTTGCTTTATACGGCACCATTTTAGTTTAATTTGAATCCTTTTTTTCACATTTTCTCTTTTGAGATTATTATACGATGGTACAGTTTTGGCGCGTCCATGAATTACACAATTCACATGTAATGATATTTTGTTTTTTTTCCTTATAATTGTTTTGTTCCATATTATGTTGTTGTATTAACACTCATAGTAACATGTCATTCTTGTAAGAAAGATGAACCGGGGCTTCTCTCTTATTGACAATTACTGATTGTTTAATGGTTGGTGCATTGAATGGGTAACTACAATATACTTGAACTATTAATTTATAATGCTTGAACCATTAACTTAAATCCTTCAATGGATCTTTAATATTGCAGCTTCAAGCATACCTTAATTTCAGAAGCAATAACCTATGTTCATATATATATAGTGAGAGGATCAAGAGAAAACTCATCTTTAGAGAGAAAATTTAAAAACTCTTAAAGAATTATCTTTAATAAAAAATAAAAAAAAATATTTTCAAATTTCTGTTTTTGCCATTATTCTTATATATTCTTACCCTTTGCTCGAAAAAAATAAAAAAAAAATCCGCTGTAATGCACATACGTATTACTATGCGATACCGTTGTATTACACATGTATATTACTATGTATTTTTAAGTTTAATAGTGTTTAATTGCATATATTCAATATTTGTGTATTGTATATGTTGTGTAGTGTTGTATTATATGAAAAAATAATAATAATAAAATAAAAGTCGATGTTGTGCACATGTGCGTTAATGTTGTATTATACATACGTACTAATGTGTATTCGATGTGCGTATTAGTCTTATATTGCATATATACAATAGTGTGTATCAAATATGTGCAATAGTGTTGTATTTTATGCAATACAAACACTTTTGCATATATGCAATGCACATTATTACACATGTGCACTACACCGACGAGGTTACCGACAAGAGTTTTTTTGTTTTTTTTTTTTTTGAACCAATAACAACATATAAGAATAATGGAAAAAAAAAACTTCAAAAAAAATTTTAAAAATAGTTTTTTAGGAGTTTTTAAGTTTTCTCTTTAAGAGAAATTTTCACTGGATCCCACCCCTATATATATATATATAGGGTAAGGATCCTAAGAGAACCATTGGCAAATTGAGAACTTTGAGAACCATTTTGAACCACTAAAAAAACCCTCTAAAAAATATTTAAAAAATTATAAAACAAACAAAACCGAAAATTTTAAAAAAGTAAAAAAAAAATTCTTATATTTCATTCCAGTTTTATTAAAAAAAAAACCCGAAATTTTTTTTTCTTTTTAATTCGTATTATACCTATACACATATGTATACTTTCATTTAATCTCTAGTTACATAATATACACATATGTACATTATCATTTACATTAAATTATACATATGTGTATAGGAAAAAACATGTGTGTACATATTATACATATATGTAAAATAAAAAAGACCGATTTTTTTTCTTTTTAATTCGTATTATATCTATACACATATGTATACTTTCATTTAATCTCTAGTTATGTAATGTACACATATGTACATTATCATTTACCTTAAATTATACATATGTGTATAGGAAAAAATCATGTGTGTACATATTGTACATATATGTATATGTATAATTTAGCTAAACCGAGAATTTTTTTTTTACGTTTTTTTATTTAGAAACGGGGATGATAAATAAGAACTTTGATTTTTTTACTTTTTTGATTTTTGCGTTTTTTTTGTTTTTTTTTTATGATTTTTTTTATTTTTGGGTTTTTTTATAGTCCAAAATGGTTTTCATAGTTCTCAATTCCCAAAAAGTTCTTACATGATCCTGACCCTATATATATATATATATATATGAGGGATATTTTGAGAACCATGTTGAGTTTTAAGAACTTAAGAACTCAATTCTTAGCCACACATTTTATTAAATGGATTGAATAGTGTGGTTGAGATTAAATCTGACTAAAAAGTCAAAGTAGGAGAGAGAATAAAGTTGTAAGTGATTACACTAATTTTTGCGTCCGTTACACATGTGTAATAAGTCGACTCAGCGCGTAAAAAATTCTGTAATTTTTTTACGTGTATGCAACTTACATATATTACGCATGTATAAAAAATTTAAAAAAAAATCGTTACACTGAGTTCTTTCGAGTTCTTAAAACTCAAAGGGGTTCTCATTTGAAATTTCCCCTATATATATATATATATATATATATAAACAAAACAAATCATTATGGAAAATAAAATAACAAAATGATTAAAAACAAAAATATAAATAAACCCTCGTAACACGGGGCTAAAAGGCTAGTATATATATATATAACTATATATATATAATTGTCTACCATAAACCATCAAAGTCACCAGATTGCTTGATTTTAACGAGGATTCTCATTTAATCCTTAATTTTCGTGAGTATCCATGGGTTTGAATTGGGTCAGTTAAACAAAAGGGCCTTTGGGGGTGTTTGGGATTCCTTATTTTACCTACTTATAATTTTTCATTAAGTTAATAAGTTACAAAAGTGTAACTTCTGAAACTTTTATTCTCACAATATAACTAATTCCAAACACCTTATTAATTTTCAAAAATTTAATAAGTTATAAGTGGGTGAAAATAAGTAGGGCTGTAAACGAACCGAACAACACGAACAAGGCCTTGTTCATGTTCGTTCGTTAAGAAAATAATGTGTTCACGAACACTTAACGAATGAGATTTTATGTTCGTGTTCGTCCATTAAGGAAATTAATGTGTTCACGAACGGTTCACGAACACAAACGAACGCAAATAAAATCGGCAGAGCCTAGAGATTGAGACCGATGTATTCATCAATGTGAATAATGAAAGCCTATAAACGAATCGAATGAACACGAACAAGTTCGATCATTTAACTTTAGAAGAACACGGACACTTAATCGAACAAATATTTATGTTCATGTTCGTTTATTTAAAGATGGACATTTGTGTTCGTTTGTTTAAAATCAAAACGAACATAACTGAACAAAGATAAACGAACATGTATGAACAAATGTAAATGAACACAAATATAAACGAACTTAAACTAAAACACTTAAATGAACACAAATTAACAAATATACAACATTTAAGCTGATGACCTATCCAGATAATATTTAATTATTTTCTATTAATACATAAACGAACATAAATAAAGAGACATAAACGAACGTTCATGAACATAAATAAACGAACACAAAATTTTTGTTCATGTTCGTTCGTTTATTAAATAAACGAACATAAGCGAATTTTCCGCCGAACGGTTCACGATTCGGTTCATTTACAGGCAACACCACCTTTGTTTTACCTCTCTTCCCACCCTAAATCACCATCCTCTGTCGATGCTTTCCTCTCCTTCACTCCTCTCCATCGTCGGGTCTGAAAAATCCATTTTAATCGGTAGAATGGCCGTTTAAGCCGTCGTTTACAGGCAACATCAATTCCTTCGTTTGTTGTGAAGTACGTCAGAACTTCTTCTCGTAAGGTAATCCTTTCTCTATTATCTAGGGTTTCATTATCTCGTCATATACATCTTTTGATATTTAAATTAGGCCTCTTGTTTGAAAAACATAATTGATTATTAAATTGATGTTAATTTGTCAGTTGTTTGAAAAACATCATTGATTTTTAAATTAGTTTCTTGATTTTTTTTGTTTGGTACATATAGATACATTTTTTCTGCATTCTTTTTGCATGTAAGATTCATTTACAAAGTAGTTTTTGAAAATCTATTTAAAAAGAAAAGCAATCTGTTCTCTCTTTTTTGTTTAGCAGGTCAGTTTCGTAAACACCAATTTTTAAAGCAACTTTATCAAAATCATTTTGATCGAAACCAAAACGACCATTTAACAAACATAAATTGTATGCTCTTTAAATCCTAGATCCCCAATTTCTTTGTTGCCTCACCTATATCTTTGGTGCGATAATTGCAGTATCTTTTAGAATTATTTGATTTCAAATTTATTTTAGTTTGAATCCGCCTTTAAAATGATTAGAATCTTCTATACGTTTATACGTACGATATATGTGGACTACACTTTCAGTTGAAACCTAAAAATCACATATAGATAGGTTAACTTTGTTGAGCTTTTGGCTTCCTTTTTCTTTTTTATCAATAGTTGTTACACTTTGCTTTATTAGGCTGACTCCAAAAAAGTCAACATGCCTGCAAAAAAGGCATCGCAGGTTGACGGGTCAAACCTAACCTGAACACAACACTGACCTGAAAAAAGGTTCATGCTAATATATTCCACATGTATCACTTCTCCAGTTATATTTCTCACTTAATTAGCTAAGCTATATGTATTTGATTATAGAGATCTTTGGATGGGTGGGCTGATACAAAAAAGGTTCATGCTAATATATTCCACGTATGTGGATATTGAGAAGGGAACTTAGAAATCGATGAAGAAAGCCTTGGTATCTTGAAGAATGAAGAAGGACATAGGTGAGTTTTTTAAGTTAAAACATTTTGTTTTAGTTTATGTCAATTCTTTCTGTCAACCATTTTGCAGAAAAATATTAGATTTGAATAGGAAGCAAATATATGCAGCTTCTTATGAATCACGACCTCATCTTACCCGATTTCTGTACTTGAAGTACTTGATCACACTCTATTATTATATATGTATATGTATGTGTATGTGTATTTAGAGGCGCTAAAGATTTCTTTAAAATACTTCTGTATTTTCTGATATAGTTTCACCTTTGTAGTGAATTAAAGGACTTTTGCTATCATATAAATTATTTTACTCATTTTTTATTAACGGTTTGTAGTGGAGTCCACTTTTGGTGACAATTATTATGATTACATTTGCACAGTCTGGTTTCACTCTAAACATATGTTTAGACAATCTTAAGGTTTGTTTTTTAACTTATTAATATTGTTGTTAGTGATTGCTATAGATTTTGTTCTTATGTGGATTAAGATTATGCATGTCCTGCCTGGGCATCAGTTTAGATAGGTGTGCTGCGTTACATTTTGGCTTACACGTTTACTCTAGAGTATATTTATAATAGCTTTATAAGATTTCATTGTGGCACTTCTGACCCTCAACTGGTCAAACAAGTAAAATTTTTGAGGAAGTCAAAATTAAAGCTTTGTTCAATGATGGGAAATTTTGTAATATTAAATAGTTTTTTGATTTTTTTTAAAGTTACTATAGGTCGTGAAGGGGAATTTGCTAATACCAATGATTTGACTTGTCAAAGACATTTCCAAGAAAGCTGTTTAATTGTGCAGTTAGTAACACCTGTAAATGATGCCACTTTACAAACTACGTAAATACTTTATAGTTCTTCTTTTTCAGTATTGATGAATGAATTACTGTTTAGCGTGCGTGTATCTAACCAAGCGGTGCTAACACAAAGAAGCCTTAGAAGTTGCAACCTAAATAGTATAAAGAGGTAATTAAAAACTTTATCTTAAATGTTGCAATATAGTTGAGTCCGTTAACGGGCCGAAATTGGTTGGGTCTGCTACCTGGCGAAAATTGGTTAGGTTGGCTAGCGTACCAAAACTGGTTGGCTCTATTAACAGGTCAAATGTGGCTAAGTTGGATATCAAGTGGATCGGCTAACGGGTCAGAAGATTTTGGATTGACTAACGTATCAAAACCAATTAGGTAATGATTAGTAAGGAATTTATATTCAAACAGCATGATTAACTGTTTAATTAATTCAATCTCTTTATCACAATGGTGAAAATATAAACAAAGTATAGAAGTAACGTTAGAGCCTTTATGCCAGTATATACTGAAATAATGCACGAGTCTTTGTTTTCTAATCATGTTACAAGGGGTAGCTTTGATATCAGATGATTCCTACATATATTTTATTTTAAAACTAGAAGATTGCACACAAAACAATTAATATTGAATTTTCGCTGGTCCCTCTATATAATTGAGTACTTTGTTTCAATATTGCAAATATGACTAGGTGCTTTAGATGGATATAATGAACTCAAACCTGCATGTCGCATATCAGCAAAGCAAATGAAACAAGGCCAACGAAAGTAATAACTAATATATTGCAAATTCCCCTTCACGACCTATAGTAATATAAATACGCAAAACGAACTTGAGGAATATGTATTCACACTTTCAAATGTTATGTAGTCATAACTAATATATTTTAGACACATCTAATGTAGTGTATGCTAAATAATGTAGTGCAGGAACACTTTTAAATGTTGTGTTGTCATAACTATTGTAGTGTAGAAATATATAATGTCGTGTAGTTACTTGAGACAAGTTGGTGTATGTTTTTATGTATCATGTATATGTATTAATTAAACCAGTATATTAGTAAATCAATTATTATATTATGAAATATAATAAAAGAATTTAGCCTTGGATATTATTAATCAATGTACTATCAAAATTATTTTGAACTCAAAAAAAAATACTACCCAATTAGATGAACCGGAAAAAAAATTGTTTTTAAATGATTAAGATTGTGGAAGTAAAAAATAAATTGTGGTTGAAAGTTTCTGGTTAAAGAAATACGAAGAGAAATTTTGGAGTAAAATAAGAAATGGTCATTAATGATATACGTTTCATATTAAATGTTTCACTTGGATGGCCAAATTACCCTTTCTTATTAATAATCTTAGACATTTTCTTTCATATTTATTACAAGTTTGTCACTTTTATTATAAACCATTGATTAACTTATTCAATGGTCCAGATCTATTTCTCGTACTTCTCGCTATAATAAAAATCTACTTGAGTTGTGAAAACTCTAGAAACTCATTCTCAACCACATGTTTTTAATTAAAAATTAAATTTTGTGTTCCACAATTAAAGTTAATAAAAAATGTTAAAGTTAATTTACACTTTCTCTCTCATGAAAACATAAATAAAAATTAGTAAAAAAATATAAAAAAATAGCAAAACATTTTTTTTATGTTTTCGATGTTTTGTATTAAATGTAACAACATATATTACATGTAACAAAAAAAAACGATGTTACATAGAGTTTTCACGGTTTTCATTTTATACTTTGCCTATATATATATAGAAACATGATCAAATACATTTTATTTTTAACATGAAAACAGTGAGAACCAATTTGCTGTTATTATTAGGTTTATTTTTATATGTGTTTGCTGTTATTTTTTGTTCGTATTTGCTAATTTTCGATTATGAGACGTTATAAGTACTTGCTGATTTATATTTTTTTCTTATTATTAGATTTTTTGTTTTGCTGGTATTTGCTGTTATTATTTTGTTCTTGATTTTGATTATTTTGTTGTAATTTTTAGGTTTTTTTCTTTGTTATTATAAATCATTGTTTATGTAAATTGGTATTGTAGTTTGTATTGTTTCTTACGTTCTCATTTTTTTATAAATTGGAATTATTTCCTACGTTCTCATGTTAAGATTAAAATGTACATGAACCTTCCCCTATATATTTATATACACACACACACACATATAGAAAAAGGTTATAATGGTGAAAGAGTAATTCTAGAAAACTATGTCGGTTTTTGGTAATTTTAAATCCCAATCCTTGGATCCCCTAATCTAATGGCCCATAATTATTCTTACCATTCCTATGAAACATTGTCTTTTTACAATAACCTATCCCTATAATGCACATACGTATTATTGTACGAAACTGTTGTATTACACATGTGTATTACTATGTATTTTTAAGTTCAATAGTGTTTAATTGCATATATTCAATATTTGTGTATTGTATATGTGTAGTAGTATTGTATAATATGGAAAAAATAATAATAAAATTTGATGTAGTGCACATGTGCGTTAATATTGTATTACACATACGTACTAATGTGTATTCGATGTGCGTATTAGTCTTATATTGCATATATACAATAGTGTATATCAAATATGTGCAATAGTGTTGTATTATATGCAATACAACACTTTTGCATATATGCAATGCACACTATTACACATGTGCACTAAATCGACGAGGTTACCGACAAGGATTTTTTTTTTTTTTTGAACCAATAACAACATATAAGAATAATGAAAAAAAAAAGAAACTTCAAAAAAAATTTTAAAAAAAAGTTAAAAATAGTTTTTTAGGAGTTTTTAAAATTCTCTTTAAGAGGAGTTTTCACTTGAACCATCCCTTAAATATATATATATATATATATATATATATGGTTTGGATCAAATACAAATGAAATTAAAGTGTTAATTGGAGACCATGCGGTGCATTGCAAAGAATTACCCGGTTTTAAATATAGGCATGATTTGGTTAGGGATGTTCTGTGCGATGTTCTTAAACGGGCAGAGATTTCTGCAAAAAATGAGGCCCCAGTTAACTTTCTTACAGATCCGCTCGAATGGAGGTCCACGTTACGACCAGCTGATATTCTTGTGTTTGGGTGGGCAGGGGGGAAACACGCTTGTGTGGATCTTACAGGAGTGTCTCCTCTTGTCGGGCTCAGGGACCGCGGATTTGTTGTGGGTCAGGCTGCGTTGAAGGCAGAATCGGGCAAAGTTGCCAAACACGAGAAAGCCTGTTTAGAAAATCAACACGTGTTTCTCCCTTTTGCTTTTGATACATTTGGGTTTCTGGCCCCGGAGGCCGTGAATTTTCTAAACAGGGTTCAGCGTGTCGTTCATGGTACTTTGTCGTCTCCTACGACCCAACGCTTTGTTTTTAGTAGAATTGGTTTTGCTATTCAAAAGGGGGTTGCGGCGCAGCTTGTTGCCCGTTTGCCTGCCACTTTATTGTAATCGTTTTGATTTTAATGATAAAGTGTTCTAATTATAAAAGTAAAAAAAAAGTTATATATGTAATTACAAAATTACTCTACTTGTATATATAATTACTCTACTTGATTCTCATAATTAGCACGTTAATTTCATTTGTACGTTAACTTTTCTATATATATATATATATATATATAAATGAAACCTCTAAAATCCTATGTGTCGCGATGTGGTCGCTCCCTCCTTTTGTGAAAGCCACCAGATTGCTTGATTTTTAAATGAATGTTTCTCATTGATTTAACCCAATTTCATGGGTATGGGTCTTACCAAAACCAGATAGCTTTTAAACGGGTTATAACATCTCATTAAATTAAAAATTAATCTTACCAATTATTTGATAAAAAAATCTTATAAAATAGGGATATACTAAATATCAATATCCAATTTAAAAAGAAAAAGATATTATTTATAATTAATAAACAATTTTATACTAAAAAAAACATAAGCGGGTCATGGGTCACCAAATCCAGATAGCTTTTAAACGGGTTATAACATATCATTTTTTTATGAAACCCTTTCATCATAAAACCCTAAGTATATTATTAACTTTCTTATAATAAAGAAAATTAAAATCCAAAAAGTAAATATTATAAAAAACAAAAATGTAAAACAACCATTCTCTCAAGCCATCAGATTGCTTTATTTGTAAATGAAGGCTTCTTACGCATTTGACTCGAATTCATGGGTAAAGATCTCACCAAACCCATATAGTTCTTAAACGGGTTATAGCACTCATTATATTAAAAATTAATCTCATCAAATATTTGATATGAAAATCCTATAAAATAGGGATATACCTAAAATTAATATCCTATTTTATTTAAAAAAAAGATATTATTTATAATTAAGAAACAATTTTATAATAAAGCAAATAAATGGGTAATGGGTATCACCAAACCCAGATAGCTTTTAAACCGGATTATAACATATTATTTATTTGTGAAACCATTTACTCATCAAACCTCAAGTATATTAATTAGTAAATTTCTTACAACAAATAAAATTAAAATCCAAATATGCATATATAATATTGAAAACGAATAATGCAAAACAACCCCCGTAATACGGGGGGATAAAATCTAGTGTGTGTGTGTGTGTGTGTGTGTGTGTGTGTGTGTATAATGGGGTTGTTGGGACTTGAACCCAATGGAATGGAATGAACGAGGTAATGGAATGGATAATTACCATTCCATTGACATGTTTGGTTACCATGCGGGAATGAAATGAATTATTTAGTCTTTATTTTCTGATAAGCTAGAAAAGCTGGAATAAAATAAAAATGGTAGTGAGTGGCGGCGGGATGGTGGTGGTGGGCGGCGGTAGCGATGGGCAGCGAGTAGTAATGGTGGTGGGAGGAGGTGGCAATGGGCGGGAGCCAGAAGCGATTGTTGGTGGTGGCAGGTGGTGCTAATAGTGGGTGGTGGTGGCGGTAACGGTGGTGGGCGGTGGTGGTGATGGCGGGAGCGATGGTTGGTGGTGGCGGCGGTGAGCGGCGCCGGTAGATGGTGGTGGGTGGTGGCGATGGAGGTGGGTGGTGGTGGTGATAGGCGGCAGAGGGTGGTGGTGGTGGTGGCCGGTGGCGGAGGCGGAGGCTGTGGCGAGTGGTAGCGGACGGTGGAGGCGGTGGTGGTGGGTGGTGAGAGGGCAATGGGTAATGGTGGTGGGAGGGTTGTGGAGGTGTCATAGTGTGAAAGTGGGATGGAATTAAAAAAAACAAAGGGGTGGATGGAATGAATTTGGATGTTTTATGGGGAATGGAATGGACATGGTAATGGATGATTCCATTTCATTGACCGATCAAACACATTTTTTTTTATTACATCATAATGGTCTATTCCATTCCGCCTCTCATTCATGCATACCAAACACTACCTTAAAGTCTAACTAAAGGCACCAGCCAATCGGAGTAGCTACTAATTTTGGTTTTAAACTGGTCTTTAAAATAATTATATACATTCTAAAAAAGGAAACCCCAAATTACATAAACCCTAGGTTAATCAAATCCCAAATTGAATGATGAAAACCCTCTGTCAATGGATATTGACATAGGCCTTTTGATTAAAAGGTTTAAAACAAACAAGTATCACCTAATAGTTACCCGGTACAAGGACGAATTGATGATGTTTGGCTAGATGAAGTTCCAAGTAGGTGACGGACTTTGATTTGGATTAGCAGCAATGATGCTTAGTGAAATTTAGGTTGTGAACGAGTGCAAATTGACCAGAGGGTCGTCCATGTATTTATAATTGGAATGGAATAATCATATTACCAATGTTTTTGATTCGCGAGTTAAAGGCCGGTTTTAAGATTTGTTTTAAAATCAATTAAAACTGTTAGGGTCTGATTTTGAATGAGATGATTATGACCAATAATTGTGATAATAGTACCAATTGAATTGGTTAATACAATTGTTACAAGATTGATACATATTTAGGAATTTGGTTGCATACGAATGTTGATTACTTGATGTTAGTGGGGAATGGGGTATCATGATCGAGCTAGCACAGAGAAGAAGAAAAGAAGTTTGTATACATTGCAATGGAGTCCCTGCTGTTTGAGTGGTTAATAACTCCATTAACTAACTAAAAGACATGAAATTAACTTCGGATCCAAATCATAAAAACAAAATAACATTATTATAAATTTTAAAATATGAATAACAAACAGCCTCTAAGTAAAATAAAGAGGTAGTTTCTTAACCATTAAGAGGTAGCCTCTTAATGGACATTAAGAGGCTACCAAACAGCCTCTAAGTAAAATAAATGATCCAAAACTATTTGAACCGCCAACTATCAACTATTGATGAAGAGTACTGTGTTACCCAACCCACTGTTGAAACCAATAATGAACAAAACAATGATCCACCGACTATTCAATCCGACGAAAAAACTGATTAATCAATACAATGAAGAAAATAACAATCACTGCCCACAGGAGGAAATCAATGACCATGGACCAGACCATACAAATAATGATCATGACCCAGAACAAGAGGCTAATGATCATGATCCACATCAAAAATACCAATAATTCTGAAAATGATTATCTCAGCCCACAACAGCCCACCTTCCATCATAACCAACGATCCGCAAATAAACCAACAAATAGAGTCCGAAAATGCCCATCGTGCAAGAGAAAAGAGAAACATTATTTATCCAAAACAAAAATATTCTTCTCTGATATTATTTTCATTAATAATTAATAATTTCTTTCTTTTTTTAATTTAACATGAAGACTCTTTGATTGTGTTTAATAATTCTGTCAGTAACAAAATTCTATTAAACAATAGGTAAAATCAAACTAATTGTGTAATTCGAGTATTTTACCATAATCCACTCTTCCACTACTGAATCTATGTTCATCACTTGAAAAGACAAATTCTTATCAATTATTTTAATACCACTAAAGACTAAAGAATTCTACGTTAACAATCAAGTGAAAGTGAACTTGATCAACCTTATGTTCTCCTATTCAAATCCAACTTCCACTTGGCTCTACCTTAAACCATAGAGCTTTAAGGTATTGGTGGGTGCTCTGAAAGTAATCATAATGTTTATTGATTTCATATCCTCACCTCATTACATTATATAATAATATAGTTGCCATAACAACCTAGTAATATTTATGTAAACAATATCTAAACAAACATAAAGATATATTCTACTAATATTCCCTTTTAGCTTGAGCGTGAGTAGGACGCGACGTCCAAGCTGTTTAGAAATGTGTCGAACAGGGGTCTAGGTAGGGCTTTAGTGAATATGTCAGCATATTGGAGAAAGGACGGTACGTGTAGAACCCGGATATGACTGACTGATTTGGACATTTTCTTTGACAAAGTGTATGTCCATTTCAAAATGTTTGATACGTTGGTGTTAAACGGGATTACCGGATAGGTATACAGCTAAGACGTCACAATATACGATTGTTGCTTTCGTGACCGGTGACCGGAGTGTGAAGTTCAAGAAGTATGTATCCAAGTCGCCTCTGCAACCGCGCCTGCTGCCCCCGGTATTCGGCTTCAACACTGATCTCAAAATGGTTGGCTTGCATTTTGAGGACCAAGATTTTAGATTGTCCCAAAGGAATATATACAATAACCCGAGGTGGAAGGTGTGTCAGGTCAGCCGCCCCAATCGGCATCAGAATAAGCTAATAGGAACTGAGTCGCTGAAGCCTAGATGTGAATGCTATAGTCAATCATCCCATGTACATATCGTACGACAGGCTTCCTAAATGAGTAGTGTCCCATGTATATTCTACTAATATTTTCATTACAGGTTTTGGTTATCAAAAGACGGGTGTTTTATATGCATAAAAGAAATACCAACTATCAGTAACATATAAACTATAAACTACTTCTCTACCCATGTTAATTAATAAACACATTCATTGACCTAAACTTTGATTACAACTAATCAAATCAAATCAAATCAAATCAAATCAAATCAAATCAAATCAAACCCAACCCAACCCAACCCAACCCATGTTTTTAGACATTTCTCGGACAATAACAATAATTAAAAAACACTATAACCTTTGAGGTTTCAATCATTTGGCACAAGTGGTCTCAACGGTAAACAACCCTTCAAAGGCGACTGAAGAAACAATGAAGATGTTGACAAGTGTTTCTGCCTCGATGAAACTGAGGCTAAGCAACCAAAACTAGTGCTTCTTAGCTTTTTCTTCTCGTTCTCGTTCTCATAAGGTAATGGTAAACAACGCGGATCATGTTGTACAGCCGACACTTTTAGGGCTTCTGGTAACACACAACTAAATGCTGAACCTGCATTTACCAAATGTTAATTTATAGTTACTCAATATTTCTTGGTGTATCTACAAGATAAACATTATATACATTAACATCACAGTTTCAAAATATTAATTACAAATTTAACTATTAATATTGCCATGAAAACGCAACTAACCCTGCTACTTGTCACTTTTATATTTCTTTTATATTAGTTTCTTTTTCAAATTGAAAGTTACAACTTTTATTGCTAGCGTATGCGTCTCATTTGCTCATATTTTAGGACATGGAGTTGGGTTCGATTCTTGTATCAAATTGGAAAGGATGTGTACCAATTCAGTTTTTAATTCATAAACTGAACATTTTTAGTCTTTATGAATAGAGATTCTCATATAAATTAAATTATGTTACAAAATTATATATTTTAGAGTTAATTGCACAAATAGCTAGCTATATGAATGGATCATATTGTATGCTTGGCTTCAGGAATGAAAATTTGCATACTTAGGGGCTGTTCGGGATTCCTTATTTTCACATCCTTATAATTTATAAGGAAAAATCATAAGTTACAAAAGTGTAACTTATCAACATTTCTTCTCATATAATAAGGAAATCCAAACATTTTTTTTAACTTATCATAAGTTATAAGTTATAAGAAGGTAAAAATAAGGAATCCCAAACAGCCCCTTGGAGTATTCTTAGCTCGTTCTTTAAAAATATGCGAGAGAGATTTCTAAATTATATGGTATAGTTATGAGTACATGAGAGAGAAAATGATATACGGGAAAATTAAATTTGGGGTTTAACTGTTTATAACGTATAATTTTTTAATATTTTATAAAAATGGTTGTGAGAGGATGAAAGAGAAAAGATAACGATAAAAGTATAAAAAATATTATTTAATTAAATATAAAATAGAAAATACAATGTTTTTTTAGTATAATTATATGATATATATGAATATATGGTAGAGAATGGATAGGGATTTGGGAAGGCTCTTAATTCGAACATTTAAAGTTAATTGATGTCCTAGCATTTGCCACTTAGTTGGTTGCATGTTTTGCCTCCAACGTTAATGCTGTCAATTTTTTGGGTTATCACAAGCATTCCTCACGAGGGCACAATTTTTTTTAATGTTTTCCATTATATTTGACTTTTTCTGGTTACTATCATCGGTAGCCAACCTTAATCACCGACAATCAATCTTCAACAATGAACAACATGAAATTCCGAATGCCTCATTCGTGATGGTCTTCGATGATGGGATGGGTGGGCTAAAGGAGAAATGAGAGGGTGTCGGAGAATAGTTTCTCGAAAGTTTTTTTTTTCTCTAATAGAACTCATTTTCTGATTTGGTTCAAATCTTGGCAGCTTGCATCCACGTTTCAACCTTCATTTATACCTCCAGTCTACAACTAGCCACGATGGTGGTTAGGCCGTCTCTGAGAAAGGCCGAACATACAAAAAAAGGGCCGTAGGCCCTAACGAGTAACGAAATATATAGGATAATTTTTTAATCGACATTAACGTTATAACAATAAAAATAGCAAAAACATAGAAATAAAATCAAATACAATAAAAGCTAACGGCTAACCGATGATTCGTGAAGTTCTCCTAGCATTCTTAACAGCAAATTGTTTGATCACCTCTTCAAAGTTTATATTATCTAAGATTTCGCTCTCAATAGCTATCATCGCCACCATTATGTCTTTCTTGGGCATTGTGGATCGTAAATAAGATTTTAATAACTTCAAATTTGAAAAACTTCTTTATGTGGATGCCACTGTGACAGAAAAACTTCTTATTTATTTATTTTAATTAGTTTGGGTCCAATACCACAAATGGATTATGGAAACACAAAATTTGGTCCAATATATGACAAGGGGATTAAGATTTATTTATATTCTATAAAAAATTTTTAATATATATAAAATTTAATGCCCCTAGAAAGTAAGTGCCCCGGCCGATTGTCCGGGTTGCACCACCCTCAAGCCGGCTCTGTAAATCTTATTAGGAATGAAAATTAAGAGCATTCTCATCCCACCTCTTATCTCCAAACAAAAAATTACACTAAAACTTACTTTATTTTCTCTCTTTATTTCAATTAAATAATATTTTTTATACCTTTTATCATTACCTTTTCTCTTTCTTTCACTTACAACCACTTTCAAAATATATTAAAAAATTATAGAGAATGAACAGTAACTTTTCCAATATACAGAAAAATCACTACTTTTTCTAAAAAAACTTTCCACTCACAACACCCTGAACCACTCTCTAAATTATAAAAACACCCCTCACACAATATAAGGGTTGGATGAGAATGCTTAAAGAGCATTCTCATCCCACTCCCTATCCCTAAACCAAAAATTACACTAAAACTCACTACATTTTCTCTCTCTATTTCAATTAAATAATACTTCTTATAACTTTTATCATTACCTTCCTTCACTCACAACCACTTTCAAAATATATTAAAAAATTATATGGGATGAACAGTAACTTTTCAAATATACAGAAAAATCACTACTTTTTCTAAAATATAAAAACTCTTCACTCACAACATCCTAAATCACTCTCTAAATTATAAAAACACCCCTCACATAAAATGAGGGGTTGGATGAGAATGCTCTAACACATTAAAAAACTAGGTGGTCAATTCTAAAAGCTCCGAAAACTGGTTGCATTGGAGGGAGTGACGGTCGCGTGGGTTAGGGTTTTCAACGAAAGAAGCTTGAGAAGATCGGTGGGACCAAGAAGAGATGGTCATTTTTCAAAAATAAAAGGAAAAAAAAACTTATGGGCATTAAGGTTAGGGCTAAACGTGCAACTTATAATTTACAAATGTTTGGACTAAGTTAGCAATTTTTCATTCGAAAGGCTATATATACAATATGATCAAACCTCAGGCCATTTGCATAACTAAACCCAAATGTCTGGACTACATTTGTGTTCTTTTTTCATTTGGGTCATGTATATAATATCATTAAACGACTAAAGCAATTTCTGTAGTTAACTCTATATTTTGTACAAGATTTTATCCCCCGTATTACGGGGGTTGTTTTACATTATTTATTTTTAATATTTATATATGTATATTTGGATTTTAATTTTATTTATTTTAAGAAAGTTAGTAATTAATATACTTGAGATTTGATGATGAAATGGTTTCACAAATAAATGATATGTTATAATCCGGTTTAAAAGCTATCTGGGTTTGGTGATACCCATTACCCGTTTATTTTCTTTATTATAGAATTGTTTCTTAATTATAAATAATATCTTTTTTTATAATAAAATAGGATATTAATTTTTAGTATATTCCTATTTTTATAGGATTTTCATATCAAATATTTGATGAGATTATTTTTTAACATAATGAGATGTTATAACCCGTTTAAGAGCTATCTGAGTTTGGTGAGACCTTTACCTGTGAATTTGGGTCAAATACGTGAGAAACCTTCATTTACAAATAAAGTAATCTGATGACTTGAGAGAATGGTTGTTTTACATTTTTTATTTTTTAATATTTATTTTTTGAGTTTTAATTTTCTTTATTGTAAGAAATTAATAATATACTTAGGATTTGGTGACCCATGACCCGCTTATGCTTTTCACTAACAAATTGTTTATTAATTATAAATAATATCTTTTTCTTTTTAAATTGGATATTAAATTTTAGTATATTCCTATTTTGTAGGATTTTCATATCAAATAATTGGTAAGATTAATTTTTAATTTAATAAGATGTTATAACCCGTTTAAGAGCTATCTGGTTTTGGTAAAACCCATACCCATGAATTTGGGTTAAATCAATGAGAGGCCTCTATTTAAAAATCAAGAAATCTGGTGGCTTCCATAAAAGGGGGGAGCGGCCACATCGCGACACATAGGATTTTTGGGTTTTCGTTTATATATATTACTAGATTTTATCCCCCGTATTACGGGGGTTGTTTTACATTATTCATTTTTAATATTTATATACGTATATTTGGATTTTAATTTTATTTATTGTAAGAAACATAATAATTAATATACTTGAGGTTTGATGATGAAATGGTTTCACAAATAAATGATATGTTATAATCCGATTTAAAAGCTATATGGGTTTGGTGATCCCCATTATCCGTTTATTTTCTTTATTATAAAATTGTTTCTTAACTATAAATGATATATATTTTTTAAATAAAATAGGATATTAATTTTTAGTATATTCCTATTTTATAGGATTTTCATATCAAATATTTGATGAGATTATTTTATAATATAATGAGATGTTATAACCCGTTTAAAAGCTATCTGGGTTTGGTGAGACCTTTACCCGTGAATTCGGGTCAAATGCGTGAGAAACCTTCATTTACAAATAAAGCAATCTGATAGCTTGAGAAAATAGTTGTTTTACATTTTTCGTTTTTTAATATTTATTTTTTGAATTTTAATTTTATTTATTGTAATAAAGTTAATAATATACTTAGGGTTTGATGATGAAAGGTTTTCATGAATAAATGATATGTTATAACCCATTTAAAAGCTATCTGGATTTGGTGACCCATGACCCGCTTATGTTTTTTACTATAAAATTGTTTATTAATTATAAATAATATATTTTTCTTATTAAATTTCATATTAAATTTTAGTATATCCCTATTTTATAGGATTTTCATATCAAATAATTGGTATGATTAATTTTTAACTTAATGAGATGTTATAATCCGTTTAAGAGCTATCTGGTTTTGATAAGACCCATACCTATGAATTTGGGTTAAATCAATGAGAGGCCTCCATTTAAAAATCAAGAAATATGGTGGCTTCCATAAAACGGGGAAGCGACCACATCGCAACACATAGGATTTTAGGGTTTTCGTTTATATATATTATAGATACATAGATAGATGTGTATTATAATTATAAAATAAAAGTTCACTAAAATTCGGTATGTGTGTTATTTTAAGTTCGGGTTAAGTATATAATTATTTCTCATGTTTTTAAGGGTATATAATTTTCTCTTTAAATAATAAATTTGATCTAAATGTAAACGTTTATCTTATCATCTTTTTCGAATCAATCCATTTTCATAGGAAAATAAACTTAAGAAACAAATTGTAAATTTGGAAAGAGTATTAAATCACTTAAAAGTCATATGTAGAGTCTAGACTTTGGCATTATTTTCTCAAAGATGAATGTCAATGTAGGAATGGAGTTGATATAGTGTCACGAACTCAGATTGATATCTTCTTTATTCACAGCATACAAACGACTACAGAACTACTTGATTTCAATATGAAATCAAGGTAAACCTAATTCTAAAGATTGAAAAGTTGAGAGAGCAACTAAACAATTTATGAACAAGTGATAATACGTCAAAGTCTCCTGCCCATCTTTTGGAAGGATTGGACCTTTTAACTCTTTTTCTTGTAAGCCCACATCCAATCCTCAAAGCCCAGCAGCTTCACTCGAAGCCCAAACGTCTTATATCAGCCCAACTCACCAATAGATTTTATGCAAGAAAAATAACAAATATTAAAAGATAAAAATACAAACAATGAACTGAGTATATTCAGAATATGTTAAAAAACTAAAATGTTACCTTTTAACACTCCCCCACAGTTCATTGTTTAAACATATCAAACATTCCTAGCTTTTGACAAATGAATTCATGTTGAGCCGGAAACAACCCTTTTGTAAATATATCTGCAAGTTGACTTGCAGACTTTGCTTTAACAACCTGAATTACCCCTGCTGAAATCCTATCACGCAAATAAAAAAGATCTACTTCGAAATGTTTAGTCTGATCATGAAAGACCGGATTAACAGCAATGGAAATAGCTGCTGAATTATCACAAAACATTTTGACAGGCAAAGTTACACGAACTTTTAACTCGGCCAACAAATTCACAAGCCATATTATTTCACCAGCAGCAGCACACATTGATCTGTACTCTGCCTCTGCAGAAGATCTTGAAACAGTAAGCTGTTTCTTACTTTTCCAAGAAACAAGAGAGTTACCTAATAAAACACAAAAAACTGTAACAGACCTCCTACTACTCAAGCATTTCGCCCAATCTGAATCGACATAAGCCTTTAATTCAAAAACGCCCTCTTTACTTATCTTAATACCATGACCAGGAGCTTTTTTAAGATAACAGCCTTAATGCTAGTCTCAAATGTGAATTTGTAGGACTATGCATAAACTGGCTCAAAAATTGAACAGAGTAAGAAATATCTGGTCTAGTATGTGACAAGTAAATGAGTTTTCCAACTAACTTTTGATAACTAGTAATATTTTCCAAACGAATATTGTCTTTTTCACAAAAAGAAGTAACAATATGATTTTGCTCAATTGGTGCATTTACTGGTTTGCTACCAGTTAACCAAACTCAGCAAGTAGCTCAATGCAATATTTTCTTTGACTTAAACAGACACCACTTGGTGAGTATAAGACTTCAATCCCTAAAAAATATTTAAGAATACCAAGATCTTTAATCAAGAATTTGGTTTTTAATAAACCTTTTATTTTTCCAATTTTTTCTACGTTATTTCCCGTGATGACATTGTCATCAACATAAACAAGTAGTACAATCAAGACATCATCAGTGGACATAACAAATAACGAATAATCAGACTTACTTTGGACAAAACCTATATCAAGTTACACACTTACCAATTTATCATTCCACATCCTAGGTGCTTGTTTTAAGCCATATAAGGACTTGATAAGTTTACATACTCTAGTTTCAGATTTAGAAAAATAACCCTCAGGTAAACTCATGTACACATCTTCATATAAATCACCATATAAAAAAGCATTATTTATATCAAGTTGATACAAAGACCAATTGTGTTTTACAGCAAGAGAAATTACCGTTCTCACGGTAACCATTTTCACAACTGGTGAAAAAGTTTCACCAAAATCTATTTTTTCTCTTTGGTTGAACCCTTTTGCCATTAATCTCGCCTTATATCTCTCAATTTCACCTGTGGACCTATATTTAATCTTGTAGACCCATTTACACCCTATTGGTTTTCTACCAATAGGAAGGTCAACTAATTCCCATGTATGGTTTCTATTTAAGGCAACCATCTCCTCATTCATGGCATCAATCCAATTCTTATTAGATGATGCTTCTTTATAACTCCTAGGCTCAAGAGATTTATTTAAAACAGAAGTAAAACACAAGTTATCATTTGACAACTTAGAATAGTTAACCACTTTTCTAGACCATATTTAACCTTACCTTCTACAACATAATCATTCAAACTTTTTGGTAACCCAGACTCCCTAGATGACCTCCTTATGTTTGTTTAACTAGTAGGACCAGTAGTACCCTTAGGAGAGTTATTCTCTTCATTTATACCATCAAGAAACTACCTCACTAGGACTAGGATCAAGATTGAAAGGCTATTATTCCACAACAACCTGTCGATCCACATCCACAACCCCGCCTTCAATCTGACCACTAGGACTAGAAGGCTATTCATTAGTGTTAGTAATTCTAGGCTCCCTCTCCTCATCATCGGGATTTGTCCTACTTGAATGAATTTAGGTATTATCACAGAACAAATCAAAAAATTCAAAGCATTTAAAGAATGATCAACATTTTCATCAAAAGATTTAAGAATATTACTATCTTTAAAAGGATACACATTTTCATAAAATTTAACATCACGCGAAAAGAAAACTTGTTTAGTTTCAATATTCCACAATTTGTACCCCTTCTTTTGAATAGAGTATCCTAAAAAACACATTTATCAACCATTTTGGCAAATTTGTTTGTATTGTTCAAAGTAGCACTAAAACAAAGAAGACCGAAATTTCTTAGGTGGTTAAGAGAGGGTTTAAAGTCAAACAAACACTCATATGGAGACTTACCGTCTAAGACCGAAGAGGGAGTCCTGTTAATTAGATAGGTTGCAGTTAGAACACACTCAGACAAAAATTTAAAGGAACACCGCTTTCAAACAACAAAGACCTAGCGACATTCAACATATGCCTATGCTTTCTTTCAACTATGCCATTTTGTTGAGGTGTATGAACACAAGTAGTTTGATGTATTATACCATTATTGCTAACAAAAGTTTGCATTTGTGTATTAACAAATTCAGTTCCATTATCACTTCGAAAAATTTTAATGGTTTTTCCAAACGGATTTTTAATCATGTGAAAGAAATTCAATATGTTTGAACAAACTTCACTTTTATTTTTCAGCAAATACACCCAAACCGCTCTAGTGAAATCATCAACAATAGTTAAGAAAGACTTGTATCCTTCTTAATATTGACCCAATAAGGACCCCACACATCTAGATGTACTAACTCTCCAAGTTCAGATGTTTTATGATCACTTAGAGGAAACGACTCAAGATGCTGTTTAGCTAAATGACATATTTCACAAGGATAAGAATCAATGTGATCCTTAATTTGTAAATCATTTTTCAAAACATCTAAAACCTGGAAAGCAGGATGTCCTAACCTAGCATGCCAAAGATTAACTTGATCAACACTATTAAAACACACCTTAACAGGTTTAGTTGCATCATCACAAAAGTACAGGCCATCTATGTGATTACCAGTCACCAGGATTCTCTTTGTGAGTGAGTCCTGGATATAGCAATTATGCTCACTAAAAGTAACAGATAATTTGTTATCACACGCAATTTTATACACAGATAACAAGTTGACATTATATTCTGGAACAACAAACACATCGTTTAGAATGACATTATTACTTAATTTTACGTTGCCAATTTTTGTAACTAAAGCGCTAGATCCATTTGGATGTTTTATTTTAATGTCAAATTCAGTTACATCAATCTGATTAAGCACATTCTTATCACTCATAACCATGTGTTGGTTAGCTCCAGAGTCTACAACCCAATTAGATTCAAAATGGGAAATTATCCCACTAGAAAAGCAAAAGATATTTTTGCTAAACACACACTTAGAAAAATTATTCAAGTAATTACCTCCTAAATTAGGAGCATGACAACCTTCGTCGGGTTTATCTCCAAGTAAGCCTAATAACCTTGAAACTTGATCAGATGTAAGTGAAATATTATTAGAGTTGGATCATGTACAAGCTTTACCAGAGTTAGAACTATTTGAAAAAGATTTTGTTCCTTGATTACCAGTTTTACCAAATCTTGGTTTGGAATTTTGAGGATAACCAATAATTTCAAAACACCTCTCAACTGTATGACCAATCTTATTACAATGAGAGCATTTTAAATTTAGGTTAGGACCTCTATAAATTCCCTTTTTATTATCTTGGAACTAATTAGCTCTAGCACCAAAACCAACATTTTGAGTTTGAGTTTTCATTGAACCATTAGTATTTCTGTGAGACTCTTCTCTAGAGATAATAGAGAAAGCAGTCTTAACAGTAGGTAATGGTTCCATAATTAAAAGATTAGTTCTAACCGATTGATATACATCATCCAGACCCATAAGAAATTGCATCAACTTAATCAAAGTGTTAAAATCATTAAAACTCTTTGAGGCTTGACAAGAACATGAAGGCAGTTGAAGCATAGCATCAAACTGTTTCCACACAGTTGACAACTTATGATAGTATTCAGAAACCGATGATCCATTTTGATTTAATAAATTGATTTTTTGATAAAGACCAAAAAATAACAGATCCATCAACCTTATCATAAGTGTCCCTAAGTTCTTCCCAAACTTCAAAAGCAGACTCAGAATATACTTGGCCCATATATAATTCATCACAAACAGAGTTTAAAATCCAAGTAAGAACAACAGAGTTGCACCTATCCCACTGATTAGCAAGCACCTCATCATCAGTTGATTTTAGAAGTTTACCGGTAATAAAACCAAATTTGTTTTTTGCTTGCAAGGCTAATTTCATAGCATTGGCCCACACCCTATAGTTTTCAGTCCCTTTTAGTTTTACATTTATAATAGACAAGGAGCTTGAGTCACTAGGATGAAGGTATAGTGGATTACTAATATCCAACTTGCTAATAAGAGTCATAGAACTACTAGCATCATCACCCATTTTATCACAAACAAAAGCAAAAAAATTAAAATGAGCACACAGGAAAGCATACAAAAGAGTATTCTGAAATGGCAGATCAAGGATTTAGCCAAGAAGACTTACGAAAAAAAACACACAATATCAGCTAATCAAAGACTTATTAGTATTCTTAGAATGCCTAATGCACACAAAAACCAGGCATATATCTTCTGGTATCAACAACAAATGCCTAATGCAAGAACTTAAACAAAAACAAAAACAAAAAATAAGGAACGATATCACCAATTAAATGCAGTAGGATAGCCGTAACCTTCACTTGGCTTGCTAGCGACGAGAATCTTCGTCTTTAACAATAAATCAGATCAATAGGGAAAACAATGAACCAAGAACACCGTTAGGGTTTCAGATCTAAAAAACCCTAAATACACCGAAGATTGATTCAAGCGGAAAAACGATGGATCAGCCAAGGCTGTGATACAAACTCATATTGATATCTTCTTTATTCACAGCGTACAAACGATTACAGAACTACTTGATTTCAGTATGAATCAAGTTAAACCTAATTCTAAAGGTTGAAAAGTTGAGAGAGCAACTAAACAATTTGTGAATGAGTAATAATAAGTCAAAGTCTCCTGTAGGGATGGCAATGAATGGGAGGGTTTAGGTATTCCCAAACCCATATCCGATTATGAAAGCTTGTTCCAAACCCGTCCCAAACCCATCGGGTTTTAATCGGGTAATTATCCATCGGGTTTCAGGTTTTTCCATCGGGTTTTATCAAAATACACATTGGGTATCCCAAACCCAAAACCCGTGGGGTTTCTGTCGGTTTTGACAAGATATAATTAATCGATTACAAATAATGATTATCATAAAAATAAAATATCTCAAATAATTATCATAAACAAGTTTCAATAAATAACATATTTAAAATATTTTGAGTATACTATATATAAATATAGAAAAAGTTACGTCGGGTACATTGGGTATATAGTCGGGTAAATGGGTCAATGTTATCGGGTAATCGGGTCGGTAATCGGGTATGTTGCAAATCCCAAACCCGTCCCAAACCCTAATGGGTCGGGTATTACCCGTCCCAATTATGTCGGGTTTCGGGTTTTTCCATCGGGTTCGGGTTTTATTGCCATCCGTAGTCTCATGTCCATCTTTTGGAAGGATTGGGCCTTTTAGCTCTTTTTCTTGTAAGCCCACATCCAATCCTCAAAGCCCAGCAGCTCCACTCCAAGCCCAAACGTCTTATATTAGGCCAACTCACCAATAGATTTTATGTAAGAAAAATAACAAATATTAAAAGATAAAAATACAAACAATGAACGGAGTATATTAAGAATATGTTAAAAACTAAAATGTAACCTTTTAACATATAGACTCACACTATCAACACAGTTCAATTTTGCTTCAAGTTGTTTCTCGTAAGTTATGTTTATACTAAAGTCGAATAGTATTTCATCATCAAGTATTTTTAGCTTAATTTATTATAGGGTTAAGTGTAAAATGCATACTTGTGGTCAACACCTCTTTTCACCGTGAGTACCAGTGGTGGATATTTCGCACCTTGAGCACATGAACCCTGCAACGCAGTTAGAACCCCGCTATGAACCCAATGTTTACCCGTTGTTAGGAACGCTGTGAAAAAACCATTATACCCCTACACTTTGTGTGTCCGTATGGTTGTGTAATATAAACTTTGAAGTTTGAACCCTCTCTTCTTTCTCTCTCTACACCACCGCTGCTGGACACCGCCACCACACAACTGTAAGTTTTACTTGAATCGGCTTATTAAACCTATGCATCTATCTAAACTATTTTAATTCACTACAATCCATTGACAAAAAAATAACATGATTAACACCAACATCTTCCTCATCCATCGATTTCCATACCTTTTCAAGCAATTCTTTAAGCAACAACGAGCTCTTGGTTTCATCTTTCCTTTTATTAACACCTACATTAGGCGAATGGCCCATCCCCTTCATATGAAACAACAAATATTACCAAAACCAACACCCGAAACTGAACAAAAATGATCAATCAACCGGCTAAATGAACGTTGACTTAACGGAGGATTTACATTGCGAGGTCAAACATGCTTAAGGTGCTCAAAGTGCAAAATGTCCACCACATGTACTCACGATGAAAAGGGATATTTATCACATATGTGAATTTTACACTTAACTCTTTATTATATCATTTTTTAGCTACATAGATAGGTAAAATAAAGATACGCAAGGAATGTACATGATTCCTTCTTACTAGTTGTATGTGTTATATATTATACCCTGAGCTCAGTAACCATAAAGCTTGGACGAAAGTCGTGGCGTCAAAAGGACCTCTAACGGCTTTTTCTTTGGAAGAGTTATCCCAGAACCTTCAGTCATGTCCACCAGAAGACCACCAGGTCTAACCAAATCAAAAGAATGAACAAGACGAGCTAGTGTCAGATGAAGCAGTTTGAGTGCGAGTGTAGGTGCTGGACAAGAACGTCAACCCGACCCAAATGGCACGAGGACAAATTGTTGTCCTCTAATGTCAACGTGTTCATGGTCTAAACCCAAAAACCTTTCGGGTTGACATTTAGATGGATCAGTCCAAACTCGTTCGTCCCTGTGAAGCTTCCAAACATTAAAGATTATCCTGGTCCCAGCTTTGACATTGTACCCGGCAACGGTACAATCTTCTATGGCCTCCCTGGGTATAAGCGGACCCCTGGGTAGAGACGCATTGTTTCTTTGATAACAGCTTCTAGAAACACGAGGTTTTTTATGTCGGATTCATCAACTTGTCTTTCTTTACCTACGTGGGCGTCTAGCTCATGTTGCAATTTTTTGAGAACAACAGGATGGATTAACAATAACGAGATGCTCCAAGTTAGTATACCAGTTGTAATGCTGTTGCCTGCTAGAACTAAGGCCTGTAGCACAAACATTTAAAAGGTTGTATATATCAATAGTTTTATCTAACAATGTTTTTATTGATTAAGGATGTTAAGGACAAAAGGTGGAGTTTGTTCACATATATCCTGTTTATACTTTATACAACTTTTAAAGAATGAATAGAAATATTTATCATCTCTCTACAAATCCAAAAGATTCTTGTATAAACCTATGCAAATATAACTTACCATGCATGTGGATTTGATGCTAGTATTCGAATCATGTTCGAAATCCGAAAGTTTCCCTTCATCTTCAAGTGACAACATTGCATCTATCAAATCTTTTGCATCCTCTTTGTCACCTTCCAAATCCAATTTCCTCTTTTGTCGATGTTCAGGCACCCACTCTCCAAGCAAAGAATCAAAATCTGTCGCCGCCTTTTTCATCTGCTTCTCGTATCCATGTAAATCCAACCACCAAAGCCAAGGTATCGCGTCCGACACAACAAAACAACCACTCAACCGAAAGAAATCTAATATCGCTTTCTGGCACCTTGCCCCCTCCTCACCATCATACCGTTTTCCTGCAACCATCATCACAATTATGTTTAACATCATGTGTCCCAACCATTTGCTCAGTTCAACAACCACAGGCCGATGCAAGTTTTCAGTCCATCGAGTGTAGAGATCCTTAATTCCTAAATTAATCTCCGTTGAACGGACGTCTCTCAGGATCTCCACACGGCGGTTGGAGAGGAGTTTAGATATAATGATTGTTTTCATTTCATTCCAAAAGGGTGTGTATGGACCAAATGAAAATGTTGTGTAGTTGTAACACATGTGTTTCAAGGCTGCTGAATTTGGTCTAGAAGAAAGTGCTTTGTCATTGATGGTGAAGCATTCTTTGGCTACTTCCCAACTGCTGACAACGAATGTGGGGCGTGTTCCTAGACGGATCTTGAAGGCGGGACCAAATTTGTCTGCCATGGTACCTAGTGTACGGTGAAGAGGTTGGTTGCCACCTCCAATTAACGGGAGATGTCTGATAATCGGCCATGCACCATCGGGTTCTGGAGCTTCTCCTTCTATCGGTTTCGTGCTTCTATTGTACATAAACATGAAATAGAAGAGTAGTAACATAGAAAGAGATGGAACGATTAACTCGAGTGAATAATTCATTGTGTTGTAGTGTTTTGTTGTGAATGAGAAAATATAACATGCATGAGGAATATATATAAAGACATGGAGTGATGGGAGGTTTGTCGGTATAATACACGGAGAATTGGATTTTATAATCTAACCCATAAGAGCATTAACAACCTAGCTATCAAATGTTGTGCGTGTGATTTTTATAATTTAGGGAGTAGTTTACGGTGTTATGAGTGAAAGAAAAGAAAAATGTTGTGATTTTTGTGTATATTTGAATAGTTCTTGTATTATCATGTAAATATTTTAATATTTTTTAAAGTGGTTGTGAGTTGAGAGAATATAAAAAAGTAATGATAAATTTATGAAAAAATATTATTTAATTGAAATGAAGAGAGAAAAAATAGTTATTTTATTCTATTAGTGTAATTTTGAATTTGAAGATAAATGATGAGTTGTAAATGCTGAGAGCATTCTCAACCCATTCCTTAAAAGTATGCGAGAGAAATTTGTAAATTATAAAGAAATTTCACAAAATAGCCATATTTAACCAGTTTAACCGAAAATACCCTAGGTTTACAAAAAAATCCCACTGGGGATAGAGCTATATTTTTTTATTAGGGGTTACAATCTAGAACATAACGAGGATAATGTATTGACAAGAATATTAGAACATAAAGAAGTTAACATGTCTTATTTAAGTTGGGACAACCTCTTTTTGGGTTTTCATACCTTGGGACTTTATGTTCATAATGATGTCATACTTGCCTTTGGTACTCTAGAAAAGCAAATCTTAATCGAACCTATATTTGCTCAATAGATACAATCTGCTCATGGTAAAACTTCATATGGGTTTGATATACTTTTATCTTCAACGAATGGCCCGACATTCAATTCGGGTCGAAGCATATGATTGCCAGGTTGGCTAAATGCTGCTAATGAGAATAGTAATTCGCTATTCTTAACAATAGGTCCTTGAGACTTTTTGGTTTATCATGCTATTGCTCTGGGTTTACATACAGCTACGTTGATCTTCGTAAAAGGTGCGTTAGATGCACGTGGTTCCATGTTAATGCCAGATAAAAAGGATTTTGGTTATTGTTTTCCGTGTGATGGCCTAGGACGAGGTGATACTTGTGATATATCGGCTTGGGACACATTTTATTTGGCTGTTTTGTGGATGTTAAATACCATTAGATGAGTTACCTTTTATTAGCATTGGAAGCACATTACATTATGGCAGGGTAATGTTACACAGTTTAATGAATCTTCCACTTATTTGATGAGCTGGTTAAGAGATTTTTTATGGTTAAACTCTTCACAACTTATTAATGGATATAATCCTTTTAGTATAAATAGGTTATCAGTCTGGGCATGGATGCTTTTATTTGGACATCTTGTTTGGTCTACTGGATTTATGTTTTTAATTTCCCGGCATGAATATTGACATGAATTGATTGAAACTTTAGCATGGGCTCATGAATGCACACCTTTGGCCAATTTGATTCGTTGGAGAGATAAACCAGTGGCACTTTCCATTGTACAAACAAGATTGGTGGGATTAGTCCACTTTTCTATAGGTTATATATTTACTTGTGCAGTTTTTTTGATTGCCTCTATATCAGGGAAATTTGGTTAACTTTTTTAATTGAATGTTTTGTATCCGCAACAATCTCATTTCTTTCGATGAAGAAAAGATCCACTTTTTTATCTTATATTTCTACATCTAGGATCCGACTTATATCATGGATACTAATAGGAACTTAACGAGTATGTCAAAAAAAGTTTGATTCAGAGGGAAAAGAAGAGGCAAAAATTGGAATAAAAATATCATTTGATTCGCTGATCCTCAAAAAAAGAAATAAGAAAAGTTCGATTGTTGAGTGACAAATGGAAATTTATGGAAAGTTATAATACATGCAGCGAAATAGTGCACCTACATGGCCTCATCGACGTTGTTTTTCAACTGAAAGGCTAAGAGCTAACTACCAAGACTTTGGACTATCCGGACACATACTTCGTGAAATGGTTCATGCATGTTTGTTTCCAGGGGCGACAAGATCGAGTTGGTAAGGATTAAAATCTATCTTTATTTCATTTCTATGATCGATGATAATAGACGGCCTCTTTATCATTCTGTATAAATAGGCTATTCTATTTGTACAGATATGGTAGAGGGGCACATTCAATCCGTGCTTGTATATTAGTTTTCAGTTCTTCTCTTCGGCGCGGGGTAGAGCAGTTTGGTAGCTCCCAGGCTCATAACCTTGAGGTCATGGGTTCAAATCCTGTCTCCGCAATACTTTTTGTCAAAAAAAATGGTATTTTTTACTCTGGTAACTTTAACACCTTTTCTTTTGGGGTAGAAGGAAAATAGAGGAAGGATAGAATTACTACAGTATGACGACTAACTATACCAAATCTTTTATTATTTCATTTATAAGATATGAATATGAAATAAAAGACTTCATTTTGGGCGGATAGCGGGGATCGAACCCGCGTCTTCTCCTGGCAAAGAGAAATTTTACCATTCAACTATATCTGTTTTTTGGTTCATTTTTGATACACAATATGTCTATAATACTTTTTCTGTCGGATCCAACTGAATTTTAACGCCGCCCGACTGAAGTTTTAGACCTTTAAAATTGTGCCACTGGTCAAGGTTTTTTAATGGATCCGACTGAATTCTTTATCTTCTACCTCTCAAACCCTAAGCCTCCGTAACCAACCTCCATCTCCATCTTTTTTATTTGTTCACAAAATCAAGCAAATCAATAGTACAAATCGCTTAGTTTTTTGATGAGAACATAACTATAGAGTTTAGTTTCACTTTAGAAGTCAACATAAAAAACCCTCAAACTTAAAAATCTAGGTTCGTCGGATAAATTAAACAGTTGGATCTGACGGAAGCATGAACCGAACCGTCAGATCCTTCTCCTCCGATAGTTCTTCCAGCTACTCGGTTGGCCAGAACCTTAAAATGTCAAAACCTTAATATGTGATGGATGGGATAGGCCAAAAATTCCGTCGGATTAGGTATTGTTTCCGTCGGAATAATGCGACTATTTTGGGTATTAGTTTTGGTCTTGGGCTTGAAATGGAAAACCTTGGTCAAAAATGACTGTTGGGAATTTTCCTTAAATTATATGATATGATTATAAGTGGTTGTGAGTAGATGATAGAGAAAATGTTATACGGGAAAATTAAATTTATGGTTTAACTGGTCACACCGTATAATATTTTAAAATTTTCTGAAGGTGATTGTGAATAAAGAAGAGAGAAATAATAATGATAAAAGTATAAAAATGTATTATTTAATTGAAAACGAGAGAGAAACTGTAATAATTTTTTGTGTAATTATGTGATATATATAGATATATGGTAAGGAACTGAATGTAATGCTGTCAAAGTTGTTGGGCATTGACCAATAATAAATCGTACTTTGTATAGCTCATGAGAGTCAAAACATTCATTTTCTTCATCAAGAGCAATATCTTATTCTAACGAAAAAGTAACTCCGCCTATTCCTAACGCACAACTGAATCAGAATGTTGTAAACTGTTTGGAATGACATGAATGAAATTTGGTGGCAGACGATGTTGCTTCTCCGTTGAAGTCAAATTGACTTTACGAATGAAAGTTAAAGTTAGAAGTATTATTAATTACACCGTAACTCCGCTAGCATAGATTTTTATCAACTAGCGTATAGTTTGAGTTATTAAAATGAAACATATATACCTAAAAAATACATGTGAGATGATATAGTTTGGGTACCATATTTTGGAATGTATAGAAAGCCCAATTTTATAAGGCAACAATTCTTGTGATAGACCATTTCAGCATATACAAATTTTGATAGGTAAGTGTCATGCGCATATCAATATCAAGCTAGTTTCATCAAGTTAGTGAATCAAACATTTCAAATAATCGCTTAATCGGTAAGTGTTAGGAGAATGATACAATATGGTGCCCAAAACGTTTATTAAAACTTATGGCTGCAGGTGAATGCAAAATGAAACACAAAATCGTCATTTGTATATGCCTAATCTTTTATGAGAGGTGGTTTTAAATGGCATTATGTAATAGAAAAGATCAGTTGTTAAAAAAAAAAATAGTAGTAGAAAATATCAAGCACCTAACGTACACAAGAAAATATTTAAATAATTTATCGTGCCAATTAAAATTTGTATGTAAAAATCTATGTAAAATGATACGATTACTATAACTTAAATGTGTTCCCGTGTTCAATTCCATTCTATTTCAGTCTTTTCCATCTCTTATCTTTCCCCCCTTTTTCTTTCTTTTCTTCTCAATTAGTTGATTCTTTCCAATTTAAAAAGAAAGTTTTTCTTCCCATTTTCTTCTTTCTTTCTCTTCCTCTCTCTCATTTTCTTTCCTTTAATGAAGCTCGGGAACATTCATTTTGGTTATTTATTTTCTTTCATTTCTTAAATGAAACTCGAGAACACAGACATTTTTTCCACCTCTCTTGATGAAACTTGAAAACATAGTGTAAAAGTGAGATTTCATTATTACACAAACAAGTAGAAGGAATTCACCCGGTATCGGCTTCGCAAGAGAGAATAACGAAAGGAAAATTTGTGAAGTTATACTTTATTGGTGTGTTGTCGAGGAGAACACCAAACGTAGTTTTAAACTAGGATTACAAACTTGAAAAATTATTGAAAACGATTGATGAATAAAGTAGTTACAAAAAGTAAACAACTTGTGCTAAAATAGTCGTTAATTTTTATTCAAAAACAAGAACTTTAGGTTAGCAAGAAGTCAACAAAAGAAAACAAAGAAACACTACACTCAACAAAACAAAACAATCCAATACAAAATATAAGTTAAAACTAGCTTTAGAGTCCATGTAACATACGAGATGATCCAAATAATAAAATTATAAATAAAATAAATAAGTATATATGGTATATAAAAAAATGATTACATTTATGCTTATATCTATCTTATGTGTACATAAATTGATTTTATTTATATCAGAAAATGATGTTTTTAAAAGAAAATGAATTTAATAAAAAATAATAATAATAACGCAAGTGCAAAAAAACATACTTGAGAATGGCCATCTATTGAAAATTTGATTCTCAGTATCATATATATATATATATATATATATATATATATATATATATATATATATAATTGAAAGAATATTGGTTATAAGCCAATTTCAGCTACACCATGAAAAAAGATTTTTATAATTTTGAGGGGCTTCTCGACTTTGGCATAATGACAACACAGAAAAATAACACGTTTACCTGTTCAATTTTTTGAATGTTTTTCTTCACTTGAGCATAATTTTGTATGACATGTTTCACACACTACATTTTAATCACCATTAAAGAAAAAGTCAATGCTGACACAAATGTTTCAAATTTAATAAAAGTTATAAGCATTGATTGGTCTGGAGATAACATGTCAAAAGTGTTTGCCGTATTTTCTTAAATTTAAATGGTTGTGAGAAAAACAGTCAATTAGCCAAATCCCGAATGTTTTCATTATTTCCAAAAATGTCATTGAAAATAAATTCGATACCTAAATCACGTTTTAAATTCCAGCCTTCGTTTGTTTGACATTTTCAATTCAAAACTCTGAACCTGTAACAAATTTGATGATAAATCTACTTGCATTCTCAAACTTTTAAAAATATTCATATTACCCATTTTTGACCGGTAACAAATTTTGATCCAAATGTAGTTAATTTGTACCAAACAATCTATTTATCAACTTTTGACCTGTAACAATCAAATTTAAGTTTTCACAAAAAACCTAAAACAATCATTGATAAAAAAAACCGAAAAACTGACTATAATAAACTTTATTATATATGAAAGTGAATGGTATATATTATTACATTTTAACATATATATATATATGTGTTAAAATGTAATAATATATATTATTACTTATATAAAAAAATACAAAAAGCCCGTTTAACATTAAATAAAATGAATAATGGAAAAAAAACAAAAAAATAAAAAAAAAAGCCTAACTTAAACTCAATTACAAAATTCTAAAATTTTTACAGTATATTTTGTATGCTTAGTTAGTTAATAAGATAAAGAGGTAAAAATGATTAAAGAGAATAAAAAATAATAAAAATGAATAAAACTTTATATGAAATGCAAAAAGCCTTATACATAGTGAGAAATGTAAAACAATAAATTAATAAATAGTTATCAAACTACAGAAAAAAATGAAATGACATATGTACTGGCTGCAGAATCATAATAAATCATATTCAAAAGAAAGAAACAGACTTTTAAAAGTATGCCTAGATTGCCTTTCCTGGTCCTTCTTTTATTATTATATTACATGTTGTATTAAAAGTGCATTCTTTAAATCTAGACCATAGATTTTAAGTGATCAATGGTTCAAATAAAGTTTCTAAGGTTTTCTCAAGTTGGAAAAGTTTTTATTCTAACCCTTTCCTATATATATATATATAGGATCAGGATCATGTGAGAACTTTTTGGGAATTTAAAACTATAAGAACCATTTTAGACCACAAAAAACCCAAAAATAAAAAAAAATCATAAAAAAAAAACACAAAAATAAAAAAAAAGTAAAAACACCAAAGTTCTTATTTATCATCCCGGTTTCTAAAAAAAACGTAAAAAAAAAATTCTCGATTTAGCTAAATTATACATATATGTATAATATGTACATATATGTACACACATGTTTTTTTTCCTATACACATATGTATAATTTAAGGTAAATGATAATGTACATATGTGTATATTACGTAACTAGAGATTAAATGAAAGTATACATATATGTATAGGTATAATACGAATTAAAAAGAAAAAAAAATCGGTTTTTTTATTATACATATATGTATAATATGTACACACATTTTTTTTCCTATACACATATGTATAATTTAAGGTAAATGATAATGTACATATGTATACATTACGTAACTAGAGATTAAATGAAAGTATACATATGTGTATAGGTATAATACGAATTAAAAAGAAAAAAAAATTTTGGTTTTTTTATGAAACCGGAATGAAATATAAAAATTTTGGTTTTTTTACTTTTTTAAAAAATTTTCGTTTTTTTTTTGTTTTATAATTTTTTAAATATTTTTTTAGAGGTTTTCTTTAGTGGTCAAAAATGGTTTTCAAAGTTCTCAATTTGTCAATGGTTCTCTTAGGATTCTTACCCTATATATATATATATAGGGGTGAGATCAAGTGAAAACTCCTCTTAAAGAGAACTTAAAAACTTATAAAAAACTATTTTTAACTTTTTTTTGAAGTTTCTTTTTTTTTCCATTATTCTTATATGTTGATATTGGTTCAAAAAAAAAAATCTTGTCGATAACCTCGTCGGTAACATCGTCGATGTAGTACACATGTGTAATAGTGTGCATTGCATATATGCAAAAGTGTTGTATTGCATATAATACAACACTATTGCACATATTTGATACATACTATTGTATATATGCAATATAAAACTAATACACACATCGAATATGCATTAGTACGTATATGTAATACAACATTAACACACATGTGCACTACATCGACTTTTATTTTATTATTATTTTATTTGCATATAATACAACACTACTACACATATACAATACACAAATATTGAATATATACAATTAAACACTATTGAACTTAAAAATATATAGTAATACACATGTGTAATATAACGGTTTCACACAGTAATACGTATGTGCATTACAGCGGGTTTATTTTTTTATTTTTTTACTTTATTTTTTTGTTTTTATTTTTTTTTCGAGTTATTGGTAAGAAAATATAAGAATAATGGCAAAAACAGAAATTTGAAATATTTTTTTATTTTTAATTAAAAATAATTTTTTAGGAGTTTTTAAGTTTTCTTTCTAAAGATGAGTTTTCTCTTGATCATTCTCATATATATATATATATATATATATATATATATAGGAGGGATATTTTGAGAACCATGTTGAGTTGTAAGAACTTAAGAACTCCATTCTAGGCCACATATTTAATTAGATGAATTGAAATATGTGGTTGAAATTAAATCTGGCAAAAAAGTCAAAGTAGGAAAGAGAATAAATATGTAACTGATTACACTAACTTTTACGTCTGTTACACATGTGTAAAAAGTCGACTCGATGCGTAAACAATTCTGTAATTTTTTACGTGTATGTAACCTACATATATTACGCATGTGTAAAAAAAATTCGGAAAAAAAAATCGTTACACTGAGTTCTTTTGAGTTCTCAAAACTCAAAGGGGTTCTCATTTGAAATCTCCCATATATATATATATATATATATATTATGATAAGTTTTCTAACTCACATAGAGCCTTCTTGACGGCCATGAGTTCCCATGGTAAGCTGAAAAATTTTAATGAAGTAATGCGGGATAGTAATTAGAGAGAGGCAATGCAAAAGCAAATCCATGCTCTTGAAGATAACCAAACTTGGACTCTCGAAGATCTCACCAAAGGCAAGCGTGCCACTGACTCCAAATGGATTTATAAAATCTAAGTATAAACCCAATTGCGAGATCGAAAGACAAAAGGAGCGCCTTGTGGCCAAAGTTTATACAGATTTTCATGACACCTTTGCCCCAGTTGCGAAACTTGTCACCATTAGAAACTTGTTAGTCGTTGCCGTGAAGAACATGTTAATCCATCAACTCGATGTGAGCAATGCTTTCTTACACGGGGATTTAGAGGAGGAAGTATATATGAAAATACCACAAGGTTTCGCCAAAAAGGGCGAGACGAGAGTTTGTACGCTTCGGAAATACATCTATGGCTTGAAGCAAGCCTCACGACGGTACCAAAAATTCACTAACCCCTTGCTCGAAATCGGTTTTGCTCGGTCCCATGCTGACCCCTCACTTTTCAAATTCAAAAACAAAGGATTATTTGTTGTTATTCTGATCTACGTAGATGACATGATTATATCCGGTGATCACATGGACAAAGTTCGACGAACGAAATACCACCTTAATATAAACTTCAGCATCAAAGATCTTGAAAACCTAAAGTATTTCTTAGGCATTGAGGTGGCAAGAACTACATATGGTATGGTGTTAAGCCAAATAAAATACATATTATATATTCTTGATGATAGTGGGCTTCTCAGAAGTCGTCCAATTCCATTTCCTATGGAACAACACTTAAAACTTGACCAATGTGTTGAAAGCCACAAAACTAAAGCACACCAATATACACGCCTCATTAGGAGAATGTTATACCTCCTAGCAACTAGACCAGATATCACATACTCTATGAACATATTGAGTCAATTCATTTCGGGCCCTCGACAAGAACATATGGAGGCTGTCATTTGTGTTCTTCGTTAATCTAAAGCAAATCTGGGACAAGGCATTTTCTTATCTAAGAAAGGGGGTTTAAATCTTGTTGCATATTGTGATTCCGACTGGTTGGGGTGTCCGTATACAAGACGTTCCCATACTGGTTACTTATTTCTTTTGTGAGGGGCTCCAATATAATGGAAAACGAAAAAACAAGCTGCTGTGTCCAAGTCATCAGCTGAAGCGGAATATTGCGCCATAGGTAACACTGTCAGCGAGCTCCTTTGGCTGTGATGGATGCTTTCACACTTACAAATCAAACTCACCAAGGCTACTCCATTGTACTATGACAACCTCGTTGCCCGCCAAATCATTCGCAATCCAGTTTTTCATGAACGCACCAAGCATGTCGAAATGGACTGTTATTTTTATCCGAGAATATTTGAGTCACGAGAAATTCTACCTCTTCACATTAACACCAAAAATCAGTTGGCAAACTTGCTCACCATGCCACTGGGAGTCCAACAACTACACTTTCTACTCGACAAGATGGGCATTCATGATCTCCATGCGCCATCTTGAGGGGGAGTGATGAAATTCTATAATATTTTTAGTTTTCTTTTAGCTATTTTTATCTTTTGATTTGTTTGTTCTTGTTTCTCTATTTGAGGTTATTTCTCTTGTATTTATATCCCACTTCCTTCAATGAAAAGACATACAGCTTTTGATATCATATTTTTAAATATTGACACTAATTACGACATGGTTATGTATCTCGTGTTAGTTTGGTTCAGGCTAAGACTTTATATAATCAAAGAAAAATCAGGAACGAAGTACTCGAACGTAATTTTTATTAATCGAATGATTGAAACTAAGATAATGATTAAAGACTTATCGACTAATTGAATTGAAAAATGATGATAAAACTAAGCATCTGAAACATTTAAATACTGAAATAAACTCAACTAAGTTCCTATTAAGCAAGAGCTTCCCTTTATTCTCGTTCAACAACACCAGCCTCCAACGTTCACATAACGTTTATTTCTTGAAGACTAGGTTACCAGATGCGAAAGTCAATCTCTGTAGGCTCAGTCAACATTAACCCAACACTCCACCCCATAGTGTTGACTTCTGTGTGCAGATCCTCCATACCAATCAGATCCCTCATTTCAGCAAACTTAATTGGGGTAACGGTTTTGTTAAAACATCAGCCTTCTACAAATTACCACTAACGTGCTCGACACAAACTTGATCTCGTTCTACACCACTGACGAATAAAAAGATATTTTGTGTCGATGTGCTTACTCCTCCCGTGAAACACAGGGTTCTTCATTAATGCTATGGCTGATTCGTTATCAACAAACAATTTCACAACTTCCGTTACTTTACCCAACAGGTCACACATCAGATTTCTTAACCACAACGCCTGACACGCTGCCGACGTTGCTGCCATGAATTCAGTTTCATAGGAGCTTTAAGCTACTGTCTTCTGTTTCTGTGAACACCAACTAATCAGGTTGTTAGAGTAGTAAAATGCCATACTGGTCGTGCCTCGTTGGGCTTCAGTGTCGGTACCATAACTGCTGTCGCTGTACCCGATTAACTTGCCATCTCCACCACAATAATACTTTAACCCATACCCAACCATGCCTCGTATATACCTTAATATTTGTTTGACTACAGCATAGTGACTTTGTTTTGGATTTTGCATAAACTTTCTCACCACCCCAACCGAGTAGCTCAGGTCTGGTCGTGTATGAACCAGGTAACGAAGATAGCTAATGTCACACCCCGATCCAGGGCCTAGGCGTGTGACTATGTAAGGCCCCGTTCCTGGTAGCCCTACTTTGGTGTTGGATTTACTCATAAACACAGTTTTAAAATCAGAGTAAATTAAAACTTTCGTGGAATAATTTAAAACTTCATACATCACATTACAAAACATTCATTCTTGTCTTAACATACAAATTGTCTTTTCATAAATAATTACTTAAAACAGTCATAACACTTCATCATGGATGCCAGTCTCTTCAATCCATGCCCTGTGTCCCTCCTTAAGCCAGCTGCCTCAACCTATTTGCCTGCGTGCATACTAAAAGTCAGCTACGCTGAGTGAGTTCTAGTTAATCATTTAAAATACAACACATTCATATCCTTACTCATACGCATCCGAAGATACGTATTCATACCTTAATTACTCTTACTTCTTTCATACAAACTTTATATACATGCACACGCGTTTACATACTTTCTTTCATAAGGCCTTGTGATTTACCATAGGCTATTCTATCTCTACCATCACAGATATTATTAGGGTATGGTCCCTTCTGTCTCAGATATTATTAGGGTCTGGTCCCTTTGTCTCCAATAACCATACCTGTCACGTCCCTTGATCGTACATTCATTTTCATTCATGCATACTTTACATATCTTCTGGTCATGCATATACGTATATATACATATTCATTTGTATAAACATTCCATAATAACATTCAATACTTAGTCATACATATAACATACACATATCATACACTTACCACTTAAATTAAGTGTATTAACAACTATCACATAGGGGTATGCACACAGCCCCAAAAACATAACGGATAAAGGGGCTAGAAACTCACCTGAAGTCGGTTTCTCTCGCCGTTAATAGTAATGCCCTTCTTTAGCTATGCACGGCTAACTGTATAACGCATTACGAGTGTCAAATATCCATTACTACTACTTCTTATATCTAAGTTAATGACACCCTTAACTAACGGGGGTCCGGGGGCAGCGCCCCTGGTAGCAAGGTCTAGGGGCGGCAGCCCCTAGCAGGGTCCAAGGGGCAGCGCCCCTGGCTGGGGTTGAGCTCGGAAAAATTTTATTTTCATTAACAGTCCTTTAACAAAAATGCATCAGAAAATGAATTTTATAAAATTTCGCATGGAAGAATTTCGCTTCGCATGCATGGAATTTCTCTTCGCATGGAACTGTTTCGCTTCTCATCGCTGAGCTAAGCGAAAGGATTGTTTCGCTTCTCATGGCTGAGCGAAGCGAAATGTCTGTTTCGCTTCTCATGGCTGAGCGAAGCGAAATGTCTGCCTTTCTTCGCTTTTACCATTTTTAAGCCATTTTACTTCATGGCTCTTCCTCAGGACCTGATTTTTACTCTTTCCCTACTTTTGACACATTCTGACCCCATGCACCTGATCCTGAACCCATCTCTCAAAGTCCAAACACCACCTTTTTATCACAAAGTGCACCCGAGAGGTTATAACTTACCAAGTTTATATTTTTCTTACACTTTACAACCCAATCTATCATTATATCTGTTTGCATGACGATTCTAACCATAAAACTTAACCATTTAAACCAAAACCCACCTTTTGCTTCGGGTTCGAGTTCAGATCTGGGCAATACGTAGATCTGTACGTGATTCTTGTTGCTTGACGATGTTAAACACGAGATTCCACCCTTCTTTGGCTTAGATTTTAAATCCGAGTGCTTAGAGAGAAAGTATATGTGTTTCTTGAGTGTGTGTGTGTTTGTGTGTTTGTGTGAGAAAGGAAAAGAAAAAGAAGAAGTGGTTGGGTTATATATATAGAGGGGGTTTCATGGGTCCCACCACCCATTCCCAATTCCTACTTCCCAAACACTTAACACAAGACTACTTTAACGACACACACTATTAACAAAACTTTCTGTTATTTATTTAACAAAAGTTGGATGTTACAGACTATCAGTTGGTACCTGATTTGTAAATATATCAGAGTAGCGGGTTCATTTTAGCGGAAGTCTTAAAATATTAAAATTTTAATTTACATTATCAAAATTACTCAGGAATTAAATACCCGAGTTTCAGTTTTACAAAACAGTGATATTAGTATCACAAGGATCATATTTTTCCAAAATAGAGCCATATTGAGTGATCTTCTAATGACTCCAATCCTTGTATTATCTATCATCATTTAATTACCTGCATAGGGGAAAAACACGTCAGCTATATGCTGGTAAAACGTTGACTCGCTAAAACATTTATAACAGTCGTTAAATACAAACATAGTTTTCTGTTTCACAATCTCAGCAGGAATGTCTGTCCATTCCCGGGATTTGTACCACTACCCTACACACACAATTCAAAGGTTCCCCGAGTACATAGCCCTTGTTCGGAGACAACCTTCCCTTAGGCTATGTGACCCAGTTGGAGAACCGGTTATGACTGACTTGGTTTTGTATGCCAATTATCAGTTATGTTTGGATCCAGACACATGTGTATTCGATCTGAGTTGCTTTTTATTATCTATTTTGTATTATAACGAATTTAGAGATAATATCTCATGCAAACATTTACCAGACTCTTTGTAATAGATAACCTGTCTATTACAAGAGTAAAATCAGTTCAGACAGTAAAAGGTTAACGTGTTCACCTTGTATTATCAGTCGGTATAATCGGATTCCTTAACTTCAGTATGCTATCAACCTATATTCATAATAGGTATGCATAAGTACCTAGTTGGTATTATTCAGCAGACTATAAGTCTGTTTCAGTTTCAGCAGACTCGAGGTCTGATCAGCAGACTTAAAGTCTAACCTAACCTTAGTATAGTTATAGTCTTTGTATGAAAATACTTTTGGATTTACACATGACGTTTGGAATAGCACGCTTTGGCCTAATAAAGGATATCACGTTGGCAAACTTCTCCAGGTAAGCAAACGGGCCCCGTGGTTGATTGGGATGTGTACGAATTGCTTTCCTTAGGCAAGAAGAGTCTTCTAATGATATCCCCCTTCCAGTTACTACGTGCCCGTCAAAATAATAGTTTTGATAACATTACTTCACATGGGAGTAACGTCTTTACTTTATAAAACATGATTTGGAAATCATTAATAGTTTAACAACTATATCCTTAACTATGTTCTAATAACCATATAGTAAAGTAACTTAACCATAATCCTACCTTAATCGGCTAGACGGAACTAAGAACTAAGAGATTCAGCAGTGGTTCAGCCTGCTCTTCGTTTAACAGCACAACAACTCGTTTATAGCGTCTAAACACCTAGCACGCACTTCTAGACTAACTATGTGAAATTGAGTGTGAAATTGGATGAAATGGGCTGAACCCGTAGCTGCCCTTTTATACTTGAGTTTTGCCGGCCGTCACGTAGCGCGACGCCGCAATTTACCAAGGAATGCCACGTGTTGCCACGCGGTTGGCCACGTGTCCCAGATTACTTAGCCTGGTCATCGCGTAGCACGATGGACCAGTTGGGTTGGCCGTCACGTAGCGCGGCGCCCCAAATTTTCTTGATTTGCTAAATGGCCTGTCGCGTAGCATGAAGAAATCTATCAGGAGACCATCGCGTAGCGCGATGAGTCTAAAAACTCAATTTTTTCATTTTAACCCCTCAACTTTTAGTTTTGGCATTTTTTACCCCTTTAACTTCTAAAATTTGCATTTTTAACCCAAAACTTGATGGGGGTATTTTCATGGTGTTACAGCCAATTAGCTTTCGATACTTCGTTGGGTCAGCATCTTCCCCATCTTCATCCTTTGTTAGTTGCAACTTAGGAACCATAGGAAAACTTGTAGCATTACATTTAGACATACCTGCTACTTCAAGAATTTTCTTTGCATATGACTCCTGTTTTATGGCTATTCCTGTCTTAGATTGTTGCACTTCCAAACCCAGATAATATGACAACAAGAATAAAATCTGATTCGTGTACCTTATAAACAGCCTGCTCATGTACACACTTGCTGAAGCCAAGGTCTTTGAGAACTTTATCCAACCTAGCATTCCAAGCCCTCGGGGCTTGCCTTAAGCCGTACAGAGCTTTGTGCAAACGATACACCATGTTCTCTTTTCCCTTTACTTCAAACCCACTCGGTTGAGTCACGTATACTTCTTCCTTAAGATCTCCATTGAGGAACGCCGGTTTGACATCAAGGTGATGCACAAGCCAGTGCTCATTTTCTGCAATTGCAAGAAGAAGCCTAATGGTCTCCAACCGAGCTACTGGTGAGAAAAAATCTTCAAAATCGACACCCTTTCTTTGCACATATCCCTTCACTACCACAGGAGCTTTGTACTTTGTAACATTCCTTTTTGCATCTTTCTTGACCTTAAACACCCATTTCAACCCAATTGCTTTGTGACCAGGGGCAATCGGGTTAGTGACTAGGTGTTGTTTCTTTCAATCGACCAGAGTTCTGCTTTCATAGCTTTTATCCACTCTTTTTTAGTTACATCTTCTTCATAAGATCTCGGTTTATCATCAATTAGCAGCAACTCTTGATCACTTTCTTAAAGGTCTCTAACCTCATCGTCATTCATGCACTCTGTGTTTCGGTAAACTTCACCAACTGACCAAAACCCTTGGAAGGGTGAATGATCAAATGGTACAGTGTTGCTAGCTGAAATGGATAGTTCAGACCTTGTACTTCTTTCTTGTGTATTTCCATAAATTTTACCTAAAACATGAGATAAAGGTGACTGATAATTACAGTTAGTTGGTGAGTTAGGGTTTACCTGCTCATCAGGTATCTCATCTGGTTGATCTAAACCGATTGCACTCTGGGCTTGTATTCCAGCCCACCTCGTAATGGGCCTCTCAACGCACTGCTTCCCCCAGGCCCATCTTTTTTTCTCAATGAACTCAACACTTTGAGCAACCACTATTTTGTTCTCCACAGGATCTAACATCCGATATCCTTTAGTTCCATCTTCTACACCCAAATAAACCATTGGTTGTCCTCTATCACCCAGTTTGGTAAGGTTAACCTTCACCAGTTTCACATACCCAACACAACCGAATACCTTTAAGTGACCAAGATTCGGTTTATACCCTTTCCATAAATGATATGGTGTCGTGTGTTTCACAGCTTTGGTTGCAATCCTATCAAGGATGTGAACCGAGTGTCTCACAGCCTCCCCCCCCCCCCCACAATGTTTCAGGCACATGCATTGATTTCAATAACGAACGAGTCATCTCCACAATCGTCCGGTTTGACGCTTAACTACCCCGTTTTGTTGAGTGGTATAAGGAGATGTCATTTGTCTTTTTTACTCCTTCAACTTAGCAAAACTCGTTAAAAGCTTGTGATGTGAATTAACTTCCCGTTCAGTTCGTAACATCTTGATCTTGTGTTTGCTTTCTTTCTCAACTTGGGCCTTGAAATCTTTGAATCTTTGAAAGGCCTAGTCCTTTGTGCTAACCAAATATACCCACATAAATATGGTAAAGTCATCAACAAATAACAGAAAATAACGGTTACCTCCAACCTTCTGTGGTATGATCGGACCTCATTGGTCTGCATGAATTAACCCCAACAGTTCACTAGCCCTCCACTGGTTTCCTTAGGGACCGACTTTGAGGTTTGTTTTGCTACCAGACACCCTTCACAAACTTGTTTCGGGTGTGATAGTCGAGGCATTCCAACGACTAGATCATTTCGTGCTATAGACTCCAATATGGCAAAGTTAACATGACCCATTCGTGCATGCCGTAACCACACTTCATCATCTAAATATGCTGCTAAACAAATTGGTTTTGCTATCTTTAAATTAATTTTATACAGCCTATTTGCCAACCTTTGAATCTTCTTGATAAGCCTTTCGTGATCGTTGTACAACTTCAACACATTCCCATGCATGTGTACATCATAACCTTCTTCAGTAAGATGCCCCAAACTAAGAATGTTACTTTTGAGAGACGGAATGTAATACACATTCGATATTAGCATGTGTTCGCTTCTTTTACTTTCAAACACCAACGGGCCCTTTCCTTTTATCTGAACCGTCGAGCCATCTCCAAATCGTACATGGCCCGTTATATTGCAATCTAGTTCAGCAAATGACTCTTGCATACTTGTCATATGATTGCTAGCACCGTTATCAACATACCCAATGTTGTAAAACTATCGAGTAGGCGGCCGAGTACTTCCCGATTACTCCCCGCCTAGATCGAGTACTCCGCGTCTCGGCCGAGTACTCCGTAGGTATTTTCCGAGTAATCCCCGACTATTCCCGAGTAGTCGTGACTCCCCAGTCGACCGTCTAGGACCGCCTAACGACTTTTACAACCTTGAACATACCACACATCTTTGTTGCCACCGGCTCTCAGAATTACTCGATCTTCATTCAACAGAACTATAGAAGTCGTGTCTTCACCGTGTACAGTCAAGTAAAGAGCCGGTTCGTCTTCATCTGCTTGAGCCAGATTTGCTTCTTCTCTCTTTTCCTTTGATTCTTTACACTCAGACGCGTAATGCCCGAGTTTGTGGCAATTGAAACATTCAATGTGCCTTTTATCTCTGTTCCTCGATCCGTTTCTTTGATCATGGTTCCCGGCTTGTCCACCACGGTTACCCCTACCGCGACCACGTCCCCGGACACCATTTCGACTACCCCAGTCAGTTTTACCTCGTCCGCCTGATTTTTGATTGGTAAACTGCTGATGTTTATTCTGCCCCTTTGAGCGCGATTTTCAACTTTAGTGAACAACAACCCATGTTCACCTGATTGTTGTGACTGATGAAGCTTCACCCTATCTTCATAAGCTTTTAGGTGTGCAATAGCTTCTTCGAATGGCATAGTGTCGACATATGAACTTTGCTCAATCGAAGCCACCAGGTTAATGAATCTCTCCGAGACGTGTCAAACAGTTTTCAAACCAATTCTTCATATTCTAGCGTTGCTCCAACACTATTAAATTTCGAAACCATACCCGATAATTTCCCCACATACTCATCAATAGACTCTCCATCCTTCATCTGCAACCCTTCAAACTCACTTTTCAGAATCCACAACCGCGCTTTCTGAACTCGTTCAACACCCACATGCCGGGATTTTAACGAGTCCCAAACTTCTTTGGTCGTCTTCTTCTTCACCGCCTGCGAAAGAATTTCTTCATGAATTTCCTGAAAGAAGAACGCTCGAGCCTGCTTGATTTTTCTTTCATCCACAACCACCCCGATCGGTGGCTCGATGGCATCCCACAACCCGTGGGCATCCATGATAGCTTCCATCTGGATGGACCATGTGTTATAGTTTGTAGCTGTAAGAATTGGGTATTGGAATGGAACAAAATTTTCTTTTGGGGAATAAGGGTTTGTAACAGTAGACATGGTATCAAATTGAAGGTACTTGGGCATGTAATTAGATCAAAACTTGAAGCTCTGATACCAAATGTTAGTTTGGTTCAGACTAAGACTTGATATAATCAATGAAAAATCAGAAACGAAGTAGTTGAACGTAATCTTTATTAATCAAATGATTGAAAGTAAGATAATGATTAGAGACTTATCGACTAATTGAATTGAAAAGTGAAGATAAAACTAAACATCTGAAACATTTAAATTATCAAATAAACTCAACTAAGTTCCTATTAAACAGGAGCTTCCCTTTATTCTTGTTCAACAACTTCCAGCCTCCAACGTTCACATAACGGTTATTTCTTGAAGACTAGGTTACCAGATACGAAAGTCAATCTCTGGAGGCTCAGTCAACATTAACCCAACATCTCGGTCACTATGTTGGTGGTCAGAACAAAATAAGGGACCAGAGAACGTAGAAAGACTTAAGGGTGTCAGGATACCTCGGTGATGGAGACATGTGAGTAGAAAGCTAACATAGTGGCATGAGACGTCAAGCGCAAATTCGAGAGAGTGACAAAGACTAGTGCCCAATAATGGCGTGGTTTAACGTTTATAATTTTGGTTATCAATGTGTTGCTAGAGGTCATGAATGAGTGAGTGAATGAGAGCTATGAATGAGTGAGTGAGTGAGAGCTATGAATGAGTGAGGGACACTCGAGAGATAAAGGCAAATATATACATGACTTTCGAGAGAGAGAAGATAAAGATGGATTGTTATGTTTTCGTAACATTTTATCAACTTTTTGAGACAAGATTACTAAAGGAATTAATTATTTAATTGTAAGTACTTATGGATTAACATAGCGATTAATATATTACTTTAAGGCCTCTTGTCCTAGTGGTATTCGAAAGTTTAATAAGAATTTGTCTTTTGGTGATGATAAAGGTCGTGTGGTTGACTTAGGTGTTGTTTGTTTTTCTAAAAAAATGTCTGCGTAGGCTCTTTATTCTGCGCCTCACAGACCATACACAGACATTGTCATCTGCAGACTGTTTGTTTTTGCGAAGATGTTTCATTAAAAAAACATCTGCCCGAACTTTTCTTGGGGTGCAAACTTGACTCATCAACTTCTAGGATCTTTTAAGGTCTGAAGAGGTTAAACATCACCACCTACCATAACCCACTGTCCATCACCACCACCACCGTCCGCCACCCACCATCCGCTACCTACCACCACCATCTACCACCGCCATCGTCCACCACCACCCACCAGTCGCCGCCACCGTCTACCGTCTGTCACCACCATCCATCACCTCCCATCGCCCGCCACCACCACCTTCCACCACCATCTACTACCACTGTCCACCATCACCACCACCGTCCACTACCATTATCACCATCCAGCACCATCATGCACTGCTACCACTACCACAGTTCATACACCACCACCAGTTTATTTGAGTAGTATGCAGACGTTAAAAAACAAACTGTCTTTTTCTCGCAGACTGCGGAGGTTTGGTTCACCTCTTCTTCTATAGATCTTTATAGATGTGATCCGCAGTTTGCAGATATTTTACCTTTAAAAAACAAACAACACCTTATAAATGTAGTTTTAGAAATAAATTTAGAGAGTACATGAACTTTTTTTCAAAAATAAGAAATTATATTCTCTCTCAATTTTCTTGCTCACCATTTAGCAATGGAATAAAGTTAAAATACAAATGACAACAAAAATGAGAAGGCAAGGAATCTAATCCATTTATCTAAACCAACCCTTATCATAGCATCGGCCCGCATCCATGCCATGAACGTTTCCTCTGTCTTCTCTGGTTTAGGGATTGACCCATTGATAAAACCCATCTTGTTTTTTGCAAACAAAAAGTTACTCATTTCTTTAGCGTGAATTTAGTAGGGTGAGTTTGAATCATTAACTTGCATTTGTCGTGGATAATCGGAAGCGTGAATTTAGTAGGGTGAGTTTGAATCAATAGGTTTTGGGTCGGCTTTGTTTAGTTTGTCTCCAGCCATCTTGATGAAATTTTGCAAATTATAAGGTAGGGTTGTGAGTGCAAATTATAAGGCGTCAAGAGAAAATGCAATGCTTTTTGTAAATTTTGAAAAACTTTGTTTTTCATATTTATTTTTTAATATTTGTTGATACTTGTAAGCAGAGAAAAGAGAAACTATAATGATAGAGGTATAAAAAAATATTTCTTAATTGAAAAAACAAAAAAGAAATATTTAATGTTTTTTAGTGTAATTATTGAGGAAAGTCTGGCTGAGAATACCCTTAGTAATATATCCCCTAAAACTTCACACCAAATGCAAGGTTTTTTAAAATCAAGGTGTGTTCTTGATGACTATCGCCTTTTCTAGCGCGCACTCTCTTTCGTTATCATTTGAACATAGACACGTCTCTAATCTTAATTTCCCAAAGTAAAAAAAATAAATCCATTTTTAACACGTCCGAGGAACATAAACCGCAACCCAATGAATTTCTGAGGCAAGAAAACATATTACACGTTTTATATTATATCCTTGGACCTTCAACAGCAACCAAACCAAATGATCTAATTCTCTGCAGCTTCCATGTCACTTACACTTTTCTCTAAATTTCACTACTTAGATCATTGATTTTTCTTTTTTTTTTCTCAAAAAAACAAAAATGACAACTGTATTTACAGATGATGCATCTGTATCTATCTGTATATGTTGTATCTCAATCTACCCTTGTCATAACAAACCTGCATAAACACAAAAAAGATGCTTCAGATTAATGAACAACCACAGTAGATGCTCTTAATCGGCTTCTGGTAAAAATCCCAGAATCATCATTTATACTCAACACACTTTTATTCGGTTTTTCGTTTTCCTACATTACACACACGAAACATCCTTCAACAATGGTTTGCTTTGTGTTTTCAATCTGTACACCAAGCGGGTACTAAATTATCATTTTTGGAGCCTATCAATCTTCTTTCTGATGCAACCTACCATTCAAAGCCGCATGGTATACTCGTTTTTCAGCCAAACCGATGTCTGCCATTATTAGCTTGCCCTGAACAACCAACAATAATAATTATTAAACAACAATGCATTGCCCAAGTGGTTGGATCTAAGTAAGGGTGTAAACAAGCTGAGCCGTTCGTCAGCTACTCAGGATAGGTTCGCTAAAAGCTCAAATCCAGCCGAGCTTAAACTGGCTCGAGCCAGCGAGCTTGAGTCTGAGCTTCACATATTGAACTAAATTAGGCTTGCAAACCTAAGCAAGCTTTATATTTATAAATTATAATGAACTTTTTTATATAATAAATAAATAATTGCATTACACTTGTATATAAAACTAAGATAAAAGAAACAAAAGAATATATATTTTATATACAAATCATTATATGTACACAAGAAAACTATTACATAATTTTTAAATAAGAAACGAACTGAGCTCTAACTCAAAAAACCATTAACGAGCTGAGCTCTAGCATTAAAAATATAGCTCAAAACGAGCCGTATTTAGGACGAGTCTAGATCTATTCATCCAAACATTAAACATTTATTATTGTGATTTGAAATTACAATAATTAAATAATCAATATGTAATTATTTGGCCTCGTAATATAAAATAATACTTTATTTTGGATACTACATAGTATTCAATAGAATTTATATCACAAAAAAACTGAACACCACTGTGTGTTTTAGATTTAAAAAAAACTACAATCTATTAAAAAACTAACTTATATGTTAAACGAAAATAAAGAAAAGAAAAAAAATGATCGAATAATTGAGATTGAATTTTTACTAGAATTACAAAACAAAACAAAACAAAACAAAACAAAACAAAACAAAACAAAAAAAAAAAAACCATTTTTACAAATTCTTTTTTAAAAAACACACTACTTTTGCAAATAAAAATAAATAAATAACTAAAACCCAAACACCAAAGATCTATATCATATTCAAATAGTCAAAGATTTGATCTCAAAAGTCAAAAGAAGAATATACACATACCTCCCGAGCCATCAATCTCCGAACATTTTCAGCATATAATTTTGGATTATCTTTCTCTTCTTCCGATGGATAATAAACTGGTAACCTTGTTACCGTCATATAATTTACAAATTGACACAGCAGCAAAATCACATGACGCACCTGAAAATCAAAAATAAAATCAATATTTATTGAAAATATTAGAAAACTATGTTTTTGAAAAAAAAAAAAAAAAACTCACCCCAGATATTGATTCCCACGCGGGACTAAACCGTTCATACGGATATTTCAAAATAACAGGGAGAACAGGGGCTTTTGCCAAAAATGCACCGGTTTTAAATGGAAGTAAGTAATCCCCATTTGTAGTTGTCCCTTCTATACAAATAATAAAAAAAGTATATTAAATATATAATTCTGCACCAAAAATAATCATTTTGCAGCTAAAATCCGTACAAAAAATCCTACTGCATGAGCTTATTTTGATTTGCTCTTTTCTAAAATCCATTTAATTAAGGCTGTTCATAAAACTTATGAGAAAAAAAACTTGATCGAAATTGACACATTTGTAGCCGAGCCTGAGCCAAGGTCAGCTTGGCTTGAGGATCGCTTGCAGGGTCACTTAAATTAAAGCCCAAATTTTAAGATTCAATTGTAAGCTAAAACCGTATAGCATTTTATAGAGAAAACAATACTGAAAATTCTCTTTTTAAGATTAAAATTTTCTCGCTTGGCTAATTTAAAAATAAAGCCTGACCTAAAAATATATATTCTACCCCAAATTTTAATATGTATAAATTATACACTTCGTAGTTTATAAATATGCATTACATGTAAGTTACAAATACTATTTTATATATTTATCAATATGTGTAAAATATACAAAATTTCAAGAACTTAAATTCTTTGTAAAAAAATACACGAGCTGGTTCAAGCTTTTGATGAGTCAAGCTCGAGCTCAACATTTTAGCTCGTTATGTTAAATGAGCCAAGCCGATCGGCTAGTTTACAGCCCTACATTTCATACCTGGAAAAAGCATCATCATTGGTGCAGACTTGTTTTTGTGAGCTTCCTGAATTCTCTCGTTCACAACAGCTGGCATTTATCAAAGTACAAAACACAAAAAGCATTAAATTAAAAAAAAAATTGATTGAAGTTTTCAGGGTTTAATTATTCCCATACACTATAAAACATGTTGACCAATGTTCCATTTAGGAAGGTAGAATGATGAGGATTAAGCATAACAAAAATCACATACAAATTAATGATCAAATTTACTCCCTCGACCACACATAAAACACCAAAAAAAAAATAATAATAATAACAAAAAAAAAAAAAAAACTTTATCAGCTATATTTCATAATTGCCTAAATTCTTGATAATTGATACAGTCATATAATGTAGTTAGTTAAGTAACATAACATTTAAATACCTGAAACACCCTTTGTATTTGATGATTTAGACTCGCGCTGAACATATACACAACCAAGGCATTTGCTGAAAAATTATAACAATAATTATATAAACCAAAGAATAAAGTATAACATGAACTAAAAGAATGTGTGATATAAATTTGAAGCAAACCTTATAAGGCCAACCAGAGGAAGCTTGCTCACTGATCTCTTCATAAATAATAATGATAAACAGAAGAAAACAAGTTACTACTCATAAGTTATAATCCAAACAAGTATAAAAACAAATCAAAAATTTATTAATTAAACAAACCTTTGCAACAAAACTAGGAAATGATGAAGACATATGGTACAAAATATCCATATGTGAAACATGATTAGATATTATTACTCCAGGTCTTTCAAGTTCTTCAGATTGCTCATTGCAATCGACCTGAAGATCAAATATAATCAAAATTAAACTACGAAAACATGTGAAATTAAGCTTATTAGCATAAACCATCATGCTAACATCTCATGATCATGAACTTTCAATATTAGTACAGAAAGATTGTAACTTGAGAATATATTAGGATGTTGTTATACAAACACCATCCCCAAAGGTGTAAGCATGCTTATCCGTCACATCAATGCATCATACATGTCTATCACATCCTATGTGCTTTATGATAAGGCAAAAAATTGTTACACGGCCGTATGACTTTGTTAGTGACCATATCTATGATTTCTTTCAGAGTCAAAACCATCATACGGCTCATATGATCACCAAACGACCCGTATGGCCATTTTATCCCGTTGGCTGTCATACAGCCCGCCCATATGGCCATTTCCTCACTACGACCTGTATGCTACGTCAATGGTGCCTAGATAGTTCACTAATGGTGTATGTTTAGCTCTTAACATAAGTGGAAGCTACTTTTATAGCAAATCAACGCATCATTAACATAAGAAAATAACATTCATTCATAAAAGAAATGCATTATGCATCATTAACCCATCATCCCATCCCGCGCCGGCTCAACCTTTTTGGAGGCCTAAACAGATTCCAAATAAAACCCCTCTCCGTATACAAAAAGTAAAACTTTTTCTTAAAATCTAACCCCCAAAAACACTGCAAACACATTTTTCGTATACAATTCTAAACAAGACAAAACACAAAATTCGATAGTGGCAATCAATGTACCTGATCCGGGTTGGCACAAGTGTCGGTGATCCAATAAAAGCCGAATGCGAAAAGCATAACCCTGGACAGAACCCTCCCAGACCAAAACAAAACGCTTCTCCGCCAGCCCCCCAAATGCGCATAATCCTCCTGCTCATCCTCCCGATTCGGGGCAGTAAACAGAGTACACACCCGACAAATCAAGTAGTACAACACCACCACCACAGTCGCCAGAGCCACCCGCACGGGCAAAACAGTAAACAGGGCAAACCCCAACAACACCTTTTCCGTCCAGGGCAGGTCCCCGCGTCCCATGGTACCGTACACATCGTGGCGGACGTAGGCCGCGTATTTCTTTTCAAGCTCTTCAATGTCCGGTGGTGGTGTTGGGCTGAGGAGTGGGTCGTTGTCGGAATTGGAATTGGATTGGGGTTTTGAAGGTGAAGATAAATCTTGGAGTTCTGAATCCATTGATTGGAATTGGAATTGGAATTGGAATTGGAATTGGAATTGGGATTGGATTTGATTGATGGGTTTATATTATTTTATATGAGATGCATGATGATGAAGGTGGATAGTGACAGTGGGACGTGATGATGGATGGTAGATTCAGATTGTTTAAAAGTTACAACTGAGAGAGAGAGAGAAGGCTCCACCGTGATCTCAACTATCACGCTTTCGTAAGTTTATTTATATCCACTAATTTACAATTCTTCTTTTTTTTGTTAGAAGATTGGATTTAATTAATTTTATTATTGGTAAATAACACTCGCAAGTAATGAAATCGCTATATTATTTTTTTAATGAGTTGCGACTAACAGAAGCCTAATTTCATTAGTCTTTTAGTTGGTGAGAAAACGTTTTTACTCGGAAAACTCAACCTTTTTTCTAGAAAATTCAACCTGAACACCACCACTGCTGACTACCAGCATCTGAACACCACCGCCGCTAATATACACCACCATTACCACCACCACCGTCGTTGGAAACCTTCTGTGTGTTAGGGATTTTCCTAATTCTCAACCGATCAGACCCGCAAACATTTGTTTGTGCCCGTCGCCAGAGCCCTAGTTCGCCGTCTAAGTGGTTGGGTTAATTTGCCTCAAATCGTCGCACATCACCATCACGAAACCAGTGAGGCCCTCTTGTTCTACCTTCGCTGACAACAACAGCGATTATAGGGTTTTGACAACCTCAATAACTGAGGATTTTACAAGAAAAGAGGTTTCTAAAGATTCGATCTAAGGTTACAACGAAAAGGTAAAGTATTCTAGCTAAAAAATAGTTTTCAGACCAAAAACATTTTCCTGCAACTTGTAACACCCCTCTTAAGTGAAAACGGCTCAGTGTGACGTACAGATTGCTCAAATCACATGTGACACTATTAAGTGGTAATATTATCATTAATCAATTTAAAACAACAGATACACAAGTTTGAAAATTTGAAAATACAAAGGAAATTAAAAAAAACTAGCAATTTGCATCTTGATCCATTACTTTGATAACATAAGTACTAGTTTCTCTTCCTTTTCTTCAAACTCTAATGATTTTACCTGTAGCATGTATAAAAATAAAGTCAACTACAAGTAGTTGGTGAGAATCACACAAGTTTAAATATATACGTAATAGAAAATCATACAATTCCATGAACAATTGTAAATCGCGCAAGTAAGGTCCTTTCCAGTTGGTAACAACCAACGTACTCAGATAATCGCATGCAATGTCCTTTCTAGTTGGTAACAACCAACGTACTCGAATCAGGGGTCCCTTTTCCACTCATAACACGATGATCATACTTATCACTCGAAATTGAAGTTGAAATTGAAGCAAGTAAACACACAAGTCCATGAAGTTTGAAAATGATCAATGAAGTAAATTCTTGAAATAAGGTATACATGCTACCCCCAAAATGTAAAAGCGTTCAAAAAGAGGAGTGAGAAACTCACCTTATAATTGAAGATAAACTTGAAATAAAACCGAAATCGCGTTAACAAAACCAAAGCAATCGAACCTCACGAACTATAATTTAGAAATACAAAATTAAAATCTAACTAACGGAATTATAAAGGTTAAGTAATTTGATTTTGGGAATTCTGCATTATTTTAATATATGTATTTTCTTATTGTAAGCCATTTTGTATTATAATATTATTTTTAAGTTTTAACGGTAAATTGACGTTTTATATTATTTTGATATTGTTTAACTAATAATATAACACAAATATGAGAATTATAACACTTTTAGAACATCGAGTTTAATGGTTAAATTTTATCTCGAAAGGATTTATTTTTGCATATTATAAGTATTTAACGAGATGGAATTATAAAGTTAACAATACGTAATTAATAAATAATATTAACGGGTTTAACGAAACTTAATGAATATGAAAAAGTTGGGTTTTGGATAAACATAGATAAAATTTAATGTGTGAATAATTTATTTAGTTTAAAATAATTTTATTTAATTTATAATAATTTTTAATAATTTAATTTGATTTATATAATAAAAAAATGAAAAAAATTAAACAAACAAAAATGGCCTGTTCTGACCAGACACACAGGTGCTAACCAGTTAAACCAGCTTGATATTTGATTTGAGAATGGAAACCATTTTATTTAAACAAACCTACATGTTAATCATCTTACTCTCAACCCCTAGAATCTTAATTCCATTAATCCGCTCAATGTTTGATCGATTTATGTTAGAGGTTTTAATATACTGGTCAAAATGATTTAAATGCACTTAACTATTACCTGATAATGTTATGAATTGAGGATGAACCATCGTTGGCCGGAAAACAACTTTTACGAATCAATTACTAATTTTGGAGAGTGTATTAGCGAAGTTTGATGTTATGGACATCTTTAGTTGATGATTAGTGTTAGACTCGGTCTGCCCAAGACACATATTATAATTGATGTGGCTAGTACGTTATGATCCAAGTCGGGTCATACCCAATAACAAGCTAGACAAACACCAATAATATTTGTATAAATGATATGATCATAGTAAATACATATTAACAATTATAATATTTGGAAAACAGTTTCTAAATACATTATATTTGTGAAATAAATAAATCATATGAATGATTTATATTTTGAGAGAAGACATTACATAATGTTACTTAAGTTAGTTAATTAACTATATGTAAGGCAAATTACTATTGCATGTTATTTATGTTATGTTACATTTTACAAAATAAACATAACATAAAGTATTATAAAATAAGTTATAAAAACAATTTTGAATTTTGAAAGATAGTAAGGAAGTCCCCCCCCCCCCCCCCCCCTCTGTCTCTTCCCACTTCTATTTTGTCCTTATTATGACACACATACAAGGGTTTTAGTTGGTGAAGGGGTGGGATGCATTTGATCATTCAATTCATTCTCTCTCAAAAAAATACACACAAGAAAAACACACAAACTCTCCTCTATTTCTCTCTTATTTTCGGCCAAAGTGGAAGAGCAAGAAGAAGAAATCTTTCAAGTGTTAAAATGTCACACCCCGTTAAGCGATTTGCGAAAGTGATATAATGCTAAATACATATAAATCCTTTGTATATTTTAATTAATATTTTATTAGTTTTTTTTTTGTTTTCATTAGAATTTGTATATTACTAATATATTTGAATAATGTAAGTTAAAAAGGGCGAAAAAACAGCTAAAACAAGCCAAACCGGTGAACCGGCATCAGAATTGAACCGGACCGCATCAGGAAACGAACCGGACCGGTCAGCCACTCCTAGCTCGTGGCGCCGCGCGACCAGGAGGCAAAATCCCGCCATGCGGCGCTCAGGGCACCTAGTTTCTCGAAATTTCTTTGTTTTTTATTAGTTTTGGGCCCAGGAAACCTATACAAACACCCCTAAATTTAATCCTGAGCATACCCTGAGAACCAGAGCCGAATTTGGAGTTTCCTGGAGCTTAGGATTGCAATATTTGGCGGGTTTGAAGGTAAGGAATCAGCCGATGAAGTGCCAATCGATCAAGAACTAAGACTACGGGTTTTATCACCTATTTTATTCCATTTACATTATTTTTCACCATGATTTCCTTTAAGTTTGTTTTGTTCGATTTTATAATGATAGGCTTAACATTATAGACAGCCTAGGCTTATGATGAACCTATTTTGACGTTGTGTTTTGATTTGGGATTTATTTATTGTTATGGTTTTATGATTTAGTAAAAGGTTTAATTATATTAAATTGATGCATATGGATGCTTAGGATTGTTTGATTGATTGTTATTATTCCATAGTTGCCTTGATTATTGTTTGTCATTATGATATGTTGCTATTAGGTCAATTACTTTGTGTTCTTGATTACTTTATGATTAATTTGCAATAAGATCATAGGAATAATAATTATTAATTAAATAAACCTAAGTGTGCAGCTAACCTAAAATCTGTAAAGTGCTAGGTTATTGATAGATCTTTATTATCTAATCTTGCTAGACTTAGTTCTTCGTAAGGTGTCTGTCTAGGTTTGATTATTTATTATTGTCTATTGAATCAATTAAAGATATTAAACTGCCTTTGATTTCCGCGCTGTAAGGTAGGATTTCGTATAAAGAAACTAAGTCATAATTAATTAGGTGACCGCAAAGAAACTTGATTTTTAATAATGGTGTGCGTTAAAACTTATTAGAAACTCATAGGTGTCTCTTGAGAAGGGTCAGGGGTCCTGTTTGGGTTTTCTATTAAGTGTATATTTTACGATCCCAGTCCATAACTTAATATTTTCCCGGTTTATTCATAACTGAAATTTAGGGGATTCTAGCCTAGGTAGTTTTCTCATCATCATCTTATTTACTTAAGCTTGTGTTTTTGTTTATTTTACTTATTTTCTTAAATTAGTATTTAATAGTAGTTTTAAATTAGTATTTTTATTGAAAACCCCCATTAAATAAATATAAATAAATAAGTTGCGTCTGTAGTTGAGTCTAATTTAGCCAGTAAACGTAATTAAAAGAGTCTCGTGGGTTCGATATCCGGACTTACTTAGCTGTACTTGATACGGGTTAAATTATATATAAATATATATCAATATTCTCTACACTTTTAAGTACTTTTGAGGTAACTTTTATTGAAATAATATTTCTACTTGGTTCATATGTGGGTTTTTAAGGTTTTATGAAATAAGGAGCTAAGATAGAGTATTTATACTAAACTTGAGAACAATAAGTAAAACTTTACACAAATTTTTGTTTTACTTAATTTTTTTTAAATTAACTTTGTTAATTAAATTATTAAAGTAAGTTGTCCGTTTAAATTCGTATTTACTATTGTGCCAATTTAAATCAAATCAACCATGTGTGGTGACTAGTTAAAACATATATAAACTATTAATGTTAAATGTCACACCATCTTTTTTTGATTTTAATCAACGAATTTAAACATGGAATTATAAAGGACCATTGGGCTGATGTTTGCTTGGGCCCTTTGTTCAATAAAATAAATATAGAAATAATAAAACCTAACTTGGGGTTTATATAAAGGATTGGAAGCAGACGCCACATGGGGGTTTTTTAGGTGAGAGGCAGCCGTGGTTTGTCTAGTGCTAGAAGCCAGCCGCAAAAAGAAGTCAATGAAAGAAGCAAAGGAGAAAGAAAGCAGAATCTTGGAAGGGAGCACTAGTTGGTTTGTTGACTATTTGGTTTAAGAATTTTTACGTCTTTCTTTTTTCTTTATTCATAATTATTACACATGAATTTTGTTATTACCTATGAATTGTTTTCGTGTATTATTATTATGAGTAGCTAAACTATTTGAACTACCTAGGTTTGGTTTATTGATGATGTGTTAACGATTGTTTGGGGTTGACTAATGAACATATAATTGATTTTCTATTGTCAAGTTCATATTATTGTGATTTTATTCTATGGTTACTATTGAGTTTGTTCAATATTTTATTAATTAAACCCTGTGTGATTTTATCTTTACATGAATATGTTTCGTGTTTTGTTTAGGATTGCATGCTAGACTAATTACTTGGTGTTTTTGGTTGTTTATGGTAGACGTCACCATAGGGTTTGATTGGTTAGAGTTGTTATTCTCAGTAGTTCATCTCCTTTTAGTCGGACCAAGACATTAAGAGTCGGTTTATCTCTTTGGTCTAGTCGATTTAGTTAGCCGTTGCGAGACCACGTTCGGTTTTCTTGCCGTTGATTAGGTTAATTTGTAAGCTGAATTATTTAATCTTTAATATAGAATTACCCCTTATTCCCTAGGTTTGTTAGGATTACGAGCCTTAGAGGAATTTGTGATTTTGATACGGACCAAGTAATAAATCATTAGGGTATTAGAAAATCAACCGTGCTTTACCTATCTTTCTAGACGTTTTTTGGGGTTTTTAGTAAAACTGACCGTGGGGACCTATTTTCCTTTATTATTTTCTAGTTAGATTATCTTTAGAACCCGGTTTCTGTGTTCGTTGTCACCCGAGCGTCGTTGATAGTCGTTAAGATTCCTTACCTAGGTGGTTCCCCTTCATCATATTTGAGAGCTCCGTTAGTGTCATTAATTTTGCCGTTAGTTTCGTTAAGTCAAGTAAGTTAGTTAAATTAGTTTAAATTAATTAAATAAAATAATAAAAAAAGATAATTAATTAAATATTGTTATTAGGCAGTACTTAGTTAGGGTTTAGTATCCGAACCACCTCACGTGTCCTTGAGTTCGATATCCGGACTTCCTTAGCTCTTTGCTACACGCGATCGGTACACTTGCCGATTGTGTGAACTAGGTTAGGTTGTTTGGTTTTAAAGCTTAGTTGTGAATCGCATTCTATTTATATATATATTTTCGCACATCAGTACTAGATACTAGAGTCGACCGGTTCACTAGTCGGTCAGTAGTTTTAGTTAAGTTAAGAGTCTAGAATTATTACTTAGTGTCTAGATTAGCGTTTATTTAGTTAATACATTAATAACTACTTTTAGCGCATCAAGTTTTTGGCACCGTTGCCGGGGACTCTTGGCAATTGCGTTATTAGCTTTGGTTAGACTTACTTGCTAGATACGTGCTACTTGTTTTGTCTTGTGTTTGAGTCGTAGGAGTTTAATTAATTTTAGTCTAATTTTAAGTTTAGTATTATTTTATTTATATTTTATTTACTCTTAGTTTTATTTTAGTATTTTCATAGAGTCTACTCAGTTGGTCTTGTGTGTTTTACAGGCTTATGCCACATCTTCGTTCGCAAGGACCACCTCCGTTAAAGTCTGAAGCCAGTTCGTCATCACCGATCATCATAGATTCTCCACCAAAGTCATCACCACACAGTTCACCGCCGTCGAGTCCCAGAACCAATCCCAATATTCAAATGGCGGACAACTGAACCGTTTACCAACAAGCCTTCGAAGGTTTCACCAGTGATCACTCGCCCATCATCACCCCCGTAATCGATAACCCCAATTCCTAGAAGATTCCCTCTTACGTCATAGCCAATCTCACCCAGAGTAATCTATTCCATGGCCATGACAATGAAGACGCACCAGCGCACATCAACCGTCTCACCCGTGTTCTCAGAACGTTCAATTTACAAGGTGCTAATGAAGATGCCATTTTCCTCCATTTGTTCCCGTTTCATTTACGAGTCGTGCTGCCACCTGGCTCGATTCGCAACCTGCTGGAGCATTCACTACTTGGGAGGTGCTGCGTACCGCTTTCTTGAAGAAATACTTCCGGCCTGCCAAAGCATCTCGTCTCTGTGATCAAATTCACTCTTTCCATATGGAGCCGGACAAGCCGTACTATCAAGCTTGGGAACGTTTTCAGGTTTACTAGCCTGTTGTTCATAGCATGGTCTTACTCCGTGGGCCCTTGTTGAGAAGTTTTACAATGGACTGACATATGAGACTCAAGCTCGTGTCGACACTACTGCTGGAGGTAACTTAATGGATAAGAAAAATGTAGTTGAGTGTAATGAGTTATTTGAGAGTTTTGCCCAATCCGAGTTTGCTAAAAAGCCACGTAACGGGAATTCAAATCCTATCACTAGTACACCCTCATCCGTCCGAGGTGTGCACCAGGTCAATCTGGATGCTAGTGTGGCTGCTGCCTTAGAGAACCTAACCAGTGAGATGAGAGAACTTAAGGCTAAGGTAGATAAATGTGAGTTGTGTAGAGGAGGGCATGGGACTTTAGATTGTACATTGACGAGTCAGGAGCAGGTAGAGTTCGTAGGAGGGCCGAAGAGGGTTCTTAATACATTTAATGGAAATAATAATTCAAATTGGAACAACTATAAAAATAATAATTATAATTCGAATTTGCGTTCCTCCGGTGCACCCTCTGGTTTCCAATCAAATTCAAATATTAACCGGGGGCAGCATCAGTCGTTAGTGGGGATCAAAGTAGTCAAGGTGGGAGTAGTGGGCAGGACTTGGGTGGTAGTTCCAGTAGGCTAGAAGAAATGATGAAACAAATACTGGTTAGAGATCAGGAAACTCATAAGAAAATTGCCAATCATGATTTGCTAATTAGGAATCACCAGTCCGCACTTTTAGATCTTCAGAGAACCATAGGTGATATAGCCCGACGTTTAGATGAACGTTTGAACACAAAAGCTTCTTTTCTAGATTTTCTCTCTCTAAGTATCAATACAATTCAAATGGGTATGGCTGATGTCACACCCCAACTTACGGCGGAACATATCCGGGGCGACATTGTATCAAAGCTCAAAAGACACTAAAGTAAAATACACGTGTCAATATCTAAATTATTCATTTCGTAAAATTCAAGTACACAAAGCACAACATTGTCACAAAATAAATAAACATTACAACATAAATAATTAAAAATAAAAGTTTATCATTATTCATCATGCATCCTAAGGTCCAAACTATTCTTTAACTTCTTTCTTCATCCCAAAAAGCTACTTGCGTTATGCGTGAAAATATATAGTTTGTTAATATAAAGTGGAGCAAGTAATCACGGTTTTTTAATATATATAGTATTGAAAAAGACAATTCCTTTCGGTAAATATGAACTACTACAACTAGCATAACAATAATATTAAAGTCTTTTCACTCGAATCACATAGATAACTAGCTACTCTGATGGCGTATGAGCATACTGTTGAGGATGAGGATGAGATACCAACAACCATAACTCAAAAATAAACACATAGTCACATTCGCACCTATAACAAATTGAGCAATATCATATAAACGCAAATAATGGAATTGTAGTGTGAAATAAAATACTTGAGTTGTGAACGCATAACGCCCCCAAAATTTAAAACGATAAAGGGGGGGGGGGGTGAATTACTTAACTTAATAGGTTGAATGAGTGATGAGATGATGATAAAAGTTAAGATAACAAGGATTGCACTTCTTAGATAAGTCGGAAAAAATGCCGTAATTATTAATGATAAAATTTATTTAATAAACGAAAAATTAACGAGGCTTAAAAAGGATTTGTGATTTGATGGAGTTTTTAAGCAAAATTGAGATTAACGAATTGCTAGTTTAATTGTTAAAGTTACAAATCTGTTTAAATAATTTTGGAGTCCTTTAGGGTATAAATTATTATTATTATTATTATTATTATTATTATTATTATTATTATTATTATTATTGCTATTAAATAACTTTTATGTTTTGATATTAAATTAACTAACAATAAAATAATTTATATAATCTTACAGGGAGTTAAATGAAAATTTATCTTGAGTATATATTATGGTTCGGTTCGAAAATTACTTTCGGAAAAAGGGCGTTAATTCTGTTTTATATTTATTGTGAGTAAAAAATAAAATATCTTCGTATACATATGCACATTAATCTATATGGGTGTGTGTGTGTGTGTGTGTGTGTGTATATAAAGATATAGTGGGAAAAAGTTCACTAACTAGGAAAAATAATAACTCGGGGTTTTGGTTTAGAAAAACAACGTTCATTTGATGATATATGTATGCATATTAATACAAAAGCCTTAAAATGAATTTAAAAAACTTAATAAAACTTAAAAACCGGGTCCAGGGGGTTTGAACCTGTCCCTTTGCCCGCTCCAGAGTCTTAATAATTACGCACCAGCCATTAGGCTGGTGCCTCAACTTGTGGTTGTTACTTGTTCTTAAAATATAAATGCATATGCCGAATATTCCATCATAAACCATAGATTCCAATTTAGATTAATTGATCGATGTTTGTTACAATTGATTTGGGGGTTTTGTTAGACGATGAAAACCGAACTAAAAGCATTTATCGATTACCAGAAATAGTCACGAATCCTGGGTTAACTGCCAAAACTCTTCACGGCTTGAGCTTGAGATCGACAGGGGTCTTAATAGTTTCGTAGCTTGAAATTGGTTTAGGGTTTAGTATCGTGGTGGTGCAGAGATGGTGTTTGCAAGTTTAATTGAAATATGGCCGTGTTTATATAGTGTTTTGAGGATGACTTGGTAATGGTTTAAAATTGATCATATTAGCTATTAGTACATAATTCATTCCACAATTAATGCGTCGGTGAGATTCGTTTTTGGTTAAGCATTGATTTGGCAAGATCAATTTCGTTTATTATGGTTGAGATTTGAGGAACAAGCAAAAAAAGTGTGTGTGTTTGTGTTTGTCGGCCAACAAAAGGAGAGGAAGGAAGGAAAGATATTTTTGTTTAATAATTGCTAAATGATCCTTGGTCTTTAGTTGTGGGCGCAAGAATGGGAAAATGTTAGTTGAAGGGTGGTTTATGCACATTTCTAATAGTTATTAACGATTTAAATCAAATACAATAAATAAAAAATAAAAAAAACAATTGTGGGAATCTTTTATTGATGAAATACCCGGCCATGAATTGGTTGGATATTATTAACAAGCACATGAAAATGAAAAACAAATCAAAACAAAACATAACAAAATCAAATGTTACAACATTCCCTACTTTTGAAAATTTCGTCCCGAAATTGGAGATTAAGCCGTAACAAAGAGGTTCGGGTACTTGGTGTCCATTTGGTCTTCCCTTTCCAAGTGAACTCGGGACCATGTTTAGATTATTAATGAAATTTGACAAGCGGAATGCGGATACGCTTAGTTTCTTTGTCCATAATATCCTTGATCTCAATGGGTTTCTTGATATTACGCATAGATTCATCAACTTGTACTTTATCGAGGGGTGTATGAAGATTCCCCTCAGCTAAGCACTTTTGAGTTTGGAAATGTGGAAAGTCGGATGAACATTGGAGAGCTCTTTGGGTAGATAGAGATGATACGCAACTCTACCAACTCTTCAACGATTTCAAACGGTCAAACAAAATGAGGAGATAACTTATTCCTCTTACCAAAGTGAACTACTCCCTTCCAAGGAGATACTTTAAGGAGAACTCAATCACCAACAATGAACTTGAGCAGTTTACGAAGCTTATCGGCATAGCTCTTTTGACGGCTACGGGGCGCCTAAACGATTTTGACGAATAAGAGCAATCCAGTCGGAAGTTTCTTGAACGAGCTAGGGACCGGTGATTTGTGATTCACCAATCTCGTTCCAACAAATTAGGGAACGATATTTCCGGCCATAGAGAGCTTCAAAGGGTGCCATGCCAATACTAGTGTGAAAACTATTATTATAGAAAAACTCGACAAGTGGTAAGTGAGTATCTCAATTTCCACCAAAGTCCAGAACACAAGAGCGGAGCATATCTTCGAGCATTTGAATCGTTTGCTCGGATTGAACATTGGTTTGCGGGTGATAAGCGGTTCTTAGATCAATACAGGTGCCCAAGGCGGTTTGCAATGAATTCTAAAAGTGAGAGGTAAACCGACCATCACGATCAGAGATAATGGTCAAAGGTGTTCCATGACGACAAATGATATTCTTGACATAGAGTTGAGCTAGTTGACTTACGGAGAACTTTTCTCAAATAGGTATGAAGTGAGCCGACTTGCTTAACCGATCAATAATCACCCAAATTCTATCTTGCGGCTTTGAGTAGTGGGGAATTTGGTAATGAAATCCATGGCTATGCCATCCCATTTCCAAACGGGGATTGGCGGTTACTCGAGCAAGCCAAACGGATTTTGATGCTCGGCTTTAACTATAGAACAAGTGAGGCATTTGGATACATATACTGCGATATCCTTCTTCATTCCCGGCCACCAAAATACGGGACGAAGATTGGCATACATCTTATCCGCACCAGGAAGAATAGAGTATCATGACTTATGAGCTTCATCGAGGATGTGTGCGAAGACCTTCACGATCGAGAAACCATAAACGGTTCAAATAAAAGAGCAAACCGTTCCGTTTGATTTCAATTTGGAGCTCGGCGCCACATGACATCTCGTCGTATAAGTTACCTTTGGTAACGGAAATGTGTTGTGCGTCGAAGATGCGGCATTGAAGGTCGGATTGTATGGTGACATAATTGAGCAAGACAGATTTAATGAGACTCTTACGACTAAGAGCATCTGCCACGACATTCGCTTTCCCTAGGTGGTAGCGAATTTCGCAATCGTAATCGCTTAACAATTCAACCCATCGTGTATGTCTCATATTGAGATCCTTTTGCTCGAATATGTGTTGCAAACTTTTATGATCGGTGAAGACCACACATTTCGTGCCCTAAAGGTACTGTCTCCAAATCTTCAAGGAAAACACGACCGCACCAAGATCGAGATCATTCGTGACGTAATTTTTCTCGTGAACCTTGAGTTGACGCGAAGCGTAAGCAATGACCTTGTCTCATTGCATAAGAACACAACCGAGACCTTGGATAGAATTGTCACAAAACACAACAAAATCATTGTTGCCCTCCGGAAGAGCAAGGATAGAAGCATTGCAAAGTATGTCCTTTAGGGTTTGAAACACCTTTTCATGATCGGAACCCCATTCATAAACATTCCCTTTGTGGGTTAGTGCGATAAGGGGTGAAGCAACTTTCAAAAAGTTTGCAAATAAAATGACGGTAATACCCCGCTAAACCAAGAAATGAACGAACCTCCATAGGAGAGGATGGGGTTTTCCAATTTTTTACGGCTTTGATTTTAGCGGGGTCAACATGAATACCCTTTTCGTTAATGACGTGACCCAAAAATTGAACTTGCTTTAGCCAAAATTCGCATTTTGAGAATTTAGCATAAAGTTGTTCCTTTCGCAACAAGTCAAGAATGGCGCGCAAATGATCTTTGTGCTCGTCCTCGGATTTGGAATATATGAAGATATCGTCGATGAAAAAGGTCACGAACTTGTCGAGGTAAGGTTTATAAACGCGATTCACAAGGTCCATGAAAATTGCGGGAGCATTATTCAACCCAAAAGGCATAACTCGGAATTCAAAGTGGCCATAACGAGTACGGAAAGCAGTCTCGGGTATGTCATCCTCGTGGACATGAAGTTAGTGATAACCCGATCGGAGATCAATCTTGGAGAAACATTCGGCTCCTTGGAGTTGATCGAAAGGTAATCGATGCGTGGAAGGGGATTACGATTCTTAATTGTAAGCCTATTGAGATCATGATAATCGATGCACATACGAAGAGTACTATCCTTCTTCTTGACAAACAACATGGGTGCGCACCATGAAGACGAATTTGGGCGAATGAAACCCTTGTTCGTGAATTCTTGGATTTGATTGGAGAGTTCTTACATCTCGGAAGGTGCAAGACGGTAAGATGCTTTGGCTACGGGGTCTTCTCCAGGTACATGGTCAATACAGAACTCCACTTGACGTAAGTCTGGAAACGTCTTCGGGGAAGGCGTGAACAATCAGGATGTCAAAAAGTTGCTATTCTTTGTGGGCTTTTATGGTGACATGGGCTAAGAAAGCAACATACTTCTTGTGCAAATAACGTTGAGCGGGAGAGGTGGCTGAATCGGTGGCAATTGGTGCACACTCGGCAAGTGGATTGGGCCTGATGTTGACGTTGGCAGTTGTTGCAATATGGGTGTGGGCTGGTTACGGTTTCTTGGTTGGAGGGGCTTGTTGGGCTATGACATAGTTTTATGAATTGGGTTTTCATTTGTTATTGTGGTAATAAGATGAGTTGTGGTTGAGGTTGTGTTTAGAGGATTCGGGCTTTGAGGGTTCGGGCTTGGACTGTTTAGCAGGCTCAGATGCGAGTTTGTCATCTAGCTTTTTGGAACTCTTCCACGTCAAGGTCTCGGCCTTAACGTAGTTTTCAGTGAGGGTGTCAACTAGGGTAATGACGTCATGAAGATCCTTCGGGTCATGACTTAGGACGGAATCTTGGATTTGCATCGGCAAACCCGTTATATACTTGTCAATGGCACGCTCCGAAGGAGTGACCATGTGCGGAATGAGGAGGCTCAATTCGTGGAACCGGTCATTATAGGCGGTATTATCACCACCCTCTAGCTTTAAGTTCCAAAACTCTTTTTCCAAATTTCGGAGTTCATGTTTCGGGCACAACATTTTGAGCATGAGTTGCTTGAGGTCATCCCATGGCAAGGCCATGGCAACCTCAGCCCTAAGAGAAGTTTCTCACTATTCCACCAGGTGAGGGCACTCAATTTGAAAAACACTTAAGGCGTATGTGGTCGTTTTGTCTTCCGGACATGCAAAGTGGAGGAACAAGCTTTCCATGTGCTTGAACCAGTGAAGAAGGGTGGTAGCACCCTAGGTCCCAAGATAATCGGTCGGGTTAGCATTCGTGAATTTCTTGAAAGAGCAAACATTAGGGTTCACGGGAGCATTAGTAGTGGCATTCTTGATTTGGAGTTGAGAGATGAGTATTGGGAGGGCTTCCACGATTCCCTTCGTAATGCGAGACGACATGCTACGGCTAGAGTTGCCGGCGCGACGGGTACAGTTGATGTGGCGGGAAGACATACTGCAAGGATAAAATGTGTAAAATTTATGAGACTCTGGTAAATATTGTAAATATGCGGGTTTATGTAAATTGATATTTGTGAATTTTATAACGATTTTAGGTTGAGATTGTGGTTGAGGTTAGGAATTGCATTACTTATGAGACTTAATTATACAAAGTTTTATCATTGCTAACATTATGAAGAAAAATAAATAAAATAATAACATAACTTAAAATTTAATTGTAGGGTCTCATTTGTTGGCTAGGACTTCATGAGCCACCATGGTTCCTTCCAACAAAATGAAAATATTGAAAACCAAATAAAAGTATTGAAACATTGATGTATTAGCTTCAACAAAATCGATTAAAATTTAGTTGTGAGGGATGTTGAGGTAGATGGTTGAAGTAATTCGGGAACCACCCCGTATTTATATACTTTACCCACCCATTCAACTAAAACACAGGACGGAAAAAACCGAGTTTAGACACGTATCACCGTGAATTCGGTTATAAATTAAGGGTGTGATCGTCACATGACCACGATTGATACAATGAGGGTAGTAGATTCGTGAACGTTTGGTGTGATACGCTTTGTCCTAATGGTTTCGCACCCACACCAAACCCTCCAGGAAGGCAATCGGGTCTCACAGTTGATTGAGATTTGTGTGCATTGCACTTCCTTAGGCTCGCAAGCCTTGGTGTCAAGGGTTTGGTGTACAAGTGTGTCCCCCTTCTAGTCACTACGCATCCGTCACACGAATTATCCTCAAGGAAAGTAGAAATAAAAAGGTGGGATTTCTTAAGGAAATTCCTAATTAAAATTGTTCTAAAGTTTTGAAAATAATTTTGATGGTGAGGCATAGCCTCAGAATAAGTGTGTGCTTTTGTGAACAATTGTATACGATAAACAACTTAAATAAATAAAACTATATACAAAAATTTAAAAAGTAGGTGCGTGTATGGGAACACGTATAGGGACCCTTAGCATGCTATTAGGCCGTTACGTCTAACCACCTATCTTATAGCCTTCGGCTCTGATACCAATCTGTCACACCCCAACCTACGGTGGATCATGCCGGGCGCGACATAATTGTATCATAGCTCAAAAGACACTAAAGTAAAATACACAAATTATTTATTTCATAAAATTCAAGTACGCAAAGCACAACATTGTCTCAAAAGAAATAAACATAACAACTTAAATAATTAAAAATAAAAGTTCATCATTATTCATCATGCATCCTAAGGTCCAAACTATTCTTTAACTTCTTTCTTCATCCCAAAAAGCTACCTGCGTCATGCGTGAAAATATATAGTTTGTCAACATAAAGTTGAGTAAGTAATCATGGTTTTTGAATATATAGTATTGAAAAAGACAATTCCTTGTGGTAAATAAAACTACTACAACTACCATAACAAAAATATAAAAGTTGTCTTTTCACTCGAAACACATAGATAACGAGCTACTCCGACGGGGTATGATCATACTGATGAGGAAGAGATACCAACAACCATAACTAAAAAATATACACATAGTCGCATTCGCACGTATAGCTAATTGAGCAATATCATATAAACGCAAATAATGGAATTATAGTGTGAAATAAAATAGTTGAGTTGTGAACGCATAACCCCCCCACCCACCCCCCAAATGTAAAACGGTAAGGGGGGGGGTGTGAATTACTTACCTTAATAGGTGAAATGAGTGATGAGATGATGATAAAAGTTAAGATAACAACAATCACTCTTCTTGAGATACGTCAACAAAAATGCCCTAATTTGATAAAATTTAATTAATAAACGAAAAATTAACGAGGCTTATAACGAATTTGCGATTTGATGTAGTTTTTAAGCAAAATTGAGATTAACGAATTACTTGTTAATTGTTAAGGTTACTAATCGGTTTAAATAAATTTGGAGTCCTTTAGGGATTAAATTATTATTACATTGATTATGTACTAGTTATTATTATTATTATTATTATTACATAACTTTTATGTTTTGATTTTAAGTTAACTAACTATAAAATAATATATATAATCTTATGGAGAGTTAAATGAAAATTTACCTTGAGCATATATTATGGTTCGGTTCAAAAATTACTTTCGAACAATGGCCGTTAATTCGGTTTATATTTATTATGAGTAAAAAATAAAATATCTTTATATACACATGCACATTAATCTATGTGGGTGTGTGTGTATATATATAGGGTTAGGTTAGAATAAAAATCCACTTGAGTTGTGAAAACTCTAGAAACGCATTCTAAACCACATATTTTTAATTAAAAGATTAAATCTTGTGGTACACAATTAAAGTTAATAAAAAATGTAAAAGTTTATTTACATTTTCTCTCTTCTGAAAACATATATAAAAATTACTAAAAAAATGTAAAAAAATAGCAAAACATTTTTTTTATGTTTTGTATTAAATGTAACAACATATATTACATGTAACAAAAAAACGATGTTACATAGGGTTTTCATGGGTTTCCTCAACTCAAGAGAGTTTTCAAACTATACTTCTCCTGTATATATATATATATATATATATATATATATAAAGATATAGTGGGAAAAAGTTCACTAACCGGGAAAAATAATAACCCGGGGTAGGGCTGGCAATTGGGTACTGTTAAATACACGATAAGACCTGTTAAGCAAAAAAGTTCGGTATGCGATTTTTTAATTTTCTTAAATAATTGAAATTAGTAGGCTAGATTCCATCATATTCCCTTATTAGTACATGAAACTTAAAACTGTCTTATAGTCATGACATATAAGGTATTTAAACGAGTTGTATTCATGTTTTATATTTGTGTTCAGCGCGTCGCTTCATACCTGTTAAACCTGTTAAGACACGAATTGCCAGGCCTAACCCGGGGTTTCGGTTTAGAAGAACAACGTTCATTTGATGATACATGTATGCATATTAATAATAAAGGCCATAAAATGAAATTAAAAAAAAAATAAAAACTGAAAAACCAGGTCCTGCGCCCTGGCCGTTCCAGAGTCTTAATGATTACGCACTAGCCATCAGGCTGGTGCCTCAACTTGTGATTGTTACTGGTTATTAAAATATAAATGCAGATGCCGAACATTCAACCATAAAGCATAGATTCCAATTTAGATTAATTGATAGATGGTTGTTACAATTGATTTGGGGGGTTTGGTTAGACAATGAAAAATGAACTTAAAGTAGGTATCAATTACCAGAGACAGTTACGAATCGAGGGTTAACGGCCAAAACTTTTCACGGCTTGAGCTTGAGATCGATAGGGGTCTTAACAGTTTCATAGCTTGAAATTGGTTTAGGGTTTAGCGTCGTGGTGGTGCAGAGATGGTGTGTGCATGTTTAATTGAAATACGGCCGTGTTTATATAGTGTTTTGAGGATGATTTGGCCGTGAGATTCGTTTTTGGTCAACCATTTATTTGGCAAGATCAATTATGTTTATTATGGCCGAGAATTGAGGAACAAGCAAAAAAAAGTGTGTGTTTTTGTGTTTTTCGGCCGACAGAAGAGGGAGAGGGAGGATGGAAAGACATTTTTGTTTAATTATTGCTAAATGATCCTTGGTCTTTAGTTGTGGGAGCAAGAATGGGAAAATATTAGTTTAAGGGTGGTTTATGCACATTTCTAACAGTTATTAACGATTTAGATCAAATACAATAAATAAAAGATATCAAAAAATTGCGGGAATATTTTATTGATGAAATACCCGGCCATGAATGGTTCGGGTATGATTACAAGAATATGAAAACGATAAAAAACGAAATGTTACAGATGGGGACGAAGATGACCAACTCTAAACCCTAAGGCCGACTTGCCTTATAGTCCTGTCAAGTTCGCCTTAGTTACAGACCTGGCGAAGTTGACTAACTTCGCCACTTCCTAACTTTTCTCAATATCTAACTTCATCCCAGAATTACAAAACACAAAACATAAACGTAAACAAACAAAACACATATAGTTTATTACATACACGATCACAAACAAAAACATATGAATTACTGGAACAAACTTGTACCAATACTCATGTGCTTTGCGCATAGCTAGATTAAATAAGAAAAATTAACTTGGTTAAATCCAAAGGACAAAACGTGTATATTTAGAAACATTAAGTACAAACCTACTCAATTTTAAAAGTAAATGGCATATGTTGAAATTTGGTACAATCATAGGACAAATATTATAATTTACTATAAGAGATAGTTAATTTAATGAATAATCTTAAACACTAATGAAAATTTGTTTTATTAAAAACCATAAAAGTTTAACATGATTAAGCATGATCTCTTAAAATATCTAACAATTAACTTTCATGAACCTCAAACCGCACATAAATGATAATCAGTGAGCAAAAAATCCATAACTTCGTTCTCTGTCAATTCCACATGCCAGCTCATCTTGGTTCGTCAGTAGATCATGCTAAACTTTCCAAAATTATTGCTGGCCAGCCTCCATTTTAGTCATCTGAATAGTAGTTTTCCCGACCCATACGGGTATGAAAGATTGACGGTGACTACAACGAAACACGTTCAGCCACACAAGTTAAGCACGCTCAAGCATACCCAAAAATGATGGCGATTCGTAGTTGGTGTTTTGATGTAAATCAAAGAGGTTATTAGGGTTGGGTGGTGCTACGTGTGATGGTGGTGGATGATGGAAAGTGGTGGTACGATGGTGGCAACAAGTGGTGATTGACCAGTGATCATGAAGGCTTACCTTAGATAGAGAGAATGTGTGTATTTAGAGAGAGATATATTTTTAATAATTATATATATATATATATATATATATATATATATATATATATCTGTGTGTGTGTGTGTAAAATTACACAACTACCCTCATTATAGGTCCCCAAGAATAGATCGGTAATTGCATGCTCATGAACTCTAAGAGTGTAGAATCCTCTTAGTATTCATTTACGAGTATTGTTATGTATTAGAACAAGTAGGAGAATGAATGTGTGAACACAAAAGCTTCTTTTGTTGATTATATTTCTGTAAGTATCAATACAATTCAAATGGGTGCAGCTAGGGATGAAGATGACTAACTCTAAACCCAAAGGCCGACTTGACTTATATTCTTGTCAAGTTCACCTTAGTTACAGACCTGGAAAAGTTGACTAACTTCGCCACTTCCTTACTTCGCTTAATAACTAACTTCGACCCATAATTACAAAATAGAAAACATAACCGTAAACAAACAAAAAACATACTATTACAGACACAATCACAATCATAAATATATGAACTACTGGAACAAGCATACACCAACACTCATGTGCCATGCGCAGACTAGATTAAATAAGAAAATGTCAGAATCGGATTTCGTGATGGCAATAACAATATCGGACAAGAACACATGAAATACAAATTATGAAGACCCTTATAATGTGCGTAGTGGAATCAACCACAAACAGTGAATTACTAAATATAGTAGGTGACTAAAGAACAAAAATAGAATAAACTCAAAACGTTTCCATTATCATTAATATTTAGGGGCTGTTTGGTAAGTGCTAAGTCATTAAGTACTGGACCAATAAGAGGTATGAATGTCTAAGAGACTCTGAGCCAATAAGTGCTGAACCAGTAAGTGTTGTTTGGTAGGACATCTGATGACCGTTCATAATGACTATTTTACCCCCCTTTTAATTATTTCTTGTTGAATGAAATGTATATGTTTAATCAGAACTCTTAATAACTGTACTGAATGACAAAATTTTTATTATAACCAACCAAAATATATCTTAAAAAAAACTTACTATAACCAACCAAATCCAAATTACACCGAAACTAACAAAAAACAAACAACCAAACAACCAAACAAACCATAACTTTTAGCAACAAGGTCAATTCGCATAAATACAACCAAGACTAAACATCCTATCCTAACAAAATCTAAAATATTTCCAAATATCAAAACAAAAACTAAAGGACCAACAAACCAATAGCGATCTTCAAGTCTTCAAAGTTTCACGGTACCCGAGCCGCACATTTATAATAATGCCACAATTCCCACAAGTTATATTGGAATGCATAAACGTACTTATAAATAGCGACTTCTTGAAATAAATGTAAGATTAACTTACTTTAGTCCACAGAAAGTCCATTACCTTGATCCTTCATTTTGTCCATTGCCTTGTAAGCGTCAATGCACCTAACTTATTTACAAGCCAACATACCACAATTAGGATGCGTATTGTATAAGAACTATATCACAATGTTTGTACTCCTTTATGATAATCAACACCCTCTTTTGTTCATCAACCAAAACCAAAACTATGTATTGTTCACTAATCTAACCATTTGGCTCGTTACTTCAATTGCAAGCGTTACAAACACTTTGAAAAGTACCCTAATATATGGGCATAACACTTTAAAATCAAAGTATCATGTTTGGGTAAAATGTACTCAATTATTCATTTTTAACAACTTTTAAAAATATTAGTTTTATACAGCACTTATCTATGCAGCTGCTGTAATAGCTGATTTTACCCGCTTAACGATCATGTTTTCCTTTCTTCTAAAATTCTGATTTTATATGATTTTTCAAAAACATGACAAATTCATAAATTAACCAAAAATTCAGCATCAACCATTTTGCTATGCTATTTTGCATTGCAGTTTTCATGTATTTATTGCCATGTTAACTCTTATTTTAAAGATTTGTAGAAACTAGACTCAATGAGCTTTTCAGCAATTTAAAATAAACCATAACTAGGCGTTTGGTTTATTTTATATGAATTTTCAAAGTTTGACAAAAATCAGTGTAAAAAGCTGCGAAAATTATATTTATTCTTTTTTGCTAATTCAACCTAACCTTTCATTAAAGCCCCAAGTCAAGACTCAATAAAACATAATTAAGAATAAAACTTGTTAGGGTTTATCTCTATTTAGAAAGTAATATTCAGCGAAATTGAACACCAATTAGCATAAACTGAATATCAATTAGCCGTTCGAACCATAAACCCTAGCTCCTAGTCCTAGCCATTCGAATCCTAGAGCAAAAATTGAGTAGGGAAACAAAAAAATCATACCTATTTGTGCTTGGAATCGGGATAAAATCGAGCAAGGATGTTGGTGTTGTGCTTAGGTCGTCTAAAGAGAAGATGAAGGAAGGAGAAAGCCATGGTTATGTGAATGGGTAATTTGCTCTATTTTCCATTCAACGTTCTTTAAAATCCGAATAAGAGCCATATTGAACGATTCAGATGCGATCTTTATTTAAAACAAACAATCTGAAGTCTGAACGATTCAGACTTCAACCCATTTAGACCCCAAACAAACACACCCTTAGAAAGAATGAGCAATGAATGGTGTAGAGAATGAGAGAAATTAATGTGTCGAATGAACAATGATCAGAATGAATACGAATGAGCAACGAACAGCATGGTGAATGAGGTTTAACGAAGTAATGACCAGGTAATGAATTACCAAGTACCGAATAGAGGACAAGGTAACGAATGAATGAATAGTAGCGAATAGGTTGTTAAGACGGTTACAACAACTTATTAACTGCTAAGCAAATGAATTCAAGTTCCATAGCAAATGAAGTCATAATCAATCAAGAAATTAGCGAATGAACTCATCCTACAAACTCAAATCCAAATTCAACAATCAATTCAATCCTTTACCAAATCACGCCAATCCACAACCATTCAACTCGTAATACCCATACCAAACCATTCCAAACAAATCCGAACACCTTCCATTACTAAATCTGTTAAAAACTCAATCAATTTTGACTCACAAAATTCAAAATTATACGTTTAAATCACTGTTCCTTCCTGCGAAACTCCAATTCAATCTAAATGATCAAACTAATACAATTAGATCCGTTCAGTTCAATTACAAATGATGATGAACAATCCTAGACCAATTCAATATCAGTTGTCATTTGTATTAGCTTTAATTGATTGATTTTAGTTTCGTAAATAATCCGATATCAATTTCGTTTAATTCGTTAACAATTAAACCTAGAATCACAATCAATTATCCTAATATGATTTCTAAACACAATCAATCAGACGCCATGGCTCTGATACCATTTGAGAATCCATGAGAGTCTAGGGCAGATTCAATACACTTGATTTAGTCTTCGATATGATTATGTGAACACTCAATTAGGTTAAAATGTGTGTTAGTGTGTGTAATGAGGGACAATTTTGACAAAGTAACAAGGAAAAAACGAATAATTATAACTATTTGATTGCTTCAGAATAATTATAGGGGTATAAATAGGTGATGACTCATTAGATATACATCACATAGCGAATAAGCATCCCATGCACTACGCCATTCGCTATACAACCATAGCGAGTGGCCTTTCATACTTTATTTCTTCGCATTTGTTAAGAATCCTAACGAATGAGGACGAAAGCCGTCATTCGCTATACAAGCATGGCGAATGAGCTTACATATTTACCAAAACTACCCCTATACATTAGATCTGTATCCAAATACGTTTAAACAAAGAACGAGATGATAAACGATGTTTCAACAGTCTTTTATCCTAGATTTAAAATACCTGAGAAGTGGATTCTGATGAAGGCTCCAAGAGAAAAGAATATCTATGTGACGGATATAAGAGCAGCTTCGACAGAAAATGAAGAATCTTGTTTTCTCTCAAAAGCATCAGAGTCGGAGTCTGAATTATGGCAGAGATGCATGGGCACATTCATATAAGGAAAATGAACTATATTGTCAAGAATGAACTGGTATTGGGAGTACCTATGAAGATTTTTGGGTTTGAATATAAGTGCATTCCTTGCAAGAAGGGGAAGTAGCACAAGAAATCACATTTAGAAAAATTGGTGAATTCAATTGTCACTCCATTAGATATACTTCACATGAATCTATTTGGTCCTATAAATGCTAAAAGTCTTGGAGGGAGATCTTATTGTTTTTTGTCACTGACGACTATTCATGCTACTCATGGGTATATTTTCTTGCAACCAAAGATGAGACGGTACAATGGTGATCAACCTGATTATTAAGTTGAAAATATTGTCAGTGGGAAAGTCAAGTACATTAGAAGTGGGGACTGAATTCAAGAACTATCAAATGGAAATCTTTTGTTTGCGGAAAGGAATAGAGTATCAATGCAGTGCAACGTATACACCACAACAGAATGGAGTTGCAGAAAGGAAGCATAAGATTTTAATTGAAGTTGCAAGAACAATGTTGGCGGATTCCAAACTACCTGTCATGTTCAGGGCGGGGGGTGTTACCACAACCTATTATATCCTTAATAGAGTTCTAATTGTTAAAAGGCTAAATAAAACATGTTACGAGTTAATGAATAAACAAAATCCAAATCTGAAAGGATTTGAGCTATTTCGATCCCCTTGCATAATTTTAAAAGAAAAATTCAAAATTTGGTGAAGTGGGTGATGAAGGTTTCTTCATTGGCTATGTAGTTGGTTCACTAACAAACGTGGTTTCAATATTTCAACTAACAAGGTAGAGGTGGTGTGTAACACAAACATCATGAGCTATTCGGTTCCTCTACCTTGTTCGGGATGAAAAAGGGCTTTCGATTATAATCATTATTTAAGTCTTTTAACATGCATCATTTATTTTATGCAGATTCATAAGAAAAATTGGCAACTCAGATGATGCATGATGAAGAAGAGGTTGTGATCCCTATTTCATCAAGTACCTCAAGTATCAATATTGATAAGCCAAGTATCTCGAGTGTGGAAGTTAGGAACAATGAAGAGTTTTACAATCCCTTCCATAATCAAACCGGTTCAAAAGAAGTTGATACTAATTTGGGTAACGATCTGGTGGTTGACTTGTTCTCAAACTTAAAAATTCACAAAGATCATCCAGTCAAGAACATCATTGGAAGTCTGAACGAGGGGGTACAAACAAGGAAAAGCATTTCAGAGAATGTGTGTGTGTGTGTGTGTGTCAAAATGAAAGAGACTGGTATCATTAATGAGTGTCTTTACTCATGTTTTATCAGTCAAATTGAACCCAAACACAATCAGGTGACACTAAAAGATAGCTCCTGGGTTGAATAAATGCAAGAGGAGCTGACACAGTTCAAAAATATGGATGTGTGGACATTGGTAGAGAAACCGAGTGACATACATTTCATAGGAACCAAGTGTTTGTTCAAATGCAAAAAAGATGACAAAGAAGTGATTATCAGGAATAAGGCACGACTAGTAGTCAAAGGTTTTAATCAGAAAAAAAGGTATAGACTACAATGAGTTATTCGCACCAGTGGCAAGGCTGGAAGCAATAATGATGTTCCTAGCCTTCACAGCTTGTTAGGAATTCAAAAATTTTCAACTTGATGTTAAGAGTGCTTTTTTGAATGAAGAGGTTTATGAGTTAGTATATATTGAGCAACCACCGGGGTTTACTGATCCAAATTATCCAGATCATGTTTATCGTTTAAGCAAAGCTTTATATGGTTTTCATCAGGCACCTCGGGCATGGTATGAAACTCTGTCAGAATATCTTCAAGAGAATGGGTTTGTAAGAGGAAAGATTGATACCACTTTGTTCGTCAAATGGCATAAAAGAGATTTTCTGTTAGTTTAGGTGTTTGTGGATGACATTATCTTTGGGGCATCTAAGGTAGAGATGTGTAAAGACTTTGAGAAGGTCATGAAGAAGAAATTTGAGATAAGCGTAATTGGGGAATTGACATTTTTCTTGGGGTTACAAGTTGATCAAAAGAGCATGACATGTTTATCCATAAAACCAAGTATGTCCATGACATGCTGGAAAAGTTTAACATTTAGCACAGTACACTATACGACACTCATGTTTGCATAAATCACAAGCCAGGACTTGATGCAGATAGCACTGAAGACGTTCATCCAACTTTATGCCGCTCAATGATAGGTTTTGTTAATGTATTTAACTGCTTCTAGACCTGACATTATTTTTGTTGTTTGTTTGTGTGCTCGTTTTCTAGAAAATCCAAAGGAGTCACACTTGAAAAAAATTAAGAGTATTTTGCGGTATGTGAAAGGGAAGCCTAAGTTGTGACTCTGGTATCCTAAGGGAGGTGATTTGGATCTGGTGGCATACACGAATTCTGATAATGGTGGATGTAATCAGAATAGAAAGTCTATAATGGGAGGCTGTCAATTTCTAGGAGGAAGGGTGGCTCCTTGGCAATGCAAGAAGCAGACCTCCGTTGCAATTCCACGTGTGAGGCAGAATACATAATAGCCTCTAGTTGATGCTCACAGGTTTTGTGGATACAATAACTAATGCGCGATTATGGTCTGTAGTTTACTCAAACTCCTATGTTAATTGATAAACTAACAATCCCGTTCAGCATAGTAAAACTAAGCATATTGAAATACGACATCATTTTATACGGGACTGTGCTAAAAAGAAGTTAATCGTGTTGGATAAAGTTGACATGTTGGATAACTTTGCTGGTCGTTATACTAAAGCCTTTGATATACCTCGATTTTCAAAATTAATTCAACTGAATGGTCTGGTAAATCTTGAGTAGTTTCGTTTGTTTAAAAAAATAATTTTATCTTTTTTTAATATCATGGAAATGATATGAATCTTCGTGTGAAAAGTAATATCAACACATGTAAGGTACTGTAGTTGAAACGTATAGGGTCTGTAATCTATGTGTCGGTCGGCTCAGCCCTTGAGAATGAACAGTCGGTTTGACCGTTGACTTGTTGGAAATTAATGAACCTTAATTTGGTTAGATCACCAAGTAAATTTTTTTTTAATAAATTAGCTATCATATGATGCTTGGATAGGCCTAATGTGTGAGTATGCCGGACGGTCTGGGATATAAACTGCATACTTATGCTTCTAGTTTAAGTGGTTAAAACTTCATGGCGTGTAGTTTCACGGCCTTAAATCCTGTATTGATGGCATGCTTCGGGATCCGGACTCCATTGGGTCTTTATGCGGTTTATCATCTGGGTATCTGCACCTCCTAAGTGGAGGGGTGGATACCAAGTGCGCTGAAAGAGCAGACTTGCAGTTTATCTGCCACATAAGTCAATAAATTGATCACTTTGTACCTCAAAGTACAACTACACTACTGACTTGATCAACCACATTGTTAGTCATACTTTGTCCCCTTGCTCGCGTCCAAATACCATTAAGAAATGGACCACAAGGGACACAACGTGTGTAAGCCTAAATATGAAATCGTGCATACTCATCCATGGGAATGGACCTTGGGTTATTGCTTGCTAACGGGGGTATGTCTTGTAGTGGGGACCATTTGCTAGTTAGCTACTTTAATATACCTTAATCATATATAATGGCCTTCTAGTAGACTTGCATGCTTAGGTTTAGGCGAACAGCAATATCCTTGATCATCTTAGCAAGTTCAAAAACTTTAACCTTTGTACATCAATTATGCAATGATTTTTGAACTACTGCTTTTAAGGTTCAAGTCAAGGTGGGGTGACTTGTTCAGGTAAAACCGTAATGAAAACGGCGAATTGGTTTCTAGGCTTTTAAGTGTGGGTCCCACTAGATCATACGAACCTAAACTGTGTCTGATCATATCCCTCTAATTAAGTATTATGGGCATGGGTCTAATTGGACAACAATAATGACAATAGACCAGATCTTACAAAGTATATGTCTGATAAAAAGTGTTCCTTGATCTAACTTAGAACCTTTAAGCCCAATACAAGACTTTGAATATATATCTTTATGATTTTATCGTTGATTTTGATTATTTCTCTCGGGATTTAACATTTCCTAACACGGTTTTCAACAAAAGGTTAAAAATATTTTGAACTTTGTTTTGGCTGAACTTGAGTTTGCCATAAACAAGTGGGCGAAGTTGTCTTAACTTCGCCTACGCGTCTGCTTGAATATAAATATGAGTTCAAGGCATACATTTTCATTTGATCTTCCAAACTTTCCATGTGCGGCTTGATAGAAATGTTGTCTGGCTCGATGCATTCAAGTTGGTTCATATGCATGTTTGCATGCACGTGACGGCACCAGATCAGGCTTCATTCTAACCAAACCCTAACATGACCCGGCAGTTCATTTTACATTTTCTGGATATGTTCAGGGGGGTTGGTATGGTAAGGTCAGGTATTTGTCTTGTGTTACTTACACTTCGGTAAGTGTGTTTGGGATTATCTACGTGTTACTCCGGTATACGTGAACAATTTTTTCTTTGAAACGAGAGGTGTTTGGTTCACTAGGTAACATGTAAAAGGTTTGTTTGTTGAAACTATTGGTTTTCAAAACACGTGGTGTTCAGTGCATGTTGTTTTAGGGTTGGTGTTGATCCCAAGGTAGATGTGGAAGAGACCTTTCAGCTTCCTCCCTTAACTTCGCCTGATCACAACTTCACCTAAGCATAATCAGAAAGTATAAATAGGGAGATAGGTCAATTTGAGTCAACAATTGTTAAACCATGACGGCGAAGTTACCAAACGAAAATCCAAAAATTTTTCAAAGTGTTACAAATATTTTTTCGTTCTCATTATAAGGTGTCAAATCATTTCAATTACAAATATACAATTTATATCATCAAACATTGGTTAGTTTAAGAGTTATGGACGAAATTTAGTTTTAAACCTATACCGACTTCAAAACTATACATATATATAACAAGTTTAAACGTAGTCTGATCTCATTTATCTGTTAATCGGCCTTAATAGTGTGCTAGATGATCACCAATTTGATGTAACCATGCTTATATCGTGGTTTTGGTTTTTTCTGGTTGACAACCGCCATTGATGACGAAGTTGTTCATCTTCTAACTTCGCCTACTTAGTATATTTGCCAAATCTGGTAACCAGCAAAGTTGACAGCTGATTAGTCTTTAATTTACTAACTTGCTTAGTTTTATGCATATATTGCTGTTGTTGCTGGTGCTGGAGGTGCGGGTGGAGATGGAGGAGGGAGTGATGACAATAGGAAGTTTGTTCTAGCTCAAAATATGTATGTGCCTTAGACCCAGATCAACGAGGATTTGATGATTTTCGGGAGATGATCAACTTCTTGCTTTTTTCAAAAATCTTTTATGCTATCTCTACTATGTTACTGATATAGGAGCCGGACATTGAAGACTTTTGGGAAACTGTAGCTTATGATTGTCGTATTGAAACACCGGTTTTTTCGTACTACGATGAACATCATGAGATTGCTTAATCTTCTGATGACATATGTGCTACTCTATAGTTGGGTACGGTGATCGAGGATAATGGTCCCACTGAAAACTCTTATTTGTTCAGAAACGGGGCGTTTACACGTATAGGGTATTCGGGTCCAATTGGTGATTCTCATAGACGAAAGCGTTTCCTTTTGGGTTCATGGAGGTTCTTAATGCATGTGTTGATTGTGTGCATGTCGGGTAGGAAATAAGGTTTAGATGGTATGGGGCGGCTATGCAGTCGGCTATGGCTTCGTTGGTGTATAATAAGCCGTATAGCTTTAATCAGATGATTTTTTTTGAAATGGATAATCAGTTGAGAGCTACATGCAAGGAAAGGTTTTTATTATACCCACGGTTTTTACAGATGACTCGTAATCATGCTGCTCCAATTTTTTCGCAATGTCGACCGCTCAATTATATCAATAGTATTAGAAAGAGGATTTATGGAAAATGTCGTTCTTCGAGTGCTAGGAGCATACAGGAATTAAGGCCACGTCCTACTAATTTGTTTGGGGCTATTATTGATCCATTTTATATAGCTCCATTGAATGATGATTTCTTAGATACACCTGCTCACGCGGCTGATCCACAGCCTGAGGTTGCTCCACAACAACAACCTCAAGAGTAGTTTGTTCCACCTCCAAAAGAGCCGGTTATGCAGCATGAGGATGTTGATCCTTTGGAAGTTGTTGCATTTGATCTATATGTTGCTTTTAGGTTGGAAATGCCAGTTGCTTCAGAGGCTGTTGTCGATCTGTCTACTCCTCGATCTCCTAAGGCTACTCAATGTGATAGCTCACCGGGGAAGATTGATGAGAATCAATGTTATTTGGCTTTACAGGGTAGGATACAAGATCACAAGAAGAAGAAAAGGGTTGCAGGTGATGATGATTCAGATTATGATATGCAAAGTGATGAGGAGGATCCAGAGGCAGAACAGTACAAGTTGGTGATACATAACAAGAGAGCCCATGTTGGTGAGGGTTCTAGTTCTGTTCCTGTTACTTCTGTGCCTCAATCTGTGGCTAGTGTACCAGCTACTGATGTATCTGCTGGCTTGGTTACGAGCGGTATTTCTCCGGTGGCTTTGGATGGACCGATTATTGTTACGTTACCACAGGTTTCGTTGATACCTACTGAGGTGGTCTCTTTGAATGTCGATTCGACGGTTGTCTCTACATCTGGGGTGAATGTTTAACATGAAGCTTTTGGTAAAATATATATTTCTTTATACTTAGTTTTAGTTTTGGTCGAAATAGTTATAAGTCATTTGTTTTTAGTTTTTCTTAAAAGGTTTAGTTGCGATAGTTGTTAGTCACATTATATCAGTTTGACTCGCCTCAAGAAAAGTGAAATTGGCCTGAAATTAAGCGAGTGGTTCGGTTTTCATAGGACACAAAGTTGGCAAAATGTCAAAATTGGTTCCAACATGCTAGTTTTATTGTTTTAGAGTTGTATGGACGAAAGAAGGGTGTTAAACATTAAAAACTCCAAACTTTGAACAAACTACAGCCTCTAGTTTCTACAATTTTTCCTGTTCCTTCTACATGTGTTGATTTTCCTTCACAATATGTTCAGCCTACTCCACAGGTTCATATTGCTTTAAATGCAAGAGAGAATTACTGAGTTAGAGCGTGTGGCCACTGAGCAATCACAGATTAATTTGCTTCAAAATCAGGCTATCCACCATTTTTTTGTGGAGAATCAGCTCCAGTCATCCGTTTTCATTGAACAAGTAAAATTATTGATAGTCTTAAGAAGTACTTAGCATCTCAGTGGGGGGGGGGGGGGGGAATAGCTGCAGAGAAGATGTTTTGAGAAGTGTTAGACGTGATGATATTGACGATGATCCCAATGCATCAAAGGTGCAGGTGGTGAGATGCCAAGCATTTCACAAGTTCTTGGTACTCAAGCTACGACTCAGGGGGAGTCAAGTAAGTAGGGATCTGGTGGTGCTGGTGGTGATGATACGATTGTTGTTGATGAAGAAATTTGTGCTCTTCAGAATTTAGATGAGTTTGATGCGATGTTAGATGATGATGATGAGTTAGAAGAAGGTCAGATCAAAGAAATAGGTGAGAAGATAGTGATTGATGATACCTTGTAAGAAGGTGAGAAATTTTAGGAGGGGGTAGAGCATGTTATACCGTCTCCTATTCATGAGCAAGTTTGGGTTAATCCTGATAGTGTTGAGTAAGTGGATTTAAATAAGATTTCTAGATTGGTTAATAAGGAAGTTGATGAGACTGAATGGGAAGAGCTACCCAAAAGAAAAGAAGGGTGTGCTATCTAGTTTGTGGAATGAAAGAAACCAGCTGTCCTACCCACGTTCAAGAAGTCTTATAACATCAAGGATTTGAGTGAGTCAAAGAAGGGTATTATTAGTTGGATGTATGATGACAAATTGAAGTTGTTTGTGTTGAAAAGATATGATAAGAATCAGTACTTTCCTAGGTACTTGAGATCATTCAATACTTTACCTGAATGTGAGGTAAAGGACTTGGCTGGGGAACTTGATCAATAGGGGTAAAGACAATTTTGCTGATTAAATCAAGAAGATCATTTGGAGTGAAGTGGTGAAAGAGAAGAAGTTTACTCTACTCAAGACTTAGAAAGGTAAGAATGTTGAAGATGTTGAGAGGAATTAGATCTAACGGGAGACCATGGATGATGGTAAAATACAAACCTATTAGATGCTTGAAGAAAATAACGATGAAGCCGATACCTCAAGATGTGTTATAGAATATGAAGTTATGGGGTTTTGATAGTGAGACGACCAAGGCGGTGATGGAAGATGAGGACGAGCAAGAGCTTTTGAGGGTGTATGATCCTATGCACTTGGTAAATCTTTCTAATTATGATTTGCATGTATTCCATGATATCAAGATCTTTTACATTCCATCATGGAAGTCAGAAGGGAAAAAGTACCAGAGGGTTGTCTCGGTTTGTGTGAGACATAGAGTGCATGCGGGATCATTTACTTGAATGAAGATGGCGTAATTGCATATTGAAGAAAAACAAGAAACAAGCGAAGCTACTACCAAGGGGGAGTATGTTGGTGCATTTCGGTGTGTTAGTTTTTCATAGGTTTGTTAGTCTTGTCTGTAATAAACAATGTGTTTTGGTTTATGTTTTATGTTTTTGTGGGTTGGCTACAGGCAAACCTAGGGGTTACGTGAAGTTGTGATAACTTCGCTTATTATGTAATAGGTAAAGATATGTAGTATATAAACATATCTTCGACCTAGGGTTTAGACAGATTTCTGATAGTCATGGACTTGTGAAGTGCTTTTGCAGTGTATTGAAAGATACCGAGTTGTTATTAAATACACGCAATCGTTTATTTTAACCTTTGTGTTTTCTTGTTCTTGTTTGCATTAATACTCGTAATCAATCAATAAGGGGATTCCGCACCCTTAGAGTTTGTGATATCTCTTGTAGCGATCCATTCCAGGGACCTACACATGGTGTTTTTGGGCTTGAGGTTGAGTCATGTTTGAGATGAGCCTTTTGAGCTCCATGACTACTGAGTTCAATTTGTGAACTTGATTCGTCAATTCCTGAATGATTTGAGCATCAACTACCTGAATAGTCTCATGTTCTAACCTACTATTAGTAGTTTTACCTACATCAGTAGTTTTATCAGCAACAAAATCAGGATTTTCATCTTGAGATTGTACATATGCCCCTTTTTCTTGGTACTGGGGAGTTCCAACTGGTTCAGATATCGAAATATCAGCAGTTTTTTCTGGGATAGGAGTCTTATCACCTAAACTACTGTCCAACTGAGAAACAATTATTTCCATAGTTATAGTAGTTGCTCATAATCCCATATCCAAATCACATGTAGTGATAGGAATATGGACCTCCTCTTGCTCTGGCCTGATAATACCTTTCTCAACTTCAGCAGTTTGAGTTGTGGTTAGCCTTTCAGGTGATTTGGAGAAGAAAGGGCCGCTTTCAGAAGGTTTTGGTAAAATATATATTTCTCTATACTTAGTTTTACTTTTGGTCGAAATAGTTATAAGTCATTTGTTTTTAGTTTTTCTTAAAAGGTTTAGTTATGATAGTTGTTAGTCACATTATATCGGTTTGACTTGCCTCAAGAAAATTGAATCAGGCCTGAAATAATTTAAGTGAGTGGTTCGGTTTTTGGTAAGACACAAAGTTGACAAAATGTCAAAATTGGTTCCAACATGCTAGTTTTATTGTTTAAGAGTTGTATGGACGAAAGAAGGGTGTTAAACATGAAAAACTCCAAACTTTGAACAAACTACAATATGAGCGCGTTTTTTAGGAACTAACACCATGGTCAAATTGTTTTTGACATGGCATCATATTCTAACAATGGTATCGCACATAAACTAACTTGAACATACCCGAGGAAAGGCCAATAAAATCATAAGAAAAAGTCTAGAACTTAGAAAATTTACTTTTAAAAGTCAAACTAGTAAGAAGATGTAATTAGATAAATAACATCAATTTCTAGTGAATCGTGTTGGGGCAAAGATGAATGAAAAGAAATAGATCACTATCTATAGGAGAATTCCTCAAGAGATGTTTCAATTTGATTAACTGTGTCAAAGTAAATAAATGGAGTTAAATAGCCATCAATATGATGAATTACTCATAATTAACAAGTTGTTACATAGGGATAGTGATAAAGGAAAAGTTAAAATACGAAGGAATACAAAAATGAGAAAGTGTGAGAAGGATTTGTGACGACACAAAAAGCCTCTTAAAAAAATTCAAAAAATAATAATAAAAATCATAACTCAAAATATAAGTAGAAAACCAAAAAATTAAAAAAAAACAAATTGTTTCCCCCCGTCATTCCCATTCAAATAAAACGCCGAAAAGATATATTGACGAAAATGAACAAAAGACACAATTATAACGAAAAAAAGACACAATAGATCACAAAATATAGCACAATGCCAAATAAAATATAACACAATTTGAGTAATATATACAATATCAAGAAAAAAGACGCAATGTCAAGGAAAAAAGACACAATCAATGACGAAAATAAACAGAAAACACGATAATAAACAAAAAGACAGAATGATTTTTTTCCCTCGACATTGTGTTTTTTTCTTTTTTTTTCTTTAAGAATGAGGACGATGGTGGAAACATTTCTGTGTTTTTTTCTTTTTTTTTCTTTAAGAATGAGGAAGATGGTGGAAACATTTCTGTGTTTTTTACTTTTTTCATTTTTTATTTAATTTTGAGTTATGATTTTTTTATTAGTTTTTTTTATGGTGTCTGGCTACAAATCTTTCTCATCATTTTCATTTTTGTCCCCTTTTATAGAATAACTTGACCCTAGTGATAAATTATTATTACTATTATGATTATCATTATAAGTTCAAACAAAACGTAAAGAATTGAACTGGTCTTGAATCAGTGTAAATAAAAATGAAATAAAGGCATAAACATGGAACTCGCGATTGAATTGAAATAATAAATTTTACATCATAAATATAATTATCAAAATAAATCATGAGGAACGTCATAATCAAATTCAAATAAATATGGATTCGAAGTATATCAAAAATTCGGGTTTAAAAAGTTTTGAATGTCACAGTTTCCTCGTCAACAACCTCTGCCTCGGCCAATCCAATCTTTCCGGAACAATCTTCGTATCCCCGTTCGTTTGTTTACGATTCCTTGTAACTAGCTTAATTTCAAACTCGCCACTTGGAGTAGATAAATAGCAGTTGCCTATGATTATCACCATTCCCGTCTCTTGTTAGATATGTTCTTCTTGCGCTTGCACCTTGTAGTTTCTTCAAAGAGCACAAAAACAAGGTTAAAGTATAGCTCGATTGATGTCACGAGTTGAAGAAATTTATGCTGCACAAAATAAGTAGCTTTCTCAACAACTTTGTGTCTTAAATTGTAGATCCAAGGCTATAGAACACCCCATTTAGTTACAGGCAAAACACTTCAACGGTTTTAGTTTTTTTTTATCCAAAGGGCTTTCAGTATAGTCCTTAGCGTTTTTATTCGAGCCTTTCGTACCTGATCAGCTCAAAGATACCGAACCTTTACAGCTTCCCAAACATCCTAGGCGTTATTGTTCTTCCCCGTTTGTAAAAAGATCCTTCTTGCACCGCTTGGAAAATCTCTCCTTGTTGTCTTCTGCTCATCATCGCCACTCCGGCCACATGTTCAATGGCTTACTAAAATCTTGATTTCTCATGCCGTGAAGTTTTTTGGCGTCAACATTGGGTCGTGGAATGGCATCCAACGGGATTCCTTTGCGGACACAGAAATAGTAACAACATTAGAGCGGCATCATATCTATCATGGGTAGTTGGGCATACATTGATCAAGACATCTAATACCCATTGATGCTGATTAGTGGTATATCGAACAAACAAAAAACTAGAACAGAAATTTGGAGCAAACTCTTGCTACCGACTCTTTTCCTTTAATAAATACTCTTAATGAAACCATATACAATAAATATGTTGCATCATGATCCTTAAACAAGTTGTATTATCTTTCGCTTCTTTGTTGTCAGTTATAGGATTATATCCAACAAGCAGTTAGATAGATATGTAGTAATCAAGATCTAGAATTAAACATCATTCTTCAAGATTCAGGAGATATCCTTTTGGCTGCACCAGTTTAGACTGACAAACCAAGAGTAACTTCCCACATGGATGGCCTAGAGTGAGGACTCTTTTGCAAGCATGCGAATGCCACCGCAACGAGTAATTCCAATTTCTCGGCTATTTGTTCTTCAGGTGAAGGTAGTCGTTGATCCAGAATTTCAGTAAGCGATGTGCCTCTTATGTCTGGCGACGAAGTGAGGAAATCTCCTGGATGTGTACCCATTATAACTTCTAGTGAAAGTACCCCAAAGCTGTAAATGTCACATTTCTCACTCACTTCCATTGTATATGCTAGTTCTGCACAAAAATGTTCAATAGTTCATTACAATTTGTTTCAAATTCATGTTTAAATAGTTAATCACACTTAATCACTTATTATGCAAGAGTACCAGGAGCAACATAACCAATTGTTCCAGCAAATGAAGTCCAGTTTGATGAGTCTTGATCTAATATCCTTGCAGTGCCAAAATCAGATACATGAGCAACCCAGTCGGAATCCAA